>NC_090926.1:1130217711-1130817711 GCF_040938575.1 Ambystoma mexicanum
CCCAAAGCAAATGTCATAGATGACCTTGGCTAGGAGCAAGTATCACAGATAATGCTATCTAGGAGCAATTATTGCAGTGCAAGTAACACATTGCAAATAGCACAGATGAACCCCACACATGAGTACATCTCACAAAGGATGCCATCCAGGGGCAAATATCTCAATGAGCCCCATGACATCTGCACTATTAACGTACTGGTGTGCACTTTTAGGGTGATTTTTCACAACTGGTGATCGGGCGGGTACTTGTGGGGATCTGGCGTGGCAGGCTGCAGCTTAGACCATCATGCAAAAAGGCATACAGGAGTAACACCTTGCCCTTTATTGGCTGCCCAGCTAAGGCTGGGATGTGGATTTCAGGTATATGGGGAGGTCCTGGCCACGTGACCTTAGCGTGGACTAATGGTGCCAGGGAAGATGCAATGGATGTTAGGAGAGGCGCTAGAGGAAATCCAGTGCGTAGGTTGGCAGATGGCTCGCTGACAAGAGCAAGCTAAATACGATAATTCAATAACTAGGCATTTCCTCAATTTAGATAATCTCTGCCTGCAGACTTCATTCCCAGGCTACCCTGCTGGGAGAAGACTTGAACACTACACTAGTGTGTGCCCAAATGACTCGCATCAGCATGAGTCGGAATGGTGCCTTGTATTTGTTTGAACAAAATTGGATTCCCACATGTAGCCTATCGCCCAATTTGGCCCTGGCTACTCTGCTCATGCTTGTCTCCTGTGGGAAATAATTATGTAGTCACCAGGGTGGAGAGAAAACATATTTTATTTAATGTTTATGAGTATGTTTGTGGACAAACCTGTTTTGGACTATGTCATCCCATTCCATGGGACAAGATGGAATGGAAAAAAAACAACGGACAAAACCCTCTCCTGCCCAGTCATGGGTTGGGCAGGGAAGAGAATCTTGAGAGAGGATGTTGCATCTTGAACCATTAGAAAAGAGTTGAAGTGAAGGAAGAGGGGAGGCAGTGACAGTCGGTTCCCTGTGAAGCCATGGCCTCAAATGGCCACTCAGGGCTAAGACCTCCTTATCGGCTCAGCCACTTGAGCATAATCCGTGGAGCACAGAGCCAGCCGGGTGACCTCTTACCCCGTTAGTTTTGTCAGTGATGACCTGAGACATTGTCTTGTGGTTGGCAATAAAAGGCTGTGGTTTTTATTGCACACGTATAATCATACATCACATTTGGTTAGATGTATTTAACCAAACACACAATGAAAAATACTGTTATCTTTTGGGTACCGGGACCAGGGTCGTCTACTGGCCTGTGCCACCCACTTCTTTTTCTGTTGGGCTGCCTATGTCAGCCACACTGCTGTGTGAGCGTGACCGTGCCCTGGCCCCCTGGATTATTCCCCCGTGCCTGGTAGCTCCACTGGTGCCCTATTCCACGACACTGCCCATAATCCGTGGAGCCCAAAGCTGGCTGCCCTCGTACCCAGTTAGTGTTGAACACCTATAATCGCACAACACATTTGGGTAAATGTATTTAACCAAACCGACAATGAGAAATACTGTTACATTTTGGGTACTGGGTCATTTACCTGGCCCGTGCCACCACACATGTATGGGTTCCCAGCCATCCAGGTTCCCCCAAAAATGACTGTCCAACTTGCATCCTTTTGTTGCTAAATTATTAATGACCTCCTTATGGAATTTGTTCATTCCCTTAATGGACAGGTGAACCGGTCTGTGTGGAACAATTCTGGGTCTATTAGTGAAATTGCAGTGTTTTGGATGAACTGAATTCCCCTGCTAGTGTGGAATTTTAATATTTCTATTCACCTGTTCAGTTTCTTCCTGGCTATGTCTATTGCTTTGTATGACGTGGCCACTTGCCATGTTCGCCTGGGTAGCATTCCTGAATCAAATATTTGGGTCCCTTTCCAGTTGTGCTCTATTTCTGCCAAAGATGAGCATATGTCTGACAGCTTTCTGCCTTGCTCTACCAAGTCGTTTCCTCCCAGATGTATAACTAGGAATTCAGGTGGGTCCCTGTAGGCTACCAGGTCTGCCAGTTTGTCATAAATCTCATCTCTGTACCCCCACCATAATGTAATGGTGTTCCTAAAGGCCGGCTTTTCTTTTGTATCCTTGGACCAGCTCCCTCTCCTGAAAATGAACAAATATCCTATGATCGATGCTGATTTGAGTGGGGTGCCTCGTTCTGCTGGGGAAAATCATGTTTACATTAGTTCTGGTCGTACATACCTTCTATAACAATCAGACTTCCAAATCCCAATTTGTTTTACTTTTTCAACCCCAAGACCCCGTTGCCAAGCCGATGTCGATGCACTTATTCTGAAAGAGTGGGTGCCATATTCCCTGCTGTCCAAACCTGCTTTTTCAGTGGTTGTCTTGAGGACTGCCTGGAATTGAAAATGACTGAGTGCTCTGCCATCCTCATGTACCATAAACACCCCCCAATGTGCGGGTGTGTCAGAGGTACTGGTTTGTGATGCAAACTGGGCAGTATGCTTTATCTTTAATGCAATAAATAGTGATTGTCCTCCTGCTACTTGTCTTGGACGTGTGTACATCTATTGGCATGTAATCCCCTTTGTACTTGTACCTCCAAAATGCCTAGCCCATCGCTTGCTTTAGTGCTTGATGAGATGAGCTTGCTTACTCGAAATGCCCGATCGTTTGCCATGGCAAATTCGGTCTTGAACAGTTGTGTCTCATACTTGTGTGAGCAAACGGTTTCCAATCATCTTAGTAATATCACTATTTTCTCACAATTCAGCTGACGCCTCTTGTATTTGTCCCCTCCAACTTTCCCCATCCTTTTAATGCATCTGTTATCAATGCGCTGCGTGTTGGAACTGATCCCCCTGTATTTTTGCAAAATAGGCTACTGCTGTAAGGTGCTATTCTTTTTTCATTTTCTGCTCGTATGCCCATACTAGAAAACTATTTATCTCTTTTGTTGTTATAAGTTCTACATGATAACTCAGATCTCTTTGTAATTCTCAGTACCGTTTCCAGACACTTGCTATATTGTTTCGCCGTGTTTGCTGCCAAGGCTTTCTTGGCGAGCCCTAATAGTAACCCTGATGCAGGATCTGAGTTATCATTAAGAGACTTGCTCCTGTTTGCACCCGTATTCGTGGTGCTTGCTTCCGCTGTTCTATTACCTGTCTCCCAGCCGTCCGGCGTTGACGCTGTTGCACTCATTACTTTTCTCTTAATATTTTCCCAGCATTCTTTGGGTACTTCTGTCCTACTGCTGTCTGTTTCTGGCTTCATTTTGAGAAATGTACCCCACTGAAAGCGAGAAAATGCATCTGCAGTGTCATCTGCAGTGTTATTCTCCTTGCCGGCAACGTGCTTAGCTCTTTGCTCAATATTCTTGTTCAGTGTTATGATGGTCATAGCCCTAAGAATTCTTAGGACCAAATTACATGTAGTTGATTTCTAGTTTATGATCCCTTCTACAGCCATATTGTCTGACCATGCCATCAGCTCTGTGTGTGCCAGAGTCTTTGTGTTTGTATGGGTTCACCCCATAAATGCAGTGCCAGCCAAACTGGTGTGATTTCCAGCAGTGTTCTGTTCTTTGCCACACCTTGCGCCTGCCATGTTTCTGACCATGGTCCTGCACACCATGCATTCTCTAGTATCGCTCCAAAGGCTTTGCTTCCTGCTGCATCTGGAAAGAGTACTCTTCTCCTGCTGGTATTAAATGGCGTGCACCAATTTATTTTTCTGTTAAATTGATTCAGAAAGTCTTCCCATATTGCTAAATCGTACTTCACGTCTTCCCCTAGCCTTATATAGAGGTGTGGTTTCGAGCACCCTCTGATCCTCATCTCATAACTCCTGAAAAAACCATCCCCTGTGGGATTACTCTGGTCACAAAATTGAGACTTCCTCCTAAGGATTGTATTTCTCTCAATGTCCCTTAGTTTTTTCTCCTAAGTGATCTGATGGATTTGAGTAACTCTTCCCTCTTCTTTGCTGGAATCCTGCATTCCCCTGCGGCCAAATCTATTTCAATCCCCAGAAAAACTATGCTTGTGGCCGGATTGGATGTTTTTTCTTTTGCTAGGGGGATTCTCAGTGCTCTGCCTTCCTTATCATTCTTTCTAGTGACTGCTGGCATTCCCTATTTCCTGGCTGTCCTGTTAACAGGAAATCGTCCAGGCAATGCTTTCAGAAAAGCTCATTGGAAGAAAGAACTGAATTGCTCGAATAGTGCGCCTGATATTGCGCACCCCACTGATAAACACCTGTCTGTGTAGAATTTGTTTTTAGAATGTGAAACCCAGCCAGGGCTGAGACCTGGGATGGACAGGTAACTAGCACATTTTTTCCACAATGCATTACTATCCTGAGGGCCTCCTGGACGTGGGTGTAAGATACTGCTGTTTCGGTGCTAGCTATCGCTTCGTTTACTGATTTACCCTTAAGGAATGACAGGTGGTGTATTAATCTTTACTGGACTTGCTCTTTTTTGGGTACCAAACCCAGCAGTGAGCATATGTACTCGCTGAAGGGCATTGTCTCCCGCGGCCCTCCAATTCTTCCTAGCTCCAATTCCTTTTGTATTTATTTCTTTACTATTGTGGGGTTTTCCTTTGCTGTTCTTTAGTTGGCCTTCAGAGGGAATACTAAATCCTTCCATAATACCTTCTTTTATTGACTGACTTATCTACTTGTCTGGGTAAGTTTCTAAAAGGTTAAATTTTTATTTTATTTTTAGTGGTTGTCTTACCTGGTGTCACATTTTCCCCGACTATGGTCAGTTTGTCTCTCTCGCTTTGGTATTCTAAGTTTCTACTGCCTGTTCTCTTTGTACACATGCAGCTTTCACAGTTCCTCTTTCTTTGTGGTCTTGGTGGGTAGTCTAGTACATCCATTGCTGCTATGTTTACCCACGCATTTGGTACATGCGTGTTTATATCTGCGCTTGGTCCCCCATGAGCAGTACCCTTTTTCAAACTTCAAACATGTAGTAATATTGCTTCTATTGGTACTGTTTGGCAGAATTACATGCAGTACCCTTTGGGAACACTGCACACAATTAAGACTACAGGTGTAAGCACACCTTTGGTATAAGTCTGTACTACACAGTAAAGTGGTAGCGATGGCTGAGCAGCTAGGCTTATCTCAAGAGGGATGTGAGGAGTACAAGGGGTTACCAAAGGACACTCAATCACAGTGGTTCAAACAAACACTTACTCAAGGTTTCTTGGTAAAACAATATGAATTTATTTACACATTTAGTTAGAAAACATTCCACTAGTAATAAGCAGCTCAATATCACACTATAATACACTCCAGTACCAAACCAATAAGTTTCTGAACAAGTTAGGCTCCCCTGAAGTAGGAGCAAAATGGCACTTCAGTAACTTTCAAAAGGGGTAAAAAGACAAGGGTTATAAGAATCAACCAAAATACTTACATAGGCAGGGCAAATAGTTTCAGTTCACTACAAGAGGCAGTTCAATTCAATAGGCCTTGGCCAAAGTCAATGGATCAGTGTCTTGGATAGGATAGCACAGTTCTGGTAGTAAACATTTAAGTCTTTGCCAATGTTCTTAGAAGTAGTTTGCACGAAAAAAAGTTATATATCTGTTTAGGAGCAAACAAGACTCCGAAGTTGGGAAAGTTTCACAAAATTTCACCGCGTCAAAGAGCATTTCTCTACCGC
The DNA here is from genome assembly GCF_040938575.1 of Ambystoma mexicanum. Classification (NCBI taxonomy): domain Eukaryota; kingdom Metazoa; phylum Chordata; class Amphibia; order Caudata; family Ambystomatidae; genus Ambystoma; species Ambystoma mexicanum. The sequence continues at coordinate 1,130,223,383 of NC_090926.1, forward strand.
ATTTGCACAGTACCTTTTGAATGAAGAAAAGCTGTAGCTGAGGCAGTTGTTCCTGGCAGTTCCTGCAGATCTCGCTGTTCCTGGGCCTCTGTCGTGGGGACAAGAGGGAGGAGGTCGGGAGGTTCCTGCACTGCACGGGGACGGATCCACAAGCTTGGAAAAATGTCAGTTTAAGGTGTGAGTGCCTTAAAGTACACAAACTGGTATCCTTCTCACTGGCTATCCGGTTTTCAACAGCACGCTGAAGAAAATTCAACCAGTATGGAGATGGTTTCCGGGTGGCTTGCGATTTGGTTGTTCCCAACAGCTCAAGCGAATAAGTCGTCCTTGAAGGGGCTTCTCTGTCAAGGGATTTCCAGACAATTCGGACCTGCAGCAGGCTTCACCGGGCAAACCAACAGTCCAGGAGTTGCAGCAGTCGTCTTCCTTTAGCTCGTCTTCGGTTCTTTCGTTCCAGTGGTCGACTCTGCCTTCCAAGTCACAGAGACCTGCTTTTAAACATTTTTTTCCCATTCATTCCATCCTAGCTGTCACTCACCTAGCAGGGTGGATCACGCCAGATGCATTTGGGCTTCCTTGGAGACTATGCACGGGGAGTTTTGGGCACCTCCCTCCCATCCTGTCCACCCCAGACACTCAGGCACCAGAGGGGGGCTTCAGTACAGAAGCCCGCCAAAGGCAAACAAACAAAAGTACCAAACCTGGTTTGGCGCTCGGAGACAAACACTAGAAGGACCTTTCCAAAACAAAATGGCAAAAAAAGGCAATCGGAGACTGTTTTTACAGAGGGCGCTCAGATGGCATCTTGAAAATCATGGCTCCGGCGGATTTTAGCTACTGGAGCGGTTGAACGGGTCGCGGTCGGGGAAATCATGGTAATACCACTGCCACCAGCCATTCTGAGAGGAAAGGGTAGCTTTTGAGGGCTACATGAGTTTCTAGGCATAGGGAAGTCTAGGTATTTCCTCCAGAACTCTGCTGTAAGGCAGTGTGTGCTGGGTCTAGCAATTTAAAAAGACTAGAAAAGTCAATTTAACTTTACATTCACTGGGAGACATTAGTCAGGCCCAGAGAAGGTATTTAAACCTTGGGAGGTCTAAAAGACATCCCTGTGCCACTGCACTGAGGGTGCTGTGTGACACACAAGAAAAAGATGATGCTTATGGAGTTGTCTAAAACTCCATATCCAAAGAACACAAAAGTAGAACACACATCAAAATACACGAAAGAGTGGAAAAAAAGGCTCACACTCTTTCCAGGTAAAAATGTAAATCTTAAAAATCCAGCAAAGTTGCTGGGGGTCCCAAAAGGGAAGGGAAATTAGCACATTTATGAGAATTCTCCTTAACACTCGTCCCCACCAGACTAAGGGGCAGGAGGATTTAATCCACTCATGGATGAATCTCCTTACTCCAGTCGGTTAAACATCCTGGAGAGACCATCAGCATTTTGGTGGTTACATCCTGTCCTGTGTTCAATGGTGAAATCAAACCCTTGCAGGCTGATTGACCATCTCAATAATTTAGGATTTTCCCCTTTCATTTGCATCAACCATCTCAAGGGTTGGTGGTCAGTCTGAATCACAAAAGGAGATCCTTACAAGTAAACTAAACTTCTTCAGTGACCACACAATAGCAAAACACCCTCTTTCAATGGGTGCCCACCTTGTTTCTGGTTCCTTCAGCTTCCTGCTGATGAAGCAAATGGGGTTTACCCTACCTTTCTCATCCAGCTGACTCAGAACTGTACGTATACCTGTATTAGATGCATCTGTTTGCGCAATGAAGGTTTGGTTGTAGTCAGGAGCTCTTAAGACTGGAGCTTGACAAAGAGCTTTCTTAAGTTAAGTTCTTCAAATGCTTGAGTGCACTTCTCATTCCACCTGACCTTTTTGGGGAATTTGGGTGAGGAGATCACATTCAAGGGAGAAGCTATGGTCCCATAGTTCTCTATGATGTTCCTATAGTAACCAGTGAGGCCTAGGAAGGCTCTCACTTGGGTTTAAGTAGTGGGGGGCAGTTTTGTAGTTTTGTACAGCTTGTACCTTGCTAGGCAATAGCCTGATTTCACCTCCTCATACCTCATGTCCAAGGTAGACCACTTTACTCTGACCAATTTGACACTTACTCACCTTTATGGTCAGATGGGCCTGCTCAAGAGACTGCAAAACATATCCTAAGTGGTAAAAATGTTCTTTCCAAGTAGGGCTGAACACTACAATGTCATCCAAGTATGCCATGCAGAAATCCTCCATCCCATTCAGAACTTGATCTTGATTAACCAACCTTTGGAATGTTGCAGGTGCATTCTTTAGTCCAAAAGGCATTATCTTAAACTGGTAGAGGCCTGCTGGGGTGGAGAATGCAGTTTTCTCCTTGGGTTGGCATGGTCAGTCAGTGCTATTTGCCAATAGCCTGAAGTGAGATCAAATGTACTGAGGTACTTGGCTGAGCCAAGTTTGTCCACCAGTTCATCTGTCCTTGGTAAAGGATGGCCATCAATCTTTGTTACTGCATTAAGAGCTCTATAGTCCACACATAATCTCAACTCTTTGGATCCTGCCTTTGGCACTAGTACAACTGGACTAGACCATGGATTGGTAGATGGCTATATTACCGCGAGATCAAGCATCTTGTTGACCACCTCTTTTATGTGGGTTCTTACATGATCTGACATCCTGTAACCTCTGCTTTTAACAGGTAAACAGTCACCAGTGAGAATATCATGCTGGCCCAAGGGGTCAAGCCTGGTGATAGTGAAACAGGGAGGAAAACTGATTAAACAGAAACATGCAATCCTCCTGTTGTTCCAGTGTCAGATTAGAAGAAAGATTGACTCCTTCTATCTTCTCATACAAAGGCTGTCCCCTGAGTAGGTCAGGTAGAGGTTTACTCTCCTCCTCCTCTTGAGCTGAAGCAAGAAGCAAAGCTCCTACTTCTGGTCTTGAGACATAAGCTTTTAGACTGTTGGCATGAAAGACTCTGGGATCCTCCTTAGGATTGCCTAAGTCCACCAGATACTTGACCTCTCCAAGTTTGCCCACAACCCTGAAGGGTCCTATCCACTTGTCCTGTAAGGCCCTCTGCCTTGTAGGTACTATAACTAAAACTTGCTGGTCTCTAGTAAACTGAACCATATTGGCCTTCTTGTCATGTCAATGCTTCACCAGAGACTGACCTGCTTTTAAGTTATCTGATGCTTCTGTCATCAGGTGTGACATTCTCCTCCGGAGACCTATCAGATAGTCAGTGACTCTCACTGTCTTGGAGGAAGGAGCACGCTCCAACCCCTCCTTAATTAGGGCCAAGGGACCTCTAACTGGATGTCCATAGAGAAGCTCAAAGGCACTAAATCCAACTCCCTCCTGAGGGACTTCTCTATAAGCAAATAGAAGGCATCGCAGTAGAAGGTCCCACAGAGGCTTCTTTTGAAGCACCTATCATCCTCTTCATTATACGGTTAAACCTCTCTACCAAACTATTTGTCTGTGGATGGTAGGCAGTTGAGAACTTATAAGTCACTCCACAGTTTTTCCACATGGCCTGCATGTAGTGGGACATAAATTTGGATCCCCTGTCAGAGATGACTTCCTTAGGAAAACCTACCCTGATCAAAATACCAAGTAGGGTCTTAGCAACAGCCTGAGCTGTAACACTCCTCGTAGGTATTGCTTCACAGTACCTAGTAGCATGGTCTACTACAACCAGGATAAACCTGTTGCCTGAAGAGGTTGCAGGATCTAACAATGTCGATTCCTACCCTCTCAAAAGGGACTCCCGCCACTGGGAGAGGCACCAAGGGTGACACATTCTTGGCTCCACTCTTGCCAAAAGTCTGACAAGTGTGACAGCACCTACCCAACTTATCTACATCAGACCGCAACTTAGGCCAGTAGAAATACAGAGAATGCCTTTCCTTAGTCTTCTTGAAACTCAAGTGACCAACCAAAGGGATCTCATTGGCTAAATGTAGGAACTGGTGTCTGCTCTCCAGGGGCAGAACACATCTTCTGTAGTCTCCTGGGATAGACTCAGTTGGTTCACTGTAGAAGATGCCATCTTCCCAGTACAGCCTATGCTTCCCTAGCTCTTACCCATCCAGCTGGGAAGCTGCCTGTTGGCGAAGACCTTCAAGAGTTGGACACTCTCTTTGACCTCTGCTGAAGTCTGCCCTACAGGGTCTACCTTCTGCCAGTAAAGACTGCAGCTTAGGATGGTCTGCAGGATCCAGATCTCCAACAGAGGCATGGTCTTCTTCGAGCTCTGATTCCCCAGCAGCTGATTCAACCACTCCTGGTTGTTACTCGCACTCAGCTTCAGCAGGTGGAGGAGTCACAGGTGTGACTTTGGACAGTTCTCTCGGGGATGTCCTTGTAGGTAGCACAGGAGTGCTTGCTGGCTTTTTCTTGGAGTTTTTAGGTTTCCCCTTTTCCTCCTTTCTCTTTGAAATAGCAGTCAGTAAGTCCTGTGGACTGGGGGTTATAGTTTCCTCTATAATTTTCCCTAGAGAGCCTCTTAAGGTGACCTTCGGGCATTAAGAGCCTGAAGGTCAAGATTAAACCTATCCTGGGACTCTCTGGTGCCCTACCCCATGAATACCTGGACTATAAGGATGTGTTCCAAAAGGAGCAAGCAAACACCCTGCCACCACATAGGCCTTACGACTGCACAAATTCCTTGCAGTCGAATTTATGCTTTAACTAAGCAAGAAAGACAACATCTGAGGACTTACCTAGATCAGTACCAAGCTAACGGATTCATCTGCCCATCTAAGTCCCCTGCCTCCTCAGCTCTCTTCTTCGTACCCAAGAAGGATGCCGACCTCAGAACATGTATAGATTATAGGGCACCGAATCAAATCACAGTTAAGAACACATATCCTCTGCCACTCATCCCGAGCTGCTTGATCAGGTGAAAAATGCTTGAATCTACACAAAACTAGACCTACAAGGAGCCTATCACCTTGTGAGTGTTAAAAGGGGTGACGAGAGGAAGACATCATTCTGTACTAAATTATTACGCTCACCTGGTATCCACAGGGGCGCCACACGATACTGGATGGAGATATAAGCGCTATCCCGGACCCCTCTCTGCTTGGTTATGTGCCAGAAGTTGGGTAGCACCTATAAAAGGAGAATGGAGGGTTAAGATACTGGTTCTGTGATGGGGGGACTCCCACCTTCCTCTAGTCCAAATCCCCTCCCTTGGGGTTATTGCTCACCTTGGATTTTTTTGCGTTGTGCTCTCCATCCTGCGTCTATGTGCAGGGGTGCGTGGTTGGTGCGGGAGTTCCGTGGACCTAGTTGCTTCACTGGTCCGTGTGCCCTTATGTCAGGTCCATACTGGATGTGACTCCGACTCTGCTTGCTCTCTTCCAGGTGAGTTATAATGTATTTTCCTCTAAGCTGTTCCCTAACAATGTCTCTTTTTGTTTTCACAGGGATGGTTGCGATCTCGGAGCTGCCTTGCCGATGGCTATTGATGCGCGGAGCACTGCGCTGTTTATTGTTGTTAATTGCTAACCTGTGTTCTCTTCTCTTTGTACAGGTTACAGTGATGTTCCGGAGTGATGATCAATCGAATCGCTGCGTGCCCAGGTAAGTGCTTTGTTAAACACGGAGATGGGCGAGGTAAGAGAAGCTCAGGGTGCTGCCAGGACTCACTACTTGCCCAGGTAAGAATTGTTATTAATGCTGTCCTTGTTTCTTTACCTTTGCAGGTTGCGGTGAACTCCGGAGATGGGCAAGGTAAGCGAAGTGCAGGATGGATTCAAGACCGGTTACTTCATAGGTAAGTGTTCCTGCTCGCTAATGCTGTTCTTGTTCTTCCAGGATATTAATGGAATCCAGATCTAGGGCTTCAGGATTGGGCCGCCGGAGAAGCAGATGAGCAGGAGCTGGGCACGGTGAGCGTTACGTTGCAGGAGTGCAGAATAACGCGAAGCGTGTTCTGCTTTTTGAGTGTGGTTTAAATAGCCCAGGTAAAGTAGTTCCAGGCAAAGTAGTTCCAGGCCCAGCCACACCCAAAACACTAGACCGCATGGCTTGGTTCTAAAGAACCGAGCTGTGTATTAAGCCTCCATGTTGAATTAAGGTCCAAAACTGGTATTGCTTTATTTCTGATAATGAGCCTGGCGCCTCCATGTATGTTTCTGATGGAGTTTTAAGGCCCTTGGTGCCAGTGTGAAGGGCTTTAGCCCCACTGCTGCCAAGGGGCTGTTATACCTGAGGGGGTCAAAGGCATGGATCGTGACATGAATATGGGCTTTTCGAATATCAGGTTATGCCCTTTGGGTTATGTAACGCACCAGCGGCATTCCAGTTCTTCATGAACGATGTGCTTCAGAAATTGCTGGACGTCTGCGTCCTCGTTTACATCAACAACATTCTTATTTACTCAATATACAAGGAAGAACATGTTGGCCATGTAAGGGTAGTTCTGGAAAAGGTTTGACAGCATTGGCTGTTTGCCAAATTGGAAAAATGCTTCTTCCATGTCACAGAAGTTGAATTTCTGGGCTTCATGCTTACCCCACGAGGTGTTCATATGGACACACGCAAGGTGAATGCTATTCTTCAGTGGCCATCTCCAACGACTACCAAAGGAGTGCAAAGTGTGCTCGGATTTGCCAATTTTTACAGACGGTTTATCCCAAGATTTTCCCAAATCGTCCACCCAATCACATCTCTACTGAAAAATAATAAAAAATTCTTCTGGTCTTCCGAAGCAGAAAACGCCTTCCAGGAATTAAAACAGGCCCTCACCTCAGCACCCGTTCTTCGACATCCCCAACCTGATCTGCCTTATGTGGTTGAAACAGACGCCTCCAGGGTGGCCATGAGGGCAGTATTATCACATCCCATAGCATTTTGGTCCTGTACATTTTCTACACCAGAAATTAACTATGCAATCACCGACAAGGAACTACTAGCAATTAAGGGAGCCCTCAAAACCTGGAGACACTACCTTCTAGGGGCAAGACACACGGTCACCGTTATCACAGATCACCGTAATCTGCAATATTTTAAATCTGCTAAGGCCCAATCTTCGCGTCAGCTTCGCTGGGCTCTTTTCTTTGCCGAATACGATTTCATTATTACTTACAGACCAGGAGCGCGTAACGGAAAAGCAGACGCCCTATCACGCATGGAAGAGGACAAAGACGCCTTGACACCATCTGAGCCAGTAGCCATTATTCCCAAAGAACGGATTCAAAACCAGATCGCTGGAACCGCCTGCTGGGAAGACTTGAAGACCGATCTCCAATCTCGAATGGACCAGACAGCCCAACAAGACTGGTTGAGTAAGGGAGAGCAGTACTACATCAAAGATAATTTACCCTATTTTCAGGGAAGACTATATATCCAGGACAAGGAAGTACAAAGCAAAATAATAGCCAACTACCACAAGTCGTTAGTGGAAGGACATCCTGGAATTGATAAGACTCGAGCCAAAATTCAAAAGAGCTATTGATGGCCTACCTGGGGAAAAGATGTGGCCCAGTTTCTTGCAACTTGCAGTGTTTGCGTGTAACACAAATCCCAGAACTTAAGTGCCGCAGGGTTGTTGCGTCCATTAACGGTACCACCAGCACCATGGCATACGCTGTCTATGGACTTTATTACCGATCGGCCACCCTGCGACGGGTTTAATACAATCCTGGCCGTGGTTAACCTATTCTCCAAGATGGTGCATTTTATTCTGCTAAAGGGTCTTCCCACTGCTGCTGCTCTGGCCACAATATTTTTGGAACAAATTGTCAAATTACACGGTTTCCCGTCTGTATTGATTTCGGACCGTGGAACTCAATTTGTCTTAGCTCTCTGGAGGAGGTGTTGTAAGATAGCCCAAATCGACCTTCACCTATCTACGAGTCACCATCCACAAACCAATGGTCAAACGGAAAGGACACATCAGACTCTGGAACAATACCTAAGGTGTATGTTGCAGCAGACGGAAGGGTCCTGGAAAAGCATTCTCTGGTTAAAAGAATTTGCCTACAATAATTCTATCCACGCTAGCACTGGACAGACCCCATTCTACACATTAAACGGTTGGCATCCTCAGACATCCTCCTTTGACCCGCTTGACGAATTGTAAATGACAGCAATCACCTCTTTACATAAGACCATTACTCAATCCCTTAAAGAAGCTACCGAGAACTGATCTGAGCCAAGGAACAACAGAAAAAGTTTGCAGACAGACATAGAAGAGAGGCCCCGCATTATCAAGTGAGAGATAAAGTATGGTTGGCATCCAAGAATATCCCATTGAAGGGACCTCAGGCCTTCCATCCAAGATACCTCGGACCTCATCCCATCAAAGCCATCATTAACCCTGCTGCCATGAAATTGGATTTACCAGCCAATATGCAAATCCATCCGGTGTTCCATGTTTCCCTCCTGAAACCAATGAAACCCGGCACTCGGATCTCAACTCCACCTGAGCCCGAGATCATTGAAGGAGAACCAGAGTATGAAGTCAAAGGCATTTTGGTTTCCAAGATAGTGCGATCAAAATTGTACTACTTGATCGACTGGGAGGGTTATGGACCTCAAGACCGCACATGGGAACCCGTTGAATTTGTCCATGCTCCACGACTAATCCGACAATTCCATTGAGACAATCTCGCCAAACCAGGACCCGGGAGAGGAACGCCCGTGAGAGGGGCCTTGAGGGGGAGTGCTGTCATGGCCACCAGCCAACGGCCACTACCTTTATCACCCAAAGGATCCAAATGGATGCAGTCCTGGTGCCTTTGGCGCCAGGCTCATAAGAAAGTGTGCTCTGCACACTTTGTGTCTAGGGCACGTGCACCCAGGCAGGGCGTGGCCATTAAGAAACATTGGAGGGCACGTGCAGAAGTCTGTGGGAGGGGCTAGGTAGAGCCACAAGGCGGGGCTAAGGGGGGTGGCTGGGGCCAGGCTATTTAAGCCAGCCCCACCCGCATTCATGCGCTTCGCGTTAGTATGCTTTCTGCAGCGTAACGCTCACCGACGCCTGAAGCGCACAATCCTGTTTCCAGCTCATCATCTCAGTACGTAACTAATCAGGTTCCTGAAATTTTTCTTCAGCTCGCACCTACCTGACTCCAGCCACACCATTGCTTGAAGCGCAGCTTACCTGATTCCAACACTGCATCTTCAGCGTGTATCTTACCTGCCTCCAGCAATACCATCGCTCGACACGCAGCTTACCTGACTCCAGCAACTCCATCGCCGGACGTGTGTCTTACCTGTCTCTGCAATACCATCACCTGCAGCGCATCACATCTTACCTGATTCCCCTTGTCATCAGAGTCGGAGCGCATCCTCACCTGTTCCGAGTGTCTAGCTACGCAGGAGCCTTCTTCTTGCCCAGCATTCACACGGGTCCATCCATCCAGCAATCGCCGGCAGGTCGTCGGATCGTCGCTCCCCATCTGGTGCCTCCAGGCCATCCCTGCAAGAGAAAAGAATCACACAAGGTTAGAAACGGTATAAATACTTTAAGCTTGGTCGCGCAACATATAAACATTGCATACAAGCTTGAAACCCTACTTACCTTCTAAGTGGGGACTGCGCAACCGCCTCTGGCACCATTCAGACTCGCTTCCAACACCGCGACTCTGCATGGCCATCTTCAAACCTATTGAAGAGAGAAAATACATTACAAGGGTTACGGACAATAATCATTGAAAAAAGACATTGCAAAAGGATACGGACAATAATAATTGTTATGAACACTTACCTTCAAGGTGGTTCGGTCACAGCTGCTCTGGGCTGCCACGCACACGGACCAGTGAAGCAACTAGGTCCATCAACGGCACCCCTGCTGATGAGAAGCAGGATGGAGAGCTCATCCTCACAAGAAAACAGGTGAGACTATATGGGTAACCGCATGCTCACCTCATTCTGGAACTAAGGGTTTGAGGGGAATTGCCATCCATTCGCAGCATTCTCACTGCCTCTCGTCTTCTCTCAGGGGCAGTGCCAGCAACCAGAGCAGCCCACACTAAAGCAGCTGGGGAAAGAGGCTGATCCAGGGGAGTCAAGTCCAGGGAGGGCTCCAACAGTGCCCCAACGCCCCCGCAGAGACCAGGTGAGCGCAACAAACGGCACCGTGCAAAGCTCAAGGCCCGTGTATTTCGGTCTTATCCTCCGTGGTCCTGCTGAATTAATGCTGCTTTTGTGGCTTGTGTCAGTGCTACCGTAGGGCACAACACAGCTCCCGCCAGTCTTCCTTGTGTCTGATGTTGCTTCGCACTTGAAGCAGTGCACTGAAAGACACTCGGCACACCCTTGTCCTGATTTCTACACGAAAAGCAACCGTGGAGCAAGGCAAAGCTCATGCCAGTATTCCTTGCAAGTTACTGTACTTTCAACCCGGAGTAGGGTAAAGCTCACAGTCAGCTGTATTTGAGCAGGACCATGCTCAAAGAAAAGAAGTCTCCTGTGTGCACATGATGACTGTTGGTGCTCTGTCCGGAGTACCAAGGAGAACTGGCTTCTTGCTCCCAGCTCCTTCCTTTTATTCCCTTACCATAGCCTGAGGCTATGCATTTTATCTGGGGCTTCCTGCTCTCTGGCCGGCTGGTGCCATTCAAACCTGTGTGGACTTCTTTCCCCCTGTTGTCCCTACACTTCCTGCCCGTGGGGTTGTCCTGCCTCTGCTGGCACCCTGCCAGTGGTTGGTTTGTGTATTGCACTGTTTGGCGGGAATGGGGGGCGCCAAGGCTGCCTGCCATTCCTCTGTTGGGCTGCCTAAGTCAGCCACACTGCTGTGTGTGCTTACAGTGCCCTGGCCCCCTGGATTACTCCGCCGTGCCTGGTAGCTCCATTGGTGCCCTATTCCGCGGCACTGGCCAGAGTGAGCACTGGCATCTACCGCTGCCGCAGTCTGCAAGCCTGCTGCAGCCCCCACAGGGCTGTGGGAGCTGTTGGCCTGACCGGGGGCCAGACTGGGTGGGTTCAACTGTCAAGACCCAACCGCATGGGAGGTGCAGTCCAGGGAGAATAGCTGGGCCACCCAGCCCAGGCTGCGGGTGTGGGATGGCTGCACTCGCTGATTGCCCGACCTTGGGCCAGACGGGGCGGGTCCAGAGCATGAGAGACCCAGGAGTTGAAGACAGTGCATGTCTGCCCGACGTATCGGGCTGAGGGGCGGTGAAGAAAAGTCCCTGGCCGTGAGGACGCAACTACAAGTGTGAAGAGTTGAGCTCTGGCACATCGGCCAGAATACAAAGAGTGTGTGGCCCACCCCAGAACAAATAATGCACTCTTTGCAATGGTGGTGAGTGTGCAGCTACCGCCATGAGGAAGGAGTGTGCTGCATGGCGTGGAAATGTTGTTGGCAGCTCCATGTGGTGGATGGGGCGGCCAATGAAGATCTTTAGGCTGCAAGCTATGTGGCTTTGACTTTGACGGGACCCCTCTGGGCAGGGGGGCCACCTAGGAACATCAATGAAGCACTGGCTACATGGAGGTGGACTGGCAGACGCACGTGGTGAATGGGCAGCCATTAAATAGATCAGAGGCGCAGGCCATGTGGTGGATGAGACACTACCAGCAAAGGAATAGTGCCTGGGGCAGATGACTGAGGACCCAATTTACCCAAACCACTAATGTATCAATGTTAATATGTTGAGATGTATATATTTATTAGGTATGTATTAGTAGTTTTATAGGGGACTCAAGTAGCAATTATTGTTTGATTAAGTGATGTATATGTATGTGCATGTATTTATTTAAGGTGGTTTAAGTAGATAGTTAATAAGGTTTATTGGGAGTTTAATATGGTTATTTATATGCATTCTATTTTAGGAAATGGGATTTAAGTATGGGTACGCTGGTGTGAGAGAAAGAAGGGAAGGTGGGCTAACCCAGGGTGACCTAGGGGAAGGAAACATCCACTGGGGCAATCTCTTGGGCCGCCTCCACAGTGGTTGGTGCCAATCAGGGAGTAGAGATCTGCTTTATCAGTCCCACACTAAGGGTCAACCATTGACCCTTCTCTGGGAGGGTGGCCCGATGGAGCAGATCCTTCAGAGGGAAAACAAGCCAGGGGAACCAGGAATGGAAGTGTTGTCCGGGGTTTTAGTGGTAGTTATGTTAAGATGTTATTGTGTGTTTGGTAAAAGGATCAATTAAAAACGGCGTAGCCCTCTTAATTGCTGGTTGCATAGCACCAGCTCCTGTCCAGCTGGTATGTGGCGTGGGGTGGTTCCAGTGGTTCCATGTCATTTTGCCGGCACACATTTTTACGATGGGTGTTTTGCCGCAGGAGATTTTACGAAAAAACTCATTGAAATTGTTTTTTTATTATTTTTGGGTGGGTTTCCCCCCCAAAACTTCCATCATTTTACTATTTTTTTTTATTTCCCTACCCCCTCCAACACTTTCTTTGCCTCCAGCCCAAAAACACATTTCTATGAGTTTTTTCGCTAAAACTCCTGCGCAAAACACACCGCCATAAAAATGGGTGTCGGCGAAAGGACGCCATACTGGTTCCAGTGGGGTCTATCCCTGTTCTGGTAAGAAAGGTCCACCCTTGCACTGACCTGGATCTGGAAACTCCAGGGGCTGCACACATTTGAATTGCTGTCCATGTATGTGATTTAGTTGGTAATGATGTCTCTTTTAGGGATTTTCAGGTCTTCTGACCAGTAGGCTCACATTCTTCTCTAGACAGCATTTCTTCACTCTAGTTAATCATTGCCTGCATCAGCAGTGAAGTGACCAGCATCACTCTGCTTCCCCGCTGGACGCATACATAAACACAACACTAGCTAGTGGCCAGCACTGACGCAAAGCCTGTTTGTGCCTGTCTGTGTCCAGTATTCCTCGAGTAAGATGTACAACTTTTGCTGTTGATGGGCGCATGCCAGAAGTACCCGGTTCCTACGAGCCAATCTACTCTCTAAGGGTTTCAAGGAGAAACTTGGGAGTATGTAAAATTGCCATCTGGTAAGGGTGATTTGTATTAAATAATCCATCTCATCGTCTCTAGTCTTACTTCGGGTAGGTGGTGTACAATGTTTTCCATTTATTCTATTGCAGATGGTGTGTTCAATGAAAGTATATATTTTTTTATAGAATCATGATTGGACATTCCCTTTCTTTCGGACTGTGATACTGTGTTGTTTGGGCCGCTACTTGTTCACCTTCACACGCCTCTTAAGAGCATAGCCTTCCCTCGGCCAACGTTACCACAAAAGGTGAAAGAGGTATATCTCTTAACTGCTCAAGTGGTATAGCTCAGTGGCAGCGTGCTGGTCTTGGAAGCAAAATGACACAGAGCTACATAGCAATCTCTTTGGTATTAAGCACTTTGTAAAAAAAAACAATTATAATTAACTGTCCCTCTTTCACCTTTATGATTGCGCTCTGCTTTGGTTTCTTGAAGTTTCTAGAAGTGTGATCGGACAAGTAGGCCATTTTAACCCTACTAATCCTTGTACTCCTGCGGAGCATAATCCAATTTGTCGCAGTTATCCATAGGGAGGAGCCCAAGATCTGATAGACTACAACAATGTGGTTCTAGTTAGCTGCTGATGTGGGAGAGTTTGATGGAGGTAAAGAGGAGAGCTTCATCATTGTTCAGTTAGTGTTGATATTCTAATGGCTAGGCCTGTGGCGGTCCTAGGTGGAGATGTGTTTTTGTAGTGTAAGGTGGTAGGAGATCTTAGAAGGGAGTAGGTCTTACAAGGAAACACAACTTTTAACCCTACACCCCTACAACTGGCTTTATGTAGCCATTTCAATCGAAAGTGATAACCTTCTCCCGCTCCCTCCCTCTCACTCTCTATTTCTCTCCCTCTCTGTTTCCGTCTCCTCCCTGCCCCCTTCTCCACCCTTCCCGCCATATACTTCCCTCTCCTTCTCTCTCGCTGGAGCAGCTGCATGAAAGGCCTATGGGAGGAGAAAATATGTCTGGAATCCCCCCCCTTTTTAGTTTTGGAAATTTGGTGGCATAAGCCACCTAATCGCTAAACCATTGGTACTGTAAATGAAAAAAGAGAATGGAGAAAGGGGAGTTTGGGAGCAGTGAATGGCGTTGGCATGGCAATTTGCTGAGGCTTGGCTATGAAATGACTGAAGTACCAGCCGAGCCTTGACACACTCGCTTGCGTCTGCAGGCCTGTTGTTGTCGCGTTCTACTGAAGTAGGAGCAAATGACTGCACTAATGAACATTACATTTTCATTTGTATGCATCAATGCTTTTTGTCAGATTAACTGTCAGACTGTCTTTAAAGTCTGAGCGGCATGGTCTGTTGGCAGACGGAGACTGAGGAAGTCAGACAGGCCTCTGATTTACGTGGCACGCGACCTGCCTTTGTTGTTAGAATGCAGCGCGTCCTCCATGCTGGCAAAGTCCGAAATGGGTCCACAGCAGAGATATATTTACCGGAGAGGAACTGGCTTCCTAGAAGCTGGCTGAGTCTGGCACAGAAGACTGCTTTTTAAAATGTAATCTATTTTGTTATGTGCTGAAAGCATTGTGCACACCGGCGCACAGCTGTTTAGGAAGGCAGCCTCAGCCTCACACGTGGATTTCCACAGAGCAGTGGTCGCGTGGAGAAAAAAGGATCTAATTCGGAAGAAAAGAAGAAAAAAACGAAAACCTTTTTTCTCCCTGCAGTTCAGCCTATGCATAGCAGAGAGAAAACCTGTGTCTGCAGGCATACGGAATCCCTCGTAAAGCTGCCAATCATTTATCTATAACTGTGGCATGCATGTCTGAAATAGAACGAGGAAGCAGGTGTGAGCTTCACATCACTCTCCGCTGCCACTGAGAGACCGAAACTTTGCATGAAACTGTGATATTTCAAAACCATTACATGCACTCTGACTCCAATACAGACAGACAAAACTCCTACCTCTCTCTTCTTCGGGATTGATGGTTCTTTAATCTTCATAAGTAATGGGTAAATACCTAGAAGCCCCTCCACAATCCGACTTTGCAGAGTCCGACAGTGGTGGAGCCTCCAGGGAAAACCCCTTAAGGGGAAAAAACCCTGTGAAGGGCTGCTAGAGAGCGTAGGTTCCTGAATACTGCTCCCTGGAGATGTTTCCGGTGGATAATAATTAGCCCCTTCGTTTGAACTTCCTAATCCCCACCAAGATATAGGGGTGCTAGGTGAAAGTAAACATAGAGAGGGATTAATGACACGAAGGATAAATGCAACAGACCCAAAGAGAGTATATCGGTTGATCTCTAAAAGGCTTACCCTAGAAACACCTGAATCAGGCCGGGAAGACTGGAGGGTTAAGTTACTGGATGGCTGATTTGGAGAAAACAGGGGGGATAGTTGCAAAGCCTAACAAAGTATAACGAATCAGAATTGGACTACTTCTTTCCCTTCCCAAACCTGATCCTGTTAAATGAGATAGAAGGTCACTTAAGCTTACCACCCGAAGGAGACTCTGGAGAGACTAATACCCCGCTTGTACTAGGAAGAAGGAAGTAGCGTAATGATCCGTGTGGAGAGATGAATGGGTCCTTATGAAAGGATGATTATGATGAATGGAAAAATACCGGGTAAAGCACGAGAAATGTCAATGAAGGAAATTTGACTCTATATTAAGGATTGTACCGGGACCTGCATCCTAATATCCCTGTATGAGGGATAGCCTCGTGAACACAATAACTCCTCTGATTCCACAGAACGCGGGGGAGAAGACGGCGGATCGGAGCTGCGTTCTGATGATTGCCTAAAGCGGACGGTAAAGGGAGTTCCAACAACAAGTAAGAGCGGAGAAATAGGCACAGGATAGCCAACTCAGTTCTTATACTAATAAGGAAAGAAGTGGAAAGGCAGCGGGCAAGAAGGCGTACTTACGTCTGCGAAGCGCTGCTGGACTCAGGTATGAGAGTAGCAATGCGCCGATGTGCGGGTGATGGATACGGAAGTACTGCTTGCCCGTCTGGGGGAGTGGCTACAGCCTCTTCCTCATGTGAAACAACAGCTGTACCGTTACTTGCCGCAATGAGATTCTCCATGTTGGATGAGTAAAATGGACACCATACATCTCGCCCGTTATCCCAAGGTTTGTGTATTCCACAAATCATCACAATATGCCACCCTTTTAGAGGTGTTCCCCCCCGGTTTGTCCGGATGTTTCTGACAGAACTGTCTTACAAGTTTGGGAGCATGTACTTCGGCCTCAGATTCCCAAGTCCGGTCTGCGGGAGTCCCTTCCAATCTACTAAGTATTGCAACTTACCGTGATGGTAACGAGAGTCACAAATACCGGAAACTTCATATTCCGGACCAGTAGATGATGCAATGGGATCTGGACGTGCGGAAATATGAGGATGGAAAGAACTCCGCTGGTCAGGCTTTCATTGGGATATATGAAAAACTGGATGGATGCGAGACCAGGTCTTGGGTAATCGGAGTTTGAAGGCAGCTGCTCCAATCTTACCCAAAACTTTAAAGGGACCCATGTATCTTGGAGAAATTTCAATGGTCGTAAATGCCGAGGCAGAAAGCGAGAAGACAACCATACCCAATTTCCCGGGTTCAGGATTGGAGCTGGGGTACGGTGCCGGTCTGCAAACTTCTTCACCCTCATCTGGGAGTCTTTGAGGACCTTTTCGGTGAATTGATGTCCCTGACGAATCTGTTGCATTAGATGGTTCACATCTGGGAATTTGCTATCTGCAAGTCCTGTTTTGGGAAAGGACGCTGGATGGAAACCATAAGTACAGAAAAATGGTGAGGCGTTGATTGTGGAGTGATAGGAGTTATTATATGCGAATTCCGCCATAGGTAATAACTCCAACCAGTTGTCTTCGGCCGCGGAAATATAACTCCATAGATATCCTTACAGGGTTTGATTGAGTCTCTCTGCTTGGCCATTGGTTTGAGGGTGAAACCCGCAACTCAATGCTTGTGTTATCCCCAAGATCTTACAGATATGTTTCCAGTACCGAGAAGTGTACTGAGAGCCTCTGTCTGAAATTATAGTCTCTGGAAGCCCTTGGAGCGTAAAACTTCGGGTAATAAAGGTACAAGCCATTTGAGCGGCCGTAGGAAGACTCGGGAAAGGCTCAAAATGCGTTAATTTTGTGAAGGTGTCAATAGTTACCATTATCGTGGTGTGACCTCCAGACGGGGGGAGATCTACCACAAAGTCTGTAGAAATGATCTGCCAGGGTCTTGTAGGTATCGGCATCCATACTAAACTCCCATAAGGAAAGTGTTTAGGCCTTTTCGTCTGAAGACAAATGGGGCAGGATTTGACGTATTGTCGTATGTCTTCTCTCCAGTATGGCCACCAAAAATGACGAGAAATTAATTCTCGTGTAGTAGAAACTCCTCGATGTCCTGCTGTTTTTACATCATGACCCATCCTCAATACTTCCTGTTGTAGAATCTTGGTAGGTACGTTTACCTGTTGATCATGGAAATAAATTCCATCTTTCTTTGTCAAGGACTTTTGTTGGGTTTTTGAAAGTTTGTCTAGTCTGACTCTTCCTGATTGAAGTCTCAAGCGCTCCAGGAAATCTGGTGGTTTCGTCATCTCCATTGCCAGACACGGGAAAATAGGTTCGGATCTAAAGGGTTCAGAAGGAGAGTGATCCTTCCGGGATAAAGCATCTGCCTGCAAATTGTATTTCCCCGGAATAAAGGAAAAGATAATCGGGAAAGGGGGAAAAAAAAGGAGCCCACCTTGCTTGTCTGCTATTGCAAGTTTGGGCATATTGCAGAATTCTGAGGTTGTGGTGATCGGTTCTAACTTCCACAGGGTACTGGGCCCCCAACAGTAGGTGTCTCTATTCCTCAAATGCCCGTTTTATCGCCAACAATTCCTTTTCAAGCACCGAATAATTCAGCTCAGCAGGTGTTAAGGTCTTCGATAGATATGCTATAGGACGTTCCTGACTCTGATCATCCTTTTGTAGTAATACCGCTCCCAAGGCATATTGTGATGCATCTGTCTCCAAGAGGAAAGGACGCGATTGGTCTGGGTTCATCAATATTGGTGCAGTGGTAAACCTGTTTTTTAATTCATCAAAAGCTTTTTGAGTCTGTTCGGTCCACAAGAATGTCACTCCATTCTTGAGCAAGTTAGTTAAGGGTTGTGTCAGAGCGGAAAAATTAGGAATAAACCTTCTGTAGAAGTTCGAAAACCCCACAAATCTTTGTATGTCCTTGCAAGACACCGGAGTTGGCCAATCCTTTACGGCCGAAACCTTTTCAGGATCCATAGCAATCCCTTGGGCTGATAAGATGTAACCTAAATAGGTCACTGTGGGTTGGTGAAACAAACATTTCTCCAGATTGCAGAAGTGATGGTTATGGTTAAGCCTCTTGAGTACTTTTCTCACCTGGGATTCATGCTTGATGAAAGTCTTAGAGAATACCAGAATATCGTCAAGGTAGACGATGACGGAATGTAAAAGTGGGTCTGCGAACATATGGTCCATGAATCTCTGGAATATGACGGGAGCATTGGAAAGTCCAAAAGGCATTACCTGATATTGAAAATGCCCGAATGGGGTCCTAAAAGCCGTCTTCCATTTGTCTCCTTGTCTTATTCTGATCAAATGATAAGCTCATTTGAGATCCAGCTTAGTGTACACTGTGGCTCCTTTGACGGCCTCCAGAATATCCGGTATTAATGGCATGGGATATTTATCAGGAATTGTTATCTTGTTCAATCCCCTGTAATCAATACAGGGCCTAAGCTCGTTGGTATTTTTCTTAGGGATAAAAAATAGAGATGCCGCTGCTGGGGACGTGGACTCAGTAATCAATCCATTCTTTAGATTTGTGTGTAAGTATTCCTGCAGAACCTCCTTCTCAAGAGCGGAAAGAATGTACATTCTCCCAAATGGCAGTGGTTGTTGGGGTACTAACTCAATAGCACAGTCATCTCTTCTGTGAGGTGGTAACTGTGAATATTCTAAGTGGAAAAGACCTCTGCAAATTGATTATATATGGTGGGAAGGCCAGATACACAATTAAGGATGGTGGTTGTTTTTGGATCATTCAAAGTAGTACAAGATTTGGTCGGGGTGAGTCCCTGCTCTTTAATACAATGGGCCAGACAAAACTCTGAGCCTAAGAAGAAAGACTCGGCTGACCAATTGATGAAAGGGTTATGTTTATGTAACCATGGTAACCCTAAAATGATGGGATAGTGAGCGGCTCTGATTATGTCCATCAAAATAATCTTGTGATGGTTTGCTATGGACATGATCAGTGACCCGGTTTGACTGATTATGGGACCTGAAATAAGAGGACTCCCATCCACACTTCTCAACCGGTATGGCTTCTAGTTTATTGGATCGTGGAAGATTATTCTGGGTGGCCCATAGATCATCAATGAAATTGCCCGCAACTCCGCAATCTATCAGTGCGGAAACCTCAAGGCCACTATGATTCCCGAATCTTAAAGTGACTTGAAGGACCATCATGTATGAGTGAGAAGACTCGGTACACATAAAATTCTGTAACTTGTTAGAGGAACCATTTGGGGTAGTTGGTTCCCGAACCGAGGTTCCTCGTACGGTCGGGCGCTGGCGTTTCCCGAACTTCTTGGAGGAGCGATGGGACACTCCTGAACTGAATGGGTATTCGCCCCACAATACATACACAGGCCCTGTGATCTCCTCCTCGACCTTTCCTCTGGTGATAATGGACCGCTAGCAGTGGTCCCCAATTGCATGGGCTCTTCTGATGTGCTGGCTTTATTAGATGAGGACGCTGCAGTAAAGGGACATAGAGTTCTTCCCTTTCTTCTCTCACTGCTCCGTTCTTTCAGACGGTAATCGATCTGCATCACTAAGGCAATGAATTCAGTCAGTGATGTGGGTCTGAGTACCCGCGAGACTTCATCTTTTAATTCTTCGGACAGTCCTCTTCGAAACAGTGTGACCTGCGCATCGTCCGACCAGGTAGTTTCACTAGCCATCTGCTTGAATTTGGTGATACATGCTAAAATATCTAGGTTTCCTTGTCTCAGATCTAATAGATGTTCTTGGGACACAACCCGTATCTCTTGTCGACCGAACATCGTTCTTATACTATTGCAAAAAGCCGTATGCGAATCCAAGATCGGATTATTGGAGGTGACCAATGGGGTTGCCCAAGCTAATGCGGGACCAGTCATCTGGGAAATCATGTACCCAACGTGGTCTCTATCTGTGTGAAAATAGGTACCCTTGAATGCAAATTGAATGGTACAGGCGTCTAAGAACTCTTTGACTTTATGTGGATTACCGTCAAACTGACCTCCTGTCAAAAGCCCAGGAGGCACCCCCGAACAGTGAGGAGATCGGTTTATTATGGCCTGTTGGGCGGCAGCTAGCTGGGCTCTCTGCTGCTGGTTTTGCTGTGCTGCCTGTTGCTGGTTCTGTAGTAACGTGGCATTTTCCTGTTTAAGAGTTTGAACCTCGGATGTATGAGACTGGACTGCTGCTATCAATTGCTGTATTTGTTGATCAATTTTAGAATCAATGAGTTTTCTGAACCTGTATCTGAGTCAGAGTACTGTTCTCGTTCTTTTGGGCATTGCTAACTGTGATATTTCAAAACAATTACATGCACTCTGACTCCAATACAGACAAACAAAACTCCTACCTCTCTCTTCTTCAGGATTGATGGTTCTTTAATCTTCAGAAGTAATGGGAAAATACAATCCGACTTTGCAGAGTCCAACAGTGGTGGAGCCTCCAGGGAAAACCCCTTACGGGGAAAAAAAAAACCCTGTGAAGGGCTGCTAGAGAGCGTAGTTTCCTGAAGACTGCTCCCTGGAGATGTTTCCGGTGGATAATAATTAGCCCCTTCGTTTGAACTTCCTAATCTCCTCCAAGATATAGGGGTGCTAGGTGCAAGTAAACACAGAGAGGGATTAATGACACGAAGGATAAATGCAACAGACCCAAAGAGAGTATATCGGTTGATCTCTAAAACGCTTACCCTAGAAACACCTGAATCAGTCCCGGAAGACTGGAGGGTTAAGTTCCTGGATGGATGATTTGGAGAAAACAGGGGGAATAGTTGCAAAGCCTAACAAAGTATAAAGAATGCAACCTAGACTACTTCTTTCCCTTCCCAAACCTGATCCTGTTAAATGAGATAGAAGGTAACTTAAGCTTACCACCCGAAGGAGAGTTTGGAGAGACTAATACCCCACTTGTACTGGGAAGAAGGAAGTAGCGTAATGATCCGTGTAGAGAGATGAATGAGTCCTTAAGAAAGGAGGATTAAGATGAATGGAAAAATACCGGGTAAAGCACGAGAAATGTCAATGAAGGAAATTTGACTCTATATTAAGGATCGTACCGGGACCTGCATCCTAATATCCCTGGATGAGGGATAGCCTCGTGACCACAATAACTCCTCTGATTCCACAGAAGGTGGGGGAGAAGGCGGGGGATCGGATCCACGCTCTGATGATTGCCTAAAGCGGACGGTAAAGGGAATTCCAACA
Organism: Ambystoma mexicanum; assembly: GCF_040938575.1. Taxonomy (NCBI): domain Eukaryota; kingdom Metazoa; phylum Chordata; class Amphibia; order Caudata; family Ambystomatidae; genus Ambystoma; species Ambystoma mexicanum. Next base: position 1,130,244,808 of record NC_090926.1, read on the forward strand.
ACAAGTAAGAGCGGAGAAATAGGCACAGGATAGCCAACTCAGTTCTTATACTAATAAGGAAAGAAGTGGAAAGGCAGTGGGCACGAAGGCGTACTTACGTCTGCGAAGCGCGTCTGGACTCAGGTATGAGAGTAGCAATGCGCCGATGTGCGGGTGATGGATACGGAAGTACTGCTCGCCCGTCTGGGGGCGTGGCTACAGCCTCTTCCTCATGTGAAACAACGGCTGTACCGTTACTTGCTGCAATGAGATTCTCCATGTTGGATGAGTAAAATGGACGCCGTACATCTCGCTCGTTATCCCAAGGTTCGTGTATTCCATGAATCATCACAGAAACTTTACAAGCACGTTATACAGAGGCGAGCTATTCTGTGTAGGGTCTGAGGTGCTTTTTAATGTCAACAGGATGATAAGTTTCCCTGCCCCTACCCCACTGCCCAATTCCCACTTTGGACCTGCCATAGCTCCCACCTAGAATCGGAGGCTCTGTGTCTTCCTGTGCTTAAAATGTCTTGTTTCCTCCTCTAATTAAAGCAGCCTGGGCAGAGCTTGAAACCTAAGCGAAGCAGGCACGGTCCTGCAACTCTGGGGTGTCCCAGGAGTGCCTGTCGTGCACAGGCTTGCCTGTCATTGCAGAGCTCTGTCTGTCCATGCTGCCCTTTACACTCATGCCTGTTTCAACCCTGCAGCATATGTCTTTAACTGCTGCCCTCGGCAGTGATAACCTTATTGTTGATTCTCAGTTCATTGACTTTGGAAGGATGAAAGGCGCAACCTTTATGTCTAATACTATAGGGAGAAGCATAGGCACTGCAATACATACAAACCCTTGTAAGCCAACACAACCTTTGTCTTGTGAAAAGAGTGGTGGTATTGTTTTTGCATCCAATGTTAGTAGTAAACCGTATTTAATAATACAGTGTATTGTTGGAAATACACACATGGTTTTTCTCCTATAGTATATCTATGTTGCGCTTCTCAAATGCAAGCAGAAGTCAAAATACAAGGGCATGTTTCCGATGAAATCTCATGACTGGCAATCGGTGCTAATCAGATGCCTTTCCTATTGCAAGGTTGGTGCCCTCAATCCATGCTGAGTACATTCAAAGGCGAGGGTCTAAGCGCTCCCCTCACAATCTTAATCATTTGCAAGTGAATCTGTGCAAATTAATGAGTCTCTGCGGTCTGAACCCTCTCCAAATCTCAGCTAAGATGAAAGGTAGACGCTGATGTCTTGTGTCCCAAGGTTTGCTGAAATGGAGCCCCCGAGCCTGTGCTTTCTCCAGAGCCCTGAAGAAATGTGCAGCCAGTTAATGTTGCTTAATGACCATCGGCCAATCAATGTGGGAAAACTGCTGCTATTTCTCCAACAATTGTCACTCTCTTTCTCTCTGCGCGCTCTCGTTCTATCAGCGTGCTGTCACTCTCCCCACAACGATGTCGCTCTCTCCCCGAACACGCTGTCACTTTCTCCACCCACATGCGCAGTCGCTCTCTCTCCGGCACTCTTGAAGATATCCCCTTATTCCGTCTTCTCCAACCCTCACCTTTGCTCTCAGCCCTTACTTTTTCTCTCATCCATCCTCTCACACTCACTTGTTCTCTTACTCTCACCGTTTCTTGCTCATATACTTTTTAATCTTTTTATTTTTTAAAATTTTATTTGCATAACAGTTTTACTTTAAAACTTTTGCAAAATTCATCACGAAATACAAAAGGCCAAAAGTTCTGAAGGAGAATCCTTCCTTTCCTAGATTACAAGAGGGACCCAGAATTTTTTTATCGTTTTTGTTAGCAGTCCTCAACTATTAGGTTTAGGGTCTCTCTTATTAATTTTACAGCTGCTAGCGACAGGCCGATCTTCTTTTCTTCCCTCTTCTCAGCAGCTACCACCACTCCTCTGAAGTCATGTTAAGAAAGTCAGCCAGAAATCGCCTGAAGTCTTTAGTCCTGAGCATTCTTAGAGCCTTGCATTATGTGAAGAGAGGCCATAGATTTTCTGCTGGACCCGTAGATTTACAGAATCTGCAGTCTGAGTTCTTTAGCCTCCTGATTGACCAGGTCGAAATAACTTCATTGGTTTTAAGGAGGTTCATCCGGATTCTCATGAAATCTGTCCTAAACTGTGGGCCCTGTAACTTTCTTAGATAATCTGGCAGGATTCCTCTGCTCCTAGGCTCCCTAGCTGAATCGTAGTAGAGCTTATACATGTTCATTTCTTCGCCAGTTGTGATCCAAGCCGCAGTCCATAGCTTCTTCTTTACTGTCACTGGTGTACGCCATAGGTCTTTGAGTCAAGCTCTAAGGTCAGCTACTTTTGTTTTGTGCTTTATTCCCCAAGTGGTCAGTACATTTCCATAATTTTTAAGGAGTGCTGATCTGATAACTGCCAACATTGGAGGAGTATCTGGGTTGTTACATTTGCCAAAACAATTATGTTATTCCATTCAGCATTAGCTTGAAGGGAGCATAGACCGAGCTCTCGCCTTATGAGTTGAATAGGAGTCGATTTAGAGAGACCTAGTGTCCTTTTCCAAAAGATCCCTTCAAGAACATCCCTGTGCTTGGTCAGAAACTGTAGCAAGGCCTCCACTTCGTATGTTAGGAACGGCACCGCCTCGAGTTTGTACACTTCTAAGATGGCACGAAGGGGAACCGACAGTATCTGCACTTTATTATCAGAGCCCGATTTGCTAAGGCTGTAGCTTTCCCTTTTAGGGAGATCCAAGTATTTATTTCCACCTCACTAGCTGAGATACACATACACTAGGTATTTGAAAGATTTCACTACCTCCAGTTTGTCTTCCAACAGTCCCCTTTCCTCTTTCGCGGGATTCCGTTCTTTAATTGCAAGATCTTTGTTTTTGGTATGTTGATATTTAGGTTGTTTGCAGGGGCGTATTCCATTAGCGCGTTCACTTGTCGCTGTAGTCTGATGGCAGTTTGATCCAGAATGACGAGGTCATCGGCGTATAATAGTGAGGGAATCTTTACCCCCCTCTATAGATGGTGTGAAACATCTGATCTTTTCCAATGATTTATTCAGATCAGAGATGTAAACGTTGAAAATGGTTGGGGCCTTGTTTAACTGCTCTTTCTGTTTCGCTTAACCAGCCTTCAGTGTTAAGGCAGACTTTGATAGAGATGTTTAAGTGTAAGCATCTTATTTGGGCCTCCAAATCTTCAGGGCATCCACAGCTTATAATTCTGTGCCATAAACGCCCCATGTCAATGCTATCAAACGCCTTCTGAAAATCAACAAAAGCCAAGTATAGCTTGCCATTGGCCTTTAGGGTTTTATCCTTTAGAATCCAATGGATACAAATCGGTGGAGCTGTGTCCAAGCCCTTGGCAAACCCGGCCTAGAAAATGTCATGGCGGTCACTCTCACTTATCCAGTGCATTAATCACTTTAACAGGAGCGTTGCATACATTTTACCTAAGGCGTCCAGAAGAGCAATAGGGCGGTAGTTACTGGGATCACGTCTATTACCATTTTTAAAGATCAGAATTACTTTGCCCGTCGTCCAGGAGACTGGGATTGTTTGAGAGGACATCACAATCTTTAGAATCAATTCCAACATGCAAGCCCATTCCACCAGATTTTGTTTCAGTGTTGCATTTGAAAGGCCATCAGGCCCCTGTTAGGGAGAATTCTCCAGAATGGCTAATTTCCCTTACCTGTTGAGTCCCTCAGCAGCTTTGCTGGATTTCTAGGGTTTCATTTTTCCCCTGGTAAGAGTGTGAGCCTTTTTTCCCACTCTTACATGTGTTTTGCTGTGTATTGTACATTTTTGTGCTCATGGACTATGGAGTCTCACCCACTCCATAGGCATCATCTTTTTACTGTGTGATATAACCACATTTGGGTTTTTTTTCACATTAAAAAACAAAACATATATACATACAAAACATCATATTTATAAATTGTATCTAGATAACATTTAAAACGAATTCGTCACAATCCTTTAAAATTAGCATATTAAAATTGAATTCATCACACCAATGTCTAGTTTACCTGTAAAACCGTTTTTCCCCTTATTTCAACAATCAACAGTATTCTGACGATATAAAACCTGTCAGTTGCAAGACCCTTAAAATATTTAGGGTCAATTTTGTTTCATGGCCCGCAATCATTCTTTCCCAAAAGGAATCGGATGATAGTCTATCCAATGACCCGACTGAATTCCCTAGATGTTCCACCCTAATTTTCCAAGTGCCTTTGCAGAATCTTAGTAGGTGCTCTAGCGTTTGTTTACTTAAATCTGAGCATTCCGTGCATAGACTCCGAGCCCCCTCAGTGACTCCCCATTTGGTTAATACTGATCCAGTTTTAATCAAGTTTAACCGTACCCTCATAAAACTTTGTCTTCCTTTTGGGTTAGGGAACTTCGTCAAGTATCTTGGTACTATACCCTGTTTTTTCCCGTACTTAAAAAACCCTTCGGGAATAGAGGATGATCTCACCATGTCCCCTGTTGAGATCCAATCTCTCAAAGATAAGGACTTCTTAACTTTCAGCGGGTTTGAACTCAGTGTTAGTTTATCTGATTCACAATAAGTCAGCAAATTTTCTACTATCTTTTTCAGTTCTGTCAAAGTTAGTGAGGAATCTAGATTCATATTTTCTAGGAGATTTTCATATAGTGTATTTGTCATTGGCACCGTAATTGACCTATACAAGGACAGAAGTTTCCAATCTACTGCATATTTTAAAGATTTTAATCCAAGCTCGTATCTGAGGGTTATCGTATGTAATCCTTTAGGCAATCCTAATACCTGTTTCCAAATGTATCCTTCTATTTTTTGCCAGTCTATTGACCACAACAAAGGCTTGGATTCAATTCCGTACAATAGTACCGGGATTACTTTGGCCACATAGAAGTTTATAATAGGCATAATCGAAAATTTACCATAAAGGCTGGCAACCTTCTTCATCTGGGCTATTAGTTGTGTCCCTTTAGCCAGGATTTCACCATACTGTTTCCCAACTGTAGGGGTCGCATACATAGTGATGCCCAGATACATTACTTCTTTTGCCACCGGTATCTGGTTACTGCCAATCGACCACCGATGTTTTGTTTCTTTGCAACCTTTCTGCTCAAAAATTACGATCTTAGATTTATCAGGGTTTACAACCAGGTCATTTAATTTCATGTACTTATCGAGGGCATTCAACAATCTTTGTAGACCGATGGGAGTCCTATCTAGAAGGACTATATCGTCCGCATACATAAGCCATCTTACGGCCAAGGACCCCACCTTAGGGCTTATTAGTGATGAGGATTCTAGAGCAGCTCCAAAATCTCCCAGATAAAACTTAAATAGAAATGGAGCAACCATACAACCCTGTCTGACCCCCCTATCTATACTTATATGTTCTGACAAATGTCCATCCATATTTAATCTTACTCTGGCTGTATTTCTTTCGTGAAGTTTTACTAGTATGTTAATTAGAGTTTTAGGAGCCCCTTGTTGTTCCAATTTGCACCATAATTTATCTCGATTTACCATGTCGAAAGCGCTTGACAGATCAATAAATGCTCCATAAAGTCTTCCTTTATTATTTTTATCTTTCAGATTTGATAATGAAGCTAATATTATACCATTCAAAGAAGTTGAATGGCCTCTTCTAAATCCGGTCTGCTGTTTAGGGATTATGTTATTTAGTTTCGCCCATGTTTCAAGTTCTCTTAGTATCAGACTAGTAAACAACTTGCTTTCTACGTCAAGCAATGTTATTGGCCTGTAACTAATAGGGTTTTTACGATCCCCCTTCTTGAAAATCGGGATTATAATTGCAGTCTTCCAAGAAGATGGAATTATTCTATTTGCAATCACTTTCTTGTACAAGGTATATAGGATTTCAGCCCACAATGTCCCATTTCCTTTGAGGACTTGATAAGTTAGGCCATTTGGGCCCGCGGATCGCGACGCCGAGGAATTTGGGATCAAATTCAAAATATCCTCTTTGTCAAAATTTAAGCCCCAATTTCCATTGTCACTTAAATATTTTTGTCCTCCCACTGGTTCCTGATATTTTACGCCATAGTAGGTTAACCAACTTGCTTCCGACACGTTATTCGTCTGAGCAATCGTTTGATGTATTTGTGGAGCATTTATTAGTGACCAGAAGTTTCGCGAGGAATTATTTTGTAATGCCCGCAGCATCTCTTCCCCATCTTTCTGCCATAGTTTTCCTCTATGTTGTCTAGACCAACTCTTCAAGCCATTTTTAATTTTTTTTGATTCTATCTCTAGCTCTAGTAAACTTTTAGCCCGTTTCTTAGCGAGTTTTAGTTCTTTTTGCGTCTCGCGTTTTTTTGCCCAAACTGCTTCGTCAAAAAGTGTTTGTGTACTCGCTGCAAACCCTTTTGGGTACTTGACGGGGGATCAATTGACCACAGGAATTCATGAAACCGTGATGGGTGACAATGCTGGTGCAAAGTATTTTGTTCTCCCCAGTTGGAAAATCCCTCCAGGGCTTTATTTAACCGCTCTCCTTCCCTCTTGTATTTTATCAACCGATTTTTCGGTACATTAACTTCTACTCTCTGGTCCCAGATCTCTATTTTTTCCTCACTACACCAATTTAGATGGGCAACTAATCGCTTATGGTCACTTGTTCCACCATCGGTCACCGAGAAATGTATACAAGTGTCGAAGCACTCTGTTGATAAGAGCATGTAATCCAATGTCGATTCTGATGAACCCCTCTCCCACGTTGTGGTCGATGGAACATCACCTTCTATGGAGCCATTTAGGAATTTTAAATTCCAATCCTCAAAGAAGTTCGACCATTTTCTCCCGTTATTCGTTGCTTCTTTCATTTTCCCTGTGTGGCATTTGGAATTGATACATTGCGAATTTAGATCTCCTGCAACCAGTATGTGTGCCCCAGGGTACATTATATTAATGTCACAAAGGGTTACCGCAGTTGATTCTAGAAACTCTGAGAGTTTTTCCCTCACAGGGTTCCAATACAGGTTCACAATTATTATCTCCTTAACTGGAGAGCTTTTGGGGGAAGTGACCACTCTCACCACCAGTATTCCTTCCTGTTTGCAAGATAGCATTGTTATTTCTTTAAATAGAATTCTTCTACAGGCAATCAGCAAACCTCCCGTCGGTCTTCCCTTGGCTTTGCAGTTAGCTGGTTGTGCTATCAGTGCAAAGCCTTCGAGTTCCGGGGTGTTTACTAACCATGTTTCCTGTAGAAGGATCAAATCGTTTCCCCCAAATAACAACGCACTCATTTTATTATTTTTAAGTGAACTGGATCCCCGAGAGTTCCAACTAGTGATTCTCAATTTGTCATTATTAAAAAGACCTTTGTGATACACCCAACTTCTGGCAGACTTGCATAATTATCTCTGGTAACATTGACCAAGATGATGTTTGTGACCCATCATTGATAATATTTTCGTTTTTTCCCCGATGGGTTTCATGCAGTAAGGAAATGTTTCCCTGGTTTAACTCATGTTCCTCCGTTTCAATCATTTCTATTGCGTGAGATGGCAATTGCTCATGCACTTCCAAACCCACCTCCCTTAATCTTTCTTGTAAATTTAAAAAAGCTTTTACTCCCAATTTAGAAACAAATCCAACTTCGACTAAGCTGGTACATTCTGGTTTAGGAAAACGAACATATTCAATGTCTTTTGTTGAAAATAAATATAATTCTGGAAGTTTTTTAACCAGTGTTAAAATCGAACTCCTGTTCAGTGGTTTACCAGATTTTCGATTTTCCTCATTAGTAAACCACAGTCTCGGGATTGCATATGGATTTGGATCATCTTGGGGATTTGTTATTCTTTCAATTACCATTTCGGAGGATGAGTTTCTCACCGGGGCATTCATAGTCTCTTCTTTTTCTACCTCTTTGGTTTGATCAAGGTAATACGTATTCGATGTTAATGTTTGGTTACGTATTGTATCCTCTGCGTGACCCATCCTAGAACTTTGGGTAACCACCAAATCTCCAGTCTTTGTTTTTGTTTGATTGAATATTGGAGCAATTCTTAAACCAATCTGGGTCTGCATTGGTACTTTGAAAGCATTTTTCTGTTTTTGAAGAAATATAGGAGCTATTTTTAAAATCTTCCCTGTAGTCTCTGATCTAATCGAGTCAACTCGTGATTGATTTCTATCCAGGTCAGCCATTTTTCCTTCTGTTTGAGTACTCATTGATTTTTTTACCATGTGTGCATCCCCCTCGGCTTCGGGAATTCTGTCAGTCTCGAGTTTTTTCCTTGGTTGTTTTTTGGGTTTATTTACCCTGACAGTTCTTTCTTGTTGTGCAGAATCATTACCTTTGGTTCTACCATCTTTGTCCGAGATATTTTGATTCTCGATGATTTTTGCAGGACATGAAATCCCCTTGACAAAGCTATTTATCTGTGATTTTTTTGATCCATTATTCTTCACATTTTTTGTTTTCTTTTCTTGTCGACCTCGTAACTTTGAATCTGTATTATTTTGCTTTTGGTTCTTCCGCCTTTCTCTTCTCCTTCTCTTATAAGATTGTTGCGAACTCTTCTTCCACATATGGTTGTTTTCTGTCTCCACTTCATGATTCTCAATAACTTCCCGTCGATCTTCCGCCAGCTGTTCCACCGTTGACTCAGCAATCTGTGCCAATCGGCAGAATTCTTCCATTATTGATTCGGATAAGGGAGTATCATCCCCAAGGATATTCAATTCAGGGACTAAGACTTTTGTTTTAATTGCTTGATCTTGATTTAATGAAGAAGTCGATACATTTCTTTCATTCATTTGCAATAACAGATCCTTGATCTCCTTATTCTCACTCGTGAGGGAAGTCATTTGGTGCTTAATTTCCATTAAGTCTCCGCTGTGCTTTATGAGGCCCTCTTCCATCTTTATCATCAAGGGTAGAACTGAACAATTTATTACATTGTTTTGGCCTACGACTGAAAATTCAAGTTGTTCAATATCCTTTGTCATTTCCATTAAAATCCCTGTATGGGTCTGCACATCTTTTTGTAGAAGGTCAAAAACCTTTACCAAGGAATTTAGAACAAAATTTAAAGCCGAGAGAGAGGAGTCACCATCGTTTGGGTTTTGATTCTTGTTTCCCTGTGTCATACTTGGTATTTGCACCGTTTGATCCAGTAAAATTCCATCGGACTCGACCGTGTCCCCTCTCGATACCACTGTTGAGTTTAATCTTTCCTCATGCGGTTGTATATTCTGCGCCGAACTCAACAGATGATTTGGGGTCCTTGAAAGTTCCATAACTGGGATGAGTAGTTCAGATCCACTGATCTCCGTTTGTAAGTTGATGTTTTGAGTTAAAAGTTTTAGGGAATGTGGCATAGGTTCATTTAAAATTTCTTGCGCAGATTTCTGAAAATAATAATCAATAGTCCCTTTTATATTAGTTGATGTCAGAGTAAAATCTTTCACCTGTCTAAATGGGGTTTCCTTGTTGAGTCCCTTAAAATTTCTCCCTCTGTTAATTTGTCCACTTGAGGTTCTTGATGAATTTGTTCCTCTATTATGTTGTTATTTCTTGTCAAGGTAATCGGAGTTTGAGAACTTACGGGGTTCACATCCTCATGCAGGGACTTTTCAATGTAGGAACCATCCCACTCTGGAGCTCTTAGATCGTCAACGTGTTGTCCACTCCTTAGATTGTATCGTGCCATTTCTTACCCCTTCGTTGACTGTGAGAATTCGGCCAGAGAAAAATGGGGGATCAAAGGAGTAAAATCTCCCGCAGTCTCCCCCCTTTTTTTACTTTATATTGTCTGAACCAGGCCCCAACCACTTCTTTTCCGCTGTCCACTCCGAATTACCTAGGCTCCAAAATTCCTGTCAGCAAACGGCGGATTTTCCAAGAGTAATCTCTGGGGCTCTTGTTTGAGGAGACTTATAGAGGGGCTTACAGCTTGAGACCGCTGCTGTCTAGTACTAAATGACAACGGCCCACCGCATATAGGATAAGAATTTCTGTGCTACTACCCTTCGAATCCTCAACCTAATGCCCTTTATCAGTATCAATATCGAGCCCCGGTTGATTCGCTATCGGTGGCGGTGGCTGTGGATCAGATCAGGGTGGCTGCCGTTAGTTTGGTGAGTTGGTTATATATCAGTAGACCCTCCAGCTCTGATACTGGCACTTATACAAGGCCCACCACGCGTAATAATCTATCTCCGCGAAGTCGCTGGAGATAGCGGGGGTCGCCGCCGCAGGCTGTCTCAGCTCTGCGGACACTCACCTCTGTGCCTCTGTGCTCGCGGGTGTGTGAGGATCGCTTTTAAGAAAAAAAAAATATGTTAGGCTCGCAGCCGCGGGCTGCTTCAGGCCGCCACGGACACCCACCTCTGTGCCTCTGCTGCCTCTGCTGCCTCGCGGGTGCGCGGACACGCCTCACTACACAGAATCACTCGAGCTGAGCTCACTCTCCACTCTTCGCTCTTCGCTCTGATGCCGCCGATGCCGCCGTCTGCTCACCTTCTGATCGAGAAAAACCCAACAGTTGTCAGGTACTGGGACGTCCTGAGACTTCCTGCTAGAGGAAAGGACCCACATGCCCGCACACGCTTCGCTCGTCACTCGTCGCCGCAGTCAAGCCGCACTGAAAATCTGCACCAACGAGCCACCAGTGTACAGAGTGTCAGCCGCTTCTGACCGCTCACGTGTCACACAGTACTTTTAGTGCAGTGACACAGGGTTGTCTTTTTTTGACTTCCCACTTTAAACCCCACTTTCTGGGACTGACTACTGTCTCCTAGAACATGTTAAATTGCCATTGACTTTACTAGTCTTTTTAAATCTACAGACCCAGTACAACCTATTTTCCTTTAGAGTACTGGAAGGGTTAATAGTTATCCCTTTTTGTCTGATTCTCTTGAAACAGTATTTTGTTCCCCTTTCTCTAAGATTTGGCTGGTGGCAGTGGTATCTACCATTTTAATTCTACCGTGGGCTATGAAAATAGCCTTGGTAACGTTAGAGGCTATGGTGGTAGCCTCAAACTCTAACCCGCTGGACCCCTTTTATTTTTGTTTGGTTCCGGTCGGGTTTATTTGCCATTTCTTTTTGTAATGGTCTTTCTCGTGTTTCACTCTGCGCGCCAAACCAGGTTTGGTTCCTTTGTTCGCCGTCCTTTGGCGGGCTTCTGCACAGAAGCCCTCCTTAGGTACATGAGTGTCTAGGTGGACAGGATGTGATAGAGGGGTTCGAGGCCCCCTGCACAGGGTCGCCTCGGAGACCCAAGTCGCACTCTAGTTTGATTGGCTAGGTGGCTATCCTTTCAGGACAGCCACCCTACTGTGTGATTGACAGCCAGGCTGTGTGAATGGGGGAAAACTGATTAAAAGCAGGTCTCTGGGACTTGGAAGGCAGAGTTGCCACTGGATCGAGAGAACTGAAGAGAAGCTGAAGGAAGATGACTGCTGCAACTACTGGACATCTCTGTGCAGCCCTGCTGCAGGTCTGAATCGTCTGAAACTTCAACAACAGAGAAGATCTGCAAGGAATCTTCTTCCCTTCGGCTTGGTGGCAGCTGAAACACCATTTATTTGAGAACGATTTGTATCCAAGATAGCCCTATTCAATAGTCCGCACATGTCAGCTGTGTTTTTAGAGCGGATGGTTTTCATCATCTGTTCCATGTCCTGTTGTATTATGGCACTTTTGTGCCCTCTCAGGAAGTTGGTATGGGCATTTTTTTAACCCTTCTCAACGAGGTGTTCCAGTCTATTTCTGCAGCTCTCTTGGCTCTTCGAATGGTGGGCCGCATCTCCCTTTTTTTAGGACTATCCTTTGATTGTAAGTGTGAAGTTGGACTTTGGCATTGTCTTCTTTGCCCCATTTTGTACCAGAAAGGGTACCAGAAATAGTTAACCGTTTCCACTTTGGACCTATCCAAGGCTTCTGCGATTTTCTCTTGAAGAGACGTGGTTGCCTATTGCACGTCTTTTTTCCTCATTATCAGTCTGCATCCTTTGTTGGTCGATTCCATACCATAATCCATAGCTTGTTTCTCTTCATCTCCTTTACTAAGCCATGACATTTTTAATATGTTATGGTCGCTGGAGTAGTATGCAGCACTTCCATTGCCACAACTGAGCCAATCAGATCACTGGAAACAAATACATAGTCTATGAATGAGCCGTGAGGTCCTCTTTTCTATGTATGATGTCGGATACCAGATGGTTCAAAGTGCCCATTTATGACGTATAGATTCCTACTTTTCATTAGGGACATCCCACAATCACCTCTCTGGATTTGTGTCTTAGATGATTCCCCCGGTTCTTAAATGTGTATGTCTTTGTTCTCGAAACAATGGGAGTTCAAATCACTGCACAATAGTATTGAGGAATCATTTTCACTGTATCCATTATCCACCGTCCACGTCACCTCCTTCAACATTTCTTTTGTGCTGATCTTTAGTGGATTCCAATAGACATTGATGATTGTTAGGTTCCTGTGGTCTTCTTTCTTTGAGTTCTCCTTGCACCTTTTAAAGCTCAGGATTGTTTTTTTGTTGGAGTGACCTCTTGCAATATGAGATCTTACTTTCCAATCTAAACTGTTCCTGACCAATGTCAACAGTCCATCTTGGGGTAGGCCTAAGAGGCCCTTTATAGCAGGTTTCAACAACTTTGTAAAACCATCCAAGAATGGGCAGTCCTGAAGCCATGTTTCCTGGAGGCACACAAGATCCGCCTTGGACCAATTTAAGTTCCCTTTAGCGAAGAGGTGTGATGATCCTCTTGTGTTCCATGATATAAAGGTGAAGTACCGAAGTGAAGGGGGATAGCTTGGGGATTGTCCTATTGGGTGGGATTAGTTGCTAGAGCGGAGGCCAGCCAGGACCAATTATCTGGCTCTTGTGATTCTGCTAGGTTTTGTTTTTTTGCCTGTTAGTAAGTTTCCTCCGTCACAGTAGCACCCTTCATTGTCATTGTCAGCTTTAACATTGCTAGTTTGGAGCTGGCGAAGGGGCAATTAGAGTTGGGAATGGAGTATCCAAAGGTTGTTCCCAGTGTGAGGAAGAGGAGCGTTTGGAAGCGTGGCAGTAGTTGAAAACCTGGAGCCGCCGAGAGTATCAGATTTTCTACAACAGTGGACTGTAGATGTAGATGGACCAAATCTCATCAGTCCTCATTTTAAAATTCCACTGTGGCCAGATCATCTGTATTCATTTGGCAGAGAGTTGGAATATACTGGCATAGGGCCTCATTACACGGTAGGCGGTAAGGGAAAAACAATGCCGGTAAAGGATTACCGGCATCGCTAACCACTCCTGCCAATTACGACCAGTCTAACCGCTATTAGCGGCACCGCTAAGACGGTGCCTCTAATAGCGTCAAGCTTGCAGGCGCGCGACCCCTCATGTCGGCAATAGTGGGATGGCGGAAATAGGAGTTCATCACAAGACATGCGGACATGCTAATAGCGGCATGGAGAAGGCCCAAAAAGCCCATCCCGGCAAGGCGGAAATACCGGCATCGCAAACCTCCCGTTAAGGGACATGTGCAGTGTTCCCAACTGTCACAGGTGGCCACAATCAGCACAGGTGGAGGCAATGGAGACTGAGCCAGCACAAAAGGAGCACACCACACCCCTTCCCACACCCATTCACACACCAAAATCATTCCAATACTAGCAGCATTGCATGTGCTGGAGGACATGATTGCATTGCAGCACCAACAACAACAGGCAGCACAGAGGAGACGCAGGAGGAGGAGGAGGACGAGACAGGCCCAGCAAGCCCCACCAGAGCACCTAGTCCTACCACAGAGGCAGCCACCAATCCCCAGGATCAGAACCAGTCCATTCAACCTAACCCCTGAGCAGATACACACCCTGTACCGTCTGGACCGGGATACCATCCATCACCACCATTGTGTACATGATACACGACGACATCGTCAGCCTCATAGACATCCGAACTGCCATCCCCCCACTACTGAAGGTGGTTACTGTGCTCCACTTCCTGGCCACAGGCACCTACCAACATACGGTAGGGCAGACGCATGGCATATCACAACCAGTATTCTCACGCACGCTGAACCAGGTGCTCCATGCCCTCCTGAAGCACACAAGTGAACACATATCCCTGCCACGGACTGCCCAGGAGATCTCCAACACCAAAGTTGGCTTCTGTTCACTGGCAGGCATCCCAAGTTGCATCGGGGCCATCGACTGTACCCATGTGGAATTGGTGGTCCCACATGCCAATGAGGCAGTCTACCGAAACAGAAAGCAATACCACTCCATCAACGTCCAAATGGTATGTGACTCTAACAAGATAATCACACATTGTTGTGACTGATATCCCGGATCAACCCATGATTCAATGGTCCTGCAGAACTCAACAATACCAAGCTACATGGAGCGACATGCTGGACAACGTTCGTGGCTACTTGGTGAGTAGGAGGGCAAGCACATGGCAGTGTGATGTGGTGTGTGATTGGGGGGAGAGATGCATACTCCAACTGGGTGTGATTGGGGGGAGATGCATACTCCAACTGGGTGTGATTGGGGGGAGAGATGCATACTCCAACTGGGTGTGATTTGGGGGGAGAGATGCATACTCCAACAGGGTGTGATTGGGGGGGGAGAGATGCATACTCCAATTGGGTGTGATCTGGGGGGGGAGATGCATACTCCAACTGGGTGTGATTGGGGGGGAGAGATGCATACTCCAACTGGGTGTGATTTGGGCGGGGAGAGATGCATACTCCACTGGGTGAGAACAGTTGTCAGGATAAACAATGGACATACAGATTTACACCACTGTCCACCGAGGCAGCCCACAATGGACCTAACACATGAAAACCACATGCAAGTAGTAAGCTGCACAAGAATGAAATGAATCCATTACCCCAAAAATGCCATATCCATCCACATGCACATTGCACATCAGAACATACCCTCTATAACCCAATGCAGCTACATGCAGCCAAAATGGACATTGGAAATGTACGCTGAACAGCATCACAACGGATATGCGCCCTTGAGTGCATACAAAGGGATCTCCTGTAGCCATTGTACTGATCCACACCCGTACACCACTACTGAAGTGCCGCATGACAGCATGGGGACATCAACTAGTACACTAGCAGTGTGGTACAAACGGTGCCAGGACCAAGAGACACAAATTACTTGACCTCACCTAGTACATGGCAATAACTGGCGTAGGCATGCACAGTGCATGTACACTTGCAAGGACTACCTCACCTTCCCACATTGCAGTTACTTTGATTGCCTCCATGCATGCAGGGATTTGTGGATGTCATTCACAATGCAAAGTTTATTTGTGTGATGTGTACAGGTTCCACTTGATGTAAATATTTACACATACCCATTGTTGCACCCATGCGGGTGATGCTGGCTATCCCCTGAAGAGGTGGCTCCTTACCCCTGTACGGAACCCACAGAACAGGCACGAAGAGGAATACAATCGTGCACATACCCGTACCCACGTGGTAATTGAGCAGACATTTGGCATTTTGAAGACGCGGTTCCGGTGCCTCAGCAGGTCGGGTGGGGCACTCCTGTACGGGCATGAGAAGGTGGCCAAGATCACCAGGACATGTGTCATGCTGCACAATATGTGTATCAGACGGAATGTGCCAATGCCCCCTGACATTGAACTGACATTGAACTGCAACCACCTGCTGAGGATGATGATGGGGATGAGTAGGGAGGAGATGGGGCTGCAGGTCATGCAGGTAGCGATGCCCAGGAGGGACGTACTGTGCGCCAGCATCTGATCGACCATATTTTCTGATACACATGGATGAACTTTGTTCAATGGATGTGGGTATTTGGGCACTGGGTTTTGTGGTGAAATGTACACTGTGCCCTGTCCACCAGTAAAGCACACATACACAATGAAAATGTGATTTCTCACCAGTGTGTATTATGTATTTTCAGAAAAAGAAGTGCATGGACCCAACTACGCAAACACCCCCCCACCCCCACAACACTCCCAAAACACCCTTTCCCCGCTCCCCCCACAACACTCCCAAAACACCCTTTCCCGCTTGCCCCCACAACACTCCCAAAACACCCTTTCCCCCGCCCCCCACAACACTCCCATGAATGGCTTGTACATCAGTGCTGCATAGCTGTACATGTGTCAGCAACATTTGGCTGGCCTTAGTTCCCATCTCCATTGCCACCATTGGGGGGTTGAGAGGTTGTGCGACTCATAGCCCGCAAGGACCTGCGCCGGGGGCTGGTCTGCCTTGAGCTGGCAGAAGAGGAGGTGCACGGTTGGTCCGGTGCCGGTGAGGGGGTTCTGCCTGTCTATCGCGTCTGCTATGCGTGTGAGGACCTGCCTCACAAGTGACATTTCCTCACATAGCCTTTGGTGCTGGCTTCTATGGCTTGTCTGATATCCCTTTCATGCTCCCTGCACTCCTCCCTCGCAAGTGCTGCCTCATCCACATGCTGACCAACCGGCGCAGTGATGTCCTCGTGCCGCTGTCTGATGATGGCCATGTCATTGCCTCTGTGTCTGCGTTGTGGGGTGGGTGCCGCACCTTGTTGTATTGGTCCAGCATCAGGTGATGACACCGGTGGACTCCAGCACCCTGCCACTATTTCATCTGCAGACTGGCCTTGGCTGCTGGAATGTGATGTGGGGCATGGGCTCGGTTATTTAGACAGCTGGGGGCTGGGTGTATGTTGTTGAATGTGCGAGTTACAAGTGTCCTCCACATCAGACAGGGGTGCCGTGGCAGCTGCCTCGCCGATGGAACTATTGCCAGCAGACAGTGTCCTTTCCGTGGGTGGATCGTGCGTGGGGGGGATTTCTGCACACACAGAGGTATTAGACTCTGTATGTGGGGACCTCGGATCTATCGACTCCTCAGGATCGGTGGATGCTAGAATTACCTCTGCAGCTTGTCTTTTTGAACTAGTCTGAGACTGACCTTTTCCAGACGATATATTGGTCATGGAAAGAAGACTTTGGGTTACTTCCTGAGATTCTGACCTTAGTTCGCTGCAGCAACATCAGCCTTTATTCAACTGGTGCCTTTCATTGAGGATGATTGAGTCAGGGATATTTTTAGCTGTGATGTATCCTTCAACAAATAGCATCCATGAATATTGCATGGCCAGTAGAGTAGTTTGTTCCTTTAAGGAATGATTTAAGCCTTCATAAAGTTTTGTAAAAGGGTACAGAGCGATAGTGAACAGTGACATTTTGCCAAAAAGGTAATGACCCGATTTCCTTGTATGGGTGTTATCATTTTTATCAGTTTGTTGGTTCTCGTGGGCATCCTCTATCTGGCCACCACAGCGTGATTGGTTTCCTTCGGCTCCATTATCATTAGACGATTGAGAGTGTATTGCATTCGTATGGCCAATACTTTTGTGTGGGTCAACAGGCTCATTATACAGCAATCCTGTATTGGACTCAGGAGTGGGAGCTTGGGCCAGCAGATTTTGCGGAGCGGGAAAATCCTCAGAGTCCGTAATTGCTCCGTGGGCAGTGCTGAGGCTCAAGGATGTTTTGCCATCAATTACATGTGAGTTATGGTCTGCGACAGACATTTTAGGGTTCATCATTACTCTTGTTCCCTTGTCGACGGTAGCTTTGTGATTTATCATCTGTGTTCTGCAGAGTTTGGTATTAATCAATGGCAACTCTTGTTCTCTAGAGTGGAGAGAATATATCATAACCTCTTCTGGTTGCATCAATGGAATTGTGGAGAAGACTGGAAAAAAAGAGCCTGTGGTGAGCCATCACTGTCTTTATTAGTCTGGGATAATCCTTTTCCCCAGAGGCTCATATCTGCTAAAAGAGTGCAATCTTTGTCTTTTCTGGGTGGGGGTTAAGACCCTTATATCCAGCTTACTAGAGCTGGGGGGCTCACCTGCTGGTCCGTGAGGTCGATGTCAAGTCAAGGGTATATGCATCGGGGTTTTCTCACAGTAATGGGACCTGAGACGTCTTTAGGATACTCAGACTCAGAAGTGGTTTGGGAGTCGGGCTTGCCAATGTTGGTGTTCGTGTGATTTTTATTCCCACCCCGTCCATTTCCATTTTGGTTTACTGAAGGATGATAGGGAGAGCGGTGCTGCACGCAGTGCTGTGTTCTTTCTTTTGTTTTGGGCCACGAAGTAATCCACAAAGGTGGCCGTCACCCTTGGTCGTAATCACCCATGCCCCACTTCTTCTAAAGATTGAAGGAGTAGTACAGTGTTGATAGTTCCCGGGACCACGGGTAAGATTGAAACAGATAGGGGGGCTGTTGGACATACTGAGACACCCCTTGTTGCCAAGTTTGAATGCATGCTGTCCATTGTGTGTGTATTGTGCCCTCCAGGTAAGTGCAAGTCTCCCAGGACTGGGGCTTTCCCAGGACTTGAATGTTGGATTTGTTTAGTTGTAGAGAGGAAAAGACAAGGATATGTCCACAATCCAGCCAACATCGGCACAGTCTTGGACCAGAGTGTTGCGTAATAAGACAAACAGAGCCGTTTCCATAGGTGGAAGGGCCTCAGAAGTGTCAATCGAAGCAGCAGATGAATGTTTGGGCACGGCAGACCCTTGCAAGGGGGAGTGAGGTATGCTCAAATCCATCCGGCCAAGGTTAGATGGAAATATATTTTCTTGGGAGGTATTTACAGCAGCCTCAGCCACTGTTATGTCGATAATGGTCCCAGTCCCTCCTTCTCCCTTTGAATCATTCACCCACCTTAACGTCCTGTTGCACTAGCTGGAGCGGGTGTCTACTCCGAAGACTAAGGGCCTCATTACACGGATGGCGGTAAGGGATTACCGGCACCGGTAAGGGCACCGGTGCAGATAATCCCTCACCGCCCTACTATGAAGTCCCTCAGTGGGTCCCGTTCTTAACGTGTGGTCAGACCACACGTTAAGGACGGGACTCGCTGAGGGACTTCAGAGCAAATAACGGTACCGCTAATTGCGGTACCGTTATTTGCTCCTTCCCCATTCCCATTGAGCCCTATGGGGGCTCAAATGGGAATGGGGAAGAGCCATGGTGAATGGGGAATTACCCCCCCCCCCCGGCAACCTTTGAATGGGGCAGTAATTCCGCCATTCACCATGTCGGACTCCGGCGGCAACCATGGTACTACTAGCGCCATGGTTACCGCCATCCATGTAATGAGGCCCTAAGTGTCCGTACTCAAGGTTCCTTCTCGACTGTGCTCCACGTTTGGTCAGCTTCCTGGTCATATTACCGGTCCAAGAATCACCTGGCTTCTAGCTTCAGTGGAGTCCCCCAAGCCGAGTCAGCTGTTGGCTGACTGGCAAGTGACTGGACTCGTCTTGGGACTCTGCGCAAGCGCTGCGCGCCTGTTTTGGATATTTGTAGGAATCCTTAAAGTCACAGCACTATTTTCTTTACAGCAGCAAAGAAACTCGCTCATATTTCCTATTGTTCATCATCAGCACCCTGTATTAATGACTTCCTCCATTGCTCTATTCCCCTTTTCATTCTATCGCACACCTGCATCACTTATCGCATCCTCCTTTAAAACTTTGCACTCTCCTCCTTACACCCAGGTACCTATAAATGCAAAATGCAAACAACATGAAACGACAAAACTATTGGCATTGCCAATGCTTGTTTAGCTTATAGCTTGTCAGTGGATATTAAGCGAGCAATAACTGTGGATTTCAATGAACCCATAGACTAAGTGATATTCTAAGCACTCCCCTCTGGTGAGTATGAGAGATTAAAAGCCAGACTAATTGTCAAGCTAACCTGAGTGATATCGAATGACATGGTTTGATTGCTATGCCTTTTAAATCATATTTTGCCAAGAAGTGAATGTGTATGCATCTGCTGTACCACACTGAAAGTGTAACAGTCCACTATCATTTCAAGTGTAGGCCTTATTTTGTAGTACATTGTAAGCATTTTAGCAAGAATTAAACGCATATGTAAAGTGTTCTTAATAACAGATGAATAAAGCGGAGCAAGAGGCTTTGCATATTGATTGTTTGGCATAAGCACCTATAGGGTTTTTTGTTGAGAATTGTGAAGCTAAGTAAATAAAGAAAATCCATCATTGGAATAACACAGACTGACATCCGTGAAACATGCAATGCAGCCTATTCTATAGCGACAGAGAGTATTTATAAAGAATGTTACATCAACAGCTTAGTGTCCATTGTTTTTTTTTTGTATGAATAAAAGTGTGCAAGCAATCAAGGTGTTTTTCATATTGTATCCCTGCCAGCTAAAGCATTCATAATTCATGTCATATCAGACATTTTTTGAAAGAAACGGTAAAGAACACGCTGTTTATGTACATCTATGAAAATGTGCCTTGCTAGCAACTCTAAGGGCCTCATTACGAGTTTGGCGGCAGCCATGGAGCTGATAGCTCCATGGCTGCCTCCAAACCGGGCTCCTTTTCCGGGTTCCTGCAATGGGGACTTACCGGGTCATTCCGACATAGGAGGACCCGGTAAGTCCTCCTTGCAGGAACCATTCCCCATTCCCATTTGAGCGGAATGGGGAAGGAGGTAACAACGGGCACATTATAAGTGTCCCGTTGTTACCTCCTTCTTCCCCTCGCGGAACCCGGAAAGCACGTTTTACCAGGCGTCCGATCCGGGTACCACGATGGGAACCCTGTAATCAGCCCTGATGGAATGAAGGGGGCCGGTCCCGTACCGGCCCCCTTCATTCCGTGAGCGCAAGCCTCGCAATGAGGCCCTAACGCTCTTCACAGCTTGTTTTTTTTTACATAATCGAATGTGACAAACAAACAGGGATGTATGGTTCTAGATCCTGCAATAAGTAAACCTAGTACCTTACCCAATGAAAACCTCAACGATAAATGCCTAATACGTTAGCTTAGCGTTCTAGATCACCCTATCTTCAATAGGGTTCTTAATCCCTCTCCGAATTAGGGGTTAAATAGATCCCAGGCGAGAATTCATAGTACCAGAGAACCAAGGGCCTTTTAGCAATTGAAGAGAATGAGAAAAAAAGATTGATCATTGGGAAGTATACGGACCAGGAGGTGCCACCATGCGGAATGATATGATATGATTGGTTATTTATAACACGCACGGACCCGGGGATCGAACCTGTGTTGCTCCGCAGCGTATTGCTTCCAAGGTGATCATGTTGCCCCTGAGCTATCCTTCCGAGACTGTCACTACCAGAGGGTCTGCAAGGCTCGGCTTGCTGTCAGGAGCTGCATGGGGTGCTGAGCAGAAGACTTTGAGGAGGGACGAGCAGCGTGCCAAAGTACATGTGCACTGAGTGTGCGGAGTAGGAGCCCACAAACAGCAGAGTGAGCCAACACCAAAGTGCTGAGGAAGAGTCCCTGAGCAGCAGAGTGAGACAGTAAGGACGAGAGGGGGAGGGGAGACATGGAGAGCTTGTTTAACTGAGGAGCAATAGTGATGATGATAGGCGGAAGCGTGGTGAAGGAAGTGGGTAAACCGAAGAGGAAGGTGGTGGCGGGAACCACAAGACAAGGTGAGGAAACAATGAGGAGATTGAAAGGCGACCACGAGAAAGCACCATTGTGACATGCCATCAGAGGAACAATGTCCACTGCGCCAGCAAAACAGGAGGCTCAGAATGCCATCTGTACTGCATGGTACACGCCTGTGTTCCAAGCTACCTCTGCAGCCAGCACCCTCTTCCCTTCCCCTCCCCCACTCCCACTTCATCTCTTAGCACCCACGTAGATTCCTATGCTAGTGCTAAGAGTGTGTTTTTTTTAACCCACGCAGCTCAGTACTGTCATGCAGGAAGCCCGTTTTCAATGTTCATGACGTCCAACATCATCAACATTGAAAACGGACTCCTGTCTAAGAGATTAGGACGTTTTCTGTCCCCCTTCTCTTGGCAGTCATAGCCCTATCTGAGTGGTTCCAAGGAGATGCAAAGTTCCTGCCCCTGTCCCAGATCTGGACTAGACCTCAAGCTAAGGTAAATGTTCGCCATGGCCCTTCTATACGCCCACTACACAGCTAACTTCTGACCTGGGTGCTGCTATGTAAATCACATAGATTCACTACAGGTCCATTGTAAATTGCACACATTTCCTTAACATCTATTGACAATCATCTTCCTTTTCCTCCCAACAGAGGGGCAGGGGGTAGCAGCTGGCGAAGGCATGTCAACCTTCAACAACCAGCCAGCACCACACCACCCAGCATCATGCTTGTGATTGCTGAGCAGCCAGGGGTAGAGTTTCCACTTAGGTAAATGTGAGATCCAGATATGGCATACAAATAAATATGCTTGTGCCATCGAAAATGGCACTCTTTAATAAAAGAAAGAGCCCACTCTTCTCAACATCCGTTAGGGACTAGGAAAAGTTGGAGAGGCTTAGCGATATTGGAGGAGTCCCACAGCTGATAGTGAGAAGGTTGCTGATCTTTATTAAGAAGAGGTGGTACGCGTGGAAAGTAAATACCGCACAGCTTTACAAGTAAGATCAGTGCTGGTCATTGGGCGGGCTCTCAGTGGATCCGAGATCCGGTACCAGATATGGAGCCGGATCTCGGGATCCCGCCACCAGATATGGAGCCGGATCTCGGGATCCCGCCAGAGTCAGCCGCCCAAGAAAAATGAACCGTGCCAGAATACTTGAAAAAAAAAAAAAAGAAAAGTGCCCGCGACGACAGCATTGCCTTTTACTGCGGTTTTGGCACTGGTGTGTAATGCGCAATGCATTGTGCATTACACACCAGTGCCAAAGCCGCAGTTGTACATGTAGCACGCAGTGTGCATTACACACCAGTGCCAAAGCCGGCGGTAAAAGGCAATGCTGCCGTTACGGTAGTTTTTTTTTTTTTTACCTATTCCAGCATTGCTGGATATCCACTACGAGCCCCGCCCCCTCTAGACCACGCCCCCTCGGGCACCGGCCCCCCCCAAACCCTCCCCCAGCCAGGCCCTTGTGTTGTGGGATCCCCCACCAATTTTTTTCCATTTCCACCACTGAGTAAGAGCTCATTGAATTGAAGTGTAGAGCGTGGGAATATATTCGCATTTAAAGACTGCTTTCTAAGCTTTCTTTTTGGCCAAGTCTCATGAGTAGGGCTCTAAAATATGCCACTTGGTGCAATGCCACATAGACCTTAACTGCACATTCAAGATAGACTCTAAACCTCGTGACAGAGAGCATGACACCCAGAAAATGAATGGGCTCGTTTTCTTCACAAGCGTTTTTCATTCAAAATGCATTCGAAATACTTCACCATTCTCTGAGTGGGCCGTACATGCCAATCTGATATCGTATGCAGTGGAGCAACTTTGCTGAACATGTTGGGACATGACATCAAAAGGAAAAGGTGCCCCAGCCAAATGAATGGGGACAAAATGGTGTGCCACGAAAGTTGGAGGGGACAAACACCCTTGTCCCCCCCTAGATCGTACGTCGCCATGTGCGGATGCACTGTGACTATCGTGCAGTCAATGTTGGAGAAGATCCCTGCGGAAACCTCAAATTTAAAAGGCCTGTTCTGACTCGCCGTTCGGCAAAAAAAATGCTGGTGCATCATCCCAGAATTCCTGATGAGTAGCGGGAAACACATTTTATTTTTATTTTATTGTTTTGAAGCCCGCCCTAGCTCAGGAATAGCAGAACGCTGTACAGAGTGTGGGTAGCCGGCATTTGGGCTGGCATCTTTTAACAGCAGTGCAGTACTGTGAGGTCTTTGCATCAGTATATGCATCCATTATAATTAGTCCTTTTTCAGGTGTTGTTGATAGAGCCATGTTTTCAGAAATGTGTGAAATTGGAGAATTGTGGGGGCAGTGCAAGCCAACACTGGGACTGAGTACCAGAGGGTGGGTGCATGACACTAGAAGGACTGTTTGTGGGTCCTTCCTTTGCCGACGTGTTGCTATTCAAACTGGTTGGTTGAGTTGCCGCACAAGGAGCGTGTGCCACCAGATATGTGGAGCTTTGCCACCAGGTACGCCAGTGTGCTACTCGTGACTGCTTTGTAGACCTGCAGTCTTGTAAAGTTTCCCGGCTTGGAGTGAAAGTCAATGCAGTTTGTGCAGGATGGGGATAATGCGATCACGTTTCTGTGTGCCCGCAATAAGCCATGCTCCAGCATGGTGGACTGCTTTTTAGGGGAGCCAAGTGAGCAGCTAGGAGCATTTCCCCCATCCATGTGTGAGACCACAAGGGCCTGCACTACGTTTCGGAAGTCCTGCGATGGGAAGAAGGGGTTGATTCCAAAGTGTAGAGATTCTGAGCCAGACTATTTGGGCCTTCGTGGCTATGTGTTTCTGGAAGGACAGATTGCTGGCAATTGTGAAGCCTAAGGAATTTGCTGATTATGAGAGTTGTGGATCTAATCCTTCTAGGCGCATATCACTGAGCTATTGTTAGACAAGTTGTTTTTAGCGGGCGGACCGAAAGTGGATGTGTTCAGTCTTGGATGGGTTTAGTTTGAGGTAGGCAGTCGACATCCAGGACTGGATGATAACTAGGTAATCACGGAGATTAATGATGTCCTGCACGCTATTTACCCTCATGTGTAACTGAGTATCATCTAGATGGCTATTTTGGGATCTTTGAAGAGAGGGCCCAGATGCTGCATGTAAAGGTTAAAAAGGATTGGTGAGAGGTGGAGCCTTGAGGGACTCCGCAGGAGGTCTGGAATCAGTTAGAATGCAACAAGTTCATCTTGGCAGCCTGGCGTCTGCCTGAGAGGAAGGAGGTAAACCAATTCAAGACATTGCCACAGAATCCCATCCTGTCTACAAGGATGGAGATAAGGATGCAGTTGCCGACGGTGTTGAATGCAGCCAAGAGGTCAAGGAGGATGAGGAGGCATGAGTCACCCTTATCCATGATTTGTAGAGCATCAGCCACCACCTGGATGGTAGCTGGCTCGATGCTACACTTTGGTCGAAAACCTGACTGATAGTCATTTGGCAGTTGGAGTTGTTTGATTCTGGCGAGTAATTGTGTAGTAGCTACTTTTTCCAAGTTTTAGCCAATAAACGTGAGGTTTGTAATGGGCCAGGTAGTCTCGATCTAGGGTTGGTTTTTACAAAAGAGGTCGCATGAGACCAGTCTTGAGTGTCCGGGAACGATCCTTCTGCGAGGGAGGCATTGATGATGCTGTGGAGTGCATTGAGCGCCAGGCCCGTCAATTGTTTAATGATGGATAGCAGAATTATATCATCAGAGTAAGAAGTAGGTTTGAGAGAGGCAATCATATTTAGGAGATTTGGGGGAAAGAGAGAATTACGTCCAGAAGGGCAGTGTGCGTGCTGGAGTACAAGGGATGCTAATGCTCTGGGAGGTTGATTCAATGGTCTCTCAGACCTTGTCTATTTCTTTCAATAGATAATGTGTTTTCCCTCCAACAACTCTCACAAAACCTTGTCTCTCTCTCTCTCGATCCAGGGCATCAGGCATAGCTTCAGTAGCATCTGACCCGGTGAACCAGGGTAGGGGATTTTCCTGTAGCTTCCTCTATTCTTAATGCATGTTCATCCTCTGCTCACTTGGCTTGCGCATTGAGTTGCCGGGTACTTTGCTGTGCACTTTATAAACTCATTGTTAAGGGGCGGCTACTACCGGTGGATTGCCAAGCTCTCCCCTGGATGCCCAAATTCAGCACACTATTAATAAGGCACAATATTCTCCAAGACTACTTAGATTAATCAAACCTTTTGTCTCAGAGACTAATTGCACTACCATAGTCAGGGCCTTGATTATGCCATACATTGATTACTGCAGTGTACGACTGGTTGGTGCTGGAAGGGGCTGTCTGCAAAGGTTACAAATCTTACAAAATGATGCTGTGCGCATCATTAAAGGGGTCTCTAGAAGAGAGCACATCACAGACCATCGCAAAGGTCTGCACTGGCTCTCAGTGGCAGCTAGGGTCCGTTTCAAAGTTTGCACTATTGTGTATAAGTGCCTTTATGGTCAAGCGCCTAGCTACCTTCAGGACACAATTAGGGTCCACTGCCCTAAGAGAGTAAACAGATGCAGCGACTTTGTTCACCTGGCCATCCTGAAGAGTAGACGAGTGAAGGGTCTGGGGAAATCTTTTCAGGTGCAGGCGGCACATCTGTGGAATAGTCTCCCAAAAGACCTAGCTGCTGAAAAAACCCATCTTGCTTTTAGGAAAAGACTGAAGACAGTTCTTTTTGATTAACGTCTTTCTTTATGCTCTTCTCCTCCGTTCTGTGCCCTGATGCCTGCGGGCTTTTGGCGCATTATAAACATAAAAATAAATAAATAAATGAACATAGACACCAATATGATTGGTAATGCTTTCTTTATTACTCAGGCCACAGGTTTGTTTAGTTCCTGTCTTCTTACTCCACCCCTTCATGCTTACATGTATTCATTTTATTCCTCAGGTTGCCATATGACATTGCCAGATACACCTGCTGATATGCCCTCTAAGAGATTAGAACATGCCATCGCTCAAAGACTTAAGGAGAAAGTAGCAAGTCCGTCCATCTCTTCCATGAAGCATTGAGGATGCAATTCGGCATGTTGAGACAGTCAGGGGATCACATACATAACTATGATTGGCTGTTCATAACCTGCATCTCCATCAGCCAACGCAGCATCCCCAGGCGAGGATGCTCCTGAAGAAGGAGACACTGCAGCACGGAGATCTTCCATCCTATTGAATCAATCAAAATGCGAGGAGTTCCTGGTCCTGAAGTTAACTGTTCAAGTAATGACCATGTTCCCTTTTATGTGTGAAAATTGGGGACGGACCAAAAGCGGCATGGGTTCATGTGGGATTAGGCGATCCGACCACAACCAAGTCACCCACAATTATATCGGAGTACCTCAATTGTCGATTTTGATCAGCATATACCTTTCTCTTCTTTGTTCTTTGCACATCTTGGTCTTGTTACGATGGATCATTCCTAGAAATCCAATAATTGGCTGATACATGAAGAATGTGTGTTCTCACAAAGCACTCAAACACACCTGCCACTGCCTTAATAGCCTTAACGTTATTGCCGTATTTTGTACGCTGTACCTTACCACAGTCTTACTACTGTGTCATCTCTTGCGCGTAGCCACTGGGCTTCTCCACTGTACTGCACTGTGCTCTGTGCTCTAATCAATGATACGAAAACCTGTCTCTGCCAAGCGCAAGTGAACTAGCCTGTTGTCCTCATTCGCCGTATCTTGTCATGTATATATTACCTCACTGCTAGCATATCGAACCAGTCTATTATGTCAGGTGCCGTATTGTACTATGCCATATTGTTAACAGCCTAAACTAGCCCATTATGTCAGATGCATTCTGCCCTATTGCTATCATTTGGAACTAGCCCATCATGTTGTGTGCTTTTTGCCTACTACTAATATGTTGAACTGGCCTATCTTGCCTAACTGTGCACTTTGCAACTAGCCCTTTTCGTCTGACTGTGCAGTCGGCACCTCGCCGCGTTTAACTGAATCAGCTCATACGGCTAGACTGTACCAACACAACGTACTTTATTTGACTCCTCCTTAGAACGCAATTCTCCTAGTGAAACACCATAGAAACTGACCCTAGTGCACTATGTATACTACTGTCTTCTACTCACTCCTATGGTACGTCACATTGGCACCAGGTCTACTAACCAAAACTACAAATCATTCTAGCCTAACTACACCTTACCTTACCACGAACAGTAATAGTGCAACTATAACGGGTACTACATGCACCCCACAGATTACTAAACAGAACTTGAACTTTAACACTAATACTGCAACTAGAGAACCTACAGGAAACATTACCATTCGATGATCATTATTTTAGTATCCTAGACCAACAACGTCCACTATCTAACGTGAATCACACTCTGAATTTACTTAAAACGAACAAACCTTGTCACATATCCTCTAGAAACAATAGACTCTGCTCCAAACTCACCAAACTTTACGAGCCACGTACCAGCTCCTTGATAACCAACACCTACATAACAAACAAAACAGAATTCTATATAAGAACAACCCTATTACTACACCCACACCTAAGACCGATGATCCGACTCTCAAAAAACATCCACAGAGCAAACGCCTTAATGCGATACTGGACGAAGAAACAAGTAACTGCACCCCACCTAAACTATTGACAGGTAACCTTGAGGTTCTTGACCTCAAGGGAGCCTTAATAAACGCTAGATCGTTAGTGGCTCATGACACGGAGATAGCAGACTTAATACAGGAGGAAAATGATTACTTCCTTACCATTACAGAATCATGGTGTCACGCAGCAGCAGGTCCAGCCCTCATGCTCGCTGTACCTGATAATTATACCATTCTTCAAGTAGACAGAACTGAGACACGGGGAGGAGGCATTGCCCTTATAGCTAAGTCTAACCTAGCTATGAGACTAGCCCCCTCACCCGACTTTATATCATGCAAATCCCTCACTGCCAAATTACCCATCTCCGACTCCCAAATGCTCACTATTCATCTTATTTATAGACCGCTCAGGTCCCATCGGTACATTCGAGGAGGACATCTTAACCATACTAGCTGATAACCTAAATAATACAGCGCAAGTACTCTTACTAGGGGACTTCAATCTGGGATTTAATGACCCCCATGACCAGCAAGCTACATCTATTTCCAATGTTCTTACAGAATTTGGGCTTACCCAAAGAGTAACATCCTCAACACATGACAAAGGGAGAACACTTGATTGGGTGGCTGATCTTAATTGCAGTACCTCCATCACTGCTATAAACCCAAAGTCATGGAAAGACCACCATCTCTTAGTATTCACAATTGCAGCCAAAACTCCCATAAATAAAAATAGCCCATCTGCTCCTGCAACCCTAACGAGGAATAAGAAAAATATCACAGCAGATAAGATCTTACCCTTAATATTACCAACTCTCAACTCACTACCAGCTTCGTCCGATCCTACTACCTTGGTCTACGAATACAATAAAATCATGACGG
Organism: Ambystoma mexicanum; assembly: GCF_040938575.1. Taxonomy (NCBI): domain Eukaryota; kingdom Metazoa; phylum Chordata; class Amphibia; order Caudata; family Ambystomatidae; genus Ambystoma; species Ambystoma mexicanum. Next base: position 1,130,273,714 of record NC_090926.1, read on the forward strand.
AAGCTTCAGATTCCATTGCCCCTTTAAAAATTAGGAAAAGCAAACCTGGAGCGCATTTGAACTCTTGGTTTACTCCGCACCTCAAAACATTGAGAGCGGAAAAAAGAAAATGTGAAGTTATCTGGAGGCACTTACCCTCTGACGAAAATAGATCTAACCTTATCAATGCGTCAGCCATTTATAAGAAAGATATACTTCTCACCAAGCAGGAAACACACAACAAGAGGATTCTTCAAGCTAACTCTAGCACAAGGGAACTCTTTGTAATTCTTAAAGAGCTTGAAGCCCCGATTCCCGTACCAGACAACTGTGTCAAAGACAAAACCTGGTGCTCTAATGTACAGCTGACTTTAACCAATAAAGTAACCAAGCTGCAGGACAGGATCGCTGACAAAAAAGCAAATCTACCCAATATTGACACACTGGTTAGTACCTGGAGCTCAACCACCTCCTTGGAACACGACAATCAGGATTTAGGCCCCAACACGGCACCGAAACTGCACTAATTGATCTTAAGGTCCAAATAGACAAACTCAGAGACACGGGGGAAATCAGCCCTACTACTCCTTCTAGATCTTTCGGCTGCGTTTCATTTGGTGGACCACGAGGTCCTATGCAATCATCTGGACTCATCAGCTCACTTCTCGCAGGAGGCCATAATTTGGATCCAATCCTTACTGAGCAACAGGACTATGAGGGCCTTCTCACCAACAGCAGCAGCAGACCCTATTCCAATTACGTATGGAGTGCCACAGGGCGCCTTTGTCTCACCCACAATGTATAACATATTTACTAAGCCCCTTTTCGGTGATCTGGACAATCTTGGTATCACCTACACTAACTATGCAGATGATACCCAGATTCTCATACCACTTACTGGGGATTATGACAAGTAAATAAAATCTATCTCATCATCCAAGCATGGATGTCTATCCTTGGTCTATTCCTGAATGATGACAAAACTGAAATCATCATTCTCGGAACTACCATCAATCTTAACAAACTTGGCCACAAATACACCTCCTTTAACATCGATGGCAACACCATTAAAGTTGCAAAGGAGGTAAAAACCTTAGGCTTTTACCTTGACGCCACCCTCACCTTCTCTAAACAGGTCAGCTCTATGGCCTCTGCTTCTGCATATACATGCAAGTTAATTAGAGCAGGTAAACCATTCCTATCTAAGAACAACTGCACTATCCTGGCTAGGGCCCTGATTTTGTCAAAACTGGATTATTGTAATTCCCTATATTTAGGAGCTAATAAGTACATTATCGACAAAATCCAAATTCTCCAAAATAATGCCCTTAGAGCGGCACTAGGCACTAGGCATAGACAGAAAACAGCACATCTCTGAGGTATGTAGACAGAATAACTGGCTCTACTAGGGACAACATTCTGCTTAAAACGGTCTCACTTACACACAAGTACCTTAACAATGCTGCTCCTCGCTATCTCATGGACAGTATCAATAGAAAAGTCTCCAGTCGGCCCATCAGGACCGCAAATACAAACTGTCTAGTGGTACCTAGGTTCAAACTAACCAAAGTAGGAGGGAGCAGTTTCCCAGTCAAAGCTGCTCAATCTTGGAAATCCCTCCCCGCCTCCCTGAGGGCGGACCAAACTTATCTGAATTTTAGACACAACATCACCAACTGGCTTAGGGAAAACCACCACTAATGTACTCAGCTATTGCCCTTGTGTCCTCATCCTGTACTGTAAATAGATACTACCAAGCCCAGTTGATGTTGAACCTCAACTTTGTATATTATGTAACTGTCAAGATTTGTGAATCGCGTAGATTAGGTATACCTACATCCCTAAGCACCCAACAGAGAGATACAAGTAACTTGCTGTTCGGTTATTAGGGCCACAGGTGGCAGGAACAGAAACACTGGGTCCTTCAAGAGGCTGCAAAGGAAGCAGGTAAGTTAAGCATTGTATAAAGCAGGTGCCAGGTGATAGCGTGACAACAGAGCAAAGTAACAACACTGACACCTACCAGGGTGATGGATGGAGGTTAGACTGAAGGGAAGACAGAGAAACAGAAATCTGGCTTCAGGATCCCCCCAGGTCGGTGTATATGTACCCTCGGTGAGTAGAGTTGCAGCAGCGAGGGGCGCCCATGCCAGCAGCTCAAAGCAAGGTGTATACTCACTGGAAGCACCTGAGTGACAGGGAAGGACAAACAGCCCCTGTCCGGGTGGATGAAAACGAGGTGAATGAACAGCAGACTCCAAAAAATTTCAAGTACGTGAAACAAGACCGTGGATACCAGGTTAGCAGTCCGAAGCATGGTACAAAAAGAAGGGCATTCCAAAGCAGTCCGTTGATCTGAGTCCAAAGTCAAGGCAGTTCCAGGCGTGAAGCAGAAAAACAACGAGGCAAAAAGGGCGAGGACAAAGGCAATCTGGGAATTCGTAGTCCGAGGCCAAATATCCAAAAGTACAACAAGGTCTGTGGACGGAACGCCAAGCGCTGATTGAAACAACGACTGAGAAGCGCGGTAAGACGCAAACAGCAGCTGTTTATAGTGTTGCCAAGGATACGGGGTCACATGATCGTTGCATCCGTATCACGTGACAGACACAGCACCGTGGTGTCATGGAAATGCGGCCTCTTGATGGGTGTGTTGTCAAACGCCAAGGCAATTGCCACTGCAGAAGCGTCCGGAGTCGCCCTGAAAACTGCGTCCCGTGTTATGCCTTTTATGAGTACGGGCCCATTTGCAGAGGCGCCGACAGAGCGGAACGCTGCAGCTGCAATGTGGTGGGGCGGAACCTGTGAGTGGGCGTGTTCTGCGGTGTCGGGTCCGGTGGGATGCAATCTGGGACAGTGAGTGCATGACAGTAACATTGCATAGGTTACTCTAATTGTATATTATATTGTATTTTATGTAATGTTGTATTGATTATTCTGACTGTATGTATATAATTCCCATATATCTGATTCTGATGCTACCCTTTTTTCAATGCCTGATGTTCCCTCCCTGTAAAATGTATAACTGTAAACCGAAAGTATTCATGTATCCACTGCGCCCTGATACCCCTGGGTCTTGCGCGCATTACAAATAAACCACCAAAAAACAAACGTTTCTGACTGACCTCAGGTTGTGGTATCATGCAGTGGTTCTATAATTGCTTACCAGCTATGTCCTAAAGATCTGCGAGTGAGTTGCGTGGCACGCCTATATCTTTGTTTATGTTACCAATCAATCCCTCCAGTGAGCTATGAGCTTTAGCCAACAATGGTGTCATTTTGTGATGGTAGGAATCTTAGATACCAGCTAACAACTTGAAATCTGACCCATGGAATGGAGGACCATTATCTAATTTTCAAGGCTTTAACACTCCATACACAGATAACCTTTTGCTAAGTGCCAGCATGCTAGATTCAGCTTCTGCAGAAGCAACGACTCTGAGTAGTTCTGGGAACCTGTAGTATCTTAAAAAAGTCCCACATTTGAGGGTGTCAAACGCTGATGACAGAGCCAACATAATCAGAAGCGAATCCTCATATGGCTGAGGAAGTTCTCCCATACGGCTAAAAGTGTCCGCCCTGCTCGGAAATCCGACTGTTTATCTCTCAGGCAACGATTTGCTTAGAAAAAGGCCTAGAATTGGCTTGTGATTACTTTTTCCAATATTTTTGTTTGGAAAGGTGTGTTTGAACAAGTCTTATAGTTTGCAGGTAAATTGGGATGCAAAGAAGGTTTTGTCAAAAGTTGGATAATCCAAATCTTCTTCAGATTCTAGGGCACTATTCACTGTGCAAACCCACACCCTGCTGGAGTTCCCCAAGGGTCTATCCATGGTCCACTTCTCTTTACTCTCTATACTTCAGCTCTTTGCACCATCATCTCCTATTATGGCTTCTATCAATTCTATCGCCGAGGACACTCAGATCTTCTTCTCCTTTCACTCCTTATCCAATGAGCTGTTGTCAAAAATTTCAAACAGTCTCTCTGCCATCAGATATTGGAAAGCATCACACTCGAACATGCTCATCTCACTAAGACTGAAGCTTTCTATGTCTCAGCCAACCGGGCTTTTTCCTCCTCTACTCCTCTTTTCGCCTACTTTCCTTACTCTGCTCCCGCTCATAACCTTGGTGTCATCTGTGGCCCATTACACAACGTCTCGTTCTTCATTTCCAAATCTACCACTGCAGCCCGACTCAACCACCTCAATATCAGAAAAAATCATCATCTTCTTCCTTTCGATACTGCTGAACAGCTAATCTCCTCTTTAGTCCTTTCTAGATACGACTACTGTGCCAGTGACCCCAATGGCCTTCCCACCTTTGCCTTTTTACCTCTGGACAAAGTCCTCAACTTCATGGTCCGCACACTTTTCAACCTTTCTCCCTTTACCTCTACCTCCTCTGCCCGCTGCTGGCTATCTATGAAACAATGGGATAAGTGTAAACTGCTCCTCATCTTCAAAATTATCCTATCTGCTCATCTCACTCCCTACTCTCTGCCTTGCTCTTTACAATCATCCTCTGCTCACCTCTGTGCGGTAACTCGAGCCCACCGTGCTCCCTTTCCTTTTTGTGCTCTCTCTCTCCTTGCTCCCCTACTCTGGAATGCTCTTCCTCTCCCTCTCCATACAACTCCAACTCTACAACTATTTAAATCCAACCTGAAAGCCTTCTTCCTTTCTGAAGCACCTGTTTCCTAGCACTTGACGATACTGCATTAACATGTTTTTCTCCTCTCTCCCTACCCTTCACAGACAATACTACAGCACTTTTTCATCACCATCCCGTTCCTATGTCATTCTGTCCTGGCCTCATCCCTGGTTTATGTTTCCACCTTCCCCTGCAACATCTGTCTTTAAAGGATAGTTCCGGGACTTTTTTTTTTATTGTCCCTACGGTTCGGCCATGTGTTTTTAAGCATAAATCGGTAGATCATAGAAAACTTTCCTATGGACCTTACCCGACTTTTCGTCCATTAACGCACTCGAAATCAGCCGCCATTTTGTCATAATCCTATCATTTCCCCCCATCGACCTGGCTCACCTGCGTTTGCGGCACTAAATCAAATCCCCCGCCCCTGAGCCTGACATCAGCAGACGCGTACCGCCCATTTCCCAACGCCAAAGCACGTTTCGTGTCAACAATCGCTGCGCCTCAGCTAATGAAGTGTCGCCATGGAAATGGCAGGACGCCTCTTTCCTCAATAAGTATAAACACACCGTTTCACAACACACAGCAGCAGATTTTCGATTCCATTACTCTCTCTGTGTTACTTTGAGTATTCTGTGACTCGTTTCTGTGCTCTGGTCAGCTACCTTCGCCGCTTCTAGGCCTTGTGAACACCTGTACCATCTCTGTAAATTATTTTACTTTCTTTACCACACAATGGCTACAATAATGCCGTATATGTACGAGCCCGAGTACACCGAGGAAGAACTACTGGAAAGGCAAGCACGCGAAAACGATGGGGATTCGGACGGCAGTTGGGAGGACCAGTCAACGGATGAAGAGCCTAGACCATGTCGCATGGACGGCGTCTCCACCTGGTGCACGTGCAATCGGTGCGAGCTAATGCCAACTGAGGAGGAGAACTGCTGCTGCCGTGAAAATTCCGGGTGCTTGGCCTACATTTCGGAAGGCGAGCCAAGTCCGCAATGCATCACCGAGCTGCCAGAGTTCAGGGAAGCCTGCCTCTCACGGACCGTGTTGAGGATGATGATGGTGCTTATGCACGAACTTCGCGGCACTGTTCGTCCGCGTAATCCGAGTAACGAGTAAGTATACTCTGGTTGTGATGTCAGTGATGCCACTACTATTTCATGGTCGTCTCCCACATATAAAATTACATCTACATATCATTCGAATGCATGTAAATTGGTTCCATATTGTGCATTTTCTAGATCGAATTTTTTTCAAAGCAGAATGACATTTTTTACCTGAATCGACAGTGATAAGAAAGTTTTGTCATTTTAATACAGTTTGCATCTTTCATTTTCACAGGTGGTACAGGCTGGTGGCCTATCGTTGCTTCACTTGGTGGCTTCACGGGCGGCTCGGACACCGCGTTCGGAGAGTAATACCTGCCTGTGCGGTACTTGCCATTAGACAACATTTCCCCAGCGACAGTGGACAATACCGCGGATTTTCCCTGGATGTGCTGCAACCGGAAATTTACAATGTGTAATGTTTATTATTTATGTTCAATTGAAATTAAGATCTAAAATAAAACCCAACATATATTTTAACAATGGTTGTTTTGATTTTTTAAATGAATCTAGTGTGTCTCCATTGAATAGTCTTCCTGTGCCTTGTCTTGTCACACCACATGTCTCCGGCCAGCATCCTCCCTCACGCTGGCCGCCCACCTTCAATTCACATAACCGTTGAACCCATATGCAGCAGACATACATATGTTATTTTGCGGGTTGGCATCAAGCCTCCCGGCCTTGCCTCCTCCCCCAAAAATACTTACCACACCACTTTGTTCAAGCGTTGGCAATAAAAGGCTGTTGGATTTTATTGATACAAAACATGGTTATAGGTAAATAATCAATATAGTTGATCATAATAAATCATCCTTTTAGGCACCGGTTACAGAGATGACCCCCTCTGGCCCGTGCCGCCTTGCCACCACAGGACAGCCTGCTGCTGACTAACTGCCTAGGCATCCAGGGTCTCCAGGGTGAACTGCACCCATATATTCTCCTGGGAGGGTGAGGTATTTATAAACTCACCCCCCTGCCTTCCATGTACTAGATCCTGCAGCCTGCCTCTTACATGCAGTTAGATGGCCTCTCCTTGGTGAGGCCCTGCGGCAAACGAGTCTTGTCTGCACGACCACCGCCCCAATCCACCCCCCCGCCCTATCAAAGGCAGTTCGCACCGGGGTACTTGTGCTGGCAAGTGGAGCTGTCAGGGAGCGATAAAGGCCAAGAGGTGCCAAAGACCATGTACACTTCAAAGTGGTCTATAGAGCATGGGTTGTTGTTCCCATGTCTACCTCCAGACCCCGTGTCTCCTGCCAAGCATCCCCCCTCACGCTGGATGCCCCCCTGCAATCCACATAAGTGGGTCTCCATTCACGAGTCTTCCTGTGTCTTGTCTGCACGACCACCGCCCCAATCCACCCCCCGCCCTATCAAAGGCAGTTCGCACCGGGGAACTTGTGCTGGCAAGTGGAGCTGTCAGGGAGCGATAAAGGCCAAGAGGTGCCAAAGACCATGTACACTTCAAAGTGGTCTATAGAGCATCGGTTGTTGTTCCCATGTCTACCTCCAGACCCCGTGTCTCCTGCCAAGCATCCCCCCTCACGCTGGACGCCCCCCTGCAATCCACATAAGTGTGTCTCCATTCACGAGTCTTCCTGTGTCTTGTCTGCACGACCACCGCCCCAATCCACCCCCCGCCCTATCAAAGGCAGTTCGCACCGGGGTACTTGTGCTGGCAAGTGGAGCTGTCAGGGAGCGATAAAGGCCAAGAGGTGCCAAAGACCATGTACACTTCAAAGTGGTCTATAGAGCATGGGTTGTTGTTCCCATGTCTACCTCCAGACCCCGTGTCTCCTGCCAAGCATCCCCCCTCACGCTGGACGCCCCCCTGCAATCCACATAAGTGTGTCTCCATTCACGAGTCTTCCTGTGTCTTGTCTGCACGACCACCGCCCCAATCCACCCCCCGCCCTATCAAAGGCAGTTCGCACCGGGGTACTTGTGCTGGCAAGTGGAGCTGTCAGGGAGCGATAAAGGCCAAGAGGTGCCAAAGACCATATACACTTCAAAGTGGTCTATAGAGCATGGGTTGTTGTTCCCATGTCTACCTCCAGACCCTGTGTCTCCTGCCAAGCATCCCCCCTCACGCTGGACGCCCCCCTGCAAACCGCATAATGCCACGACATATACACGTCATTCATTCACAAACACACCCCTGTTTCGAATTCTTTATAACCCACTTCATATTTCTAATGAGAACTTCTTTGTGCTTTGCTAGTCAACCCGTGAAGGTGCTGGTTATCTGCTCTTCGTCTCTGTGAACTTCCGTGACCACTTCGAGGAAACTCGTCAGTTTGCAACCTGTGAACTGCTCCCTGTTCTACGACAAGAAACTACTCTGATCCCTGCATCTAACTGTTTGTTCGTAAAGGTAAGGCCATGTACCATAATCATTTTGCGTCCACTTTCTTTTCGTTCAAGACAGTACATGCAAGGAACTAGTCACATGTTCTGAGTTTAGTCAAATTATTTTTCTATTTTTTTAAAGTTATTCAAATACTTATCCGCATGTGAATAACGTGTATAGTTCCAAGAACCAAAACGAACCTTGCATTGAACCCTTTATGTGTCATTTAATTTTTTAACACATTGGTATTCATATAGAATTGTTGATCTTTACTTTTCAGAACTTTCCACAATGCCTGCCTGTTCCATTGGCGGTTGCCCTTCGAAGACCCATAAAAAATCTGAAGGTACTATAATGCATGTTTTCCCTAAGACAATAGATCAGATAAGAGAATGGGTCCGATATTGCGGATATCCACCGCCTGAGCTTGAAAGTAGAGTCCTAGAAGTCTTTGCGGACAAGAGGGGTGATCGATACCGCATCTGCAGCAGGCACTTTAGCTCAGACATGTACTCCACATCATAGTTAATAAAGAAGAACACACCGCGAGCGAAGCGAAAATTGCTCTCAACCGCTATTCCCACTCTATTCGTCCACATCCCTCCACTGGTGAGTCAAGTTTACGTATTTATCTCTCGGCCTTGCGGTAGTGTGTAGCATTAGCTAACAATAATTTCCCCATTTATGTATCCACTCAATATGAAGGCTGAAGATTCTCCATCCGTGTCGTTATTGCAGTCATCAGCCACTTCAAGCGCCTATTGGGTAATCTTACTTGGCTATTCTGCCACTGACTTGTTTTAGGCATGTAAATCAATAGTTTTAATTTATTGTGTAATTATTTTACCTAATGGTACACCCTTGTACTTGTCCTCTAGTCTTTGTTTTCAGTTATAATTATTGTTATCCAAAATAATGCAAGTACTGTCTTTCAGGGAGATGCTGAGGAGTCCAACGCATTGACGACAACCGTTGATGTCACTCAGATGCTCGAGGTAGGTTTCCGGACAGTTCCATCAATGGAGATCATCAGAGCTTGCATTCTTGTAGCGTGATTGTTACACACAATGTTTCTTTCGTTTTTAGCCATTGATATGTCCTTCTGTCGTCGCCCTCCTATGTGTCTTCTTTTTTCAATATTGTGTTCATTACTAATGAAAGTCCTATGTTTCAGGGAGTCGATGGAGCATTAGTCCAAGAAGAAGGGGGAGCATGCAGTTACGGGACGGCGCAACAGCTTGCAGAAGTGTGCACCGCAGTTACATCGTCCCTTGATGTTCTTATGCATTTCGAGGTATGGATACTGACAGTTCGATCAAGCGAAATCATATGAAGTGATTACATCCGCTATACTTCCTTCTTTATTAACGCAAGTGCTATGTTTCAGGGAGATGACGGAGCTTCTTCTACAAGAACATCACCCCTAGTAGTTGATGCAGATCTCTGGGTGGTGACACTTCCAACGATCGAGCAAATCGAATCATATTTAGATATCCATTATTTATTTTAGACAACTGATCATTTGTGCAGGTCTATTTAGATGAGCCGTTGACGCCTGCACAAAGTTTATGTTCTTTTTAACAAAATAGAAAACCATACTAATGCAATGACTGTGTTTCAGGGAGTTACTGAAGCATCATCTTCAATAATATCATCAATGGAAGTCTATGAGGAGCCCGAGGTATGGATCTTGACAGTTCCATCTAACTAGATCAACAATGCGTGAATAATTGTCGTTTGAATGTTCTACACAAAGCGTTCATTTGTGTTTTGCTATTGAGATGTACGTGGGTATTGGTCCCCAAGTACATTTTGTGTTTTCAATATTATTATACATACTAATGAAAGTTCTATGTTTCAGGGAGTCGATGGAGCGTCAGTGCGTGATGGATGTGCTTATCATGAAAATATAGTCGTTGCAGCGCAAGAGGAAGTGGAGACATGCACACACGAGTCGGAGCAACAGCGTCCTGATGTTGAAGTTGGAGGCAAGAAAGTTTCAAAGAAAAGAAAGAAAAAGAAGGTTAGTGTCCTGGTCACTATATTATGTTGTTTTTCACTGTTAATATTTCAATACTGTAAGTTGTGTTTAAACTGAACATCCCTTTTCCAATCTGTCCTCTAGATGCGAGTGGGTGTACGAACTAGATCTACACAGACAGTGAAGCGAACGAGAGATGTTGCTTGTCAAACCTTTTGGCAGGGACTTGAGACTGGAGATGCATCGTGCCAATGGGAAGAATATGAAGTGATTGACAATGGAGCTATACCACCACCAGCCATTGATAGTGAATGTCCTCCTGGTAGTTCGGATGCAGTCGGAGATCAATTCACAGAATCCACACCCGCAAAAACTAAGACCGCGAGAAAGTTGAAGAAATTGTTTTATTCACCCATCGCCGGAGAAGGAACAGATGTTGCAATGGAAGAGAATGAAGTGGACGACAATGAAACACCATCAATATCACTGAACATAGCGGAAGACGATATCAGAGATTCTACCTTTCATGTGAGTGACATGTCCTCAACGTTACAGGCCGAACCAGCTGGGATGCAGAGTGACAGTATGAGGAAAGAGGCCAAATTCATCGTATTCGATAGTTGTTTGATTGATATTATTATTCGGATGAAATGTGGGCATTCGGTTGGTGGGGAAGTATGTGGGGAGCCATTGATTAATGTGACTCGTGCATTTCGAGGCACTAACCTTAAAATACATGCCACCTGTACAAAATATCATCCTTTCTCATGGTCTGCACAACCCATGCTGGGGCAACTGCCAGCAGGCAATCTACTTTGTGCAGCGGCTGCACTTTTTAGTGGTTCAAGTTTTAAAAAGTTAGAGTCTTTCTTTCAGTTTGTGGGAATCCATTTCATTGCGAAAACTCAGTTCTACAAATACCAAACCGATTATCTATTTCCAGCCATTAGCGAAGCTTGGAGAATGGAAAAAATGTCTATCGATAGTACATTCGCGGGCAAACGGTTCAGGCTAGCCGGTGATGGACAGTGCGACAGCCCAGGATTTTCAGCCAAGTACTGCACCTACCACTTTCAGGACATGGAAAGTAAGAAAATTGTGAGTTCGGTGGTCGTGCAGGTGTCACAAAGTACATCCTCAGTGGCCATGGAGAAAGTTGGCTTTGTAGCATCATTGCAAGAACTACAATCGCGGGGAATGGTGATCGACCTGATAGCCACGGACAGACACGTTTCAATTGCCAAGACAATGAGAGAAGAGTACAAAAATATAAATCACCAATTTGACGTTTGGCATCTTGCAAAAACAATCAATAAAAAAATGTCGGCTGCAGGTAAAAAAAAAGATATGCAAGGTATTTCACAGTGGTCCAAGTCAATCAGCAACCATCTTTGGTGGAGCTCAAAAACATGTTGAGGGTCATTGGAAATTCTACTGGAAAAATGGCGGTCAGTAATGCTACACTGTAGCAACGTTCACCGCTGGACCACAAACCAACATTTCCACAATTGTGAACATGGCCATTTGTCCACAGAGGAGGCACGGAAGAAGAAGTGGTTGATTCCTTCATCACCCACTCACAAAGCCATTGAAAAGATTGTATTTGATAAAACTATAACAAGAGATTTGAGGGGACTCACGGAATTCTGCCACACAGGAGATTTGGAGGTGTTCCACAATATGTGCCTAAAGTACAGGCCAAAACGATTGCATTTTGGCATGGAGGGCATGATAAATCGGACTCTTCTAGCGGTCTTGGCACATAACCATAATGTTGCCCGTCAACAAAGTAGGACGACCGGAACTTTAGGGACGCTTCGCTACAATAAGGCCTTCACTAAAAGAAGTAAACAATGGGTGATCAAACCAGTGTTTGAGGATATGCAATATGAGTTTATTGAGAGACTTATTGTTGATGTCCTACATAGGCACATACATGGAGTTGTGAACGAACCTGTGCAGGGGACAACTGCATTGCCACCCAACATTGCCTCTGTTCCATGTCCACCTAAAGCAGAGCTCATTGAGAAATACACATCACGGTTTAAATTATTGTAATTTGATTGTCTGTTCTCGCGAGTCTCCTCATTTTGCAGGCCCATTGAATATGTGTATCTATGTAATGTGTAAATAAAAGTGATTGCTCAGTGTACATGCAATGTGTCTCTCCACCCTTGCCCCTCCTTCACCGTGCAGTAGTGCGAACCACCCGGGTGTCACCTGTGACTTTGCTCTCGAGTCTCCTCATGTCGCAGGCCCATTGAATATGTGTAGCTATGTATTGTGTAAATAAAAGTGATTGCTCAGTGTACATGCAATGTGTCTATCCAACCTTGTTCATTTGCGCATTAAATTAAACCAAACAGTAATATAAATCATTTTTCAAAAAATATAGAATGTCTCCGTATTTATGGTTCTCTGGGGCTGCAAAGCACGCAGACAAAATGCAAAGATGGAGTGTAAATTTCAAGTCCTGTAAGATGGCCTTACACTGAATGTAGCTAACTAGGAATGTGTGCTCGTTCAAAGTGAAGGTCAGCTGCTTTGATTTTTTGCTCGGGTGCCGGAATGGCCCACAACTCAGTATAAGGTTCTATTGTTATTTGACCTTGACAGGCCGGGACCATCCCGAAAGACTTCTTTTTGGGGGTGTGGTGCAATAACGTAAGAAACGATAATGAATAAAATTTCAGAAACGATAGCCATTTAATGTTCGTTCATTAGAAGAAATAACGTCGGCATAGAATGAGTGGTATTTCGGGGCTGCCCTACGCACAGACACAATGGAAAATGCAAATATAATGTAAGTAACTCTTTAGATGAGTTTATACCGCAATTTAATTACTATACAGTAGCTTTAAAGACGGGTTAAGTTGTACTTGTTCGTTCTATGTGGCATATTGTTTTCTACCGCGCACTATGTTGAGGAGAACCATCTCCTTTTACGGAAGCACCTCAAAACCTTCCTCTTTGCTTCTGCTTTCTCTCTCCCTCTCCCCTGCTACAACTGGTCCACTGTCTGCGACCTCGGTCCTGGGCCCTTCCACTCTCCACCTGCACTGCCTCCCTGTCAACCCCTGCACTGGGGGACTGTCTCAGTATCCTACAGCCCCCCCTTGACGTATAATACCCAGTTGCACTGTCCTAGCTATGAAATAATTTCCCAACCTAATATATAAAATGAATAATTTTAATAAAGATCTGATGGTGAGACTAATTTCATTTTTTATGTTTTTAAAACAGGTACATCCTTCATTATTGTATGTGTCACGAGTACAGGACACCGGCGGATGGCTTTTACAACCGCCAGTTGCTTCTCCGCGTGAACAACGTTACCACCCTGACCATTTTATGGGACGATCGCCAAGTACAAGTATGCCCTTACGCGGTACTAACGGCTAGATGCAACATACAGACCGTTGTGGTGGCCTAGTGCCTCGTTGTTGGAACAGCCATGCGATTATCAGTGCGACCGAAGAGCTTATTTTATCGTAAACCAACACCCTGTGTACTGCACACGAACATCGCTTGCCTCAAGACGAACTATTTTGGATCGAGAGCAAAGAAAAATGCAAATCGCTGAATATTCTCGAAACATTTGATGTCCAATAAATCTACTTTGCCAAATGTAGAATCTTGCCGTTTGCTTTTAAACCACAGTTTCATATTCCGAATTGTGGCGCTGTATTGTGAGATGATCTAAGACCCTGTGTACAGCAAAGGAACATCGCGTGCCTCAAAACAAACTTTTTGGAACGTGAGCAAATAAAAATGTAAATCGCTGAATATTCTCTAAACATTTGATGTCAAATAAATGTACTTTACCAAATTTACAATCTTGCGGTTTGATTTAAAAGTACAGTTTCATATTCCGAATTGTGGCGCGCTGTGTTGTGAGCTGATCTGTGTTGGTTTCCGGGTTCTGTGTGGAGTCGCGTAGAAGACGCCTGGGCACGTTTGCCTACGCAGCACAGTCACGTCACGGATAGAGGCGGGGAATATGAATGTTTTGATAAAGTCTGTTTCAGGGGCGGGGGATTTGATTTAGTGCCGCAAAAGCAGGTGAGCCAGGTCGATGGGGGGAAATGATAGGATTATGACAAAATGGCGGCTGATTTCGAGTGCGTTAATGGACGAAAAGTCGGGTAAGGTCCATAGGAAAGTTTTCTACGATCTACCGATTTATGCTTAAAAACACATGGCCAAACCGTAGGGACAATAAAAAAAAAGTCCCGGAACTATCCTTTAAGTCACATTCTCTCAACCCCATTGTAAAGGCCCCATGTCCTCTCTGCTCTTCTATCAATGGGACGTTTTGTAAGTGTTTCTATGCCAAAAATGTATTGATTTTCCTGCAATTTTATAAATAATTAAAAAATGGTTTGAGGACTTGGGCATATTATAGCAGTGCAAATGCCTAATAGTTATACACAAGCCAAAATTGTTGGCCAACGCTTGGTTTTGTTCGGTGAAGGACATGCATAGTGTTTATGAATTGAGTTGTTGAAGGGAGACTTATTTAAGATATGTTTATTACACCAGTAGTGTTTACAGTTCCAGTTAGGTCTTTAACTCTCAGAAGACCGCTTTGAAAAAACACTGACAGGCAAAGTTGGATGGCAAGGCTTAATAAAGCGAGCTGAAAAAGATTGCAGGAAGATGTGTTTTGGGAGCCTAAGGGGAGGAAGTGTGTGGGAATGGTCATAGGGATTAGCACGGCCATGGGCAGTCAATCGGTGGGTAAATAACCGAAAAGTACCTACAAACTTTGCGTTCCTCCTCATATGCCATTTCTCCCTGACTGTAATCAATCAATGGTTTTGGCTTACCGATGGCACTACGCATTACCTAACAGCTAAAGCTAAAAACAGAGATCTGGTCCTGGAAGAAGTTGTACACATTAGACGCTTTGACGGGTTTAGGAATCCGGTTTCAAATGTCCAAAATCTGCCCAGAGGAAATCATTTAATGAAGCAAAGAACTTGACTCTATAGCGAAATGCTAAATCCACCTTTGTAACCATGGCACCCTAAAGAAAACACACACTATCTTTGGCTAAAACCACGTCATGCCCAGAGGAAGTCAAGAACATCCTGAGTGAACTAAAATGAGGAAACACCCCCTCCTAAAAAGCAAGCAACGCTTTTCAGTATGAAGCAACAAACCCACAATCTAGGGACTTTCAGGACTTGAGAAGAACAGTGCACACTCGCCGTGCCCTTGCCACTTTCTCACACTTCTCTTGCCACTTTCTTACACTTATCCTGCCACTTTCTCACACCTCTCATGCCACTTTCTCACACTTCTCCTGCCACTTTCTCACACTTCTCCTGCCACTTTCTCACACCTCTAATGTCCCTTTCTCACTCCACTCATGGCCATTTTCCACATCGGTCATATCACTTTATCAAATCTCTCATGCCACTTTCTTATACCTCATGCCACTTTTCCACATCTCTCATGCCACTTTCTTACCCATGTCACTTTCTCACACCTCTCATGTCCCTTTCCCACATCTGAAATGCCACTGTCGTACACCTCTCATGTCCCTTTCCCACATCTGACATGCCACAGTCGTACTCCTCTCATGTCCCTTTCCCACATCTGACATGCCACAGTCTCACACCTCTCATGTCCCTTTCCCACATCTGACATGCCACTGTCTCACACCTCTCATGTCCCTTTCCCACATCTGACATGCCACTGTCTCACACCTCTCATGTCCCTTTCCCACATCTGACATGCCACTGTCGTACACCTCTCATGTCCCTTTCCCACATCTGACATGCCACTGTCGTACACCTCTCATGTCCCTTTCCCACATCTGACATGCCACTGTCGTACACCTCTCATGTCCCTTTCCCACATCTGACATGCCACAGTCTCACACCTCTCATGTCCCTTTCCCACATCTGACATGCCACTGTCTCACACCTCTCATGTCCCTTTCCCACATCTGACATGCCACTGTCGTACTCCTCTCATGTCCCTTTCCCACATCTGACATGCCACAGTCTCACACCTCTCATGTCCCTTTCCCACATCTGACATGCCACTGTCGTACACCTCTCATGTCCCTTTCCCATATCTGACATGCCACTGTCGTACTCCTCTCATGTCCCTTTCCCACATCTGACATGCCACAGTCTCACACCTCTCATGTCCCTTTCCCACATCTGACATGCCACTGTCGTACACCTCTCATGTCCCTTTCCCATATCTGACATGCCACTGTCGTACTCCTCTCATGTCCCTTTCCCACATCTGACATGCCACAGTCTCACACCTCTCATGTCCCTTTCCCACATCTGACATGCCACTGTCGTACTCCTCTCATGTCCCTTTCCCACATCTGACATGCCACAGTCTCACACCTCTCATGTCCCTTTCCCACATCTGAAATGCCACTGTCGTACACCTCTCATGTCCCTTTCCCACATCTGACATGCCACAGTCTCACACCTCTCATGTCCCTTTCCCACATCTGACATGCCACTGTCTCACACCTCTCATGTCCCTTTCCCACATCTGACATGCCACTGTCGTACTCCTCTCATGTCCCTTTCCCACATCTGACATGCCACTGTCGTACTCCTCTCATGTCCCTTTCCCACATCTGACATGCCACTGTCTCACACCTCTCATGTCCCTTTCCCACATCTGACATTCCACTGTCGTACACCTCTCACGTCCCTTTCCCACATCTGACATGCCACTGTCTCACACCTCTCATGTCCCTTTCCCACATCTGGCATTCCACTGTCGTACACCTGTCATGTCACTTTCCCACTTCTATAATATCACGTTCCATCACATTGCTTGTAATGTTCTCACATTTCTCATGTCCCTTTCTCAAACTTCTCATGTCACTTTCTCACACCACTTTCATATTAATATATAAAAAAACAGAAAACCTGTTTGTTCGTTTGTTTCTTTGTTCCTCATACAATTTCACACAGTTTCACCAATCTGCACGCAACTTGTGCATAGTTACCTGTAGGACC
This sequence comes from Ambystoma mexicanum, assembly GCF_040938575.1. NCBI lineage: Eukaryota > Metazoa > Chordata > Amphibia > Caudata > Ambystomatidae > Ambystoma > Ambystoma mexicanum. The sequence goes on from NC_090926.1 coordinate 1,130,290,796, forward strand.
CTCCAGAATTCACTGGCTACATTACATGTGGACACCCCACCCTGTTCCTGTATTTCAGCACTTGTACTCATGAGACAGTTCCCTGGAAACAGCAAAATATCAAGGTGGTCTTCAAAGGACCGGGCAGAGCTCATTTCAAGCGGCTGGACGTGAGGAACAGACCTTTGAGATCCCTATGGGACCATGATAAACACGTCTCAAGGCCTTAGGATGTATCGTTTTTTGAGATATTTGCACTGCAATGCGCAAAACATCAATGTGTTCATAGAAGGTCCGGACAAAGCTCATCTTAGTAGTCTTGAGGCCAGTTACAAAACTTGGAAGATCCTAGAGGGACCTCACAAACCATGTTTCAAGACCCTAAGACGTACCGTTTCCGAGATATCTGCACCACAATGCACTGCAACACACTGCACCACGCCAGGGTGAGGCGACAGGTGGGCGCACAGAAGGTCCCATCATGCTGCAGCACGCCAATTTTCACCCCACCCACGTCTGCTCTGTGATTTTCCACAATTGATGAGAGTCATGTCTGTCTACAGAACCCGTGCGAAGTACTGCCACTTTTTTCTAGTCTCCAATATAATTTCCCCACCTTTGAAGGCACTTTCTCAAATCTCTCGTGTCACTTTCTCACACCTCTCCTGTCACTTTCACACACCTCTCCTGTCACTTTCCCACATCTCTAATGTCACTTTCTCACATTTTCCACAACACTTTCTCACATCTCTCATCTCACCATTTTGCAGCTATTTCATTTATGCTCCCTTTAAAATTGTATCTGAGGAATGTTTTGTTTATTGTTTGGTTTATTATGGGATTATATCCTGAAATAAAGATTGGGTTTGGTTTGAAAGTAATTGGAGTCTTGCAGTGGCTTGTGAAATATTGTACCACACCACGGCGCTGCAGATGGTATTTTTTATCAGTGTAAGTATTATCTTTATAATAGTAGCAGTCAATAATATCCAGTTCCTGCCGAGCTCCTTAATAGATTTGTGATTGATATGTTTAGAGGATAGATTAGTTGTCAAGCAAAAGATTATTAATCCCCTTTGTTGTGGCTGCTACACAACTACAAATTGAAAATGGTATAGATTTGGGAGAAATGATTTTTTGCGCCAACTTAAATTTTTTTGGTTCCCTTGTTTTGTTTTCAACTTGAAAGAAAAAGATAATGCAAATTGAAGCTTTTGTCATACATTTATTTGTCTCTCAGTTTGCCTCGCTATACGTGTTTCACCGTTCCTATTCAATTTAGAACGGATCTTCAGGAGAGGTTTGATTTTAAATAGATATATTCAAATTAAGGATACCTTCATTAAAAAGAAGGTGATTGCTCCTTGATTCAGGAAAACATTATTTTTCTTTCCCATATAATTTGTAAACTCACACTTTCCTTTGCTTGGCTAGCATTTTCTTATCAGTGTGTTTTATTCAGTTTGCCTTAAGATTTAGAGGTGAAAAAATATATAATTTCTGGCTTAAAGATTCCACCTTAATTCTTAATGGTAGGTTTGAAGGCTCTGGGTCCGCCTGATGCTGCTGTAGGCTGTAGGTGTCCTTAAATTGAATATATCTGTTTCAATTATCTTTATAATACATTATAATCAATGTCTTATAACATTCAATCAGCAATAATCAATGCCATAGTGCCATGGCATTATGTGGCATGTGCTAGGTGGGAATAGGAAGGTTCTATCGCAGGAGAACTGGTTGAATGCAAAACCATTGAATTTATTTGAGCGAATTTGGCCGGAAATATATGTGGGGGTGTGTAAGGTAATAATTAAGGTGGAGGAGGGTTTGGGGGACTCCCCCCGCATATATTGACACCAAATGGATTAAAAGAATAAAATAAAAAAATCAATGGTTTTGCATTTAACCAATTCTCCGCGATCAAATCACATAGAACGGCTACGTGTCATATTTGGCTCCTCACTCTTGGGGCCGATTTACATGTTGCGCTGATGCAGGCACGGCTCCAGGAATATTCATCTGAGTGGGCTAGTTTTGTGATACGGGGGCTCAGATTCCATTGGGCGTGGGTCTAGGAGTACCCTAAAGAAAGTGCTGGCATTTATCCAGATTTCCTAGATCCGTGATCCAGCAAAACATGTCTTCCAAGATTTGGAAAAATACATTTGCACCCCTCTATAAAAAAAATAGTACAGAGCAAAAGGACAAGCAAGGAAAATAGTGTTGCAACATCAGTCTACCTATCTTCCCTTCCCATCTGCTCTCCTCTTCCAATTATATCCTTTCCTCCTTCACCTTTCACCCCAGTCACCTTCCTTCAGCTCCCGGAACCACCATTCCCATCTACCTCCACTCCCACCTACTCCGATCAGCCCCCGGCATGTCTTTCTTAGCCTAGCAGGGGAAAATCGAGGATGATGCCTCCTCCACCTCATCTGAGAGGGCTGAGCAGTGAGGCCCCCAGTCTTTGTACCATCTCAGATGGTGCTCGCCCAACAATGCCTTCCTGAACACTGTGGCTACTCCCAGCAGGCCCCCAGAGGAGGTACTTGTGGCCCCTCCATCTTATGTGAAAGATAGACACCCCCTCCAGAGTACTGAAGCAAGGAATAGGAGATTTTGTTTCTTAGAAAATTATGTTGCATGTTTGCAGCACATTTTAATTGATGTAGAAAAGAGTGCTAGGGCTGGGTGGACTGCATCAGAAGGCAGACTGTGCAGGATGAGGGGTTTCCAGCCTCCTGATATCGCTCCAGGTGGGTGGGCCTTGCTCCCCTGCCATGCCTGCCACTGTACATCATAGTCTGGTGCATACTGGTTATAATACGCAATTGTCCATGATGACGGTTTGTGTTTACTCTGATTTGCTATTGAATAACACAATTGTGTTCAATTACTGCAGCCTGATTTTTTCAAACAAAGATGCGTGTGTGTTCTTGGCAGGACCTAATGCCCGTGCTGCCCATCTAATAAACCATGAGTGGGGCTTTTTTTGGGATAGCTTAAAATTCAAACTGAATCACTTATTGGGGCACCTAATTTTAGCAGGTATGGCATAGAGAAATTAAAAGATGTGGCCAGGATCGCTTAGTTTGGTTAAGTGGTAAAGTCAGAATTTGATCCTGACTTGTCATTTAGATACCTGACTATGCATCTTCCAAGCTCAACTTGGTACAAATATGTGTTGAACTTTGGTTTTGAAAACCTAAAATACTCCATATTATACAGATTACTTTAAAAATTCACAAGTTGAATGATAAATCAACCTGACAATGTTTTCACCCTTGCAGAAACGTGTTGATGAAAAGAGTAAGGGGGGTATTTTGTTTTGAATCCTAAATTGCACAGGAAGGGACACTCCTGTTTGTACTTTTTGCAAAAGAGCCAATTAATTAATTGTAATTGTTTCAACCAATTACTGGAAAAGTAAAGTGTAAAACGTAGGTGACAATCGCCTTAGCTCTTTACATTTTAACTACGTGTCTGGGAAAGTGTAAATCCCTCCACAATTAACGATTGTGGGAGCCATCCACAATGGTTTCCTTTGGAATCTGTCTGCTTTTACCAGGTGTAAATTTCAGGCGGATCCAATATCAATCCATTGTTTTTTTTTCCCAACATAAAAATACATGCTGGTGGAAAACCAATCGGATTTGTCAGGGGGTCCTCTACTTCCAACTTGATCTGCCAAATCATACAAAATCCTGCAGGTCATAGAAAATGGAGATACATGCATTTATCAGCACTTCTTCCACTCCGCTTCACTTGCAAAATTACCCCCTATGATTGTAGGTTTATTTTCCCCATCCTGAATGGAAGCCTATAGGCTCCAGCATAGACCTTAATGAGAATTTACCAAAAATCTCATGCAGACACAAAGTGAAATGAAATACATGACAAGGTCATTATTTCACACAGCTTGTTCTGTAGCTCCTTCATTTCTAATCATCCAACAATAACAATTAAATAGCGTGTTAAAACCCTACATAATTTAAAGAACAAAATGCCACAGCAATGGTCACTGCCTGTTACCTTTCCTCATCTCTAATCACAATAAGTTGCCTCTCAGACACGTTAAAAAGATGCGACCTCAGTAGTAGGCCCAATGCAACCCTGACAGTTTGTATTTGGGGGAGAGAGGAAGAGCAGGAGAGCAAGGGCATTTGCCAATAGTCCAAATGTTAAATCCTCCTCTGATTGCACTCTTTAGGAAATATTTAAATACTGCTTTTTAGTTGTAAAAGATGTACACCTTTCATACTTTGCAAGCAACGTTATAGGAAACACTCTTCTCTTGTGTTATTTTAAGGTGTTCATGTGTCAGGAAAGGGCATATGGTTGGGGGCCTTAGTAAAGGAAGAGCTGTGGCAAATGGCCTAGGGAGAAAAAAAGAAAAGGCCTGTGTAATGGTAAGAGCGGGCCCAGATTGAGTTACTCCAGGAGACTCCTTTGTTTTTATTGCAGAAGGAGACCTAGTAACACAAGAAATGCATTTGGACTACATTACCCAGGAGGCCTGTGTAAACGCGAGCCTCCCAGCATTGTCAGGAGCACACCTGTGATCACGCACAGGCGCGCGCCACGCCCACAAGCCCTCCCTCATGCTACTGACTCTCCAGCTGATTGGACCATTCTGCGAGGGGCTCCTGCTGGCTACCTTTCATGGGGCCATCCCCTGGCCGTGACTACTGCAGGCCCCGCGCACCACTTCAGATAAGTGAAACCATAATTCAGATGTCACGTTCAGTGCATTTTAGTTTGAGCGTCAACTCTGCATCTTGCATACCGCGGTTGGGGAAACTCAATCTCAGCAAGACCGAACACTGTCAATCGGTTGTTTGCTGACTCGCATTGGGGGTCAGGGAACCCGCGACCGCATAGAGTGAGTGGGTCTGTAAAGCTAACGGCCGCAAGAACCGGGGAGCTCATAAAGCCACTACGCGGTAAATGACTTTGATGAGACAGTAAAAGCCAAGCGGCTTTGCCTCCCGTTTGTTGTGCTTCCGCTGCACATACTCACAATTTCTTTGGCTTACTTTTGTAGAGGAGCCTCCCATAGGATACGGACTCACCGGCGGCAGCATGCAGAACGTGAACCACTGAAACTAAGTAGTGTTTACAGTTATTTCAGGCAGAAATGTTTAAGAGGCAATGCATTACCGGCGTTATGTTGTTAAAAGCTGATATGTGACTTGCACTAGAATCTGCTGGGAAGCAGGGAGATTTCATGAGGAAATGCATATTTGGTGATAAAGTAAACGTGTAAGGTGTGCACTATAGGTGTAAGGTGCACACTAAAGGAGTTAGGTGACAAAGGAGAATTCAAAAGAAAATCATTCATTGCATGACATGGACTGAGTCCTAAGTGTGAGTGTGTGAGCAGAGTTAGTGGGCAGAGATCACCAACCCCAAGAGGGGTCACCAGAGCAGATGAGCAAGGTGTTCTCTAATACCTCTAACCCATCCATAACCTCTACCTAATCCTCTTTCTGGTTACCCTTATCCCCCTACCTTATTCCCCTACCTATGCAAACCAGCAGACCCCTAACCCTCTTTCCCCGGTGGGTTGCGGTGGCATGTGGTAATATCCGCTCCCAGGTCCCAAGACCCAACGGGGAGGTAGGAGTTTGTGCTGCCTCTGCACAAGATTGGGCAAGGATCTGACATCATGTTTCAGTTCCGCCACTGCCTAAAAACCCAGCACTGAGGATTTACAACATACTTTCCAAACAAGACCCACAGTGCACATGATGTATTCAGTTTGAATGCAAACTATGTTAAGTTACTCAAACAGAATTTACTTATCAAGTCAGTACTTAGTTTGAATCATGAAACATTCGGGCAGAGTCGCCTAGGCTTCCACACAGATAAACATACATTATATTTAGGTGAGATCCCCACTGTTAAGGATGCATGCGAAGATCTGAAACTGGTCACACTTGCCATCCTAGCCTTATCATTTTCAGGCAAGGCCTTTTGGAAGGACTCAGTGAGGTGCAGCTTGATTACCTAGGCGTATCAAGCAAAGAACCCACATCTGAGCATATACACGTTCACTTTGGGAGACGAACAGAAGCAAACATGCATTGACAAAGCCAACAACTTGGGGTTTTGCTTAAACATGGATAGGCATTTGCCAGCCACTGCCAAAAGCGTACCACTTGGCCATATGTTGGGAACAGCTGGGAAATGGTGCGAGTACCTGGACATATGATGGCATTGCCTGGCAAATGTTTAATACCTGTACGCAAGCCAAAACTGTTGGCTTTGTGATTGCTTGTTTAAGACAGTACTTCATGGCAAGGGACAGAGGCATTGACAAAGATATTGCATCAAGTGGCTGAAGACACAAATTAGGAGATTTCTATCATACCAGGAGTTCATTTACAGAAGCAATTAAGTAAACATGCTTAGATATAACGCTGGCAGGCCCTATATAGCAACACGTTTGGTGTTACTTTGTGATAGAGCTTGTTCAAAGAGTTCCAGAAAGGTTACATTTTGGTAGTGATGGGAAGGTAGTTGGTAGTAATACCATAGTCTTTAACATTTCCATGGCTAGTCATTTGGTGGAAAAATTACCAAATACACCCATAGGATGTGTGTTTCTCCTCACATTGTATGTCCATCCTATCTGTGTTCCACTACATGTGAGCTCTGGATTGCACCTAATAGGAAAAAGTCTCTGAATCAATTATAACCACTTGCATTGCTTTGGCCAACCTTCTATCAAATTAGCCTTGTCCCTGTCACTAATGTGAGAAGCCCTTCCCAAACTACTAGACCACAAGGCCTAAAAATGCATGTCGTTGCTTGCGTTCCAGTGCAGAGGGGTCATGGCCTAGCAATTGAGATTGAACGCACCTTTCCGTAGCAGCACAAAGAGTCATTTGCTAATAGCTTGTCCCCTTCTGTAATGGTACAGACATGCTATAGAACTTTGGCATTGAATGTTGCGCAGAGAACAGTAGTAGTAATGTTCAATTCAAAGCCTTGCATCTATCACTTTTTATTTGACTACACTCACCTCTCCAGAATGACATTTTTGTGACTATCAACCTTATCTTTTCACTTATACTTAGTAGTTAATTCAGCAGAATATATACTTTGAATGACATATGATGCACCTTCCACATAAATCTGTGCTCAAGAAACATGATTTCATTTATTGTTTGATATAGTTAACCATTTTATTAAGCATGATGTGAAAAACCACTATATTCCCACAAAAGCTAAACATACTTTTAATTACAGAAAGCAAAACCTGATTTTAGCTTTGAGAAAATCGTTGTTGGCAGCCAGCCAGCCAGCCAGCTTGAATAAGTGTGCTACCTCACTTACAGCTGTGAATGGTCCTCCATCTCCCTGGTCATTTCCTGGCTGTGGGGCATACATTTAGTGTGAAATCCACCCCCACACCCATATTCCCATGGTTCCCACGGCGATGGACTCCTTTCTAGGGGGGCCAGAGGGTGCTCTTGAAGGGGCCTGGTCTCCTTGCACGCCCCTGCCGGAGCCGGGTCTGTGCCGATGTGCAGATTGGTGTAGAGAGTGGCCCAGCTCACTCCCCACCACTTGTTACAGGCCACTGTCCTGATGCAGTGGCGTATTCAGGATGTGGCCTGAGGGCCAGTGCGTGCCCTCACTGGCCCTGGTCCCAGCTGCCTTTTCTGGTTTGCATTGGACAGCAAGCGGTGATTCAGGGGCTGTGTCCTGTCCTGTTGAAAGTGCCCTTGTTTTATTCCTTCTCCTCCTCTTTGGGTCCACTGCCCTCTCTTTATCTTGCCATTGACTCCCCTTCTCTCACACATGCTCTTGCTTTCACCCGCCTCTCACTCCCTCTTCCCTTTCACTTATGCCGCCTTCTTTCATGTGAAATCTATGCTCATATTCTCTCCCTCTTTTATTTGTTTTCTTTCAAACCTATTTTCTAACTTTTCTCACCTTTTCCTTCGGTATCTCGTATTTTGTAGCAATTTAATTTCTTTTGATCCTAGTTCACTGCTGTCCTCAGGTGTGTCCAAGGCCTTTCATCTTCGTGTCTCCTTCTACTAGATCCTTGCAGCCACCGGGAGTCACTGGAAAGATTTCAGGGCTGGAGAGATACAATCCCTGGGCTTGAAGTAGGAATACACTTTTTTGCAAATTTGTGATTAGCTTGGTTGTTTAATCTTGTAGTCTCAAGGGTTTGGTACCCAATCTTGCTGTTCTCTGTGTGCTTGTCTCCTCTCTGTCCTTTGTTGTTTGCAAGTGCGGGTTTGGTACCCAATCTTGCTGTTCTCTGTGTGCTTGTCTCCTCTCTGTCCTTTGTTGTTTGCAAGGGCTCGATAGGACCTTTTTTAATTTGATTCCTTTGTCTTTAGTTTTGGTGACTATGTGATCCCTTTGTGTGTCCTTGTATCTCTGTGAGCATTTCCGTGTTCTTGTGTCCTCTCTGTGTCTTCGTATCTTCTATTTCCTCTACATGTGTTCCACCACTTTATTGCAGCTCATCAGGAGGAAGCATCGCATTCGATCTGTTTTAAGTCAAAATCTATTGCTGGACGTTGAGAGTTTTAATCTCTCTTTTAGCAACAGGATATGGAGGCAGAGTTCAATTCTTCTTCTAACTTTCAGTTGTAAATATATACAGAGTTCAATCTAAGGAGAAAAGAAGTAAGATCAGGGTTTTAAAAAAAGGAGTCTAACTAATGTGGTCTCATTGAGGGTTCCCCTCTGTATATTGGACTGTGTTTGGTTTCTGTTTTGCAAGCCCAGATTTGACTTACCCTGCCTTGCAGGTAGGTCTGGAGATTATGTTAAGTTTGTTCAGTTATGTTGATATACCCATAATGACAAATCAGTTTCTGATTGCTAAAAGTTTGGAACAAAAAGAGAAACAAAGGGGTGTAAGCTACACGTTGAGTGCGCCCATCAATTTACAATAGAGAAAATAGACATAGTGTATGATGGCGTGACTGATAGTCAAAGTGATCTATTTGTTGTCTGTATGGTTATGAGCCAGTGGTGTTGCCATTGTATCTGGTGGAACCAGTTTACCTGAACAATAATCTTTTGTTCTTCTTTTGGAATGGAGGGATGCGGTTGTCCCTGCTTGTTTGGCCGTGAGGGGGGTTCTAAACCTGGCGTCCACTGTTCAAGTGGCCAGCGTCTCACATGATTGCATTTAGGATTCACACGTCGATGCCATCATGCACGCTCCTTGTTTTGTTTACTAAGAAAGTAGTTACCACTACGGCAAAATTGCGTGTGTCGTCATCACGCTGGCAAATGAGTGCTACTGGTCTTCTGGTCACTTTCTTTGTTCGTTTTTGGGCGTAAATGAGTTCAGAATTTCGCTCATGTTAAGAATAATATTGAATGATGTTTTGATTGAAGTTTTTGGGGGGATTTGTATTGTGGAATTGGGAGTGGTCCATGGAGTCAAAAATGGCAAAATGCAACTGCAAAGGGCGTTCTAGCTAGTTGCACTATCCTACAAAAAGGACCAGTATTCATTGTCTTGATTGAGGCCGCTTTGGCAGCTATCCATGAGAGTTATCCATTTCGATTCTGATTGTCTTCATTTTTCTACTCTATCTCTAATGGTTTCTGCTTTCCTGAATGTTATTGCCGAGTATTTACCTAGATTTATTTATTTATTTATATATTTATATAACGCCAGAGCCAGCAGGCATCGGGGCACATAAAGAGAAGAGATATAACCAGAACCAGAATTGTCATTCAAGCAAGGCAGTCTTCAGTTGTTTCCTAAGTTTCAGGGGATCATTTATAATATGCAAGGCAGCTGGAATTTTATTTGCTTCCTGGGCGGCTTACACCGGGAATGAACAGCCTTTCCCTTTGACTCGCTTGCTCTTGGGGCATATCAGCCTCATGGCATCGGCAGACCGAGTTATTCTGGCAGACTATTTCATGGAAACACAGTCTTTAATATACTGAGGGGCTTGACCATAGAGACAATTGTGAACAATTGTAAGGGCTTTAAAACGGATTCTGGCTTTCACAGGGAGCCAATGTAGTTCCCTTCTGTTGGCCGAGATGGGTTTGTGCCGGGATATGTTCTTCACTATCCGAACTGCATCATTTTGCAGCACTTGAACTTTTCTTAAGCAGCCCTTATTAGTCCTGACCAATAAGGCACTACAATAATCGATTCTAGGCATTATAATAGCGCAAACTAATGTGGAGCTGTTGGTTTCAGAAACATAAGGCTTTGCCAATCTCAGCAGTCTTAGTTGATATTGGGACTTGCCTACGACTGTGTTTATATGGGACGACATACTCCTGGATGGGACGAGGATTATCCCGAAGGTTTTAACTTTGCTAGCGACTTTGATATGGTGCTTCTCAATATCAAAGCCAACATATTAGGCCAGAGGTTTGGCTTGGGCCTGCGGGGAACCAAAGATAAAGAGCTCGGTTTTGATCCATTCAGGCACATGCCATTTAGTATCATCCAGGTCTTTATTGCACCATAAACTGTGGAGATTCTTTCTGTGTCTTTTTCATAGTTACCACTCAGTGCCATAATGAGCTGAGTGTCGTCTGCATATTTGGTAAACCGGACTCCAAGGGAATCCAGGAGTTCACATAATGGATGGCAAAATACGTAAACAGGGCAGGAAAAATACGGGCCCCATGCTGAACTCCGCACTCAAGTGTTTCGGACCCAGAGATCACATCTCCCCAAAAAATCCTGGACCTTCAGTTACTGAGAGAGGATCTGAGATGTCTTGATAAAGTTGCATCAAGAAGAAGAATGTTCCAGTGTTTTTTTCAATATCGTTCTTATTTTGAAATTATCAGAGCTATCTGTTGTCACAAGTCTGATTTTCCTCTCTTCTGGTAACTTGCTTGAAGTATTGTCTTTGTCTACTAGCAATTCTGGTCTGTCTTTTTTTTAATGTCCTGGATTTTGCAGTTTTTAGTGTGGATGTCTTGTAACCTCTTTCTTTCAATTTTTATTCATGTTTCTCTAGGTGTTTCTCAAATTCTGTTTCTTCACTACAGTTCCTTTTGATGCGAAGAAATTCTCCATATGGAATGTTCTGTATTGTGTGAGCTGGGTGATTAGTGGAGGCATGAAGGATGCTGTTGCCGGCTGTAGGTTTGATGAATAGGGTTGTGTGTATTTAATGATCATGAACATAGATTTCTAAATCCAGAATGCTGATTTTTCAGTACTCTCTTCCATGCTCAATCTGATTTTATGGTCATTGAGGTTCAAAAATTTCGTATACTCCAAAAGGGAGTTTTAATCTCTGTTCCAAATCATCAATATGTCGTCCATGTTTTCTGTTTCTGTGAATGCCTTGTGGACCCATGCATAGTCCAGCTCAAAGTGACCCATGAATAAATTAGCATATGACGGTGAAAATCTACCTCCCATAGCAGTTCCTTGTACTTGCCGATAGATTTCGTTGTCAAAGCAAAAGATGTTGTTTGTGAGAGTGAACCTAAGCATTTCAATGATCGTTATACTTTGTTGAAAGAAAGAGACAGATCTGGATTTTAGACAGTATTCTATTGCAGTGATACCTTTCTCATGTTCAATGCAGGTGTGTAATGAAGTCACTTCAATAGTTGCCAATTTATATTGTTCTTGCCACATGATTGATTCAATTTGTTGAATGACATGTTTAGTGTCCTTTATATAGGTAGAACAATATTGAGCTAAAGGATTCAGAAATCTGTCCATGTATTCAGATATTCTCCCTGTGATTGATCCAATCCCATTTATAATTGGTCTCAAAGCGGTGAATCTAAGATATTTTTTGTGAATTTTGGGCAGCAAGTATATTGTTGGTAGTGTTGGAGAAGTTTCATTAATGTAGTCATATTCTTTGTCACTGAAAAGGCCTAATTGATGCCAGGTATGACTAAATTTGTACCATAATTCGCTGATGTCTTTCAAAGGATTGGAAGGGAGAAGTTGGTATCATTTAGTACAGTATAGTTCTTTTTTGGCCTCTTTGATATAGTTCAGTTTGTTCATGATTACTATCTTTCCACCTTTGTCTGCAGATTTGGTGACAAAGTTGTAGTTGTTTTGTAGTTCTTTGCCAGCCTCCCTTTCATCATAAGTAAGGTTATTTTTGAGATGTTTTTGACTTCCATTTATGTACATATTTCTGAGATCTTCTGTGAATGCCTTATTGAGGATATCTAAGGCATTGTCTGTAGGTACTTGTCGAACAAATTTGGATTGAGGTTTTAATGCATTATCTTCTTTTTGGAAAGTGTCTATATCCTGTTCTGAAAAAAGATTGTGAGTCATGAACTCTTTGTCTATGCCTTCAAGATTCATTAAGGTAATGATATCTTGTGCCAAATTTGTTGTTCATTTTGATGGTACCTCTTTAGATTCTAAGGTGGTTTCCCAGGAGTGTCAAAGAATTATTTTAGTTTTAAACACCTGCAAAATGTGTATAGATCAACATTGATCTCAAAGTAACCATAGGTATTTGTAGGGCTGTATGTCATCCCTTAGATAAGTGCCATAAATTAAGTCTTTAGATGGTTTCAAATTTGAGAGATTGACTACTAGGTCTGTTTTCTGATCAATTTGTTTTGGCACAATCCTGTTGTTACTCCAGTTTGTCACTGCTTTGGATTTCCTGCCTGCCCTTTTGCCCCTTCTGTGGGTTTTGATGGAATTGAGCTATTTGATTTTGAGTATATGTCCGTTGTGAAAATGAATTGGAACTGATATCTTTTTGTGCCCAGTTTCTGCCTCTTTAACTCCTCTAAAAAAGGACAATCAATATTGGGTTCTGAAGAGTCCAGTTCTTTATTGAGGGCTGTGTCGGTTTCACTTTCTGAAAGATCTGTTGCTGATGAGGAACATGACACAGTCAGTTGTGGATTGGCTGTTTTTGCTACACCAGTTTTGTTGACAGTTTTCTTCTGATTGAAAAAGTTCTGAAATGTGTATATTCTTTTGTTCAAAAAGTCTTGTTCATCCCTTTGGAATTATTTATGTTCCTTCATCTTCAAATCTAATGTAAAGTGTTGATAATCATCTAAGATTTGATCATTTTTAAAAGTCACCTATGGTAAATTTAGAGTTTCAATATCCTTTTTAGTTTCTTCAATTTCTTGTAATAGCATGCCATGTATTTTGGTTGATTGCTCTATGACTCTCTGAATCATTTCTATAGATGTTCGAGTGAGCATCTGTTCCCATTCATTTAGGGCTTGTCTGTCCTCATCTTCAATTATTGGAAAAATGCAGATCCTCAGACCCCTTGGTATACCGATAACTTGTAAATACAATTTGCTGGTTTTAATCTCCCACCACATTAAAAGTTATTTTTTTGATAGGTTCTCCAATTTGTCAAACATTTTTTCAGTGAAAGAGATTGGGCCTCATTACACGGACGGTGGTAAGGGTTAACGGTCACCGTTAATGGCAATGGTGACCGTTAACCCTTACCGCCGTACTACGAGGTCCCTTTGCGGGTTGGAGGATTTAACGCCTGCTTCTTGCAGGCGTTAAAATCCAACCCGCTAAGGGACCTCGGAGCTAATTACGGCACCGCAAAATTGCGGTGGCGTAATTAGCACCTTCCCCAGTCCCATAGAGCCCTATGGGGCAGAAATGGGAATGGGGAAGGGCAATGGCGGAAAGGGGATTTACCGCCCCTCCAACCTTGGAATGGGGCGGTAAATCCCCTTTCCGCCAAGGCGGTGCCGGTATTTTACCGGCATGAGCCATGGCGCTAATAGCGCCATGGCTCACCGCCTACCGTGTAATGAGGCCCATTGTTTCTTATCAGCAGTGTTTTTTTGGGAGAGGAAGAAAAAAAAAATTCATCCACTTCCAAAACGTTTTGGTTGAATGCATTAGCCATTGTTTGTGGTTGTTGTTTATTCAGAATGAAGGAGATTCAGCTCAGAGTGAGTTGTGAAGAAATAATAAAACTGCAGTTCGCAAACATTCACTCTTGGTCTGGGTGCTCTCCTTAATAGATTAGGGGGGGGTTCTCATTTTTTGTAAAGAGACTCCCTTCTGTGTTTGCCCAGAAGTATAAGTGAGTGATAAAGTGACAATCTCTTAGTTTACATAGCGCCTGACAAAAGAAAATTCTTAATGATACCCAAATGCGAAAATAAAGTGTTTTTGTGTTTATTTTTTAATACACTTTTTTGCAATTTGTGATGATTAGTACAGGTTAAAGCTTGGTTGCAAACAACAAAGGACAAAGAGGATAGAAGCACACAGAGAACAACAAGATTGGGCACCAAACCTTTTAGAATATAAGCTTAAACAACCAAGCTTTAACCAAGCTTTTAGAAATCTCAAGAGTGTAAATTTGCTGTTGCAATTCTATTGCTGTCTGATCTATCATAACTAGATCATTAGCATATAGGATGCACAAGAGAAAAATCTTCCCATGCCTCTGGGTTTTGTTTCAAAATGATGTCTGTGAGGCCATCAGGGCTCAGGACATGAGAGGAACGTAGCTTTTTTATTAGAGTTACAACATTGTCCCTCTCAAATTCAATCGACCAAGGTTTACCTGAACGAGCTACTTTCAAGAAATATCTAGAGTCTGTTTGGGCAAACAAAGCTGTAAAGTGGGTATTCCAGATCTTCTGTGGGACAGTGTTAACTGTAAGGTTATGTTATTGTTATTATTCAACAAGGTGCAAAGGTCTCGAGTATTTTTTTTGCAAATGGTTTTCAACATCTGTGTTGCATCATGTTGCAGTCTCTGGCCTCAAGACACCAACCAATTTCTATATTGCTGCCGTCTAACTCTGGCTCGATGTTGGAGCCTATTTAATTTTCTCATGGCAGCTCGATATATTTTTCTGACTTTAAGGTCTTTGTTGTATGTGTTGTGAGAAACCAAAGGGTGTCTCACCCACTATTCCTCGGGGACCTGTTATCCAGGTGGCCAGGACACAGCCATCACTTTTGGATCCAGTTCCTTGGGGTGGACCAGTGCGGGAGGATCACCTGGGCGAAGAGTCTCCAGGGAGTGGGGGCGAGGTGACTGTTGGCGAGACGCGGTATTCCTCCCTTTCCCGTACCAACTCCCCACACCTTTCTACACAAACAATGGGCCGAGGAAGAGGTTAACTGAGAGTAAAAAGGCTAACCGTTACACATCCCATTGGACATGTCCCGCTAATTGGGTCAGGCAAAGTCAGGCACTTGACTTTAATCAGATGCATCTGATACACATTAGCTCTCCACACGCGAATAAATGGCAGAACATAGAGACACACTCTGTGCAAGATGGAACACGAGAAGCAGCAGAACAGAAACAAGAAGACTGCATTGTGTTTCAAAGGCACCCGCAACCCTCTCAGGTGAACGGCAAAGTTGGGGAGGCAAGGCCAAGCCAGTGTTATTACCCTTTGCTCATGAATTAAAGACAAAATACAAGAAATGAATGCACACAGCCGGTGAGTTGGAGAGCAACATGAAAGACCGGTGTGTGTTAGGGGAAGATTGAAGTGGCAAAAGTGTATCGCACAATTGAAGGCTGCACGCGTGTGGATGAGACACTGGAGGACTTTCGTAGGCAAACATCTTGATCTTGAGAGGTTTTGAGCCATTTCACTGATTCTAAAATAGCAGCCATCATGATGTATCATGATGTATGTGTCGCTCTCCCCACTTCTTGCTAGATCATATAACCTGGCATGCCATAAAGCTGATAATTCTGCTTATCTAGTCTCCGTTGGACCTGTGTTGTAAAGGATTCTAGGACTATCAGTTTAGTGTGAGCCAGTAGAGTGGTTTGATCTTTTATGGTATTCAAATTTGAGTGTTGAATTTCCATAAAGACAGTAGTAACTTTATCCACAAAGGCGGTACTCATACGGTTCACATATATTATATATAGCAAATCACTTATATTTGAGTGATTCAGGTCGAGTGAAGATTTCTTCTAAGTATATATTCTGTGAACGGATCTGCCACTTTCTTGTCCCTACAAGCTCGCCAGATAGTATGACCGACTGGGTCAAGAGAGCCATACAGGAGTGGATTAGATCCTCCTGTCCCTAGTCTCGGGGGACGAGTGTTAGGGGGATTTATCATTTGTATGCTTCATCCCTTCTACTAATGAGAACCCTGGCACTTTTTGACTTCTGGACCTTTTTCATTCAATCCTGAATGAGTGTAGCCTTTTTCCACTCATTCATTCTTGTGGGCTCTGTCTGTCTTTTGGAACTCTATTCTTTGTATTATACCTGTACTATGGAGTCTGTCTGCTACATAGCTCTTAAAGGCATCACAACTTAATGCTCTGTGGGATCCTCAAACAACTTAAGCAATTGATCAGTGTCATTTCCCTCCGCTTGCATTTTAATCTTCAGACTCCTCCCATTTGAAGCCTCTAGCAAACCCAAATCGAAAGGAAACACACTCAAATTCACCAATTCCACATTTACCCAAGATGGTACAGCACGCTCCAACACTAGGTATTACACTCGGTGTAATGTGTGTAGTCTGCATACTCTGTACTGGTATTGAAGTCTGTACGGGGATATTGGAGACGTTGAAGGCTCTGCGGACTCTGCGCTCTCCGCGCTTTGAGGAGGTTTTAAGCTCTGACACACCCCTTCACTGCAGGTACTGTAAACAGACTGTCAGGATTCAAAGATTTTCTGTGACTGCTCGACTCAGCTCGACTCCACACCCTTGGTGCTTTTAAGCTCTGACACACCCCTTCATTGCAGGCACTGTAAACAGACTGTCAGGATTCAAAGTTTTACTGTGACTGCTCGACTCAGCTCGACTCCGCGCGTTCTGCGCTTCGAGGGGGTTTTAAGCTCTGACACTCCCTGTTACTGCAGGAACTGTAAAGAGACTGTCAGGATTCATAGTTTTGCGTGACTGCTTGACTTAGCTCGACGTCGTGAATTATTGTTTAGATATAGCTATAAAAGGGCCACCTCTTTCTAAAGTGGGCAGAAAAATAAATCTGACTCTCATAAACAAACCTCTATATGTAGGACAGCGGATCTGGGTAAGATATTTAGTTAAAGATCCCAGACTCCTCTCAATGCTCGGGTATTGCTTCTGCAAAACATATTTTCATCCTCTGCCCGTTCTCAATCCACAGAAATTCAATACGATTCTTCTTCACATTTTCGGGGATACATTTGTCAGCCTTTAGGTCACAGTTAAGATCCCCAATATTCGACTCCCATGAATCTATGACATTTTTTCAGAGACATCTCTACCCTCTCCATGAACCCTCAATAAGTCGGACATCAAAGAGCTTGGGACAGCTTGTCCAAACCAAACCTACCTCTCGTCTGCCTTCAGGCTAACATTTTTCCATTGCCTCTAACCTGTCCCTGAAATTCTCGGCCTGCACTCTAGCACTTCATCTATCATGGTCAGATCCCTAACAAAGCTGGTTATACCACCAACTTGCACTTAAAAATCTCAAATTGGAGCTCGGGAAGATAGCTCAGGGGCAACGTGCTCGCCGTGGAAGCAAGATGACACGGAGCAACACAGATTCTATCCCCGGGTCTCTGGGTATTAAGCGTGTTATAAATAACTAAGAAGCTCATTGCTTCCTGTGAAATCTGATACCTAATATATTGTACGTTCTTCCATGTATATAAATATAAATAAATAATAAAAATATAAGGTTTTATTTTCCAGCGAATAAGGGATTCTCAGGATAAAGGCACCAGTTTGTGACAGATGACTGATGTTGGCAAGGCCTTTGGAAGTCTTAACACAAGTATACAGAGTCTTCCCTCCAGTGTATTCAGCCATTTGCATTTACATGAGTTCTAATTCCAGGCTACAGTTGATACAAGGGCTAATCTTAGTTTTGTAAAACTTAACCAGGGAAATGTGATTCCCGCCATTTTGAAATTTGAATCTCTCTATTACGATCACACAAGTGGAATCCTACATAACAAAGTTCATGCAACACATCCAGCCTGGAGTTATCAAGTTTGCAACTGAAGTTATTATGTTTCTTTGGAACCATGAAGTTTATGACTTTGGATTTTTGTGTGTTAATCTTTAAATTATTTGACAACACGTAATGTTCCACCCTTACAGAGACCTTTGTAAACCAATGGGAGTTTTATATAGAAAAATTATGTTTTCGGCGTAGGCAAGCCAAAATATCTTTAGGTTACTCAGCCTCAGTTGACATTTTAAAATGATGTCAAAGTTGTTTGCAAAGTCTGATAGATAGACATACATTGAAAAGAATGTGAGCTCAAATACAACCTTACCCGAGTCCTACATATGTGCGGATTGTCTCTGTAAGTAAGTGTCGTAGTGGATCAACATTAGGATATTTAGCAGGCCCTCAGGAAGGCCCCAGTTTGCCAGTTTTTGTCACAGACTTTGCCTATTAACTCAGTCAGAGGCAACCATTAGATCAAGGCTGGCCGTGTACAAAGGCAATCTAGTGGTACCCGCTTCTCTCTGGCAAAGGGACTATATCGTGCCATTCATGACCCTACCCATTTCTTTTCTAAATCCAACTTGAAAGTTGGAAAGACAGCATGTGGTCAAGGACCATGTCACCAAATCATCTATAATAAAGAACTCTTAAAGAGCCTGGAGTTCCATGACAGAATTGATAACTTCTGGTTATCAAGCTACCTGATGGATGGAGCTCAACCAAGCCCCAGGCAACCATAACCAGCTAGAGATTGATGTACGACTATGTCCATAGCAGGTAGCGGGGAAGCTAGGTTTCATTAGTAGTTTGAAGACTGAGGATGGCATCCAGGAAGTCACCCAATTTATTTTCATCTGACTGGCTCACATTTCCGGATACCCTCCTAGAGGTATTAAACAAATTCAGAGATGCATTCAATGGGTCAAAGGAGGCTGAATTATTTAAGCAATGTCTATATTGTGATTAAGCTCAACCAGTAAGGGGGGTCGGCGGGGTGGGGGCATTTCACCAGCTCCTGTGTGTCCAGGCACCCACTTGGTGTCCTCTTGAGTCTGTCTTTTAATTGTGTTTGTGCAGTTTGTTTGTCTGTAATTTTCCAGCCTGTGTGATTATTTGTACACACTTCTTTGGTCAGACTAATCAAGTGGCCGTCAATGAGGAGGTCACTGCTCGCAATTTGAATTATAGAGAGGCCCCCTTGACGTATGAATGCCAGGGTTGGGGTGTTCCATTTCTCTATGATTTGCCCTTCATTGGCTTCACCCAGCTCATTATCAAGCTCTGTAAATTGGACAAGTTCTCCTCCAAAATTGATAGGCGATCCATGCGGGCATTGGGAGTACCCCCCCCCCATCCCAGCATCTTCCTCCAGAGATTGGAATCCCCTTCCTTTCCTTCCGTCATGGCTCCCCAAAAGCTCACATCACTCCAAACACAGGAGGAGAAACAGCAGGCAGCACATTTCTTTTGCAAGGCATCAAAATACCATCTTCGTTTTGCCCAATGATACTGCCCATTTATCTATCAGAATACTTTCTCTACATTACATGCGCTGCAGGGGATTCTTATATGTGTAAGCCATATTTTCTAATATGAACATTTGTGTGTAATTTTCAATCTACCCGTGTGCAGTGTTCATTATATCTGTATGTACAGCTTTCAATGCTCTATGTTCATCTTTTTTATATGTCTGCTTCATCTCTGCAACTAAGTAAGCTTGCCTGTAACAGCGCCACGATGCCCAAGGGCTGCCCTGTGCGCTTTATAAATGTACAAAATGAATAAAACTAAAAAAAAAAAAAATAATGCCTGGCCTCTTTAGCTCGTGGCCTGAGCAGGTAGGTACCCCCAAACTCTTGTGTCCAGACTGGGGCTTTCGGAAGTCCAGGACATGTATTTATTTATTTATTTAAAATGTGCTGCTTTTCATTTCTGTGCGCTTCCCTCGCCTGCTCTGCCTGGCGTCCTGGTCAACCTCTGTCTTTCAGCCCCCAGCCCGCCCCAGGGGCTGATTGGGTCTTGAGTTCTGATCTTTCACTTTGGGTGTCTTCTTTTTGGCCATCTTCTCTTGGCTCTCTTCCGGTTCCGGTTGCTAAGATAAAGAACGTAGGAGTGGTCTTATCTGCTACTCTCTCTATGGATGCTCATGTGTCGACGGTCTGTCAAGCCGGCCGTTTCCACCTTAAGATACTGAGAAAGGTACTTCCCCTTCTACCTTTGAACCCACGGCCACCGGTGGTAGCGGCCTTGGATTTGAGCCGCTTCGACTATTGTAATGCATTATACCTGGCTCAGCCTAAGGGCATAGTCCAGCGGCTACAGCGCCTGCAAAAGCTGGCAGCCCGGGTGGCAACGAGATCCCCCTACGGGGCTCATATCTCGGTAGTGTTGCGCTCTTTGCATTGGCTGCCAGTGGCCAAGCGCATCAGGTTCAAGACGCTTTGCCTTGCTCATCGTGCAATGAACAAACAAGGGGCTGAATACCTACAGGCGAAATGTACCCGCTATCTCCTCACTCGGCCATTAAGATCAGCTTTGGCGGGTCTGCTATGTGTACCAGCTTTCCGTCGTTCTCGGATTTGAGGCCAGGCTTTCTCGCTGGCCGCAGCACAATCATGGAACGAACTTCCACTGGCATTGAAAAACCTGTCCAATCACCTGGCGTTTAGAAAAGCTCTTAAAACGTATCTGTTTTTGATGGCTCGTGGAGAAATGACCTCTCTCTCCAGCGCCATAATACCCTTGGGTGCTTTGCCCTACTGCACAGAGAGTGCCAGGATTCTTTAGCTAGTAGCCTGAGCAGGTAGATGCCCCCAACCCCGTGTGTCCAGAATGGAGCTTTCTGCTTCTTTAAATTAGGAAGTCCAGGACATTTATTTATTTACATATTTATTTGTTTAAATGTGCCACTTTGGTGTTTCTGTGCGCTCCCCTCACCTGCCCTGCCTGGCCTCCTGGTTCTTCTCTGCCCTCTTGCCCCAGCCCACCCCCAAGTGCTTACTGTGCCTTGAGCTCTTGCTTACATATCTCAAGGGCCTTGGCCTGCTGCACGGAGTCTGCCAGGCCTCTTTAGCTCATAGCCTGAGCAGGTTGATGCCCCAGCCCCCTGTGTCCAGAATGGAGCTTTCTACTTCTTTAAATTTGGAAATCTGGAACATTTGTTTATTTATTTATTTTAAATGTGCTGCTTTGGAATTTCTGCGCGCTCCCTACACCTGCCATGCCTCCTGCTCCTTTTCTGGACTACAGCCACCAGCCGGCTCCCGAGTGCTGATTGGGCTGCATATCCCATTTAAGTCAAGCCCTCAGGGTAGCCGCTGCCCGGGCAGCCCTCGGCTAACGGCCCCAAGGCAAAGAAGAAGAAGCAGCACCAGCCTGTGTTTGCACTTGTTCGCCTGTGAAGACAGCCACCGCCAACCAGGAGTGACTGGTAAAGTAGGTGTGGTCTGGGAGGGCAGTGCAGCAATTACTGTTTTTCATTAAAACCCTACTACTCTTATCACCTTACATAACAGAACACGCCAATATTAGCTAGTTAGCAAGTAGTCTTGCATTGAATGCAGTGTCTCAATTGTAGGTGGTGCTCAATATAGGCATGTTTCCCACTTGCCAGGTATCTCAAATCTGTTATCGACCTGCTACTGTGTGCCAAATATAGGTGTATATTGCCACTTGCCAGGTACCTCAAATCTAACTGTTTTCTACTTGCTGCTATGTCTGAAATGTAGGTGTTGTTCCCACTTGCTAGGTATCTCAAATCGAACAGATATGGGCGTTTCCCACTTGACGGGTGTCTCATGTCTGGGTGTTTTCTTCTTGCTGCTGTGTCCCAGATATGGGCGTTTTTCCCACTTGCCAGGTGTCTCAAATCTAGGTGTAGGGTGGCAGATGGACCCAACTTAATTGGACCACTGCTTGAGGACCTAACATTGAAACAGGGGAGAGAGAGGTGTCCTGACCTTGGAACAGATGGAATGCAGGGCACAGGAAACATACCACCCCTGAAGTAACCTGTGGGGGTGGTAATTGCTGCACAACAAAATGTACTAAAGGGAAGGGACATGGGGGGCACTTAGTCGGAATACTGGGGGTAGAAAACGTACTGCCACTAATTAACCCTACTAAAAACCCAAACTTCTGCACATGCCGTGGGGGCAGTAATTGCAGCACACTAAAATCTATAACAGAGGAAGGGATATTAGCCACAGTTAGTCATAACAGCTGCAGTAGGAAAGGGCACTGCCACTAACCAACCCACTAAGAAATCACCCTTCTGCATAGACCTCTCATACTCTGAACTAAACAGAACCATACCACTACAGCACAAGAGACCGCATGCACTTTACCACACCACAATGAAAGAAACCACACATAGTCTCATCCAACAGCACATTCCGGATACCAACCGAAAAACACACCTACACTCACTGAACATTGTCAACAGAACTGAAGCTACTAACAGCACATCACAACTCTCTTGTCCTTGCTCGCACTCAGTCTTAACTTACCCCCCCGTGTGTGTGTGTGTGTGTGTGTGCATGCGTGTGTGTGTGTGTGTGTGTGTGTGCGTGCGCATGTGCGTGTGTGTGTACCTTTCAATCTATGAAGGTGAGCGACTTTCAATCAACATATATTTTTGGGTTGGAGATGTAATATTCTACAGGCACATATGTCCCACACTTAGAGCCTTGTCTTCGGTATTAAGCTTGTTCCAAAAGATTAATTAATAACCATATACCAATTTAAAACACCTTTTCCCTTTCACTTTACACGTGTGCATTTTAAGAGAAAGGACTGCAGGGATTTAACACTTTACACATTGCTCTATGAATAGAAGGAAATATCTTTGCTAATTTCTTTCTAGTAAACATCTAATTTAACACAATACTCACAGCTGCCATACATGTGCATGAAATCACATCCAGGGGTGTCAAACTGCAGGCATAAAGGGCCGGAACCATGTCGGAGTTTCAGGATAACCCTCATGAATATTCATTAGATAAATTTGCATATAATGATTGCACATTTTTTCCTCATGAATATTAATGAGAGATATCCTGAAAAGCAGTCAAGATTTCGGCCCTCGAGGCCTGGAGTTAGACAACCCTGTATGTCATGAATACACTCAGATTATTCTGCACTGTTATGAGCCAAGGATTCTAGTTTGACTAAATATACAAAAACAATATGCATAAACATGCATAAAAATGTTGTCACTTTTAAACTCTACAAAAATTAATTGGATTTTAAGAAATTGACATCTCACTTGGTATTCAATTTAAAGGGGAAAGACAGGGCATTTTATTTAACACTACACCTACCCTCCATTCCCTGGATTTACCATGGGTAGTCTATAGGGACAATGTGTAGTTACATTGGGGTTCTGGGGAATCAGCTTAGACCCTCAATCTGGAGCTGCTGTTTCAAAAAGGACAGTGTCAGTTGGCTGACTGACTGTTCCCTGAGACCTCATCCTGTGGCAAACCCTTGATGTAGTATCAGAGAGGATGTTAACACTACAGATTATCAGAGGACAGGTTTACTGGCCCCTGCACAGCAAAACAAAGAAAGGCAGCCAGCAGGGAATATTTAACCCCCAAAGGACCGCTTAAGAAAAACAATTAAGCTTTTTCATCAAATACGAAGGAGGGGGGTGCCCACAAAGAGTAGAGTCCCATGCTAACTGAATAGCTTGAAAGGTCCTGACGCCAGGCCTGATTCTGAATAACCTCATTATCCCATTTTATGATCTTCTGATTTCCAGAGTCTGGCAATTCATGACGCACAGATGCAGAATCCCTAGGCTTCCTCTGTGTCAGAGTCATGCCCCATTATAACCATGTGAATAACCTCACCAGGCTGGCTGCTTGGTGACTGAGCATAACTGGTTTCTGGATGTATTTCTATGTTTTGGTGTACAGTAATGGCTGTTGCTGGTGCAGTGGCATCCCTAGGAAGGGCTGGATCAGGCCCCTTCATAAAGCCTGCCCTCAACCCCTTTACCATTCCCTGCGCTGACCAACAGGAGGCCTGGCACTATGGACATACAGCACACAGAAACTGTGTTTGTTACAGATTCTAGTCAGGTGAAATGTGTGCCCATTGCATTTACTGCAGGCTGCAGTTTCACATTCCCACCACACTTCCCCCTGCCAGTAACCTTCCTCATTTTACATACATTTTGGCTTTCTTTCAGTGGCTAAGGTGCTCTTTTCGCGAGGGTGCAGGTAGAGGGTAGGGTTTGTCTATTTAGGGCAGGGAGACTGGATGCGCCACTTTAAGAGCTTCATATATAGAATCAAGTTGACTGTTTTATCTTTTATGGGCTATCATTTTGGGCGTTCCAAAATACTCCATATTGATGTTACTGTGGTCTAGAGGTTCCCTAATGCTGCAGGAATATGCTATTATATCTCTTTTATGCTTGAACCCTCCCACTGGAATTGCTACCAAATGTAATGGTACTCAATGTATCGACCGCAGAAGAATGAAGGGCTGATTAGGCGCTGCCCAGATTTGAACTGTGTAAGTGCAGGCAGGCACAGTCACAGTTGCAAAAAAAGTATACAATGCCAAGTGTATACCACCTCTAATAGCAATTACTAAGTACTGTCACGTTGCAATCTCCTACACGGAATAACAAATCCCAATTGTTATCTCAACATCATTTATTTTATGTATACATAGAAAAGCACAGTGAATTTATAAAAACTGTTCTTAAACAATTCAAATAAATGGCTCCACTATTACTGGAAATTGAGCACACACACACACATATGTAACCTACATTCCAATCATTGAAACCAAACCACAATCATTCACAGACTATATCATTCATACTGTGCAAAATGATGAAAAGCTATTTTTTAAAATAATGATAGGTCCAACAAATCGACCTAAGGTGCAAAGTGCTTTATTGACCATGAATGCACCATTGTTGTAAAAAGCTGGCGTTTATCAACAATACATTTTAATAGGATAATTCACCTTTGGAATTAGTACAAAGCTGTCTAGCATTCATTGTCCAATGGACTATTTAAAGCACGTCTACTCGGGTTGCTGCTGGGTAGCCTGTCTATGTCTCATACACCAGCCATCTTCAGGACACAATGCTCATTTCGGGTAGCAATAGTGTGTGTAGCAAGCTTGTTGCTTGTGTTAGGAGACGTGGGGATTAAACCCAACCCAAAACACTGCTGGGTGCCACCTGTCGAGGACAGGAAGAACAATTCACTTGTGGTCGTTGCCTGTGTCTAGGTCTTTGACCTGTCATGCCAAGCCGAGTCTCTGTTGTCTAAGCCCTGGAGTGCGGGTTGCCCTTCCGCAGAGTCTCGTCCACATGTCCCCTAGTAGCAAAAGTCTTTGCTTTTTTCTGTGCCCCACTGTGCGAACAGAGATGTCACAGTTGAGCATTAAACTCACTGAGCTATACACTTAGTGCAGATAAAAAGAAACATGTATCATATTTGTCTTGCACCCTCTCCTGATCACTGTTCCCTCCAGTCCTTTTTCAATACAAAATATAACTTTAATATTAGTGCATTTATAAGAAGTGTGCCGTGACATATTTGCCCTGCTTCTAAGCACTGTAATAAAAGTGAAATATTAGGTGTTATATTAATAGGAAATGTAATCCCCACAGTCAAAGCATCACCAAAAGTTGTGGGTATACACATTATATGATAATGATATGATATGATAGGTCATTTATAACGCCCCTTTACACAAGTGTTTCAAGGCTCGACAAGACAAAGAAGGGGACAAAATAAATTATCTTACTAGGCCTTGTGTCATTCAGATCGTGCAAGTGCAAGGGAAGGGAGAGGGGAAGTGCCAGGGAGAGGGAGGGAGGGAGGAGAGTGCATAAGCAAGCGCAACCAAGTGTCACCAGGATGGCCGGCTTTAAGTAAGTTCAAGGAGGCCGGGCACTGTAGGGTTGCAGAAACAGTCCCTAAGTGCATGGGTCTACTGGTCATGAAGGTCATGGAGGAGGCTGGTATCCAAGGTTCAGAGGGTGGACAGGTAACCAGAAAGTGCAGCAGACAAGTACATCAGCAGGGTGAGAGAGAGAAGGCAGAAGCGAAAAGGAGGGTCTTGAATTGCTTCCGGAACCTTAAGCAGTGCTGCTCAAGTCTGATAGAGGCAGGCAGGCTGTTCCAGAGGGAGTCACCAGCCGAGGAGAGAGATGTCTAAATGCTAGCATCAATAATTCCATACAAAGGCTTAGTAAGATGTCATGGTCTCAAATCAGTGTTGTCAGTGTTGTGTGACTGTGTGATTCTTACTAAACTTCAAACATGCCTCAACAAAAATCATATCCCAAGCAGTTTCCTTGCGTCCATGCGGTATGCACTAATCGAATGAATGTATGCTATTAGGTAGCACTTGCACCACCTATAAGATTAAACTATCGCATTAGAGTACAGATGGAAAGAAATACATATGAGGAGGACACATAGCTTGTAGCTGTTATTTGGTTATGTGCTCAACAATTAACTATGTCTACAGTGTAGTAATTGTTGATACATACAGAAAGGAAGTTCATTGAATCATCCACTGACTGGGGAAAAGATAAATCTGAGAGATTTTGCAACGTGTGAAACAGCAAATATAGTGTATGGTATTAAGTGCCCCTATGGGCTTTATTATGTTGGACAGTCCAGAAGAAAAGCAAAGCTGCGTTGGAATGAGAATAGGTCCTGTATAAGCAACAGAAATGCAAATTGCACTTTGGCCAGACACTGGGCCGGCAAAAGACATCATTTATCACAGATCTGGTTTCTAATTTTGGAAGTAGTGAAGAAAATAGAGCCACATGAAAATATTCAGAAACAATTGGACCGAAGAGAATGCTTTTGGATAGATCGGTTGGGAACACTTGCACCATAAGGTTTAAATGAAGAAGTGAACTGGGCTTGTTTTGTTTAGAATCGGGATCCATCATAAACACTATAAGATCCAACAACAAGCAGAACTACGGTTGGAACAGTGGGGGAGGACTGGCTGAATCAATGTTTGTGCTTAATGGGCTTCATTCTACAGAGGGAATGGTGAATAAATAACTTAGCCATGCAAATATACACAGAGGTATTACAGTAGAGAAGTGAATATGGATTCGATGCAACACGCACTCGAGCAAGTACCACATTATGAGTATACAACATGAAGGCTTTATCAGATCCTAATTTATTACTATGCTTCAAAAGGACATAAAGATATGCAGATCACATTAGACACACTAGTATCACCATACCGTTACAGGCTGAGCGGTACAGTACACTAAATAAAGTTGTACAACAGCCATGGCAGTCGCTTCCCATATCCCTGTTTCCATGGGGACGCGGGACGTGAGGCGCCGTTACGCCAGCACGCAGGCTGACGTGCCGAGACACCTTGTTAGATCGCCATGACCACAAGACCAACAAACACAGCAAAAAGAACCGGGCTCTCGCGGGCTGTTTCTTTTTCGACGGCGGACACCGCTGTGAGTAAGGTAAGATACGCTGACCTCTAGATAAAGCAATACATGTGGGAATTTAAGTGCATACAGTGACAGGAACATTGTTAATGCAGCAATCCTGACATATGGGTAAATGAAAATAGAAGCGAACGAGGTAAAGCAATCCACTTCTTTACAATGAGCGAGTGTATACACATACGTTCTGATAAGACCGCGAATATCCACTATTCTTTTTGCGTCTTCCCTTTTGTATAATATTAGAACGACGCGGTCCAGAGAAAGAGGTATGATCTATTGATATCCCGTGTGACACAACCATGTAATTACACTAATGCTGTCTACTGATGTCAGCTTTCTTTTTTTCTTTATTATTTTTTTCTTTATTATTTTTTCTTTATCACTTTTTGAATTGTGTGATTCTCTGGAACGTCTTATGGACATACTTGGTATGTATATTATTATTTGATGATGATTTACATTTGGGATTTAACTTGATTTGGTATGGTCATTTTCATGCAACATGGTATAACTATAGCCCTGAAGATGGAGAATCGCTCCTAAATGCATAGGCTCTCTGACCATGTATAAGCCTAGGAGATGCTTATAACTAACGCATTTTGAGTGACAATAACCCATGATGAATAAAAGCATTAATGCTTATAATTAAACAACTACAAAGAGTATTTATGCTTTGAGTAGCTTGAATACAGAGAATTACCGAAAGACTAATAATCATAGGAATATGCGAGAATCGTAAGGAATCTTGAGCAAAAGATTGGGCTCACTATGAGCTTTGTGAGAGCTCCAGACATAGCTGGGTGAATCCACCCAACCTTTTGGAAGATTACGGTGTTTTGTGCATCCTGGTGTCAAAGGATCATTACAAGTCTGGTTGCTCCGCTTAGATGGATTAAAACAGTTCTTTAAAAGAATTTCTGAATATCACAAAAAATACGGTGGTGCCCACCTCTATACCTCTGTTTCCCACCCATTAACTACACATGGCCATGCGAATCCCTACGGCCATTCCCACCCAGTTCCTTCCCCTCCCAGCCCAAAACACCTCCTCATGGGAACTGTTTGTGCTCACCTTAATCAAGCCTTACCATCAACCTTTTCGCTTGATGTGCCTGCCAGTGTTTTCCCAAAACAGTCTTCTGAGAGTTTATGACTTAATTGGGGCTGTAAATGCGCTACAGGTATAATACAAATGTCATACCCCAGTCTGCCTTCAGCCACTCGATTTGTAAGCAAACAGTTTTGGGTTGTGTATAAGTATTCGGCATATGCCAGCCACAGTTATTAAATGCCCTGGTACTTGCCCCATTTTGCACCTGCAACCATCAATGGCCATTTAATACCGCAAAGGCAGCGTGTGGCAAATGCCTTTTCTGTGCATACACAAAAGCCCAAACTGTTGGTATTGCCAATGCTTGTTTCATTAGTTTGAGCTCTACGGTTACATCTGAATTCTTGCTCTTCTAACAAGGTCACAAGAATATGAAATGAAAACCGCTGCAGCTTTCCAAGAAGTCGAGGTCCAGTTCCAAAAAGCAGAACACAGTGCGTCAGTGCGACACTTCCTATCTGTCAATGACGGGCTGTTTTTTCAGACGCACGAGGTGTTAAAAGACCTCAGAGGAGAAGGCAGAAAGAGGAGAGGCGTTCTGTGAGGATGGATCCGAGGAAGCTGTACATCAATTGCCATGGTTTCGAGATCAAGTACCCCAAGAAGTTCAAGGAACGGCCCATTGTGCCAGGTAGGTCGCCCCCGCTGGCTTCCTTCCAACCAGAGGTGCACCAGTGGCCAGGATTGTCTAACAAGTGGGGTCTGTAGCTAATGTAGGTGGGCCAACTGCAGTGCCATTAACATCTGTAAATGCCCATACAGTGCTGCTGAAGGTGTGCCTTGCCCACTCAGTCTCTACCCTGTCTACACCTCTGCTCCCAACTATGTTTCTGATTGCTTGATGGTGGAACGGATATTTGAATGGGTTAAATGGAGTGTAGAATAAATGGGGGATGAAGGAGGACTCTCATGCCACCTACAGCAGAGGCAGTATGCGACTGCAGCACAGATTTGAAACTGTTTAAATAATTCCGCTCTACACACACCACTGTGTCCCCACCTCGTGGGACAGAAGCACTGCCACAGGAAACTATTTCTACAGCCATTGCTATAATGGCTGTACCACCGGGCAATGAATTGATGCCCAGTGTCAAATACAAAGCTCTGAATCAGTGCACACAGACACTGTTCATGAGCCAAGGCAAACCAGCATTGGCAAAGCCAACAGTGTGGGACCTTTTTCTGTTTAGGTATGTAGAGGCATTTGCTCGGCACTGATAAAACGTTACTACCTGGACATAAGATTGCAACAGCTGAAAAATGATGTGATTACCTTGACATATGACAGCAGTGCCTTACAAACGCCTATCTGATGCATGGAATAAGGAGCTGTCTTTTGTCAGCGGCCTATCAATTGGTTTGGCGGCCTATGAAAGAAAGATCATTCATGATTTCAAACAGTGCAAAACTATCCTGGATCTTAGTATTTGGGTGGACTCCTTTGATGAGATTTCCTCACATGCCCCTTCGGACAGGGTGGGTGTAGCATGTTAATGAAGTATCAAGGACAACATTGCATCCCTTCCTCCAGCCTAGGCGGATTTCTGCAATCACTCCTTTGCCACTGGCTTCTTCCTGCTACCCCTCAAGCACCCCTTGTGTACCCTCTCCTCAAAAAGCCTTAGTCTGACCCCTCCTGCCCGCTAACCACTGCCCTATCTCCATTACCCTCTTCCTGGGCAAACTCTTGGAGAAGCTAGTCATATCCCAGCTGATTCACTGCACTGAATCTGTTGGGTGTTTCCACAACCACCAGTATGGCTCCAGAGCAGCCAGAGCAATGGAAATGCACTCCTGAACACCTGTGAAGACTTGCTCTCAAATCTCGATTCCAACTCTCCTTCCGTTCTCATCCTTCTTGACATTTCCTCTTCCTTTGAAGAGACAATCATGTCACCCTTCTAAATCCGCTCTGTGATACCCTTGGCATCACAGACCTGGCACTGGAATGGTTGAACTCCTTCCTCTCTGACCGTCCATCCCAGGTTCAACTGAGCCCTTTTCTCACCCCCATCATACTTTCCACCTGCGGCATCCCTCAGGGCTCTATCCTCTCACTGTGGCACTTCAACATCTACCTTTCCCCTCTACCCCATTTGATCTCTGCCTTCTCACCTCACTTTCAGTGTTCTGCAGATGACATGCAGCTCTCCTTCAAGCTTCTCTCCACTTCCTCCTCTTCTTCCTCTCTCATTCCTCTCTGACTGCCATTCAGGTTTGGTGCGCTGCTAACGTTTTCTGCCTTAATGCCAGTAAGATTGAAATCCTTCTCATTGGGAACCCTGCTCCCTCCTTGCCTCCTACTCTCTGATTGCCCTCCATGGGTCCCCTCTGCTAACCCACTGTGAGGCAAAAAACCTTGGTGTCATCTTTGGCTCCTCTCTCTCCTTCTGTCCACACATCGCGGACCTTGCCAAGAAGGCCCACTTTCAGCTGCACCATCTCAGAGGCATTCTCCCTTTCCTCACCTTCCCCCAGAAACTCATTGTCTCCAGGCTGGACTACTGCAACAGCCTCTTTCTCAATCTGTCTAAATCCTCCCTTCGCCCCCTTCAACTAATCCAGAATAGGACTGCAAGACTTATCCTTGGCCTCAACCTCAGGGACCGCATTTCTCCAGCCATAGAATCTCTCCACTGACTCCTGGTTGTTGTGAGTATCAAGTTCAAGGCCCTCTGAATCATCCACAAGGCTTTCTGGGGTCTGGTACCCACTACATCCAACTCTCTCTCCCTAAATACCTCCCCCCTGCTAGAGCCCATTGGTCTTCTAGCTCCAACTCTCTGTAGATCAGATGCTTTTCCAAGCAGAGAGTGGAGGATAGATCTCTCTCTTCTGCAGGAGCCTCCTAGCCGTCCTGCCCCACTTAGGCTTGAGCCGGAACTCCCTAATTTCCGGAAGCTTCTCAAAACCCTCCATTTCTCTTCTTCCTTCCCTCTCCCCTCCTAATGTCCCATCAGCCGCATTGTGACTGGCTGTCTAGTTCCTTCTAGGTCCTACAGGTCAATGGGCCCTCCTCGCCCTCTCTACCTTCGTTCTCCCCTGACCCCCCTCCAAACCTACACTTATTGGGCTCCTTCCCCCTGTACTAGCCTGGCAGAACCTACACCCCTACTGAACCCGACCCAGCCCTGTCCTTGCGCTTAGCATGTGGACCCTCATTCCCTGCACTCACTGCTTTACCCTGGCACTTGTCCACCTGGCCTCCCCGTAGCACTCCGCCCTCCCTACCCTTCCCCTCAGCACTTGCATGCTCTCCACTCTTCCCTTCCCATTGTAGCATTAAGGCTTTCCTCTCTGACCGGCACTTGCCCCTACACCCCACCCTTCCCGACCAGTGTTCGAAGTGTACCAAAAGAAGTAGTGGAACCATGTTCCCTGCTGGCCTGCACCGCTCCCCACAAACCCCCT
The DNA here is from genome assembly GCF_040938575.1 of Ambystoma mexicanum. NCBI lineage: Eukaryota > Metazoa > Chordata > Amphibia > Caudata > Ambystomatidae > Ambystoma > Ambystoma mexicanum. The sequence goes on from NC_090926.1 coordinate 1,130,322,681, forward strand.
TGCCACACCCCCTACCGTGCACAATACAAACCCCAAAACACATGCACCAGCTGTTTAAGGGAACGTCCAGTGCAGTGCACTGAAAGTGCAAGTTTCAACTGCTTTCTACACTTTTATTTTAAAACACGAAACCATTCTGGAACGTTTTTTTTTAAAATAAAAGTATAGGAACGGTAAAACTTAATTAAAAGAAGTAGAGGAGCACCGCTCCCGACCGCTCCGGCCCACTACGACCACTGTTCCCGACAAGCACTTCTTGTTACTGCACTTGAACAATCCGAATGTCACAAAGCCTAGTAGGACCGTTTATTGTTATTCTTCTTCCCTGCCCCTCCCCCCTGCCCTTTTTTCTTGTGGAGCCTTGAAACACAATTTGCTGTATAGGCGCATTATAAATACCCAATGATTAAATGTGATCCGTTAGAAGTACACTTGAATCCGCAGGAGGTAGCATGTCAAACCAGTACAATTATTAACAGCAGCCCGTCAACGGCAGAGTCTGAGACCATCTCTTGTCTCACTGCACATGTCTTGATACTGGCCGTGCTGTGGAAATGACTGCGGCAAATAGCTCGGTTGGGCTTCCGTTACCCTCACAACAGACCAGAAAGTTAATGTATCCCACACGCAGGCTTGCCAGTTCCTCCAGCAGGCAGGATATCCACACCAAGAGGTCAAGGACACCCATGATAACTGATATTGCCAAAGAGAGCATGTGATGGGCTGTAGGGACATTGTTATCACGAATGTAGGCAAGCCGGAGAGGGCTGAGACTAGGGGGGCACTCAGGAGTAAGGTCTGGTCATGGCTACACTCCAAAGGGTACAACGTTGTTTCATCGACACTTGTTTTTTTCGGTGGGTGTTTTTACAAAAATCACTTAGCTGAAAAAAATCATCGAAATTTTTGGGGGTGGATGAGAAAAGGCAGATAACGGGCTGGGGGGGGCCAGGAACAGTTAGAAATAGGTGGGTGAAAGGAGACTCAGGATTTGGGGTGTGCCCCAAAAATAAAAAAATAAAATGTTGATGACTGTTCATCAAAATGCATTCGTAAAAACACCCGTCGTAAAAATGTCTGTCGATGATATGGCATTGAACCATCCAAAGTTTGGTGCTGGATGTGTTAGAGGGCAGGATTTTACACTACTGCAAAGGTTGAATATTAAGGACTGGTGCAAAGGGAAGAACACAGATTGTGTCACTATAGGCTGTAGCCAGAGTAAACTCCGCTCATTTCTGAGCTCATATAAAACCTGAGTAACATGTCACCTGCCTCCAACCTAAGGATTGTGCTTAATTAATGCATTCATGTTTTTCTGTATCTTCTGATTGGTTTGAATTTGTATCTGTATTATGCATACTTCAGTTTGTTACTGTCTGTTTGTTTTTGGTTAACGCCTCAATGCCTTTGGGCCTATGTAGACACTATTCAAATAAAATAAATAAATATAGAAAGGCATTTTTTATTACACAAGTAGCTATTTACAGCAGTAATTAAGCCATTACCTCTTAGCGGACTGCATAGGAAAAAAAACACTGGCAGGCTAAAGTTTGGTGTTTTTGCTTGATAGAGCAAGTTCAAACAGATCCCAGGACGATGTGTTTTGTGAGGGAGGGGCAGGGAGTGGGTCGGAATGCCTATAGGGATTGCCATGGTCAAGGACATGGTCAAGGGAAGTGTATGGATGGGCAAATAACCAAACAACACCTACAAGCCGTGTCCCTCCTCACGTCATCTCAGTTCTACGTGTACTCCAATGCAATAGCTTGGGTTTAAATCCCAAACAAAAAAAACAACAAAGAAAAACAGAGGAGCTATGCTGCTTAGCACACACCTGCGCAAGGGGTCCTTTGCAAAGAACATCACCCCGCTTTAAAGTGAACCCGGGCAGTCTCAGATTGCGTTTGCTAAAGTATAGAAGTGACATTTTATTAAAAAAATCACATTTTCCAAAAGTTGTGCTGACATATTTCAGTGCTGCCTGTTATTGAGTGCGCATGACATCGTTCTCACTGTGCTGTGTGCAGAACCATCACAGCTCTCGGGAACGTGCTCCCTGATGGACTCTTAGGTCCCAAATGCATTGGACACCTTCAGGGGGGGATCGGGACCCCAAGAGGCCCTGAAATAATCTTCAAAGTGGCCCCATATTGCACATTTTCAGCAAATCCAACCCTTTTCCTGTGAGAAAATTAGAAAATGAAATAGGTTATCACACAGAAGAGGTCGAGGGTGCAAAGGGCTACTGGGAAATCTCCAGAGTTCCCCATAGGCCACTCCACCCCTGGACACCGTCCATGCCATCTGCCAATCAAAGACTTCATCCCCTCACGGAACACAGTCGCCCACAGAGACCCATCCACTAGCCAATCATTGAAATTCACCATCCAAACTATATGTGTGGAAACAGCCGCACCCCCTGCGAGAGTCGCGCGCCACCTTGCTCCTGGGAGTTTGCAGTTCTTTCCCACTGTTTGCAACAGGGGTTGCCGTCTGGTCTAAATACTCTATATTTTACACATCTCAAAATATACCTAACACGGGTGGTGCCTGCCTCCCCAGTGTCTTAAAAGGTGATACTCTCACCACATCAAATGCTAAATCAGACAGGAACTCTCTGAATAGTGTCCCGCCATGTTGCACAGGCTGCTCTTTTGCATGCAGACAAACCGGACTCAAAAAACAGGCTGCTCTTTTCCATGCAGACAAACCGGACTCAAAAATTAGCTGCGCGGGCCTGGGTTATGTGTAAAGCACAGATTGAAGACCGGAGGAACAGGTGGGCTAGAACAGAGGTTATTCTCAGGGCAGTGTCTTAACTACTTGCCACACCGAGTTGTGGACCGCTTCCTCCTCTGGGTGTGGGGGGTTCACAGAGGGCCGCCCCACCCAGCTGGCTAGGAGTGAGTCTACTTCCAAAGAGGTTGGCATAGACCAGTCATCCTCCCCATAGGGTATACGTTTTATCCATAAACCTTGCTAGAGAGATTGTCAGGTTCATTCCACTTCCTCGGGATGTCTGGCAGGAGGGGAAAACCTCTTCAGCCTCCTCTTTAATCGACGGAACTCTTGGTTTGGCAATTGGGTTATGGAGTTCCTCTAGAAAGAAATCCATCGGCCACATGATCTAAGTCCTGCCACACAGCTGTTCTGTCTAGCTACTTGGCTATCACCCCAATATTTCACAGCTGAAAATGACAAATTTAAAATGCGCACTGCAACGCATTTATATGTGGGTTAGGGTAATAAATATTGTAAGGAGAGTATGGTGTTACAGAGTCACATGTGTGTATGCATGCATGATGGTAACTGCTCTCCTGAACATCTGTGAAGATCTGCTCTCCAACCTTGACTCTAACATTCACTCTGTCCTCATCCTCCTCGATCTCTCTTCTGCCTTTGACACGATCAACCATACCATCATGCCCAACCGTCTCCATGATAACCTGTGTGTCAATGATCAAGCTCTGGCCTGGCTCACGTCTTTCTTCTCTGATCGACCCTCCCAGGTCCAACTTTGGTCCTTCCTACCATATATCATCCTCTCTACCTGTGGTGTTCCCCAGGAGTCTAACCTCTCGCCCTGGTTTTTCAACCAATACCTGGGAACTCTCGCCCACTGCATTGCCATTTTCTGCTCAAATTTCGAGTGCTACCCTGACGACACTCATCTTATTTTCAGGCTGCCCTCAGCTACCTCCTCTATCTCTCTCATCTCTGATTGCCTAACTGCCATTCAAGATTTGTGTGCCGCCAATGATCTTTGTCTGAATGCCATCAAGACGGAGATCCTCCTCATCGGCACACCTTCACCATCCTTTCCCCTCATTCTCTGGCCGGCCTGCCTTGGCCCTCCTCCTACCCCCACCTGCGAGGCTAAGAACCTCATGGTCATCTTTGACTCCACACTTTCCTTCATCGCCCACTTCTCTGAGGTCTCTAAAAAGTCAACCTTCCTACTGCACCTCCTCAGAGGTACTCTGCCTTTCCTCTCCTTCCCCCAGAAGCTCATGGTCTCCCTAGCTCTGGTTCTCTCTAGGTTGGACTATTGTAACAGCCTCTTTCTAAATCTACCTGCCTCTACTCTCCGCCCTCTGCAACTAATCCAAAACAGGACTGAGAGACTTGTCCTTGGCCTCAAGCCATGGGATCGTATCTCTCCAGCTCCAAAATCCCTCCATTGGCTCCCATTGGATGTAAGGATTAAATTCAAAACCCTCTGCATTATCCACAAGGCTTTCTGGGGCCTGGGTCCAAAATACCTTCAGCTATCCCTCCGCAAATCCTCCCCTCTCAAGCTCTTCGCTCCTCTACCTCCAACTCCCTCAGGGTCAGTCGTTTTTCAGGGAAACGCGCTGGGGGTAGATCTCTGTCTTCGGCTGGGGCCTCCTTCTGGAACAGCCTCCCTGCCGCTCTAAAACTTGAGGAGAACCATCTCCGGTTCCGGAAGCACCTCAAGACCTTCCTCTGTTCTTCTGCCTTCGCTCCCCCTCTTCCCTGCTGATCTGTTCTCTCTTGGCACCGTGCACCTGGCCACCCTATGTCCTCTGGGCCCAGGTACCTGCTCACCCTGCCACCCTCCCGCACTGCCCCCAGGCCACCCCTTGCACTGGGTTCTGCATCTGTACCCATACAGTCCCCCCCTTATTCTTCCTGCACTTAGTAGACCCACCCTGTCTGCGGATTTAAATCTAGCACTTGCCAATTGCTGGTTGCACTACCACTGTTTGCTGCCTTTATTATTTATTTATTTATTTATTTATTTATTTATTATTATTTATCTGTTTCTCCTTTGCTCCTCATTTTCCACTTCTCCCCCTTCCATGCACTTTTCCCCTCCCCCTCTCCCATGCACTTGCGCATTCTCAATGTCACTGGGCCTAGTGAGATCGTTGTTTTGTTCTCCCCGTTCCCTTCCCTTGATAGTTGCGGCCCCTCACCGGGTGCTCATGCGCCGTCCAGGGAACATGTTTGGAGTCTTTAAAGGCTAACTTTCAACATTATTTTTTTTTCTGTTCTCCTCTTCTGATCTCATTACATCCTTCTCCTCTACAAGTTGGGAACTTTGCTGGACTAGTTATTGGGGAGGCCCAAAAAAGGGGGCACGTTTCCATGAAGGTTACATCAGGTTACATCATCATCCTTTCTAGTAGAAAGGCGGAAGATAATGCGAAGGTAGCGACGCTGCTGTGTGCTGCAGTTCATTGTGTCTTCGAGTCGCTGAACCTAACTGCTGTCACCCACCAGGCTGTGAAAGATGCCCTCAGGAACATTTCCTACCCCTGGCCAACCAAGACTTCAATAGCTTTGTGATGTGCAGCGAGAAGCAGCGGGAGGATGAGTTGCTAGATCATTTCTGTGGGAGACTGCGACATCTGGCCAGCACGTGCCGGTGGGAGAATGAGGAGGGGATGGTCTAGAACCAGCTCATCCAAGCCTGTAGCTCGGGGAAGCTGCAGTGACAGGTGCTCCGGGAACCTGGGCTCACGTTGGCGCACATCCTCGACTTGAGCAGGTCCTATGAACTGGCAGACAGCCGCTCCACCAGGATAGATCCTGCAGTCAAATCAGGGACGGGAGAAGAGGCCTACGCCATCGGATGGACAGGGAGCAATGGCCTGTCACGTCCAAGGTGGTCCCAGAAAAAGAATGACTCGCCACAGCAATCCCCGAAGTGTGGATACGACCTTCCACACTCCAGCGAATGCCCCGCAAAAGGGAGGGTGTGTGGGCGTTGTGGGACCGCAGACCATTTTGCCAGAATGTGCTGGGTGGCAAATCCAGTGGCTATCCCGCCAGGTCTGAGTAGATCAAGCAATGTTGGCCAGCGCTAACAGAGAAATGTAGCCGCAGTGGAACAGGAGTTCCAGGAGCTAGAGATTGCGGAGGAGGAAGAAGAGGATGAGGAAGTATTCTTCATATCGAACATTGATTCCAAATCCAAGAAGAAAAGGCGACCCATGTGTGTGGTGGACCTTTGTGAGACTCCTACCCCAGTGTTAATTGACACAGGTGCGTCAGTTTGTGTGATGGCGACACGGCACTATGAGGCACTGCCGGGACCACCAGCGCTGGCTGAAACCAAAGTGAAAATCTATTCATTCGATGGTGATCATCTGCTTCCACTCCAAGAGCTGTTTACAGCATCTGTCACTCACGCCAACCATTCTATCAAGGTGAAATTCTTTGTGACCAATGTCAGCCCACATTCGCTCCTGAGTTGCGCCGCATCCGAGGCTTTAGAAATAGTGCACTTTGCGCTCTCGGTGTACAAAGCAGACATCCAAGACAGTACCAACAGATTTGTGGACCTCTTTCAAGGAGTCGGTAAGCTAAAAGGGGAACCAGTAAAATTACACATAGATGAGTCACTGCGCCCAACAGCATTGAAGCACAGATGCATACCCTTCCACCTACGAGCGCAAGTGGAGCAGGAACTTCAAAATCTTATGGATCTAGACATTATCGAAAAGGTTGATGGCCCTACACCATGGGTGTCGCCCATTATTGTGGCGGCCAAGCGGAAGCAGCCGGGGGCTGTACGCATTTGCGTGGACATGAGGCTACCCAACCTGGCCATCAAGAGTGAACGCCACTTGACACCAATGCTAGACGATGTGGTAGGCGAGCTGCAGTGTGCCAAAGCCTTCTCGAAACTCGATTTGCGCTCGGAGTTTCACTAGCTCGAGTTGCACCCGGACTCCCGATATATTACCACATTCACTACCCACAACAGCCTGTATCAGTATAAACGGTTGAGTTTCGGGATCTCCTTAGCTGCCGAGGTATTCCACAACATCATCAGGGGTGACCTTGCTGGACTGGAGGGTGTTATCAACCTAAGTGACGACATCCTGGTGTACGCAACATCAAAAACAGAACACATGGTCAGGCTGGAGAAGGCGTTGGAGAGAATCTGTGATCTGGGTCTGACGTTACATCATGAGAAATGTGAGTTCCTGAAGGGGAGTATTGAATTCTTCGGTTTCATTTTCCACTCCGGAGGGATCTCACCTGACCCACAGAAGGTGAAAGACATACAGGATGCAAGACCACCGGACAATCCCTCCGAGGAGTGGAGCTTCCTAGGAATGGTTAATTATTGTGGGAGGTTTATCAAAAACCTGCCATCCCTTTCGGATCCCCTCAGGACCCTCACAAAGAAGGACACCACCTGGACATGGTCGGGTGTGGAGCAAGCAGCTTTCTACACCATCAAAGCCGCACTTACGGGGGATGAGATGATGACTTTGTTTGACCCGAAAAAGAAGTCCAAGCTGGTCGTAGATGCCAGCCTGTTGGAACTCAGTGCTGTGCTGCTTCAACCGGATCTCCAAGGACAATTGAGGACCATTGCATATGCCAGCAAGGCCTTAACAGACACGGAGCAAAGATACTCCCAAATTGAAAGAGAAGCACTGGCCATACTGTGGGGCTGCAAACACTTTCGGATTTACATCTTTCGCAAACCCATCTCTGTCATCACTGACGACAAGCCTTGGGTCCCCATCATGACGGGGTCATCCTCCAAACTGCCACCGAGGATTGAGAGGTGGATGCTCACCCTTATAGAGTACGGTATAAAGCTGCAGTACAGGTTGGGCACATACAACCCAGCAGACTACCTATCCTGCCATCCCAGTGTGGTAGCTTGCAGGTGCGGCAGTCAGTAGGGGATTGTGAGGAGTTTGTTCGGCATGTGATTGAGGCGGCCATGCCAATAGCCCTGACACTGGTTGAACTAGCCGAGGCCTCGCAGGCTGATGGGTGTTTTCAACTAGTCCAAAACACCGTGGACAGCGGGGACTGGAAATCGGCACTGGCGGACATGTCCCAGAGGGTTAAAGACACTCAGCATGATCTGCAGTCGCTGTGGCATGCACAACACAAGTTGTCCAAGTTGGACGAGGGTCTGCTACTGCGAGGGAGACAGATTGTTATTCAGAGAAGGCTGATGGAAAGACTACTGGAGCTTGCACACAGTGGCCATCTGGCCACTGCCAAGACTAAGGCAAGACTGAGAGCCAAGGTTTGGTTCCCAGACATCAAGAGAAGGGTCGATGAGTATGTTCACCAATGCCTCTGGCGTCCAGCAGCCGCGACCGCGAGCAAAGAACCATGCATTGAATCGATGGAAAGGAGTGGTAGCCCCTGGAGCACAGTACATGCAGACTTTGGGTCCACGGGGAGGGACATGTACTTTTTAGTGCTAATCGGCCAGTGGTCCTGCTACCCAGAGGTGGAGCTGGTGGAGTCAAGGTCAAGTGACCAGACCATACAAACGATGGAAAAGATCTTCGCGATCCATGGGTTCCCCGAGGTTTTGTGTTCGGACAACAGACCCCCATTTCATGGCCGCCAGTTCGTAAGGTACTTGCTCTTAGGACCCGCCACTTGTCTCCTTGTCAGAGGATAGAAGGAAGTTGTTGAATGCGGGGACAGCAAGGTGGTCAATGGGGAGGCTCTGTGGGCCCCTCTCTTGGGACCCCCCCATCCCCGTTCAAGCACTCTTTCTTCCATAAGCTTGAGTAGCGTTCTCAACCTCTTACAGGGGGGAGTTCTGAACCCTCTAAACACCCCTTAAGTGTCTGAGTGGTGGGAGAGTGAGGAAAGCACCAGATGCGTCCCCTTTTGGCTGTATTTGGTCAAGGCAACCCTTTCACATGCAAGTCTCCTGAGGAAGCCATGAACGGGGTTACCCTGCAATGTATCCACTTCCTGGAAACAAGCCATACCCAATGGATATATCCAGGGCTCAAGGCAAGGGTACACGCGGGGGCGGGGAACAGAGTTCACCCACTTTATTCAGAGGGTGGACTCCCATTTCCAAAAATGGTGTGCTTTCGTTAGCTTAATAAAACCACTAAACTTTATTTAGATTCCCCATCTGTCCCAACAAGCAAATTACAGTGTCGTGTGTGAAAAGCAGAACTTCTTTACTGATTTTGACTTGGTAAAGGGAGGCTGATTTCAAAGCAAGGATCAGAACTCTGCACTGTGCCTTATGAGCCAGTTGCTGACTTGCCAATAATCTTCCTTACACGGGTATCTGAAAATAAATTGTATGCTCCACAACTGAACGCTGTTTTCTTTTGTCGGCAGCCCGTGCTCGTCATCCTCCTACAGCAAGCCCAGTCAGTGAGAACAGGCTGCCTACAAACAAATATACTGGTCGCTTGTGGAAAACACATTTTATTTCGAGTTACCTGCACTATGTCATCCAGTATACATTATATATACCATAAAAAAACATTTAGAAAACCTCAGATAATCAAACAGATTTATCTCTCTTTTCAAATCTCTAAATAAAAATGTCTATCTTGTGCAAACGCAGACCCCTCAGCCAATGTCCAACTTCCTGACCTCACTAATACACTGCACATCCAATCAAATACTGCTTACATCACAAAAACACTAGACTTACTCAGAATAAGTAAGTGCATGGACACCTTCAAACAAAAAAATACCTGTACTGCTTCTTAATATTAAGTTGCTCATTTTCATTACAAAATAAATACATATTTATTACAGAACTTACACTCGTTAATATATATTTTTTTGTAAGCATAAAACAAGTATAATAATGATTTACAAACATGAACATGCAGCGGGTGCCATTTTGAAAGTAAAAATGGCTGCCAAATTCAACATGCAATACAAATGCAAGCAAAGACATCCTGTGATGTCTTCCCATTGCAAATGTTAATAAGGCCCCCATTTTTCTTGACTTGCCCTTCCACGTACTATGTGTGTCAGTCATCAAACAGTGGATCCAACAAGCCTTCTAAGAGCCATGTTTCTAGGCAATTGTGTGGCCTGGATAAGTTTTAAGTAATTCTGTATTGTCCTTAGCCTTGAAACATTTTCGTTTCCACCATTAGTTTCAGGTTAGATGATCTAATATTACAATTGATAGCAAAGTCTGCTGAGGAGGCCCAGCTGTTTCCAGTTAGTCAGATCCCTGAAAACAGGTAACTGTAACAAAGACAACTTTAAATAAAATAAGCTTTTGTCTCAAACGTTCGCCATTGTGCACTTATGGCCACAATTAACTCCGCCCACCATAAGCTCTGCCTCCATGAACTGCCCACCTAGGGCCCTTTGTCAGGTAATGCCCACTGGGCCCTTTTCCTTAAATCTGCCACTGGCACGCGGATGCCGTATAAGACTTCAACATCAGGGCCTTCTGTGCCCAAGTTTCTTTCTCATTCAAAGTCCCTTATTTCAGAGGGCCTGATGCAACACGACAAAACATTAAAGTTCCTTTCTTCTTAGATTTGAAGCCTGTTGTTCCCCACCCTGCTTTGCAATGGTCCAATGCAAGGCTAGGGTAGAAAAACCACCTCTCGCCTTGCATGGCTCTTGCTCACGCGTGCTAAGGAACAGAGAAATGTAAAGGGAAGCCATGCTTCCATGCTTTTGCTGGCTGATTTATCCTTCATCAAGGATGGTGTTGTCGGTGCCCTGACGCCCATTATGGGCATGTCTGTCACCACGGCCTCTCTCTCTTTAGTGACAGCAGTTTTCGTTCCTCTTCTGCCTCTCAACCACCAACACACTCTCTCTCTCGTCAGCAGTTTCTGTGCCCCTGTCTTCTCTTACTTGTCCCTTATCCCTTAAGCATGTCTTGCTCTTAATCGTTTTCCCATCTGTCCCCCTCTCTTCACAGCATTTCCTGCTTCTCTTCCTTCTCTTATCTGCTCCTCCTCTTGGCTGCATTGCCAACCTTGCCCTTGTCTCTTCTTTGCCCCTCAGCGTACTGTCATTCCGCAGACTCTCCTTGCGCCCATTTGCCAGGCCGTCTGTTTGATCAGCAGTTCCTGCATCAGATCAGGGGCGGATTGCCCAGTCAGATTGCACATTCATCTGAGATGAAGCATACACGGCTCCAATCCAAGGCTGGTCTACCTGCGGGTTTACGGCTGCCTCAGTGCATGTGATCACTACCTTGCAAATCCCTCCCCCCACCCTGCCTAAAGAAAGACAAAGCAGTGCACCCGCCCGTTACTCACATAACTAGAAGTACCCACTGAGAAACTTTGGGCACCTCGACTGGCCCCTTACTGTCACCAGCAAACCACATCCAGACTGGTACTGACCAAAAATGCAAAATGCTGGTGTGAGCCACTTTTTTGGGCCAATGTGGGCCAGTTTGATGAGTTACTTCCCTATACGGCTAATAGTTTTGACGACTGTTGCGGAATAAATATTTTTTAAGTATGTACAGGCGCGTTATAAATGCCACATCATATCAAATCAAAATGCTAAATGTGCATCACATTTTCTCAAAGAACTCCCCCTTGGGTACTATTCAAACAGTGTCAGAAAAGGAATGAATAGCCATTTGCAACCGGGGGCCACTTTTTCATTGGTGCCCGAGACACCATTGTGGCCCAGTCCAACCAAGACCACATCTGCACATCCCCTGTGCTCCTATAGGTTAAATAGCTCAGTGGTCAAGGTCCTTGCTGCTGAGATCTGTGTTCACACATCATGTTTTGCTACATGTTCCAGTCCCAGAAGGGGCAACTCGGTTTTTATATCCGTGGTTAATACATTGTGTACCATTACAATGGCTAATATTAATGCTGGTGCTATGAAGCAGGGAGGCAAGCACTATATAAAACACACTATTATTAGTTACATTCTTTTTTAGTTTGGGATGTTGGATGGCGCTGAAAGCACCGCCTTTAAGCCGAAACTATTGTCATTAAAATAAGAGCTTCAAAGTGGAGCTAAGAATAAGGGTCTGTAATGCTTCCCCATGGAGATGACATGCAAGGAGGGATACTGTGTTGTTTGGCTAAGTCTCCACCCATTTAACGCTCATTAGTAAGTGAAATCTATGTGTTTGTGACAACCCATTCCCACCTATTCCCACCCAAAACCACAAACCTTTTGCATGAGTGAAATAACCACTCTCCTACACCTCCCACCCCTCTGCTGGCTGGGATCCCCCAGTAAAAAAGTAAATTTCCCGCACTGGACATTCATCTATTTCAAAAGCAGGGCTCTGGCATTAAGGCCTGTACATTTGGAAAGGTACTGTAGGAGTCAGACCCATCGAAGTATAAGGCCTCTTTTTCCCAGTTTGGGTATGGGCTGCCCCTGCAGCACAGGACTGGCCTGCTGACCCCGTATGACGGTACATCTTGTTTCTGCTAACATTGTTATGGGCAGGCCCGGCTGAAGATGTGTGAGGGGGGCCATTTCAACATGACAATTGCCCCCCCTAGTTTAGAGTGGAATCCAAGGGTGGGGGGAACATATCATAATTGAGATAAAGATAAGGTTAACAGATGCCAATTATCATGAGACGGCGAGCCAGCAGGGAGCTGAAACACTGAATGCCCACTGAATAGCAATCAAGCCATCTTTGTAAGTAAGTGGCTGACGTTGTCAGGCTCCACAGCTTCTAGGTGCAGGAGTGGTATGAACCAACCACCCCAATGCAGTCTTGGCGCCTGCCAATCTAGGCTTACACAGGCCTCCTCAGCCCCAGCAGGGCATGTGGGTTAGGGAAATACTGTTTGGATAGGTACGGGAGTTGAGGGTAACCGGAAAGAGGATTAGGAAGAGGTAGTGGATTGGTTGAGGAAAATAGGGTAAGATTAGAAACAGTGCACCATAAATCTACAGCATACCCATGCTCCCAAATGCGTACATTACCCCACAATATTACAACAAGCACAAAACTCTGGTCTGAACCAGCAAGGGCCCTTAGCTTTGGTTGTGAGTGCTGGTTGCTGGAGTGTCCTTGTTGACTCCTGCCTGCGTGCTCTCATGTCCGGTAAACAGGAGCAGTTCAAATGCTGCAAAGAGAGCTTACATTAGTTTGCACGGATAATGAGGGGCGTGGCTCACACGAGTTTCATGCAGCTATGTCTGGCCAACTGCCAGGGAAGGGCATTCATGTAACGTGGGAGCCGCCAGTGGCTTTTAACATGCACACGTAGGACTCTGGGTGCCGCAACAGTGCAGTTTCATGAGCACGGTTTATAAGCTGGCCGCACATGGCTTTAGCATGCAGCTTTTATGAGCTGGCTGCATGTGGTTTGGTGTAGGTTTATAGTCATAATGTCGACAACAAAAATGTCGACAGTCAAAAAGTCGAAAAAAAAATGTCGAAAAAAAAATGTCGACTTTTTTTTTCAATGCATTTTTTTTTCGAAATGGGGGGTTTCCCCCCCAGCCCCCCTTTTTTTATTTTTTTTTTATTTTTCCCTTTTTTTTTACTCCCGAACCCCTAAAATAAATATATAATTTAAAAAAACGAAAGTCGACATTTTTTTTTTCGACATTATTTTGTCGACATTTTTGTCTGTCGACATTTATTTTTCGACATTATGACTCCCCACCGTTTGGTGTATACATGCTGCATGTGCCTAGTTTTGCATGCGGTGCAATGCTTAGGTTGTCCGTCAGCTAGTACGCTGTCCCATCAGTGAGCAGCTGTCAACCGCAGCTTTGCTGGTGCGCGGTTCATGCAGGGAGGGTATTTACAAGCATCTATTAGCGCACTGCAATTAGCTTACTAGGAGACAGGGTACTTTTCTGCTCTGGCTATGCCCTCTGCGCATGTTCCCCTGGTTTGCCTCTCCCCCCTGAGCCTGCAGTACTTATCAACTTAGGTGTGTTTTCTCCGGTATTTAAAATTGCATTGTGAAAGTAGTGCTGTAGTGTGGTTTTTGTCTTCTTAGCAAAGCATTCATCTAGCAAACGTTTCTACCATTATCTGAGCTCCTGTCGTCTTGTCCAATTGTCTACTATTGTCTCGTTTCTCCCTGTCTCAACCCCCCCTGTGTCGTTCCCTAGTGTACTCCCTGCCACTTCCTCTTCTCTCCTCTCCCTACCTACTCTATGGTGCTCTCTGTTTCTCCTATCTTTTGTAACTGCTTCTCTATCGACTATCCTGTTCTCCTCACTAAATCTGGTAGGAAGAAGTTTAAAAAGGACATCCTGGTCTCTAACCCAGGCCTCCCTATCGCTGACACCTATACCAGCGCCACCTCCAGGCAAATCCTCAGTGACATCTTTTTGTCATTGCCTCGCCAGACGTATGAACTCTTCATATGGTCTCTGTGCTTTCTCCTTTCTCTTCTTCTCCCATTAATGGTGGCACCCGGTGGGAGGCCCTTCTGGCCCCATTCCACTCCTCTAAGGTCATCCTTAATGTTTACCTGAATGGTAGCATCTTGGTCCAAGGCCCTCAGGCTAACCATCTCCTTTTTGATGGACGCTTCCCGCACCTCATCAATTTCCTTTCCTCTTCTGCTGTCCCCTATCTTCCCCCCACAGCTTCCTTGCCTCCCCCTGCCCTCCTTGGCTAACTTTCCCTCTCCTCCTTCCTCCTCTGCCCCCCCTTGGGTTTCTTCTACACCTCCGCAGAGAGTACCTCTTGATTTTTACCCCTCCCCGAAAGCCTTTCAAGGATGGCAACCTTCTCCATATTGCCACTCTCAACTCTCGCTCTGCTGTCCCAAAGTCCTCTGACATCTGCCGCCTCCTGGAAGAACTGGACCTCGAAGTTCTCGGTCTCACCGAGACATGGTTCACGGCCAGCTCTGTCACAAGCTATGACACTCTCATCCCTGATGGCTACAAGATCCTCCCCGTACCCAGATCCTACCATTCCGGAGGGGGTGTAGCCTTGATCTTCCCTGAGTGGATCCCTGCCTCTGTCATTCCCACGCAGGCCTACTCCTCTTTAGAATGCCTCGCCTGCAGGCTCTCTCTCTCCTGGCCATTCCCTTACTGTGGCTACCATCTGTCGGCCACCTGATCAGATCTCCTCCTTCCACTCTGAGTGGGCGGACCTCTCCTCTTCCATCCTGGTCTCAACCACTCAACTACTCCTTCTTGGAGACTATAACATCCATCTGGATACTTCCTTGTTTTCCTCTGGACTTTTTCGTGACCTCTGAAAATATCTGATACTCTTAATGTTCTTGCCCCTGTCATGAAGATCCGCTTGAAGCCCAAAGCCAAGTGCAACTCCTGGTACAACTCAGACCTCGTCACCTTCAAACCAAGTGCAAGGTGGTTGAGAGGATATGGCGTGATTCCGGTACATCCTCTGACAAACTTGCCTGCCGATTGCTCCAGAGGCAATACCGGTTTGCTGTCTGAACCAAGAAGAGAGCTCATATCCAAGCCAGCGTCTCTGCAGCATCTAATAACTCAGCTGACCTCTTTAAAATCTGCAAGGAACTGGCCAATCCTACTGCAGTCTCTACCTCTCCTGTCCTCTCCCAGGCCCTCTGCACGTCTCTGGCTTCTCATTTCATCTCTTAAACTCAGGACTTCTTGTCGCTCTCTCTTCCTCTCCCCCTCCTCCCTCTACTCCCTGCTCTTCCTCTGGCCCTTCTTTTGCCACCTCTCCTCCCTCCTTCTCTGCCTTTCTCCTGTTCTCCCCAGGCGAGGTTTCTAGACAAGTCCGATCTATGAAAGTCTTGACAAAAAAGATTCACTCCTGTTCCTCCAAAACCATCAAGGACCACATTGACAGCCTGGCTCCTGCTCTGGCTGACTTCTTCAACCACTTCTTTGCCCCTGGAGTCTTCACTTCCCCCCTGAAGCACTCCCTTGTGCACCCTCTTCTTAAGACACCCTCTGCCGACCTGTCCTGCCCGGCTAACTATCGTCCAATCACCATCACTCCTTTCCTGGGCAAACTCCTGGAAAAGCTGGCCATGTCCCAGCTTAATCTTCACAATGAATCTGTTGTCTACATGACCATCAGTCTGGCTTCAGAGCTACCAGAAGCACGGAAACTGCTCTCTTGAACATCCGTGAAGACCTGCTCTCTAACCTTGATTCCAACACCCCCTTTGTCCTCATCTTACTTGATCTCTCTTCTGCCTTTGACACAGTGAACTATGCCATCCTGCTCAACTGTCTCCGTGATAACCTGGGTATCACTGATCATGCCCTGGCTTGGCTGACTTCTTTCCTCTCCGATCGAACCTCCCAGGTCCAACTTGGGTCCTTCCTCTATGCTATATCTATCTCCACCTGTGGTGTTCCCCAGCGGTCTAACCTCTCTCCCTGGCTGTTCAACCAAAACCTGGCACTTCTTGCCCACCGCATTGCCGCTCTCTGCCCCAACTTTCAGTACTATGCAGATGACACTCAGCTCATTTTCAGACTCCTTTCAGCCACCTCTTCTCCTTCCCTCATCTCTGATTGTCTGTCCACTATCCAGGAGTGGTGTGCCATCAAGGATCTCATCCTTAATGCCAGTAAGACTGAGATGCTCCTCATCGGCACACCCGCTCCCTCCTTTCCTGTCACTCTCTGGCCAGCCACTCTTGGCCCTCTTCCTGCTCCCACCTGTGAGGCTAAAAATCTCAGGTCATCTTCGACTCCACACTCTCCTTCTCTCTTCACATCTCTGACGTCTCTAAGAATTCACACTACCAGCTGCACCTCCTCAGAGGTATTCTTCCTTTCCTCTCCTTCCCCCCCGAAGCTCCCTGTCTCTAGAGCTCTGGTTCTCTCTAGAATGGACTACTGCAACAGCCTCTTTCTAAATCTGTCTGCCTCTACTCTCTGCCCTCTGCAACTCTTCCAAAACAGGACTGCAAGACTTGTCCTTGGCTTCAAGCCCAGGGATCGTATCTCTCCAGGACTGAAATCTCTGCACTGGCTCCCAGTGGCTGTGAGGAGTAAGTTCAAAACCCTCTGCATTGTCCACAAGGCCTTCTGGGGTTTGGGGCCTCAATACATTCAACTCTCTCTTCCTAAATATCTTCCTACTCGAGCTGTTCGCTTATCCGCCTCCAACTCCCTCAGGGTCAGTCGTTCCTCCAAGCAACGAGTTGGGGGTAGATCTCTCGCTTTGGCTTGGGCATCCCCCTAGAACAGCCTCACTGCCCCCCTGAAACTTGAGGAGAATCATCTCCGATTCCGGAAGCACCTGAAGACCTTCCTCTTTGCTTCTGCTTTCTCGCCTCCTCTCCCCTGCTGAATTCCTGGCTGAAACTGTACTAATCACCTGGCTACCCTCTGATCTCGGGCCCAGGTCCCCTTACCCGGCAATTGCACACCTGCACTGCCTCCCGGGAAACCCCTGCACTTGGGAGCTGTTTCTATATCCTTACAGTCCCCTACCAGCTCTGACACTTGATGCCTGCACTTACCCCTGCAATTGCAACACGATGGCTGCACTTTTTCCTATTGTTTTATTTATATTTTTTACTTTCTATCCTATGTATTGCACTGTCCCCTCCCCTTCAACCCCGCACTTCACTTTTCCCTTTCCTCCCTCCCCTGCACTTGAGCAATCTCAATGTCACCTGGTCTAGTAAGATCGTTGTCTTTGTCTTCCCTCTGTTCCCCCTCCCTTGCCTCACCGCGCTTTGAAGCACTTGTGTATAGGCGTGTTATAAATGCCAAATCATATCAGATCTCAGCAGCAAGAGATACTTAGCTATTTAACCTATAAAAGCACGGGAGATGTGCAGATGTGGTTTGCCGGTGACAGTAAGGGGTGAGGGGAGGTGCCAAACGTTTCTCAGTGGGTACGTACAGTTATGTAAATAACAGGTGAGTGCACTGCTTTTTCTTTGTTTGGGCAGCATGAGGGAGGGATCTGCAAGGTAGTGAGCACATGTGTTAGGGGCCAGCTCCCGCACCACCGGAGTGGGCCACTGCTGATGCCGGGGTCACACGACCAGGATACCAGTGCTGCGCTCACGCAACAAACACTTAGCAGAGATCACTCTGCTTTCTCCAGATCACCGGATAAAACCCTGTGAGCTGGGGACACCCAGCTCACAGCAACCCCGGCTCTGGGGTCACCCACACCAGGGTTGCCCAGCCAGCCATGATCACATGACCAGGGTACCCAAGGGGGACGGTGTTGCCCGGCAGGGGCACCATCCTCGTGCTGGGCCCTGTCCTTGTGTCTCCAGCACGCGATGTTGCATGGTGTCTGGCAGAAACGACACCGGAGTCAGTTCATGGTCGACTAACGAGCCAGAAGCGCTCGTCGTCTTTATTTCCTTGGTCACATGGTTGCTCCCATGTAACCATGACACACACTTGGGAGGCACCATGTCCCCCCAGAAGGGGTGACATACAACACTCGTCCTTTTTCATAACAACAAAAGGAACTCCAAAATCACAACACACTACACACAGTGATACTAATACTCTAAGTCCTTCTACTTTTCACACGCTTGGGGGGTGGGGGGTCAGGTAGTCCACGGGCGGCTGTCTAGGTTGGTAAGTTACTGGTGACACGTTCAAAATCCCCCACTTGACACACCCTTTATTAACCTGGGTGAGTGGGCTTTGCCCCATTGACTCATCACTACGATTTGCCCCTGAGCACGCCTTAATACAACAAACCATAAACACAGTTACACTCAATACTTGGGTTGGGGCCAATTCTGGTCTGCAGGCTCCCAGCATCTTCATGTCCACTGCAAGAATTCACAGGCCAGTAAAGCCACACCTGGGGGTACCTGGGGCCACATCGACCCAGTCCTTGGTTAGTGAGAGCCAGATGAAAGGCAAACACACAGTTCGGGGTGATCTCCCTGCTGCAGGGCACTGGCAGCAGAGTGACAGACAGGATGACAAACCACTCCTTTCGCCTTCCCCCTTTTCCTGGGGGTGCTGGCAGGGATGTACTGGTGACGAGGTGTTTGGGCCAATGCACCTCTTCCTCTTCTAAACCAGGAATCTCTGTGGCATGGGAGGGCGCACACGCGCTCGTAAGAGCTGCAACCCTCCTGATGATTATATGGTATGACGCAGTCTGTACTCATTGTTGATGGGACCCTGGGCTGGCTGGACCGAGTGGCCGTTCTTGAGGGCGCACAAGCACTCCCCAATAAGCTGCCGCCCTGTGTGCTATAGATGATGGTTAACAACTGGAGGGTGCAGGAACTTGTTGAGGAGCCACCGCCTTTTGGGGGACAATGACGCTGGCAGAGATGCTTGGACGGTCCAAACGACATGTACGGTACCCAATATGCTGGGTATACGGGCCCCTACAACTGTTTTGTTTCCTGTGGCATCTGTGGTCTCTGATGCAAACTCTCAAAAGGGATCTTGTTCCTTTTGTTCTCTCTGCTGCTCTGGTGTTGCTGGGCCACTGCCATGTTGCTGGGCCACATCCCCTTTTGAGGCCGCGCCTGCTGTGGGCCGATGGAGGAACACAAGGCTCGCTGGGGCACCCACACCCCCTGCTCCGCTTCAGGCGGATGCTTGTCAGTGTGACCGCCGTGGCCCAGTGACCATATGAAAGCTCCAGCTGCCCACTGCGGGCCGAGGCACACATCAGCCCCGCCCCCTCCTTTGTCTGTCGTCTGCTACTCTTTGCAGACGACACAAGCCGGACCACTAGGCTCCACCTGTGGTGCAAGATGGTCGGGTTCCGACTTTTTTGTTTGTTTTTTTCACAGCTGTGGGTGGTGATGGGCCTGCCTCCCACGGGGGCCACCTCAGCTGTTTGGCGGCCCCCCCTTTTGGGCGGCCTCAAGTTCAACCGGCAGCAGGTCTTCTGGGCTGCCACCCATTTCACCAGCGGCCACCACCTTCTTTCCTTCTTGCAGCCACACGGAGGGGCATGCCCACACCGTCCCCGGCCATACGAGCACCCCCAGTGATGAGGACCGTGGCCGGGGCGGCACGAGCACCCCTCCCTCTGCACCCTGTGCAGAGACTACAGCTGTTATCCACGCGGCGGGCTGATCACCCTGTGGCCCCGCCTCCCTTGCAGCACAGCTGTGGGCCGCTCCAGCAGGGATCACTCTGCTTTCTCCGGATCACTGGATGCAACCACGTGGTCTGGGGGAACCTAGTTTACAGCAGCCCCGGCTCTGGGGGCACCCAGGCCAGGGTTGCCCAGCCAGTCATGATCACATGGCCAGGATACCCAAGGGGGACGGTGTTGCCCGGCAGGGCCACTGTCCTCGTGCTGGGCCCCGTCCCTCGGCCTCCAGCATGCGGTGTTGCACCAGCATGGTGCCTTGCAGAAACGACACCGGAGTGAGTTAATGGTCGACTGACGAGCCAGAAGCGGCTTGTCCTCTTTATTTCCTTGGTCCTTGGTCACATGGTTGCTCCCATGTGACCATGACACACACTTGGGAGGCACCATGTCCCCAAGAAGGGGTGACATACAACACTATGCACTGAGGCAGCCGTAAACCCGCAGGAGGCCAGCCTTGGATTGGGGCCTTGTATGCTTCATCTCAGATTAATGGGCAATCTGGCCGGGCAGTCCACCCAGATTTGATGCAGGAAGTGAGGATGAAACAGACGGCTCGGCCAATGGCATACTAGGAGAGCCTGAGGAATGATAGTACTCTGAGGAGCAAAGAAGGGACAATGACAAGGTTGGCAATGCAACCAAGAGGAACAGGGGCTTTTAAAAAGAGAAGGACGAGTAGAAGGAAATGCTGTGAAGATAGGGGGACAGATAGGCGAAAGAGTAAGAGTAAGACATGGTTAAGGGAGCAAGGACAATTAAGATAAGAAAGGGGCACCGGAACTGCTGAGAAAGAGAGAGAGAAAGAGAAAGAGGGAGAGAGAGAATTTTGGTGGTTGAGAGGCAGAATAGGAGCAAAAACTGCTGTCGCTAAACAGAGAGAGGCAGTGGAGGCATGTCCATAATGGGCGACAGGGCTCGACCCGCCATCCTTGATGAAGGAGACACCGGCCAGCAAAAGCATAGCAGCATGGTTTCAATTTACATTTCTCAGTTCCTTAGCACATGTGAGCAGGAGCCATGCAAGGCGATAGGTGTTTTTTCTTTCCTAGCCTCGCATGGACTATTGTCAAAGAAGGGTAAGGAACAGCAGATTTCAAATCTGCGTATGGGACTCTACTGCACCACCACCCACATTGAGGTCTCCTGGGATGGCGGTTTCTGGTGCTTGAGCTCCACTGCGCATGTCAGGAACCAGGGCATTCCTCCCCTTGCTTCCAGGTACCTTTCTTAGCGGTGCGCTTGAGCGAAAGGGCCAGCAGCAGGATAGGTGGGCGGTGTTGACTCCAGAGCTCGGGCTGAGCAAGTACGAAATTGTACATGCTTCTAGTGTGTATGCGTGCATGCAAGAATGTGCATGTATGCATGTGAAGGTTTGTATCTGTGTAAGTGTGAATGAAAGTATAGTGTAAATGTTGTATATGGGTATGCATGTGTGTTGTGTGTGTAAGAGTGCAGTGTGAATGTTCGGTGTAGGTAGGTGCACCTGTGAGAGAGACTTTTTATGTTGCAAGAGTCTGCCACTGCATGTGTAAATAGGTATGAATGTGTGTGTGTGTGTGTGTGGTGTGTTTGAGTCTGCAGGCCAGGGAGCAAGGCTTGGGGCAGGATATTGCAGCAGCTAGTATGGACATTTCCTTAAAGCGGCACTGAATGTTTTACTGGCAATTTGGTCAAAGCCTACTTGAGGAGTGTTCTTATGTGGGTGTCAGGGGACTACATTGAAGCAGCCAACCCAGGCATTTTCCTACAGTGGCATTGTATGTGGCATTATGGTCAAAGCCAACTTGATGAGTGTTATCATCTGGCAGTGAAGGTGAATGAGAACTACATTGTTGCAGCCAGTATGGGCGTTTTCTTACAGTAGAATTGCAAGTTTTACTGTCAATATGGACAAAGCCAGTCATACCATAGGTTGTCTGCTAACAGAACAGTAACTGAGAACAATAATCATATCTATACAAAGAGTACAATCCTATGTACAAAAAATCTGAAATATATATTTAAAACCTACAAGGAAAAGAAAGACACAGCAACATCTCAATATTAAATCAGACTAATACAATATTACAAAAATCACGAAAACAATCAGAGCCATTTTCACATAGGCTACCTAATAGACCATATCCAAATGAGTAAAAGGAGTAGCAATCATTAGTCTCCTAATATTTTCAACACTGTTTTAATGCGTAAAAATTCATTGAGCTTCGAATGCCTATAAGGTCAAATCTTATTTAATCTATACGGTCTAGAAAGGCACGAATGTTGAAATCCAATCTGCATTTGATCTATGAATATCTCTAAGACCAGGAAAGGTCGAGGTCTAAAACGTCTTTAAGCGTCAAGAAAACCATAGGTCAGATGCAGATTTAGGACAAACCTTTGGAATTTAGTTCTGAAGGAAAACTTTCTTGAGGGGATGTTGTGTTGCCCACTCCCGACAGAGGCGTCGGCGGGAGAGTGGAGGTGAAGGCCTTGGGCAGAAAGGCCCTGCTGCGCAGCTCCAGCGGGAGCAAAGAAACACACAGACACACGTGCGTTGGTGTCTTGCCCAGAACTGCTCGCACAGAGCGGGAGCGTGGACTTTATTCAGAACGCCTTGCGTCACCGCGTAGCGGGACGCAAGGCGGATGTAACATTCCTCCTTTATTTTAAAGAAAACATTAACCAACGAACATTGCTTGGGCAAACTGTTCTAACCAGGGAGTTAAGTAGTCTCTCGATCGGGTATTCTACCACACATAGTCTCTGAGTTTGACCGAGGGCCGGGGCGCAGTTCTTAAACTATATCATCCACCCCTGGGTGCACACCCCTGGCTCCCATCGGGTTGCTCACCTTCCTCATTCAGCTCACCCAATTCTGGTTCACTCGGTGGCGCCTCCATTCTGTCATCCATGGTCGCTTCATCTTCCGGGTGGTTATGTCCCTCCCCCATGGGCGGGTCCTCTTCTTCCTCCGGTTCCGGCTCTCCGTCCATCCATAGATCTTTGGTACTGCCTTGAACCAAGACGCATTTCTCGTTACCTGTCTTTGTCCCCTCTTGGCTGTTATCATGGTGCCGTGCCTCTAGCTTACAGTCCATGGGACGGCGTCGTATTGTGTGTCTAATTCCGATCTCGATGGGTTCCTCACCATGCCCACTTGATCACCAACTCGGTGGTGGGACCTCTTGGCATTCCTTTTGTTACTCATGTGTGCATTAGCCACGGTCCTCCTTAGTTTGGTGCGTTCGTGGTCATATGTGTCTGTGCTCATGCTCGGATGGTGCGGGATAGATGAGTTGATGATCATTCCATACATCATGTCTGCCGGCGGTATTCCCGTAGTGCTGTGGGGTGTTACCCTGTAGTTCCTTAGGAATCGGTATAAGTCCACTCTCTAGGGGCTTGTGTTGACGCGTGACAGGGGCAGAACTTTGTTCATTGTTTGCATGAAACGTTCAACGTCGCCATTGGCCTGCGGCCATCTCGGCATTATGTGGTGGTAGCGGATGTTGAGTTCTGTGAGGTATTTCTTGAATTCCTCTCCTTGGAACGGTGGGCCGTTGTCACTCCTAATCCTCCTCGGAATTTGCAAATTTTTTTTCGATTGTGGGTATGGCCGCCTCTGCTGCCGTCGAGTTGACGATTTTGGCCTCAGAGTACCTAGAGTGGTCGTTGATCGCCACCAATAGGTATGTGTCTTCCTGTTGTTTGCAAAAGTCTATGCTGATGGCGTCCCATCCAGCGAACGCTCGCTCCGCTGATAGGATGGATTCGGGACTGGGCGGCGCCCCCGTTATTTGGCATGGGAGGCAGGTGTTGACTAGCTGCTCGACTTTCCCATCAATGTGGGGGAACCAGATGCAGTGCCTTATCCAGGCCTTAGTCCTCACCAACCCCTGGTCGCCTTCGTGCGCCAGCGCCACTACTCTGTCCTGTAGGCTTGCAGGGATGACAATCCGGGTTCCTCGTAGGATGAGCCCCTCTTCTGTGATGGATAGGTCCTGTCTGACCGTGAAGATCCCCGTGAGGAATTCTTTGGCTTCCGCTGTTCTGTTGTGGATGTATCGTAGGAAAGATTTCCATTCCCCCAAGATGATTGTGTCTTTCACCAGATCACAACATGGATCAGTTTGCGTGGCCTCTACGATGTCTTCTATTCCGATGGCTCTTGGCTTCATAGTGTGTACCACCTGGCAAATGTGTTCCTCCATCTCTTCCGCCATATGTATTTCCCCCGGTGTGGCCGCTCTCGGGTGTCTCGACAGGAAATCCGCCGGGTTACCACTGCCTGGCTGATATGCTAGCTCGAAGTCATATTGTTGTAGATGTAATAGCCACTTTGCAATCCTGGCAGGGGGATGTGATGAAGTGCCTGTGAAGATCGGGAGTAGTGGTTTGTGGTCGGTATAGGTCTTGAACTTTCGGCTGTATAGGTATAGATGAAAATGGCAGCAGCCCCACAGTACTGCGATCGCTTCTTGCTCCGTCGGTGTCACTGCACGGGATGCATAGGCAATCGGCATCGACTCTCCTCTGTTAGCCACTTGTATGAGGATGGCTCCCAGTCCCACGGGGCTGGCGTCAACATACAGTTCAGTTGCCAGTGCAGGGTGGTAATATGTCATGGTTGTGTCTGCCGAGAGTGATGCCTTGATGTGTTCGAATGCTTCTTGGCAGGCGGGCCCCCAAACCCATTTCGTGCTGGCTTTCGTGAGTTCTCAAAGGGGTTCTGATAGCGTGGCTAGGTTCGGGATGAACGTTCCGCAGTAGGTGGCCATTCCTAGGAAACTGCGAACCTCCGTTGGTGTGGTGGGGGGTGAGGCAGCTTGGATATCTGCTACTTTTTGGGGGTACGCCGAAATGCCAGCGCTGTTGAAAGTGTACCCAAAAAAAGAGATTTCTTTCTTTCTTTGTGAATTGTCAAACCAGCACTCTCTAACCTGCTGAGTAGCATGTGAAGCCTTCTTACGTGCTCTTCCTTATTTTCTGCATGAATGAGAATGTCATCACTGACGTTTAGGACCCCCGGAATGTCGCGTATCACCTCCTGGAGGGTTTGCTGAAAAACTTCGGCCGCCGAGGAGATTCCAAAGCTGAGCCGCTTGTATCTGCATAGGCCGATGTGAGTAGAGAATGTCGTGATGTACCGGGAATCACGATGTAGCTTCAGTTGGTGATATCCGGGGTTCAGGTCAACCTTTGAGAATATCTTGGATCCTGTGAGGTCTGCTACTATTTCATCGAGGGTCAGGGTGATGTGATGCTCCCGTTTTATTGCTTTGTTTGGGAGGCGCAGGTCAATGCATATTCTCACTTTCCCAGGTTGTTTGGGCTTCTTGGTGACAACCATGGGTGACACCCATGGTGTAGGCCCAGTCACCTCCTCAAGGATGCCCGCTTTCCCAAGTGCCCGAAGCTCCTTTTCCACCTGGTTCCGTATGTGGAACGGCGTTCTTCGGTGTCGCACCGGTCGCGGTTGGATAGACTTTTCGATGTGCAGCTTGACTGACTTCCCTTTTAGGCATCCAATCCCTTTGAGGAGGTTTGTGTATTTCTTGAGAATGTTGTCGACGTCTTGTGAGTCGGTCACTTCGCATATGAAGCATATCAGCCCCAGGTCCTCTGCTGTGTCTCCGCTCAGAAGACATTCGATGCCTGCATTCACCACATACATTCTTGACTGCAGTGATTTTCCACCCTTGCTAAGTGTGGTTCGGAATCTGCCTACTATGGGCAGTGGAGTCTTGCACCCAGATGCAAACAGTAGCGTGTCCGTCGATTTCAGGGCAGGTTGGGGCCGTAATTTTCTGAATGCAGTCAGTGGCATGATGTTGACGGACGCCCCTGTGTTTATAGTCATTTGCGTGTCTTGCCCTTGGATCGCTACTTGGCATTTTCGCCTTCACAGTTTCCTTTTGGGTGTTGTGCTTCCATAGTTCAGTGCTGAAACTAGGTATACTTCCTTTCCTTTTTTCCATTGGTCGTTTACAGCTTCTTGCTGGGTATGTGTCACATCATTCCCTTCCTCCTCGGTTGACGAGCTCGCGGTTTTGACACGGCAGGCGCAGGCCTGTTTCTTTCTCTTTCCTGCATTTTCGTCCTGGGGTGCTTGTGGTTGTTGTTGTGGCACCCCCGACGATCTGCACACTTTGGCATAATGGTCTTTCCTGCCGCATGCCCCACATGTGGTACCTTGGGCCGGGCAGTTGCGTCGTCCGTGGCAAGGCGCTCCACACCACCCGCTTTCCGTGGGTCCTGGGATTCTGTGCTGCCATCTGGGGTGCGTGCTGTTTCCACTGGCCTCATCCTTGGTGTATTGGTGATTTGTGATTTGGGCCACGGTTGCCATCGTGAGAGCCGGTTGTAGTTTCTGTAGGGTCATGCCCATGTGTGCCACCCTGGCATGTGCTAGTTCCCTCTCGCGGCCAAGTTCCAGGATTCTGGTCAGGGAGATTCCTTTTTCGCTTAGCACCATCCTCCTTAGCTTCTCTGAGTGTATCCCATTTATGAGTTGGCTCGGATCTCCTTTTCAATGTCCGTGAATTCACATGAGATCGAAGCCTGGCGTGATAGGCATCCAGTGTCTCGTCTTCCATCTGGATGGTGGTGCAGAATATAAATGTTTCATGGTCTGGATTGAGCTGGGGCATGAAGTGGGCCGTCAGGACGTCCTTCGTTTGCTGGTAAACGTCGAAGCCATCCGTGATTGCAAGCGAATTGAAAATGCATAGGACGTCATCCCCAACATTAAGTAGGAGGTGCAACCTCATTTTCCTTTATGTGGTAATGTCTTTGCACTCCATGGCCATCTCAAATTTCTGTATCCACAACTGCTATTGTGGGGCGACTGATGATGGGTTGGTGTATGGATCAAAAGGGTTGAGTGCAATGGTTATTCCTCCTTGCGGGCGTGCTTGCGGCGTGGACAGTGACAGGTTAGCGGTTATTCTGGAGGGCGTGCCGGGCCTGGGAGTGGACATGCCTGTCGCCATATTTCGTGGATCTGGCGTTTATCCGTGCACACTTCTGGCTAATGCTCCCTCACCTTGGAAAACTGTGGCCGATTCCTCTTGGCTTCCCCGTCGTGTGTCCACGTGTTGGGTACGAGGCTGCTTCCTCTGCCAGCTGTTGAACCTCAAGCTGCCTGCCCGAGGGTGCACGGGCCTTCCCGTGCTGTATTATTGTGGCTGTAGGTGTGAGCAAATCCATTGCCATCCAATCGTGTGCTGTGTGGGCTGTTTCGGTTTTCTTGAGGAAAATGAAAACATTTTTTTTTTCAGGTCAGGGTTTGGGTGCCCCTACCGTGATTCCAAAAATGTCACCCTTTCCGAGGGCTGTGTGAGTTGGGCGGCGGCGTCACGTGTGCCGTTTTGTATCGCTTCCTCGTCGCCAGTGTTGTGTTCCCCACTCCCAACCGAGGTGTCGGCGGGAGAGTGGAAGTGAAGGCCTTGGGCAGCAATGCCCCGCTGCGCAGCTCCAGCGGGAGCAAAGAAACACACAGACACACGTGCGTTGGTGTCTTGCCCGGAACTGCTCGTGCGGAGCCGGGACAGGGCCTTTATTCAGAATGCCTTGCGTCACCGCGTAGCGGGACGCAAGGCGGATGTAACAGGGGAAAGTACTCATTTCTTTTTGAGGTTTTACCTTATTAAAATTCAGTAAACCTGATTTAGTACTGACTTGAAAACGTGGAAACCCAAACTCTCAATAGGAGGAATTAGTATAATTGGTTGGGGAAGGGCGGTTTCAAAGCCCAAGTTCCAAGCGGTACAGAGTCTGCCAATTTTGTGACTTAAAGAAATACCTCATTTGAGAGGCGTTCCCGCCTTTTCTCACTCCCTGTCGGATTATTTCTGTGTTGATACTTCCAGCGTCTTTCTCCTTGTTCTCCCTCTTTGTCAGTTTACTTCTTTGTTAATAATTCCTTTTTTTTCCTCAGTAGCTATACAAGGCGTTCTCTCTTTACTTGCTCCCTGTCAGATTATTTCAGTGTTAATAATTCCTTTTTTCCTCATTAGCCTATACTAGGCTTTCTCCTTGTTATCGCTCTGTCAGTTTACTTCTTTGTTAATAATTCCTTATTTTTCTCAGTAGCTATACAAGACATTCTCTCTTTGCTTGCAACCTGACAGATTATTTCAGTGTTAATAATTCCTTTTTTCCTCATTAACTATACTAGTCTTACTCCTTTTTCTTGCTATCTGTCCACACAACTCCACAGAACATCCATACTGCCACCCAGACTCTACACACCAGACCTGGCTCCTTTCTTCACTTCTGCACAGTTCGTCCAAGCACCCAAAGCACCCAAGCACCCACACTCCCCACCCCACACATTCCACACCTGGCTCTACGTGGAACCTTCCACGAACAAAGCTTCCGTGGACATCCTCCCCAGCAAGTTTGCTCACAAATCTCGTGTAGCTCTTTTTCATGTTAGTCCTGTGCGCATCTGTAAAGGCTGCACCTGCCTAGTAAGTGCCAGGAAGGTCCAGTCTGAATACTGCCCCTGCCTCTTTCATCATTCTCCATCCACCCATCATCTACACCTGCCTAGTAAGTGCCAGGAAGGTCCAGTCTGAATACTGCCACTTTCAACATTCTCCATCCACCCATCATCTACACCTACCTAGTAAGTGCCAGGAAGGTCCAGTCTGAATACTGCCACTTTCAAGATTCTCCATCCACCCATCATCTACACCCGCCTAGTAAATGCCAGGAAGGTCCAGTCTGAATACTGCCCCTTTCAACATTTCTCCATCCACCCTTCATCTACACCTGCCTAGTAAGTGCCAGGAAGGTCCTGCCTGAATACTGCCACTTTCAACATTCTCCATCCACCCATCATCTACACCCGCCTAGTAAGTGCCAGGAAGGTCCAGTCTGAATACTGCCACTTTCAACATTCTCCACCCACCCATCATCCCTTTTAAACTTTCCCTATATTACAGTACAGAGGGAAAATCCCACAGGGCTTCCTTTTTCTGATATTACTGTATGTTTTGACAAATATAGCCACAATGTACAATGTACTGTCATTTGATTGTAATTGACGAAATCCTATGTTTTATGTGATGATTTAGAGAGATGTTTTGTAATTCATTTAAGGTGATTGTGATGATTGTTATTAATTGAGTGATCTATTTTTTCTTAATATGCATCCCGTTTTTCTGTGGAACCTTTTTGCTGTGCAACCTGTACTTTGAGCTCTGTCTCATTTATATATTGATGTTTTCCCCTTCCTGGGCATAGACAGAGTAGACGCTCTTCCCACCCTAGGGTGGTGTAGTGACTACCGGGATTCCTTTTTCAATAGTATTTTGCACTTTGTCAAACAGCATAATAATACCCATCAGGTATCTAGTTATGTTACTTCACTGTAGTAGTGCCACAGACTATTAGCATAGGTCCTTGTAGAGATGGGCATCAACATCATACGTGCAAGAATGAAATAATACCACAGACCTTTGCAAGCAGCACTTCTTATAGAATGGTGTAAAGCCAAAGGCTGTCACTAGATGTCCCTGCGGAGCAAGCGCAGGCATTCAATATCGACTGCAATACCAAACGTTGCTCATAGAGGTCCCTTTGGAGATTAGCTTTAACAATGTCTGGACATAGGTGTAATTCCACATTGTCATGGGAACTAAAACAAACATTGCCAATTAAAAAAATGCACCGCAC
This sequence comes from Ambystoma mexicanum, assembly GCF_040938575.1. NCBI lineage: Eukaryota > Metazoa > Chordata > Amphibia > Caudata > Ambystomatidae > Ambystoma > Ambystoma mexicanum. The sequence continues at coordinate 1,130,352,076 of NC_090926.1, forward strand.
GTGTTTGTGTGTGCAGATACGCTGCCTCACAAATTACCATTTTTTTCCCATCCTTTCAACAATGTGACTTGAGCAAGTGCAATTATGGTTTAATTTGTGAAATACTTTTAATTTACAATGTTTAAAACAGATTTTCAAACATGAACAGTGTTTGAAGCCATGCAAGCAGTGCTGGCCAAGCATTGCCTATTAACCTGTTAGCACTGTAGCTTTAGAAAGACCCACTGTTTGAGAGAAACTCATTATTCATTGCTCTTTATAAGTTTGAGTTGTGGCTATATGGTGTGTATATGCGTGTGTGTGTATGCGTGAGTGAGTGTGTAAATGTGTATGTGTGTTTGCGTGCTTGTGTGCATGAATGTGTGTGCGCGCATGCGATGCAGAATCTTTCAGGATAGGATTAAATAATTGTCAAGGATCACATTCTTTGGCTGAACAGTGAAGCTGTGATTTTAACCCACTCTGTAAATTTGACCTCATACTTTACAAGCCTTAATATTTAATTTCTGGATTTCAGATTGAGGGCGTGCTCGGTTTAGATTTCTCTCAATAAATGAGAGAGCATGTGTGTAGAAACTTGTCCATTTGTAGAACACCTTCCTCTTAAGCCAATTATATAATGTAGAATGCACATTAAACTTGACATCAAAATATACTGGCTGAACACAGGGTAGCGCCTGTGACCGACTTCTAAACATTATAAATATATTTAACTAGACTGCCTCAATAAGGTTATGGAAAAATGTACATCTGACAACCCTTTGCAGTATCACACATGTCTTTGCTCTTTACAATAACTGCATTCTAAATATTTCACAAGTCACAGATTCTGAAGCAGTTGTTTCCTTTTTCCTACCTATCATCCTGTTGGCATTGTATCAGAATATATAAACACCATGGTCACCCATGATGACTATAGATAAGCAGCTCCAATGTGCAATTTAGGAGCTGGTATTTATACAGCTGGCACTGCACATTGCTGAAGTCGTGTCATGCACAGCTAAGCAAAATAAAGCCAGCACTGCCAAGCTCCAGCCGCCCATGCCAACTAACCCTCAGAAACCAGAGACTAGCCACAAAAGCCAGACAAAAGAGGGTCATCATCCTTACCACCACCCCCGCTATCCTGAGAAGGAACACATGCCTCACCACAGAACAGCCAACTGCTGTGCCATTATGACAAAATACCACTCCTCTAACACTAAGGTCAAGCCCCATCAAACCTCTAGCGATACCTGTTTTACCACGAAACCTAACCCACCTGACATCCATCCAGTGGCACACAGTCCAACATCAGTTGCCCATACACACAACAGTACTAAGAAGCTTGACCTAGAGATTTAGGGCGCCCTCATCAATGCCTGATCTCTACCGACTCACGCACTAGACATTGCTGACATCATCACCACACTTAATCTCGACTTTATAGCGATTACAGAATCATGGATCCATGCGGCTGCTGGCCCTACCCTTGTCCTAGCCCTCCCAGACAACTACACAATCTTCAGGGCGGACAGATCCTCTGCTAAAGGAGGGGGAGTAGCCATCATAGCAAAAAACACCTTCAACATTAGAGAAATACCAAACACAGCGCTACTCTCTGGGGAACTACTGTCAGTGAAAATGTCTATCTCCCACCACTACTCTGACCATCCACCTGATCTAAGGACCCCTGGCCCTATACTATCATTCGATAATGATGTAGCCCATCTCCTCTCAACCAACACCATACCTAGCTCCCAAACTCTTATCCTGGGTGACTTTAATCTAGGCCTTACGACCCGTTGGACAACAATGCACTATGATATGATATGATATGATATGGCACTTATAACGCGCCTATACACAAGTATGTCACGGCGCGACAAGGCAAGGGAGGGGGAACAGAGGGAAGACAGAGACAACGATCTTACTAGGCCAGGTGACATTGAGATCGCGCAAGTGCAGGGGAGGGGGATAGGGAAAGTGCAGGGGCAGGGGTCCGGGGCAGTGCAATATAGGATCAACAGTAAGATAAATAAATAAAATAAATAAAAACAGTAGGTAAAAGTGCAGCCAGCTAGTGGCAAGTGCAGGGGTATGTTCAGGCATCAACTATCCCTCACCAACACCATCTCAGCATTAGGCTTCTCGCACTGGATCCAGAACCCCACACGCATCAAAGGCCGCATTCTTGACTGGCTGGAGGACTTTAACTGCAATACTGCCATAACCTTGCATACCCATTGTCCATGGTCAAACCATCACCTCATAACATTCAATATCATCAAGAATCCTGCTCCCACCAACCTCCCACTGGTGGCCCCTGCCAACCCATCTACAAACAAACGGAAGATCACGGTCAACAATATACTATCACTATCAAAACCTATCTTGGCACCCCAAAACTTAAGAACTAAAGATCCCACTATATTGGTAGAATTGTACAATGAAACGGTACTTGCAGCTATTGACACATTAGCTTCGCTCTCCATGCGCAAAGCTAAACCAGTAGCACACCTTAACACATGGTTCACACCTACTCTGAAAGCCTTGCGAAGTTCCAAGAGAAAAGCCGGAGCTATCTGGAAAAAATTCCCAAGCGAACCAAACAAAGTAAAATTCACTGAAGCAGCTAATAAGTACAACACGCAGTCCTCCAGACAAAAAGCTCTTATTACAATGAGAGATTAACAAATGCCAAATCAGGCAGCCTTAGAGAACTGGAGTCCCCTGTACCACCAGCAGACGTCTGCCACAAGGACGCACACTGGTGCTGCAACATTCCGAATGCACTCTCCAACAACATAGCGCTACTTCAATCCAAAATTGAATTAAAAGAAATAACTATCCAACATACCCAACCACCCCATATGCTCCTGACCCCTTTGGGCAATAACACAGTGCCCCAATTTGAATTCACACCTGTCTCCAATGCAGAAGTACTAAAAATGATGGCCAGCCTCAAACCGTCTAGGTGCCAGGGCAACCGTTGCCCGGCAGCAGTGATCAAGGATTGCACCCTTGAACTCACCCCATTCATCACGCGCCTAATCAATGCCTCCTTTGAAAACAACTCCGTCCCAACCAATCTCAAAAATGCCTGGATGCTCCCGTTACTAAAAAAAACCTTGCTCGACCCCAATATACCAACTATCGCCCCATTACAACAGTGCCATTCTTACTTAAAATACTAGACAGAGTAGCGTACCTACAAATACAAAACTACCTGGAAGCCAACAACCTCCTTGTCCTTCAACAAATCCGGATTACGTCCTAGACATTGGTCGGAAATAGCTCTTCTGGACTTAAAAATCCAGATGGATGAACTTAAAGACAAAGGCAAATTAGCCTTACTTCTCCTACTCTACCTCTCTGCAGCATTTGATCTTGTCAACCACAAGGTTCTATGCAAACATCTATCTTCTGCGGCCCACTTCTCCCCTAATTCCACTCAATGGATACAATCATTCCTGACAGACAGATCAATGAGAGTTTTTTCTTTAAGATCAGAAGCATAATCTACCCTGGTCACATGTGGTGTACCACAAGGTTCATGCGTTTCACCAACGCTATACAACATTTTTACACAGCACTTTTTGACCGCCTAGATGACATGGTTGTCACCTACACTAACTATGCAGATGACACCCCAATCCTCATCCCTATCACAGGCTCCCATGATATAGACTCAGCCACTCTCCACGCTATCTATCTAACCATCCAAGCCTGGATGGCCCATCATGGTCTATGCTTAAACGACGAAAAGACAGAACTTCTCCTCATAGGGTCACAACTATGTCTCAATAAACTAAACAACGCCTTTAAAACCTTCAACATAGATGGCAACCTTATAAAAGTGTCCAAAGAAGTAAAAACCCTCTGTTTTTACCTGGACTCTTCACTTACACTATCTAAACATGTTAATGCCACTGTGTGAGTGGTAGCCTACACCGCTGACCTCATTAATGCCTGCAGACCCTTCCTGTCTCCTGACAGCTGTATCACCCTGGCCAGATCCCTCATTCTGACCAGATTGGACTACTCCAATGCCCTCTATGCTGGTACGAAGAACCAAAACATCAAAAAACTTCAGGTAATACAAAATAACACCTTAAGAGCAGCACTTAATATCCCCAAAATCTCTCACATCTGCACTACAGGACGAAATGTTCATTGGTTACCGGTTCGAGAACGCATCATGTCCAAAACACTCATCCTGGCACATAAATGCCTCCACAAGTCTGCCCCAACCTACCTTGCAGACAAAGTTTCCAGATCCCAATCCAACAGGCCCAAGCGCTCAGCACGCATGCACCTGCTAGCCACACCGGGACTCAAACTTCAGAAAGCAGGAGGTAGCATCTTCCCTACAATAGCTGCCAACCATTGGAACACCCTACCAGCCAAACTAAGGGCAGAAGACTCCTTGTGAATCTTCCCAATACAACTGAAAACCATACACTTTACCCAGGGAGCATGCAACTAACTCATGCCCATCAGCCAGCTAGTCAGTCTCAGAAACGCAATCAACTATAAGGGCACATATCATCCCTCACCAGGCCTCCTGATCTGTATGCATGCAACTATGGAAATAACTGTATTACGTAATGTCATTTTATGTAAGAAAAGCACCTAAATGCCCTCGGGTTAGGTGCGCTATACAAATTCCAAAACAAATAAATAGAAAATCCTTTTTATCAGCAAACCCCATGCATCCTGTTGCTGACGCAGTGAAAATGCAGAAATGCCGACATAGCTTATGAAATATCTGGCTTCATGAATCACTGTCAGAAGCCGCAAATAGCCATCTAAAAATAAATTACATGTGTATTCTCTAGATAACGAAGAGCAAGCAAGCCGGCCAAAACATCCCCCAGCCCCTCCCCAGAGAAACCCATGCTTCTGAAATCTTCACTTCAAAAGCAAACATTTCTTGCACTGCAACCGATGAGCTCCGTCATTTGTATTTGTATCTGTCTGCTGAAAGGCCAGTCACATATGTATGTGTGTGTGCGTCCACCTCCGGCTTAATGTAGTGCCTAAGGGTCATTTACAGCCAACTTGTTGACACGCTGTGTTTTGAAAGAGTGCAGAATGGCGATCCCCTGGGGATTCAGGGCTTTTTCACAAACTCGCACTGTTTGCTTAAGTGCAGACTCTGGGAAGTTGGGAATCGCATACCGCTGTGATGATTGCCTGGTCCTGACTCTGGATCCTTTGTGGGTGAGACGTGAGAGCACTATTCCATTTTAAAGTGAAGTGGTTATTGAGGCGGGGGTTGGGCTCCGGACCACGGCACCCCGGAGGAGCCGGTGTGGGCCAACCCTTAAGGAACAAGCGTTGCCAAATCTGACGGTTTGGGCCTTCTTGCTTTTATGTAGACCTAGTGAAGGCAAAGTCTCAGGGTGCCAGTTGTTTTCGCCAATAGCTCGAACTTTTCTGTAAGGCTGGTGAACACACTTTGCATATAAAGCTAACTCAAATGCCTAGTTGGTGTTAAAATGCTGGTGCATTCTTGCAAGGACAAGCATTGCCAAGGCCAATAGTTTGGGGTTTTATTTGTCCGCCATCAAAGTTCTGGTCATGACGTCATCTATTTATACTATATTTAGAACTTATATTACATTTATATCAACGTTTGATGTTACTGCTTGATAACGCAGTATCAACTGTATAGGGTTATTTTTAGACATCAACAAACGTCTGGACGTCATCTATACTATACATAGAATTTATATCCAATTCTGTATAAAATCTGCATACAAATGATATCAAACAATTTGGGGTTCAATAAATTGATATAAAAATGATCGAGTTCATGAAATCCATATCAATATTTTTGGGGGTCAATCAAATACATTGTTGTGGATGCAACAATGATATTCATTGTCCCCTGACAGAAGACCCACCACTCAAATTCTCCCACCCATGTGAGGCCAATATTGAACTTGCTTACCTTAACCGCCACTCCCTTTAACAGCACAAGCACCCACCATCCGCCCTTTCCATCCCTGAATGCCCCCCTCTCAACATACCTACAATAACAAAGAGCAGAAGGAGAATAGGCTAACATCTATACCTGTTTAGTTATGTTAGGTCCTTGAAAATGCCCTGCACGTGATCCCTACTCCTCTCTTTTGGCGACAGGAAAGCCAACATCATCTGATTTTTGATAGACTGGAAGTGTATTCTTGGTGCTAAATCCCAAACTTGCAAAAGAATGACAGCAAAGCACAAGAGGTCTGTGCAGATATATGAAAAGCCTAAGGAAAGAAAAAATAGGTCTCGAGTTTCTTGGGAAAGATGGCAAGGGAGGATGCCAATCTAGTAGAAGGAGAGAATTGCACAAAGAAAAAGCCCAGACTCCATTCAGCAGGAAACGACAGGAATAAATACAGCAAGCAGGAGCACATGGCTTGCATATAGAGAAAAGCAAACTAGGTGCAGTAGTAAACAGGGTAGAGCGATTTAAAATTACACACTGACGAACAGGGGGCCCAAGAAGCTGAAACAAACGTGAAGAGGCCTGTGAGGAAGGGTGGATGCCTAAGACTAGGCATGGCATAGAATTCTGAAAAAACGGCCAATGTAAACAGCAATCCAGGACACCCAGCTAGAGGGAATTTCAGTAGTCTGAACTCGACGGTAGTACTACAAGCAAATGGAAAGATAAAATAGTTCTCATAAGTACCTAATACTTATGTAGGTACTCCATGTCATTATTTGACGTGTCGGGTCACAGGAACTGAAAGGAAGTGACGAGGAGGAAATGGAGTGGGCGGGGCAGAAAGGAATACAGAGTTAAGAAGTAGATCCCAACCATTTGCACCCTGCGTACCTTTCCACATACACGGTGCATATCAATAAGGAGCAGCGGCAGAGCCGATCTGAAGATTAAGAGTGAGGCTGTTGTCCAATTTAAAGCCAAGTTTCTTACCAACCAGCACAGGGGAGAGGGGCACATACCAAGATCAGGTGGCCAAGAAGAGGCGCTCCATCCCTGCAAACGCAAGCAACCCACTCACACTCAGAAAACATTCATCACACACAATCCAGTCACCAAGACATAGTGCATCTAATACAAGGGATTCCTGATGTATACACTGAAGGAGACCTCATCCCCCTAGATTCTAGAATCAATCTCTGACTTCACAACAAATCTCAACACACCGACCTAACCTTGACTCACTAAACCTAACCTTGACCAAGAACATCAACACTCATATGTGCTCCACTAAAATCCCAAACCAACAGACCAGGCAGCCAGCGCCCTGCACTTTACAAGAGCTCACAAAGAGCACATGTGGCCAATGAAAATAAGAGCTCACTAAATCTGCCATGGGATGCTGTAACTGGCATTTCCTGGCAGTACCAGGCCATTTAAAGCTTTACTGGCATATTGAAGCACTGCTCCTGGTCTATGGTGACTGGGCTGAGTGTGTCCTTACCTCCTCTCATATCACGAAGTTACCTCTGGCATATCAAGTCAGCGCCTTACTTATGTTTGCAAACGGAAAAAGGCATTTCCTGTGCTCTAGGACTATTGTAGGCTATTTTTACATTAATGTACCTATGATGTCATCAGGCTCAATGGTACTGTGACATCACTTGATGGGTTGCTGTTGAGGGTAAAAAGGACATTTTATGCCACTTCCTGTTATGTAATTGGGCATGTGATGTCACTTTTGCTACCTCTGGCATTTAGGTGAAAATAGTTTCCTATAGCAAGGGAAAAATGTGGCCATTGGGAAAAAGGAGACAGTGGGGAAGAAAAGGTGAGGGGGGAATTAGACAAGAAAAAGACGGAAAGAGAGCAGGAAGCAATTACGGAACAGCGATAAAAAGAGGTGTGTAAGCCGCCTTTTGCCATGTACTTTTCCACTACGCCATGTAAAGTGAGCAAACGCTGCCTGTCATGCTCACATGCCATGAAGCATTTACTTGGCAGTGTGTACAATTACAATTAAATGTTGCCCGACATGGCCGCATGCCGGTAGGGTTTAATTTAACTTGTGAACACTGCTTGTCATGCCTACACTTAAACACTTGATTAAAGCAAAGATTGTGCATCTGAGCGGATGGGCGCCGCCAGAGTTGTTCACTCACTTTGTCCACTCTTTTTTAGGGTCTACTCAACAGAGGATTGATTGTGGCGATAAGGGTGTAGAGAATTGGGTCTATCACCCTCACTCCTCCACTTTACTTCTGGTGGCCAGAAACCACATGAGTCATTCCTACAGAGAAACATAGACACGAAAAACCTCTATGCAGATCAAAAGATGCTACAACCTCTAAAACAAAAAAAATGAAGGCATCCAAGAATCTCTGTTCGCCAACTCCCCTCATCCAAATCACAGTCGTAGCTTAATATCCTTCCATGGCAGCAATCAAATTAAGTGTGGGGTGTAATCAAAGGCCCCAAGTCAATAGAACTAAAAGGCCCACTGGAAAAATGACCTGCCTGCCTTCATTAAAAAATAACAAAGCCTTTATACTGAAAAACGTGCCTATTAAGGCATACTGTGGGGTTTTTGCAAGTAGCACAAGGAAGGGCCATATGAAGAAGGCCTAATTGTCATTGCAAAAGTAAAAGCAGCATTTTAATTCACAGTGGCAGAAGAAATTCAAAGGTGCCTTTCACACGAAAAACAGGATTTTTAAACACTGACCCCAAAAAGGTTGTGCATGTATGTTTATAGTTTAAAGCAAGATATGAAAAAAATGTTCCCCCGCCAACATAAAGATGTCAGGGAAAAGACTGCTGTGTCTTGATAAAAAGTAATGTGTATTATGCTTCACATGCAAAATACCGGCAAACATCTGAAAAGAAAGGCCCACTTTGTTGCCATGAAGATTTCATTTAGGTCCAAGGCAGACCTTGTTGACGGGTAAACTTTACAAAGAACTCCCCCACACCCAGCCTGGTTTGGGCATCCCAACTGTTTAGAACTGTAATAAAAAGGATCCTGCCTGGAGGGTGTTGGAAAACAAACTTTCTTTAGACTTAATGTCTATGCAGGAGAATTTTCCTTGGCTGTTGCATGGCCAGAATGTAGGGGGAGGTGTGAAAACAGGGGCTGCATTCATGACTGAACTCTGAATTCGAACAACCAACTTCAAAGAGGCTAATTTAAAAACAAACTCTGGTCACAGGCTGGCCCAGACAGGCAAATGGCTCAGAGGACAGGGGGGGGGGTCCTATTTGTATATCTCAAAGAGTTGCTATTAATGTTACAGAACTATTTTTGTTGTTGTTTTTTTTATTGTGTTTCAACCATCTTTGTTTTTTTACACTTTTTATCTCAAATCCATAAACAATTATCATACAAAATAAGAATACAATTCATTGTTACACGACAATTTCAACACAACATATTTAAAATATTTTCCTCTCATAGTTTTTGATTTATACCATTACATTCTCCTATTAATAATTTTTGTCTATTAACCCACAAATTCGGACTACCTGGATCACATTTAATGTAAATGATGTCTCATGGCCTGCAATTACTCTATCCCAGAACATTTCTGACAGTAGGCCATCTTCTCTGTCTACAAACCTTTGGAGATTCACTCTTTTCACTCTTTTAGCCCATGTTCCCATACAGTCCATGAACATCTAATGGTCTTTTTTATCTCAAATCCATAAACAATTATCATACAAAATAAGAATACAATTCATTGTTACACGACAATTTCAACACAACATATTTAAAATATTTTCCTCTCATAGTTTTTGATTTAGACCATTACATTCTCCTATTAATACTTTTTGTCTATTAACCCACACATTTGGACTACCTGGATCACATTTAATGTAAATGATGTCTCATGGCCTGCAATTACTCTATCCCAGAAAATTTCTGATAGTAGGCCATCTTCTCTGTCTACAAACCTTTGGAGATATTTCACTCTCTTAGCCCAGGTTCCCATACAGTCCATGAACAGATGTCTAATGGTCTGCCTCCTGGGATCTTTACATGTAAGGCAGAGTTTTAGCACATCTCTGCCACGCCCCCATTTGGTTAGCACTTCTCCTGTGTGGATTACATTTAACCGAAATCCAAGCAAGGTCTGTCTCACCCTCCAATCAGGAAATTGTCTGCGATATTTTGGAATGAAGCCAAGTTTTTTGTTTAAAATTGAAAGGGATCTCATCTCACCAGAACCGCTTTGCGCATTCCTTCTATTGTTGCAATTCAGTCCCTTCTTTCCATTAACATTTTGACTTTCAAATGATTATGAAGTAGTGTTGCACATCATTCTCTGCTTCCTGCTATATCCCAAGTAGCCTGGAATTTAGATTCAATAACAGCGCAGATTTAGAGTGCGTAAAATGGGCCTTTATGTCTACATATAGTGTATCCGCCTGTGATGTTATTACTAGGCGATAAAGAGAGACCACTTTCAATTCCACGTGAAATCTATGTGATCTCAAGCCTAATTTGTATCTCAAACTACAAGTTGACACATTCTTCCAAATTTGACCTTCCAACTTTTGTCAATTCAAATCCCATGCTAATGATTTTGCCTCTAAGCCATAGATGATCACTGGGATTACTTTTGCTGTATATAATTTAATCACTGGGATCATAGAGTATTTACAATATTTCACCAGTAATGTTTTCAATTGAGATGTTAGTTGCGAGGTCGTCTCTATGAAATCCATATCAATTTGGACAATAGTTGGAGATGCATAAACAATAAAACCCAAGTAGATCACTTCCTCAACAATCAGGATAGTTTGGCCCTCCATAGTCCATTGAAACTTCGGGATCTTTCTGCCCGCCCTTTTGGAGATCACTATTTTGGATTTCCCAGGGTTTATTGCTAGATAGTTATTTTCGCAAATTTGCCCAATGCATTCAATAGGCGCTGTAAACCCGCTGCTGTGTTGTCCATCAGTACAAAATCATCAGCGTAGGTCAGCCAACTGACCTTACAAGAATTAATTTTAGAGCTGGCCAACTCTGATGCATCTAATGTTTTACCCATGTCTGCCAGATAAAGATTAAACAAGAGGGGAGCAGCCATGCAACCCTGTCTAACTCTCCTCTCTACTCTTATGTAATCTGAAAGGTGGTCCTGTTTGTCCAAATTGTCTCTTACAGTGGTGTCTTTATGGAGATCTACCAACATTGGCAAGATGGGCTTCGGTATCCCCAACCCTCTAATTGGCTCCAGAGGCGATCTCTATTGACTTGGTCGAAGGCCTTGGAAAGGCCTTCCACCAAGGCATACAGTGGTGTCCCCCCCTTTCCCTGGCTTTTTCACTAAGGATGCCCAGTGCCAGACCATTCAACTCTGTAGATTGCCCTTTTCCGAAATCCTGTCTGGAATTTTTGGCAGGATATATTCTTGCCTGTCCCATTGCTCTAGATCTTTCAGTAATAGTCTCATAAATATCATATTTTCTATGTCTAGGAGGGCGATAGGAAAATAGTTTGCTGGATCTAACTGATCGCCCCCCTTAATAATGGGGATCACAGTGGCAGACTTCCATGATGGGGGAAATCATTTACATTTTCAGATCTCTTTAAACAGTAGCATTAGTATCCTAGATCATAGGCCCATGTCGTTTTTTAATATCTGATAGTATCTGATAGGTTAACCCATTCGGGCCTGCCACCCTATGATGTATTTCGTATAAGCTCTGATATGTCTTTTTCTTCAAAATTCATCCCCCAAGACACATCAGTGCTCTTGAAATACAGATTTAACAGTGGTTTCTTATATTGGAGGGACGAATGTTTAATCCACTGTACCTCAGGTTTCAGGTTACTTTGCACACTGTTTTGTTGGAATTCCAAACAATTGACCATAGCCCGGGAGTTATTCTTATAACAGCAACTCTCTGTCTTTTTGAAGGCAGAGCATTTAGTGGGTACGTGACCAGTTCTTATACTCTCTTTTTAAAGATGTGGTTTTTGTCTTAGATCTCTTTTCTTGGTCCATGTTCCTTAATTAAACACCTGTTGATAAATACTCTGCTTACATGTGTTTGCTTCTGAGGGGGCATTTGTGGACCATAGAAAATCCCAAAAATCTAATAGTTGATATTTATCCTCTAATACTACTTCTGGGAGCTCTTACAATTTGTCTTTTAGATGTTTACCATCCTTTTTGTATTTAACCAGCCTGTTTTTTCCTTTATTTACTGTTTCTGATTGATATTGCCTGTGCATAGCTATTATGGATACCCTGGAAAAAACACCCCCAATCGGGCATGGTCACTTGTCCCTCCATTTTCAGTCCTGAAGGACTTACACATGGTAAAAAGTAAAGGAGAGAGAAAGATGTCATCAATCATGGAGGATGCTTTACCCTGATGCCATGTTGCCTCTGGGAGAATATCACGCTCCACTGTCCCATTTATCATTTTTACATTCCAACAAGTTAGGAAATCCACCCATCTCCTTCCCAGAGTGGAGATCCTTTTCGGATTGGAGCCGTCCCTTCTATGCTGGATCAGGATACATTGTGTGTTAAAATCTCCCGCAATTATCACTTGGTTGCCAGGATATTCTAAGTACACTCTAACTAATAGTGCTGCCAACATTTCCAAAAAGGCTATGAGATACAGGCAGGGTTCAATATAGATATTGATTGCAATTACTTTTAACTGTGGGTCGCTTGTTCTCAATTTTAATTTACACGCCTGGATACCCACATTGCTACTGAATATTACTTCTGATTCAGTTAGTGTAGTGTTATGGCTGCCTATCATTAATTCACTGGAAGGCCTACCCTTTAATTTCTGCACCGCTGGTTTATGGAAAATTGTACAACCCTCAATTTGCAGAGTTCACCAGCCATGTTTCCAGAAATAATATTATATCATTGCAACCAAATATTTTTTCCTTCATAGTTCTTGTTTTAAAGGAATTAGAACCCAGCGTTTTTCATAACGGCACTCACTCTGACTAAAGGGCCTCTGTTCCTACCCCTAGTTTCTGAAATACCTGAGTCAAGATCTCACAGAGCATAGACAGGGCACTCTTCTGTTGATCCCCCTGCCACTTAACCTTTCCTTTAGCTTTAGCGTTCTTCATCAATCCCGCAACATTAGATGTCTTTTCTAATTTACATCCTCCCTTGTAATACATCCGCATCTTTTAGATCTCTTGGCAAGGATGTATAAACCTCCAGACCCTGTTTCTGGAGGTCCTTTGCTACTGCCAAAATTGCCTTTGCACCTGCTTTTGATTTTAGGCCCACTTCTGCTATAAAAACAGTTTGTTCTACTGGGAAACAAACAAACTCCATATCATCGGTGGAAAATAAATCTAGATTTGGGATTTGCTTAAAGAAGGACAAAATAGCACCCTGATTCAACGATTTATAGTTTGTGGCTTTCGTCAATCTTCTTAACCAGAGTTTTGGCATAGCATAGGGGGTTTGCTCTTCTTCCATAGTTGATGCTTGGGTGTTGGGCTTTGGATCTTCCTCCTGTTTTTTGACTATTGAAGCCCCAACATCAATTTCACAGTTCAACTCACCCACAACACTACTCATATGACCCCTTATAGGTTTCGAATTCTGCTTTCCCTGCGATGTGGTGTGTTTAGAGAGCATCACATTAGACTCTTGGATTTCTAGGTGGGTGTGTTTTCCTCTTTGCAAAAAGATTGGAGCCAATTTCACGTCTATCTTTTTTGGTGGGGCAGACAATTTTATTACTTTGTTTTTCCCCTGTAGGAAAATAGGTTCCCATGTTACTGACTTATGCAGAATGTTTTCCTGTGTAGATACAGTATTCCCCTGTCGCTGAGCATTTCCTACCGTTTTAGATCCATGGTTCCCCAACTGTTGTGCACCTATGTGGTCCTGTTCTGATCCTTCCTTTAACATCTCCGTTTGTAGCCCAATACTCACTCGAATAACTTCCACTCCTTGGGATGATTCAACCATAGATCCCTTTAAGTGCTTCCTCTTTCGTATAGCGTGAAAACAAATTCTTGGCCCACGGAGAGAGTCTCCCGTGTTTCTGATGTTTCTTGAATAGGTTGTTTAGGTTCTCTTCCTGCTGAGTTCAAGTCATCCACTAATGGTGTTGTTAGAGCCTTAAGGAAGCTTGCTCTTCCTGTGTTTCTCATTTTTTAATGTTTTTGATTTTGCTTTTTTTCAACTCCTTCTTATTCACTTGGGACGATGATTTCAGCCTCTTTTTTCTAGACTCCTTTCTTTTCATTTTCCTTCTTCTTTGATAGTTCAGCTGAGCACCTTCTAGCCATGTTTCTTCATATGGCTCTTCAATTTTGTCCAAATTGGGCACCTGCTCTCGTTGGCTCTCTGTCATGTCAACCCCCACCTCAGCTATTTGTGCCGTTCTTCTGAATTCTTCCAGAATCGATTCTGAAAGGGGGGTGTCATCAAGTTGTGACTCAACCTATCTTCTGGATGTATTTCTTATGGTCTTTTTACTGTATCACTTGGTCCGTTAATCTGATTCCTGACCTCACTCATCATTTGGCAGCGCTCTGTTCCAGCATTCCTTATATTTTCGTAGGGTTTCAAGAATTGCAGTTCGGTCCAGTTCCTGTTTAATGACCTCCATTTTTATCTCACTGAATGCTGATGATGTTACTTATATCCACTATAGATGAATTGCAAATTAGCCACTTCTCTCGTAATTCCTGCATGGGACTGGACCTCACACTTCAATAGGTCAAACACAGTCACTAGTGAATTTAATACAAAGTTCAATGCTGAAAGCGTTGCCTCACTTGTTTGCTGATTTTTTTGGGCAGCTCCTTGTATTTCCTGGTCCCTCTTATCCTGGAGGTTTTGTCTTAGACTTGATCCCGATGTTAAATGCTGTTCCTGATGTTAGTTTTTGGACTCTCTCTGTCGTTTTGGATACCTGCCTCTCCTCATTTGTTGTAAATCCCCCAGAGGGCAGTCTCCCTCCAATTCATTCTGCAGGCACTGACTAGGAGTTTTCTCAATAACTCTCATATCCTGATCGAGCTCTCCTAAATTCCAATTGTCTTTTTTTCCCCAAAGCAATCCTTTATATTTGGGGGGATTTTAGAGGTATTACAGTGTATTCCAAACCTCGCTTTGGCAGGTACTTCGTGTCTAGGAGGACTTCTCCACATCTTTCTTGAATTTCCTGAGTCTGATTGGACTCATACGAGTGAATTTGGGCATTTACTGTTATTTCCTGTCTGGTAGCCTGGAGCACAATATTCTGATTTGACTCTACTCCATCTAATATATGTGCTGCTTCAGTATAAGAACCATCCCATTATGGTGCCCTAAAATGGCTGCCATGGCACCACTACGTAGATTGTACTTTGTCATTTGCCTAGGTCTCCGCTATATTTCCCTCAAAGGGAAGTGCTATAGAAGGATTGAGGTGAGTGGTGTTTTTAACTATTCAGCTAGTTAGGCTTTTTTATTCTTTGGGTTTTTTCAGCTTGTTCAAGTCCCCCAAGTCAGCCCTGTTCACCAATGCTTAATATATTTGGCACTTTATGCAGATCTCTCTTGCCCTGGGATCCCAGATAGATCTTACTGGAGCACAAAGAGAGAAGGTTTTATTCACTCCAAACCAATGTTGTCATTCCACTACAAAAAATGAGTGTTTTTCTCCTGGACTGTTCGGCACCTCACTATTCCAACACTCCTGGAGTTGATGAATGCTTAATATGCTCAGTGAAATGATAATGGTAATAGGAGCATTGTTCTACGTTCAATGCGCATTTAACTTTCCTGTCAGCTGTCCAACCAGCACTCACTCTGGCCACTCACCGCATGCCAGGCAAACTGCAGGCTTTATGAATTTGTATTCGGGATCCACATACCTTCTTATTGCAGAGTCCTGCAAGGCTCTAAAGTCCTTCCACCGTCGCTTCACCACTCGCTTGCAAGGCAAAGACCAAAATACTCTGCACCCGACTCTGCGACACGCAGGGATTTTGAGTCTATAGCTCTGCCTCCAATTCAACAGAAAGTGTTGACAGACTTCAGTGTCAGATTTACAGACACGCTCGATATAGAGAATGTAAACAGTCACCAAAAGACTCTACTTCCGAACCCGCGACACGCTCCGCTTTGAGTCGGGGATTTTTAGTTTATAGCTCCTCTTCCAATTAAACTGAATGTGTTGACAGACTTCAGTGTCCGTTTCACCGACATACTCGATATAGAGAATGTAAACAGTCACCAAAAGACTCGGCTCCTGAAGCCGCTATAGGACTATTATCATTTAGATTCAACAATTGGGCTCCTGGCTTGGAGCCTATTCTACCCAGGAGGGTTACTTATGAAACAAAAAATACAATTGAATAGGTCCAGGGAGAATTCTGCTCAAATGTTCTCCTACTCCTTATCACCCTCTGCATATATAAAGAAAAAAGTCACTTTCTCATGCTGTGTCAATTTTGTTTGTTGTCACTATGTCGAACTGTTTTTTTGTGTATTCTACTATGTGCGATTTCTGACAAACAATGACTGAGGTTCAGTTTGTCTTGCACACACAAATTGTTGTCAGGCCAGAAAATGCTTGGCCCTGTGCGTTGTAAAAATGTTCCTGTCTGTACTACCGGTTAAATACCGTTTGATGTCATGTCTCTAATATTCATTTTATGTTGATTCATACAACTTTATGTAAAACCAGGATTTTTCCATAAACAGAGCATGAGAAAGTGACTTTTTCTTTCTTTATTTATTTATTTATTTATTTATTGTGATATAGTTTAAATTATAAACTTTACACAAAGCAAAAGAAATAAATATCATAAAATTAGAATATACAGTAAAAAACAAAAATAAAATATCATCTTCATGAGTCCAATGTTGACCATACAGTTATCTATAATACATATATTAATATACAATCGTTCAGTCCCTACAATTATTTAGAGTGTTATGTCCAATCTGACTTCAATCCTCAGCCAGATAGTATACAATGCTGTCAACAAACGCATGCTGTTAGAATTAATACAATGGTTCCAAAAAAGATCATCCTTAATATACTCATTGTTGAAGACATATTTATCCAACAGGGGTTTGAATGTGCTGGCCATCTCGTGTTGGCTGGCATTCGGTTAGAAGATGCTTTGCCGTTTCCAACAAATCTAGAACTTTACATAATCGGCATGTTCGCAAAGAAATAGCCATCTTGGCCTTTCTTCCCGTAACAGTCAGCGTAGGCAGTTGATCCAGTCTAAGCAACAAGATAAACCGTCGGAGTCTGACTGATGGACATATGTCTCTGTGGTTTCTTAAAATCATAAAGTCTATGTTGAACGAATTTGTAGCTTCTCAACTTCCCTAGATGCTCAAAATTTTCAATCCAGTCCCAGAGATCTATAGGTTTACACAGAGCCCTTCGAGCTTTCTCTGAGTAACCCCCCTCCTTATTTTGCCACCCAATTTCAGAATACAGTTTAGTCATTTGGTCAATAGTTGTGGTACTTGATTTCTCCCTGGCCATTTCTTGATGGACTGCTGTAAGTAGACCGTTACTAGTATCATGAGTCATTTTTAGATAGATTGATGCTCGCTTCTTCAGTACAAGTGCCTTAAGAGAAATCAAGCCCAATTCTAATATTATTACAGCCATTGGTATACAAGGGGCAAGGCCGAGGATACTACGCCAAAATTTTCCTTCGATCACCTGTAGCCAGCCTAGTTCCATCTCCGATAGGGATTCTAAGCCATAGACTATGGCCGGAGAGAAAGCCTGTATATACAGCTGCCGAATACCCCACAGCGTAAAACCACTCTGCTTAACGGTGAACCTGTGGAACAGGACCGTCAATTGGGCTGCTCTAATTACGCGCATCTGTTTACAGGCCACATAATCGCCAGTTGTTTCAAAGTCTATACCCAAGTACCGATGTTGGGGAACGTAGGTAATATTCACCAAACCTACCTTAAGTGATACATGTGATACTCTCTTTTTTGTGTATCTCATAACCTTTGTTTTCCCCAAAATAATACTCAGGCCATTGACCTCTGCATATTCCCAGAGGGCCGCCGCAGATCTGCGTATTCCACTGATGGTATAGTCGAAAATCACCAGATCGTCGGCATAAGCCAGGACAGGGCAAGAGGCTTTGTCAGTTTTTGGCAGGCAATTGTTTACAGCGGCTATTACTTCGAGAATGTCAAACACATATAGATTGTATATTAGGGACGCTGTAACACAGCCTTGCTTAACACCCTTGTTTTGTGTAATGTTAGCAGTTGTGTGCCCTTCTTGATCTAATTTCAATTTTACGGTGTTATTTTGATGTAGTAGTCTCACATAATATATAAGACCTTTCGGACAGCCCATTACATTTAGTTTCCACCATAGACGGCTTCTGGGAATAGAATCAAAGGCTGCCGCAAAGTCTATATATAAAGCATATAGAGGAGGGGCCCCCCGTTCTTAAAGCTCTAGTTCGTAGGATATCCATGATCATAATGTTTTGGGAGGTCGAATAACCCTGTCTAAACCCACTCTGGAATTTGGACAATACACCAGAATCCTCAGCCCATGTTTGTAGTTCTTTTAATAATAATGAGGGAAATATTTTCCCTGTGGCATCTAGCATTGAGATCAATCTGTAATTACTACGGTCAAGTCTATTTCCTTTTTTAAACACAGGGATCAATATTGCCTTTTGCCAAGAACTAGGTATTTTACCAGTTTTTAGAATTTTCTCGAATAATGTACTCAATAGGCTGGCCCAAAAAGTGGGATGCGATTTAATAACAATATTGGATAGTCCATTAGGTCCTGGTGCTCGTGATGATTTTAACTCTTTTATTTTATTAAAGATAGATTCATATGATATGTCAAACAGAGCTACTGTTGGAGGACTATCCAATACTGGTAGGTTATTGTCCTCTGCCTGCCGGTTTTACAAGAACTTTTCCCAGACTCTGGTTTCAATGGGATTGGTCAGTGTCCCCTTTTGTGGGTCACGTGCCTCATTCAACAGGGACCAGATGTCACAAGTATTCCCTTCACATATGGTCTTCACTGTTTTTTGCCAGGCCAGTAATCGGTCTGCTCTTCTTTTGGCTTTAATAGCCGCTCTGTATCTGTTTTTAATCCCTCTGACTGTTACGTAATATGTTTCCCCATGGGCCATATCTTTTTTTGCCTTACGGAGCTCAGCTCTTAGCGCTCTTTTCATGTCTCTAATTGCTTTGTCATAGGGCATTCTTTTTTTACTTTCCGTACTTATCATTAACCCCACTGATGACGATGCATGCCTTTCTGAAAAAGCCAGAACCCAGTCCTCTATATCTTCAATTGACAGCTCTTTAAAATTAGGCAGCTTTCTGTCATCTGCCATTCCCAGGGCCTCAGTTGCCAAAGAGATATTTTTATCAGACCAAGAGATCCTAGTACCGGATTTATTAGTTTTTACCATGCCTACGTTACTAGGCGGAGGCAACTCTCCGGGAATACTAATCTCACATTTCAATGCGGCATGATCGCTCCATTCATTAGTGATCACTGTCATGTCCATCACCAATTGTTGGAGCCTAGGGCACACAAAAATATAGTCCAATGTACTATATGAGATCCCATTTGACCATGTGTGGTGCCCAGGGTAACCGCTAGCTGTTGTGTATTATAACCCCGCTTTTTTCTAGTCTGGGATTCGACATTTTGCTCACATAACCTGACATATGGCAATTGAAGTCACCAACAACAAGTACTCCCGAGTTTCTAGATGTATACAGCCACTCTGCCAATAGCTCTTGAAGTGAGTCCTGTAGTTGTTTGCTTAACTTTGCCCCAGGAGGGTTATATAGACTCACCAGCAAAAAAGAGCCCCTGGGGTTCTTGAGATCCGGAATTACTTCGACTGCTATCATATTGCATTCAAAATTGCAGTCAATCTTTCTTGAACCCATAGTGTTGGCCACCCCAATGGTCAAACCACCATAGGGCCGACCTTTTTCACCCCTCTTTGCTGCCGTATGATATAATACATAGCCATCCAAAAATAAGGGATCTATAGCCCATGTCTCTTGTAAACAAAAACAATTGCATTTATCCAGTAACTTTATTGAACCCTCCGGGGATAGCAGATGAGTATAGGCCAATCTGGCTCAACTTCATTAAGATCAGCATCGATTTCGACGTCTACTGCTTTTAGCTCCTCTTTATAGTTCCTTAACAAATCTGCTGTAGCCAGGAACTTGCAGTGTAACGCAGATACTTTGGAGTTAGGGCCTTTTAAGGGTTCGACAAATACAAAATCGTCAGATTTAAGGACCCGCAATTGTGGGACAGAGTCTAATCTTGTCAAAAAGTCTGAACACGATAGCCATTTACTATTTTTGCTATGATATAAGTTCTTTATCAGACATATCCTGTTTCCCCTTGTATCCCCTTTGGTTTCCTTGACAGCCGCTGCGGATATTTCCAGGTTTTCTGGGTCCTTAGGCGTTTCCGTTACTTCCTCTGATTCAGGCTCTCCATTGTATTCCTCGTCCAACTCTATACTCATTATCTCCACTTCAGACTCCTTGTCAGCCACTTGTGCGGGAAGCAGCCAGCTGGTAAAATAACCCTCTTTGGTCGCCTTCCGTTTCTTGGCTCTTGCCACTCTTTTCCTACTTTTTTTGGTAAGTAGTCCCGTCTCTCTCTGTTCTTGCACCGGTCGTGCCCTAGTACCACCTCTTTTGCCCTTTCCAGCCCTTTTAGCTAATCTCTGTTGTTTTCGTGAAAAAAAGCGGGTTTGGGCTAGCCACGTCCTGCTCAGCTTCCAGGCTGTCTTGCTCTTCGGTTTCATTGGCAATAAAAATTGCTTCTGATAAATTGGCTTCAGCCTCTTCAACTGCCATCTGTCTTCCTTTATTTTCCATAGCAGTCGACTCCGTATTAGCCAATATTCGCCCGGACATTTTAAGCAGAATCTTAAGCGCAAACTGTAATGATGCTACTGACGCCTGGATTTCTGCTATTTCAGAGGCCCCTGGAAAGGACTTGTCCTGGGACTCAACTTCCACATCGGGGACATCCTCTGTGGAAACCATTGCTAGATTAGGTGAAATTGACAGTCTGTCTGAGCCGGGGCCCACCACAATTGATCCTAAAGGTGAGGTTGTGGTTCTATCCATTTGTATGCCACTGTTGATGCTCCTACTAACCGGATGTGGTGTCATACTTTTTTGAATGTTTAAATATAGATCTAATAATGAATTGTTGTCTATGTCCTCGAAGTCTATCGATGTTAAGGCCTCATTATCACAAGGGGCTGGTATGTCTTCTTCAATAGCAGTGGAGTTAATTTCGCCAACTACATTCAGTGGAAAGATTTCCGTAATCACACCTTGTTTTATGGGAGGCGTCTTCATTGCTTTCTTTTTTTACCTAATTTTTTCCATTGCAGTCTTCTTATTGGCAAGGGTCTGGTTTGCGATTTTCACCTTAGGTTTCCTTAGGTTATATGTGGTTTGTGCCCATTCTATTCCTGCTTGCATTAAGGCAGGAAGTTGTTGGTCTCTTTTTGTTATGGCAAAACCTTTTAGTCCACACCAGGATCAAAAGCACAAGGCCAACAGTCTCCTGGTGGAGATATTACAACTATAGGTACTTTTGCCTATATGGATGACACCATCTATATATGTAGCCCTCTGTTTTAATTCATGGGTGGCACAGTGTTCCTTCTCTATAAAGACTTAACAAACTATTTGTCTCCTTATCGCCTCCACCTCTTAACACAGATAACAAGAGGAAAGGCAACAAGGCTCCAGAAGAACCCCACCAAGGCGCTACTCCACTAACCAACTCCGCCAGCTGGTGAGTCAATCCCAAGGCACTCCAATGTACTCCAGTGTACACCACCGTGGCGCACAAAGATCTCCGCCCGCTTGCAAGCTTTGCAAGGCAGCCGGGTTCACCCACAAATCCTCTCAGATCACGCTGAGAGTACCACTCATCTGTAATCACCCACCACCAGCAGCCACCAGCAGCCTTGCCTGCCTGCCTGCTTACCTCCAGTACCTTCACGCTGGCAGATTCAGCGGGGCTGCACACCTTACTCACACGATCCGCAGCCTACTGGAAGTCAGCTGGCATCCTCTCTCTCCAGCTGCCTCCAATGCTGCCGTTGCTCCGCACCTGGACGCGACACGCCTAGGGCAGCCCGCGCAGGGACCGAAATTCGCCGTCAGCCTCACGCGCCCGCTGCCCAGCCGCAGGTGCTCCACTCTCCAGGCCCCGTCTCACAACCTGCATCCGGATCGAAGGATCCGAGGAAAGGACCTGCAGCCGTTTCTCGCGCACTCCTGCGTCAAGCCGCACCTCGCGAAAGCCTCACGTGAGTCGTACTACGCACTGTGCGACTGTGAGACTCATAAACAGAGGCCGCTTCCGACGCAATCTCCCGCTTTTTCTTTATATATGCAGAGGGTGATGAGGAGTAGGAGAACATTTGAGCAGAATTCTCCCTGGACCTATTCAATTCTATTATCATTTAGGCCTTTTTCTCAGAAACCATAAATCATACTTTCTTGATTGACATGTCATTTTTTTAGGTCATTTCCAGGTGATTTTGGTGATATAAAATTCATCCACCTGCGGCTCAAGGAACTGTAATGGACATCTAAAATGGGTTTCTGGCTGATCTGAAAATGTTCCAAAGTTGAGTGTTGGCGAACGGGTGGAGGGTGAAGCTAGGAATATGGATACTAAATGGCATGTTTGTAAAAACAGCTGAAAATTGACAAACGGCAGTGCAAAATGATGCAGACCTGGCTGTCTTCTTATTTAATTCCCCATGATTAGCTTAATCAGATAATGTATATTATGGCAGTTATTAGTAAAGTTTTGCCACTAAACTAGTTTTGCCAAAAATGTGATATGAGGACAAATGGGGATGCAAGTAGAAGCTGCCATATGTCTGCTGCAGACTCCTAAGCCAATCCTTAGAGAGGGGATGAACATGGGAGGAGAGAGAAGGGTAACTGTCCAATCCTTTTTGCAAGAGCTCTTGCAGGGTACTCCGCAAGATTGTAAACTTGACAGTGTCATCGCTGCTATATTAAGTGGATGCACTATGAGCAAGACACAGGACTCCTAAAATTATCATACAAGGGAGCTGCTAAAAATTACAATCAGATACAGCTGCTGAAATGTACCATCTAACATCTGCAAGGAAACACCAAAGGAGATTACTGTCCATTACTGGGAAGGCCTTAAAAGCTGACTGGGACCTACAGTGGCGAGCTGGAGGCCATCTTTGACAGTGGAGTGACCAGACCCCTCTTCTGTACTTCCAGAAGTACCTGACATGCAGCTGGCTTTCCTGACTTTAAACAGAGGTTTTCAGTGTAAGGCAAAAGGGTGTAGATCCTTAGCCTATTTAACTAAACATATTAATGTAGTTAATTCCCCTTGGCAGAACACCACAGGGTGATTTATATTAAAACTAATAAGGTAGCAGACAAGCCCTTAGTAGATCATTTCACTGCTAAGAACCACAGGGACACGGATTTAAAGTGGTTTGTCCTCCAAAAAGTTAAACCAGCCAAGAGGAGGGGGGGATTTGAATAAAACACTCACCCAGTTAGAACAGCGGTGGGTACACAGACTGAACACTGTACATGCTGGTTTAAATGTTTCAGTAGAATGGAAATCCTTTCTGTAACCACTGATTCATGTGTTGTTGTTTTTTCCCCAGTGCAATGTTGTTTCTACTTGTTTCAGACCATTAATTCACCCTGCTCGATCTGTGTGAGTAACTGTCTGAATTGGCCTAACATATGGTTTTCTCTCACTATAAGATATATGCACTGCACCAACAAGTATAGCCTGGTGTGTGTTGTGTGTTTTTTGAGGACCATATGAAGCATGCATTCGTTTTTCTATGCATTTGTAAGCACTTCTTATTTCAGCATACTATGTATACTATGTGTTCATGACATGCACCACTGCCGCAATGCATTGACTCCCTTCCACCCGTTCTTGAATTTATTTGTGGTCGATGGTTGCCATGGCTACCTTTAGATTGAAAATAGCCCCTAAATTGCTTTTTCATAATCACTTGAACATTAGGAACACTCGTATTTGTTTTAGTGCAATCATACTAATCTGGATCAAGTGCTATACACCAATTCCTGGGGGCACTCGATCCTAGCCTGACTCTAAAATGGCTGCCATATAAAACAGCCTCTCTGTCCTGGCAACAGCTTTACTAACACTTTGCTCCCGGCTCTCCCCAGTGACTCAGCAGCTTGAGGAGACGCTGCCCGCTGTCTTTTCCTGCAGACTATCAGTTCTGCCTGATACACGATCCAAGGTAATTCTACTTCCACGGTCCCCAGCTTAGACTAAAACGAGGATCCTGTAGTTCTGGACTCTCATTGTTACTTTATATTTATCTTTTAGCCGTGCACCCAACGGCGGATTGTTGTTTTTTGAGAGAGCACTCCTTGACCTTCTTACCTGGATTTTGCCGGTGAGAGGTAAGACTCATTTACATTTATAACTATTATGTACATGACACTGGAGGGTTTTTCAACTCCCCACCAATAGTACTTGTTCTGTTTTGTATAACAGGATTACCTATAGACCAGTCAACACGGCTAGCGGATCTCTTATACAGTGCCTGTGAATTTACCCCATAGGTAAGCTGTGTGTTTTCTAATCACATTGATTACACAATACCTCTGATTTATTCTTTTTAAATTATTTTGCTCATACACCCGTCTGATTGTGGTCTCCCTCCCCTGCAGCACAGACGTCATTTCACACAGAACCCGTCCTGCTGATGGCCATATGAATGATGAGGCTCATCTAGCTCAACTCCAAATGGCCAAAACACCTGGTGTAGACGCAGTATTTCCCTGAAACTACAGCACATATATTGCTGTCCACACATGCAAATTTCTCTTTTGTGTCCTTGCAAATGTTTTATGTTGTTTTAAGAACCTTGTTTTGTAACTTCACACCATTGAATTGTGCATTTTTGACAAACCCCCACACAGATTGGGTTGTTATACACACACTTTCTTTATTTTTGCCTGAAAAACGCCTTGATACAGTGTGTTGAAAACATATTCTTGTTTGTTCTGTTGTGGTCCAAGAAAACATTTTGATGTCTGTTTCTCCCTGGAATTGTGCTTTTATGTATACCACTCACACAGTTCCAATATATATATAAGTGTGTCTGAGAGATTTTTTTCTCTACGATATAACCTCTATGAGTATTGTCTCATTGAAGAAATGGCAGAGTTTACACAAAAAATTGTGGGATTTCGCGTGTATGAGCAATAGTGTTCTTGAACCTATTCACTTGTGTGCTTTGTTCTTCAGTTAACCCTCTGGGGTAGAATAGGTTCCATACCAGGAGCCCAATTGTTTGATGCTGAAAACTACAGGCTGTAATGTAATTGGGTAATCCTATTTTGCCTGTTGAACCCTAATTCTTATAGGAAAAGGGGTGCCTTTGTTCGTAAAACAAAACTAAAAAAATCCTCACCATTTTACCATCCAGGTTCCCCAGAACAGACCCTTAAGTGGAGGGGAGTCTAAAATTCAAAATTCGCAAATATCATCCCAATTTTTCTATCCAGGTTCCCCAACACAGTTCTTTAAGGGGAGTGGGGTCTGAAATCCAAAATTCCCAAATCATCCTGTGATGGTTTCATAACACGGCACACTCCAGCCAGGGACTTCTTCCACTGACAATGAATGTGGCGCTCAATAAAAACACTTTTTATTATTCTTTTTATTATTATTTGAACCCTGGGTTCTTTCTTGAGAAAATCCCCAACCCGTCTCACAGCCACCTTAACAAACACCTCGTGTCACAATGGACTATGAACCAGGCCGGTATGTAACAAGGAAATATTTATTAATTTTATGGTTCAATAAACAATCATAGCAAAATCAGATAATAGGGCAGCAGCCACCACGGTGTGGCAATACAAATGCAAAAATCCCACAATACGGTTACTTCAAACTCCTAACATAATCTACATAAACCTTTCATAGAAAACAGAAGCAAAATTGTTTTTCAGAACAACAGATGGCATTCAGGTTCAGCACTACCCCTGCAACACTTCCTACAAACACCTGCTAACTAAATTGTTTGTGCATGGAAAGTAGTGGCAAGGAGTCAGTATGAAGAGGGAAAAATCAAATTTTGAATCCAGCCCACAACCCCAAGATGGGAGACCAGAAACGAAAATGAAAACCTTATTTGGGAGCAAAATGTTACTTGTACATCAGTTTACAATTGCAGTGGGATAGTTAGGACAGACATTTTTGTGGCTGCACTTTAAGAGACAAAGAAGCTTACAAACTATTGAGCAGGGCACCAAGGCAATGTGAACACAGGTGAGAAAATCGATTTTGGAAAGAAAACAATGCAAAAGAAAACACGCGGCAGAATGGCAATTCTTTTCTACACAGAGCTTGTGATGACAGGCAGCCACAGAGAAGGGCTGAACTGTCAAAATCGGAAATCAGTTTTTATGATCAGAAACACAGGCACATAACAGATAGGTTTCTGAGGGAAAGGGATTACTCTTAATGTGATGATAGTTTGGGGTTTTCTATGGGAAATGCAAATCGGAATTGGTAGGAAAGCACAAGCACAGGCAAATTAATTTTTTGTTAAACAAAGGCAATTTCTGTTGAGACTATATTTTAATGGCTATAATTATTAAAGAAATCCACTTAACATGAGCTGGTTGATTTCGAATGGCAACCTGCTCACCATGAATCTCTTTATAGGGGAATTAATTGATTTAATTGAAATGATACTAGGGACTTAGATAACTGGAAAAATTAAAAAGGAATATGATAAAGGACACAGACAAACACGGATTCGTCTATGGAAAAGCAAACAGATGATACTGGCAATTTGGGATTTGACTGGGGTTTCAATGGGATTTGAATAGGATGCAAGGGTCAAAAGAGCAGAACATGCAGTTTGGAGATTGGGTGATGTGATATTTACAGTGTAAGCTTGAGTTTGGGAATCTGGACAGCCATCGAGGTCTCGGGACAGCAGGGCCAAGGGATCTGGTCACGGGGACAGCGGGGCAAGAGATCTGGTCACTGGGACAGCTGGGCAAGGAATGTGGTCACTGGGACAGCTTGGCCCCCCTAGACGGGATCAGCTGAGCAAGGGATCTGGTCAATGGGCTCTCATAGACGGGATCAGCTGCCTATCTTCCTTTCTCCTTTCTTGTGTATGACTGGATCTGGATGGGTGGTTCTGCCTGGATGGATGGATGGTTCTGCTTGGATGGGATCAGCTGCCTCTGGATCTGGTTTTGAGTCTGCACCCCTTGTGTTTACCTGTTTCCCCCTTAAATAGCCAGAATGATATAATCAGTTTTACAACCCGGGGGTGGGGGGAGTACTCTGGTTTTACCCCTCTGCTGGGATAGGGCAGTCTCCCAGTGACCCCTCGTTTTCCTGGGCTGATTTGTTCAGGGGAAATTACATCATTTATGTGTGTGCATTTATGACCTTTCTTTGTCTCACAAAGCTACTTTTTACCTAAAATGAGTTATAGAGCACAACTTCACACTTATACTAGTCACCCTTATAAGAAGCAGATATGCGTATTCCGTAAGTCACAGGGAATTGGACAGTCTGATCGCCAACTCTGTGTGATGTTGCATCACCCTTTGGCACAATTTCGCCATTTATATTAAAAGCATAATATTTAAAATTGTACAATTGGCTACACATATGCCTACTAACATTGCACAACGTTTCACCAAGTTTCATGTCTGTGCCATGCATTTTTCCTGCCTTTCTAGTTCACAAAGTGCTAGAAACATGTGCTTGGTCTCTTTGTCTTTGGCCACAACTTACATGAAATACTGGCATAAAATAACATTACTGTTTATTCAGGGTATTGGGAAAATGTATTAATGTACAACAATTCTTTAAAGTCAATGTGCTAGATTTGTCACATGTGTGGACTGTCCTGCACACCCCACAGCCAAATGGTCTCCTCCTAGGTCAGTCTGCACAAAGGACTTTTATGACACCCTTTGAAGCTCTGCAGTTTGTCCTGTGAATGGGTGCAGAAGGAAATCGCACCTCTCAGTAAAATACTAGTTCCACTTGGGTCCCTTGTTCCCTACTGCAGGGATGCCAGCCAGTCTGGTAGGCCAGTGAATTTTCACACTCTTAGCCTTTCATGTGCCCTTGTGGGCTGGTTCCCTTATGGATGCAACTTATTTTTCCTGGGAGGCAGGGCATACTTGAAGTCAGTGCCCGGGCCAGAACAGTTCTGCTGGTTTCTGAGTTTTTTTTCTTTTCATTTATATAACAAAACCCCCACCCGGAGATTCAATCATGTTTCTGTGCGAGCACAGACTGTCATTTATAATTCACTTTTAAACAGCATTCTCCGGATTTGCAAAAGCACAGTTTTATATGTGTGTTCATTTTCTTTCAGTTCACGTTGCCAAATGCGTTTTTTTCAAGTCACAGTTTCACTTCAAGTAATCTTCTAAAGCTTTTACATATGCATTTGATTTATGGACACCAAAGAATGCTGCACAGGATTTCCTTGATCTTTGACATGGGAAAACGAAATGCCATGTCATTTCTTTCATTTGCTGCAATTTGAGCACGATGGGTCACAGTAAAAGGAAACAAGCCGTGTTGAAAGAAAAACCAAATTCTTTGTTCTTCAAGTATTATATCCGCACAGCAATGCCATTCTTGAAATGTTTTTCCTCACTTCTCATCAATTAGATGAAATAAAGCACATAGGGGTGTATTTCTCTGAAGCGCCCACTTTGTGTTGTTTTAAAATGAAATCAAGGACAAATTGCAAAGACATCTTTATGCTCACCATTTTCAGATGATTTACATGAAGGTAAAACAATGCATAGCAATTCTTTGGTATTCTTGTATTCAGTGCTCGCCACACATATGCGCCATGGAAAGAAAGCACAGCTGTTTTTTCTGCATTACTTCCATGCAGTTTTTGTTTGAAGTGTATTTCTGCAAGGGCCTTAAATGTACCCCACAATCCCAATTTTTGCTATCCATCTTCCCCAACACAGGCCTTAAGTGGAGGGGGGTCTGAGATCCATAATTTCCAAATCATTCCAATTTTTCTGTCTGACTTCTCCAACACAGACCAAAGTAAGGGGGGTCTGAAAAACTGCTAAATTACCCTGTGTTTATTTACTGCTAGCCTTTTAAGCGTGCAGGAAAACCGAAATTATACAGCATCGCAAATGTAAAGTGGTTTTATTCAGGGACCAGTGTTGACGATTATTTATTTAGAAATTTGTTTAAAGTCAAATATTGTGATTTAAGTTTTCCAATCCAAATTGTGTAAGGTATTTACGTAGAGAGAGGTTTATTGTGTTGTGCCCTGGATAATATGGTGTTTGCCATTTTAGTGCAATTTTCTATCACCTATCCTCCAAATAAATATGGTTCTTGGCTCATTGGTAGCCCAGGGGGAGAGATCCAAGGGGCTTGATATGAGGCTGAGTTACGGTTGAAGAAAAGAACTGAAATTAACAATTTATTGTGTGACACTTAGACTGGGGAGGGAAGGAACACCCTGTGTTGAGATTGGCCTCTCAATAAACCGTTACATAAGCATGGGATCTCTGTTTAAAAGCAGCCTTTGTCCAGGCTACAATAAGAATGATGGTGATATGGCAAATTAAGGGCAATGTTGCTATGATGGTACCTGTGATATAGCATAGGTATAGGTATAGATATGCAACAATAGCAGCCATGACCGATACATACCACCTGTTGTATATGTGCAGAACACAAATCAGTGGTTATATGAAAAAGGTACACATACCACAGCATAGATACAGAAGTCAGATTAGCAGCCTCACAGAATGTACATCGATATAAGGGACAGATTGGAAGAAAAGAGGAAGATACACATGATAGCAGTCATAGTGGTTACAGGTTAGAGGTTACCAAGAAGGTGCACTTCTCCGAACATAGATTGAGGTTAGAGGAGGGCCATGGTTTTCAAGTGGTGTTGCCATGAGTGAGTAAAGAAACAAATGACTTTGTAGTGCCCAGTATATGATAATATATGAAGCAACACCATAGACAGTTAACGCGTGAGTGAGGCTTGTCTGAAACCCATGGACCAAGTTCACGATTCGAGCAAGCTGGGATCTGCAAGCACCCATCCCGTCATCTTACACCGCCATCTTGCCCCCATCTCTCCTCCCCTCCGTTCTGCGTCCCTGCCACCCTTACCTATTCCACTTACCTAATTCCTGTGGTGGCAGGAATGGATCCCGCCTTCCATTTCCATGGTGGCCATGTTAGGTAAGTATTTGCTTCAATGAACGGAACCCTGGGAGTGCGTGTCCTGTTCATTCAAACAAGTCGATTGCTATCAGCACCCCGGATTACACATCTGGGGTGCTGATAACAATAACACCCTCACCAGCGTGCCAGATCAGGTGGTAGCGGCACCTGGGTCCATCGTTAAGGCAATCGCTTCGCTTGGGATGATAACTTGGATCCCGGGCCATTACCACCCAATCCGGCCTGCTGGCTATGGTCTTACTTTGCTATATTTCCCAACGACAATAAATATGTTGGCCATGATAACAAACTTTTGTTAAGAGGTGAAGTTGGGATTTGAGCTCAGTCAATTCTGATCCTTTACTGCATTGTTGCTTAGGTCATTTCATACAGCAAGATGCAAATGTTTTTGATTGTTTGATGTCCATAAAAAAGAAAAGACATATTTAGGAGTCCTATCATGGAAAGTACACACGTCTCATGTTAAACCAACATCACAAAATGTATTTTAAAAATCCTTTAAGAAACGTGTTATGCAAAGTAGAATGATTGCAGTTTTATTTCATCCATCCTCAATATAAATCAATACATGCCCAGATACCTACGGGTTTGGAGCGCTATATAAAAAATAAATAAATAAATAAACAAACAAACAAGTCCACGTGGGCTAGAGTCCTAATTGTTGAAGTTATGAAGATTGTAACTACGTCCAACAATAGAAATTGAAGGATAAGGCCACCTGTGTGTTATCATTGTTGGCACAGATGTTCAGATTTCTATTCATGAGTAACATTTGAAATTCTAGGGAAAATGCAAAGAGTTTGGTCTTATAAGATCACCATGCGCGTTTGACATTTGCCCGCCTCTCCTGTCTAAGACCTCTTCTACTCAAGTGGCCTAGATGAAAGGAAAGGTCAGGCAATGGGCTAATGAATGCAACCAGAATATGAGAAGGCAAACCTTTTCACCGACGATAGCCCAGTACTATACAATCAATGACTATGATCTCCGTCATGTCTGGTGCTGATGCGGGGATGCAAGCCTCTATATGTTGGTCTCACTGTCTCTAGTTTGACTACCTATCCACCTCTCCCGACTTACGCAATATGCTGTCCATTGAGGACGGGAAAAATAGACCTGCAATATAATGATGCTAATTTAGTTTCCATAACTAGTTCTTGCTGAGAAAGCATGTTGTTTTGAAGCACAGTAAAGGTTACAGCATGTGCATACCTAGATATCAGCCCAGGGGGAAAGCAAATGCTGAGTTTCCCTTGCCAGGATTGGGTACAGTGGTAGACACATGAACACAGCTCTCTGCCGCAAGTGTTTAACTCGCTGAGCTACCTTCTTCACCACTATGCCACTCAAACATATCAATAGGAATTTCAACTTCAATTATTTCATTTGATCAATATGTTACCCAAAGAAAGATGAACGTGCTGCAAAGTTTGTCATATAGTGAATGCACAAACTGGGTGCACTATAGTGAGTGCTCTGATCCTTGTAAAACATGTGCAACAACTTATTTGCCTTTAACAGCCAGCCTTTAAAAGCCCCCTGTAGGGTACGACTTCTTTTTGTATGCAGACACATAGACCAACTTGTCCTTTAAAGCGCTAGAAATTTCTTGAAGCAGCAGAGTCTCCAGGTTGCAGAACAGTGATTTCGGTGTGCAAAGCTCTCCTGAAAGGGACACAACAGGAGCTGCCTGTTTTCTTTTCTTGCTGCCAGATTTGATCCTTTTACGATATAGAGAAGGTAGGAGAGTGGAATGTCAACAGCTACTCATTTTCTCAAGAATTAATTCTCATTCAAAAAAATATATAAACTTTATTATAGATTAGTTGGTAAAAAAAAACTCTTATAAGTGAGAGAGACAGAATACATATAACATTCATTTTCAGACACTCTAAAATATACACACAAATGTAAAAATGACAAAAATATTTCAGACACAATAATTCTAAAACATAGAAACGTGTGTTAATACAGTCATCTAAATATTAACCTTTGCTGTGAATCCTTAACTGTTTTAGGTTTTTGATCTTCATGGATCTCTAAATGTTTTAGTACAATCTAGTTTTACTTTTAGATTGCCAACTCAACATGTTTCAGTCCTCTATAACGAATGATGGGACTTTCTTCAGGAGTAGTCATGAACAAAAATAGAGTAATCAAGCAAATGGTCTGTAATCTTCTCTGGATGAAGAAACTTTAATTTAAAAAAGTTTTTGTTGTTGTAGTAGCTGTTGACAAAACCAAAAAAGCCAGAGTCAGTATTCTCGTTAATGTTCTGGCAACACAATTTAAAGTGTTAAGGAAAAGATCAGGGTGAATTAATTACCTGTCCGTCCTAGTGTAGAGGCTCCCTTAGGTGGGTAGAAAAAAGTCCACATTAGTTGGGCATATTTTCTTCCAGGAAGATAGTGTTCTTCCTCTGGTTCCTATGATAAAATTAATCAAATTAGGGAGTCATAAAATATGCCTTTCCTCTGTTGGTCAGAGCTCATAAAAGTGAACGATCTTAACCCCTAAGTGCCATGGGGATTTCTTCCCAGTGCCAGGGCCTTTTTTGGTGATTTCAATATGTGGCCATTCAATGGCTTGTAACTTTTTTGTTACATGAGGTATCTCGGCCAAATTTGGCTCCTTTTCTCCCCACATGTAGGCGGTCGTAACGCCACCTAGGCATCCTAGGTTGCTGTAGGGGGGTGAGAGAAAATAAGCAAAAAGGGCGAAAATGTTGGGTTTTTTTCAAAAAATGCCAATAAAATGATGTACTAAGAAGTCTGTGGTTTTTTCCTTATAAGAGCTAGGAACGAATGGTTTGCTGTGCTGAATTCCCCAATTTCCTGGCTTTCAAGAACGGGTTAAGTGGAAACGAAAAAATAATATTTTGATGTGGTTATCAACCGTTTTGTGAGAGGTAGGCGATTTTGGCCATTTTTGCCAATTGGACATGCATGGACGGAATGGAAGAAAAGGGTAGGAAAGCCGAATTGGAAGACAGAAAGGCAAGTATTTCTGAAAAGTAGACAAAATTCCAAGTTTCCGAAAGGGTGATTTGCGTATGTCAGGCAACAATTAGGTAGGGGAAACTGCCATAGTTTCACAGAAAAAAAGGTATGTGTTGGACATGGTTGGCTTGGTACGGCAATGGCTTCTATGAATTTTGAGAAGAGCAATGCTCCGCTAAATTCCTCCGACTCTTGCAGTTAGGAAAGCACACATTTTTTGTAGTGTTTTACAAAACAAGCAATACCACAAGCCAAACACTGAGCCATGGTACACAGGAGTTTTACGCTCACGGCCTGAACAGACGCACTTAGCATGTGTAAATCGGGAAACCCAATGTAGTGAGGAATGGCAAGCATACATTTTCTGAAAGAGCACAGGCAGACCTTTTCAAGGGTAGGTGACTTGTGCAGGGTACAAAAGTGTATGGTGCCTAAAGCAGCGACTAAATGTAGGTCACATTTGGGAAATGCAAGGGTTGTGTGACAAAGGCCACCAGCAAATGGGTCAAAACGTTATGAAAACCACACAAATACAATACATGGCCTACCGTACCATGTTCCCACAGGTGTCCCAATGAAAACGGTACCTCCCGTGTGGGTGCACCTACCTGGCTGCCAAGGGGAAAGCCTAAAACACAAGTAACCCCAAGTCTGTTTTCTGACCGGAATTTGAGACGCTCTGCCGACCGGCACAACATACAGATATGGGCCTCGGGTGTCCAAGCCACCGGGGAAAACAGGGAACCCCATGCATTTCCGAAAAGAGGACACCCATGGGAATCCACAGAGGTATGATATGCCCAAATCGCCCCAGAATTTATTACCCAGACACCCCCACAAAGTCGAAATGTGGGGGTAAAAACGCATTTTCTGCACATTTCGATCAGCTCACCCATCGAAACACGCCCCCAACAGCACATGGCCTACCGCCCCGCGTTCCCACAGGTGTCCCGATGAAAACGGTACCTCACATGTGTGGGTGCACCTACCTGGCCGCCAAGGGGAAAGCCTAAAACACAAGTAACCCCAAGTCTGTTTTCTGACTGGAATTTGAGACGCTCTGCCGACCGGCACAACATACAGATATGGGCCTTTGGTGTCCAAGCCACCGGGGAAAACAGGGAACCACATGCATTTCCGAAAAGAGGACACCCGTGGGAATCTGCAGAGGTGTGATATGCCCAAATCGCCCCAGAATTTATTACCCAGACACCCCCGCAAAGTCAGAAATGTGGGAAAAAAACACATTTTCCGCACATTTCGCTCAGCTCACCCATCGAAACACGCACCCAACAGCACATGGCCTACCGTCCCGCGTTCCCACAGGTGTCCCAATGAAAACGGTACCTCACATGTGTAGGTGCACCTAAACAGGGACCCCCATGCATTTCCAAAAAGAAGACACCCGTGGGAATCCACAGAGGTATGATTTGCGCAAATCGCCCCTGAATTTATTACCCAGACACCCCTGCAAAGTCTGAAATGTGGGCAAAGAAAATGCATTTTCCACATATTTCGCTCGGCTCACCCATCGAAGGTCTGTTTTCTGATCGAAATTTGAGAGATGCTCTGCCGACCGGCACAACATACAGATATGGGCCTCGGGTGTCCAAGCCACCGAGGAAAACAGGGAACACCATGCATTTCCGAAAAGAGGACACCCGTGGGAATCCGCAGAGGTATGGTATGCCCAAATCGCCCCAGAATTTATTACCCAGACACCCCCACAAAGTCCGAAATATGGGGAAAAAAACGCATTTTCCGCACATTTTGCACATTTCTCACCCATCGAAACACGCCCCCGACAACACATGGCCTACCGTCCCGTGTTCCCACAGGTGTCCGATGAGAACTGTACCTCACATGTGTGGGTGCACCTACCGGGGGCGCAAAAGGAAAAGGGTAACCCGCTGGTAACCCCAAGCCTTTCGCCACAGCACATTTTGTTCATGTGGGAAACCTACAGATTTGGGCCTAGGGTGTTGAAGCCAGCAAGGGAAACAGGGAACCCCATGCATTTCCCAAAAGAGGACACCCGTGGGAATCCACAGAGGTCTGCCTTGTACCTTTTTCGTCGGGGCACCTGTAGGAATGCGAGAAGGTATGACATCTGTTGTTGGCAACATGTTTCGGTGTGAGTGGACAAAGGGAAATGTCTCTGAAAATGGCCAGAAATGAAGACAATTCTCAGACATTTCCCTTTGGTCACCCACTCAAACACGTCGCCAGCACCACATGGCCTACCGTCCCGCGTTCCCACAGGTGTCCCAATGAAAGGCAGACCTAGTGGGTGTCATACCTGAGTGAGAATGGGTACATCATTTGCACAGCAAGTGGTCGTTAGTGCTCCCAGTACATAGGAAAGTGCTGTCAGTAAGCCCCTTCACATGCACCTTTGCTCACACTTCTCATACATTCACGTCACAATGCAGTCGGACAAGCAAGGTGGGATTTAGCACACGGACAAGCCTCCCTGCTTAGCACAAGGAGGAACGTCCTTGTGAGCAGTGATGCCACGGCAAGGCACCCACCGTATCACTGACCATTCATACACCTTTTGTGTCTGCAGTCAGTCAGCATCCATGTCAGCAGTCACACCTCTACTAAAACACCTGCGCCAGAGCAAGCGTATCTGCACACTTGTCCCATGTGTCCGTGTGCTCACAATGCAACCGTGTCTCCAGGCAACGTCTTTCACATAATTTTCCAGCAATTGCACATCAACTGTCCGCATTCAAATGGCATGTGCCAACAATCGTATCTGCACACTGATAGCAAGTGCACATTGGCTCCCTTGGCTACCTGGCCTACAGGTGCTGTCTCTCACACCAACTTCAAGTATGTCCATAGCAAGTTTTTTACAGCACTCATATGTGCAACCTTACCCACACAAAGCTAACACCCTCTAACATGCTACTCATTTCTGCAGTGCTGGGAAAGTGCATTCACAGAAATGACTTCTGCATGTTCTATGTTGCGATACCTCACTCACACACCAATCGTATCCAAGTCATTCCTACAGACGACATTTCAGCTACACCACACATACCACAAGATATGGTAAAACAAAAAAGAGGGCAGGGTGGTACGAGGTACGCAAGACACCACCGCCATGTAGGTGTCCAAGTACCATTTTCATGACACTTCGACCTCAAGGGAGGGAGCCAAAGTGGCGTGTACTATTTCTAAAATACACCCATTGAATGAAGGGAACTGAAACAGTGTTCCCATCTTCACCAACCAACCCCTCCAGTGGAGGGAGCAGCACTAGCAATGCTTGTGAAGGCACGCTAAATGAAGTGACGTGAGGTGAAATGCTGTTGCATTTTCATTGATGGTACACCTCCAGTGCAGGGAGCAGGAGTGCCGTTCCTTTGTAATAGTTGCTCGAAATCCAAGGGTTCCTTTCAAGGGATGATGGCCATTTCCGGGAATCAGTCCATCTCCCAATACTTTTCCTTTGTATGATACAAAAGGAAACAAGGCTGTAGGCAGAGGCCTGGACTGGAAGGGCATTGGGGACAGTACACCCGAGTATCCTTCCTCACTCCTTGTTTACTACACACCTTACATCTTCATTGGTGTGGCAGGAACAAAATCAGCAAAGTGGCGATCTTGCAATCTTGCCACATCTTCTACCTCTGGAACTGAGGGAATTTCTACATGGACTATAGTCAGCGATTGAACAATTTCTGTTTCAAAGTTCAATAAGGACAGGTTGTTTTGTGGAGTATCTGCACGGTATACCACATACGCATTGAACGTTGCTATATGCATAATGCGTGTGGCCAACGTTTTGTACCAGAAGCGCGACTTGCGTTCAGCCTTGTATGACTCAAGCACTTGGTCGGTTTTATCTACTCCACCCATGTACTTGTAGTCCAGAATGCAGTTGGGCTTCTACACTTGCTGAGTATGCCCGCGCTCAGTGACTGCTGAAGTACTTTCATCATGAATAGTACTCAGCATGTACACATCCCTTTTGTGGGAGAATTTTACTGCCAACAGTTCATCCCGCCGCAATGCCATACATTCTCCCTTGGCCAACTTCTTGCACACAAGTTTTCTGGGGAAGCCTTTGCGGTTACAGCGCATTGTACCGCATGCCAGTGTGTCCACATTGAACAATTCCCTGAACAGTGGAATTCCTGTGTAGAAATTGTCCACATACAAATGGTGACCCCTATGGAGCCATGGTGTGAGAAGATCCCAAACAATCTTCCCAGTTGTCCCTAAATGGGCTTGGCAGCCCGGAGGGTTTAGGGTAGAGTCTTTCCCAGTGTAGACTCTCATGTTGCAGACATACCCAGTGGTACTTTCACACACCATGTAAAACTTGATCCCATATCGTGCTCTCTTGCTAGGAATGAATTGCTTGAACACTAGCCGGCCTTTGTAGAACATCAATGACTCATCAATGGATATGTTCTGGCTAGGAACATACACCTCTGCAAATCGCTGAGTCAAGTGCTTCAGAAATGGCTGAAGTTTGAACAGCCTATCAAAGTTTGGGTCCGTTCTGGGTAATGCTGCAGAGTTGTCATTGAAATGCAACTTACGTAGCAGTGCTTGAAAGCGATTCCTACTCATTGTAGCTGGAAAAAACGGGGTTGCATGAACTGCTACAGTAGAAAAGTACATTGAGACAGACGGCTTCAGCGATATTCCCATGTTCAGAATGAGACCCCAAAATGTTCTCATCTCAAAGATCGGTTGTTGGAACCCCTGCTTGTGCTCTGGAATGGGGTTTCAGAGTGGAACCCCTTGACCGAATGAACTGTGCAGCGTACAAATTCGTTTGCTGAACCATATCTGCAATTAACCCTTCATCAACAAAAAGGTTGAAAAAGTCAATAGGCTGAAACCCCTCTGTATTTATTGTGCACCCTGATATTCCAGTGAAAGGGGGCACAACAGGCTGAGCCATTGCTGGAGGCACCCACTCTGACTCATCATCGATGACAGGAACTGGCACATGCCTTGCACGTCCTGCTTGTCCCCTCCCCCTTACAGGTCTCCTGCGTGTGGGAAGGGTGGGAATACTGCATGTGGGAAGGGTGGGAATAGGTGCATGTACTCTTTCCACCTCTTCGTCCTGAGATGATGAGCAGGAAGAACTACCATCCACGGAGAAATCACTTCCCCAATCACTTTCATGCTGACCCTCAGAAGCAGTATCTGTATCAGATTCCATATCCACCTCTGTGCCATGCTCTGAGCCAGATTCCATCAGTGCAGCTAACGCCTCTGCACTAGACAGGAATCTCGCCGAGAAGCCATGACTACTGTCGCTATGGAACCCTTCACTGTCCAAAGAACAGAGAAAGACTGAAACA
Source organism: Ambystoma mexicanum (assembly GCF_040938575.1). Taxonomy (NCBI): domain Eukaryota; kingdom Metazoa; phylum Chordata; class Amphibia; order Caudata; family Ambystomatidae; genus Ambystoma; species Ambystoma mexicanum. Next base: position 1,130,390,655 of record NC_090926.1, read on the forward strand.
ATAAGTATGTGTGCTTCTCAAAGTGTGGAACCTAGTAGAGTAAGTGCTATGCAATGCCACAAACCTACACCACACAAGGACGCCAAAATGTCAAAAGCAACCATGTAACGTATTAGTGATTGGGTGAGTTGAAAAGGCAGAGGCGATCAAAACTCAGACGGAACAAAAGGAAAGTACATGCCAGACCCTTCCAGACAATTGCTGGCACACTTTTCAACAAGGCAGAGCGGCAGCCAGAGTCACACACATCAACCACAACCATCCTACATCTCTGCCTGGCCAACTCTACAGCTTTCCCCTCCAGGAAGGGATGGGGACCCTGCCGGGGCACCCTGCAACCACTGCTGAACTTGGGGGACATAATACCCACATAGGAGACGGCGCCCAAGGCCAGTGACATCACCCCCTGAATGTCTTGCCCCTCTGGCTACCCTGCGCTACAGCTTTGCCCCCTGTGAAAGGATGGGGCCTCTGGCGGGTCACACAGGGACCACTCCTGGACTTGGACGACAGAAGTGGTGAACACTGCAATAAAAGGAATGAGCTCCGTACCACGTGGGCATTGCATGCTCAGAAGAAATGACCATCTGCATTACTACTGCAAACATTTTTGTGACACTGCTGCTAGTTATCATTACCACCGTTTGTATTTCTGCAAAGCAACCACCTTCCTCTATGAAAGCCACAACCATCATTGCCCTCAGGACCTCCCCACTACCCATTCCATCCCATACCACTGACACTGCAGCCACATTTCCTCCCACCACAGTAACCATCCACCTCCACATTACAATGGGTATCTACAAAAGTAATATATGCAGTACTTACATTAGTCAGCGAAAGCTTTCCAGGAGCCACAACTGCAAAGGAAACACAAAATAATTACATTCAATACTTAGCCTACCAATAACACATCTAAACTGTCTTGGGGGTTTCTGCTAACTTTTCGATTTCTACCACCCGATACATGGCACATCCCAGTCATCTACCACCACGGAAGGCTACACTGCACACTGATAGGAAATGGAAATAAGACGAATAGGCGTATGGCTACCCCCAGCACAAAAAAAAAACTTGTACAGATAGCTACGTAGCAAACTGCCCTCCCTGGGAAACAGCACTGTTTAGCTGATCTGGGGGGAAACTTGTGACCTACCACGGCAACTGTGTCCCTGGCCACCCCAATGCCTCCCCAGAGCACCCAATCCCGTTCACACCACCAACACTACAGGGCCAGTTCCCACCCACCCGAGTAGCAATCCGTCCCCTGCATAAACAATGGACCCATAACCAAAAGTCAATACTTACATAACAAGGGAGAAGCTTGAACTGCACAAGACCTGTAAAGGGAACAAAGGAACACATAAATGATCCGTGTCAGCCCAGCCAAACACCAAACCACCCAGACAGCCCCCCCCATTGCATGGGGCAGTAGTGTTTACCCACCTTGGGGGAGGATGGGCACACTAATGTGGCCATCTGCGCCAAGCGAAGCAGGGTAAACAAAGAAAATAATACAAAATCGTAGGCTGCTTTTTAGGGGGTACTGAGGGGCACCCTACATTGCCGGCAAATGTTATACTGTAATGGGGGGTAGCCCTCTGCCCCCCAACCCCAAATGGAGGTCCCCACCTCATGCATCCCTCCCTGCCGTCAGATAGGGGAGGCCCCACCTCATGCATCCTTCCCTGGGCTCAGATGCCCCTTCCTAGGAGCAGATATCTGCCCCCTGGGAGGGTTGCAGGAGGTGGGGCACTCTATCTGTGGTGGGGGGGTGAGTGCCACCCCCTGTTGCAGTGCAACATTCGCTGCCAATTTAGGGTGCCCCTCAGCCCCTCCTAAAATGCAGCCTACGATTTTGGATTTTTTTGTTTTTGTTTACCCAAGTTCGCTTGGCGCAGATGGCCACATTAGTGTGCCAATCTGGCCCCAGGGTGCCCAAACCCTACTGCCCCATCTATTGGAGGTCCTGCCCCACCTTTTGTGGTGGCCCTCTCCTCACCCACAGCGAACGGAGGGGAGGAGCACATCATGCAGTCCTTCCTAGGAGGCTCAGGGAGGGCTGCATGAGGTGTCCCCCCCAGCCATTTGGGGTGGGGGAGGAGAGGGCCACCACAAAAGGTGGGGCAGGATCCCCAATAGATGGGGCAGAAGGGTTTGGGCACCCTGGGGCCAGATTGGCACACTAATTTGGCCATCTGCGCCAAGCGAAGTTGGGTAAACAAAGAAAATAATACAAAATCGTAGGCTGCTTTTTAGGGGGGGCTGAGGGGCACCCTAAATTGACAGCAAATGTTGTACTGCAACGGGGGGGGCACTCTCCCCCCACCCCAAATGGAGGTCCCCACCTCATGCATCCCTCCCTGGCGTCAGATAGGGGAGGCCCCACCTCATGCATCCCTCCCTGGGGTCAGATGCCCCTTCCTAGGAGCAGATATCTGCCCCCAGGGAGGGTTGCATGAGGTGAGTCCCTCCATTTGGGGTGGGGGGGTGAGTGCCACCCCCCGTTGCAGTACAACATTCGCTGCCAAATTAGAGTGCCCCTCAGCCCCCCCCCCTAAAATGCAGCCTACGATTTTGTATTATTTTTTTTGTTTACCCAAGTTCGCTTGGCGCAGATGGCCACATTAGTGTGCCATTCTGCCCCCAGGGTGCCCAAACCCTACTGCCCCATCTATTGGGGGTCCTGCCCCACCTTTTGTGGTGACCCTCTCCTCACCCACACTGAACGGAGGGAGGGGGGCACATCATGCAGTCCTTCCTAGGAGGCTCAGGGAGGGCTGCATGAGGTGTCCCCCCCAGCCATTTGCGGTGGGGGGGAGAGGGCCACCACAAAAGGTGGGGCAGGACCCCCAATAGATGGGGCAGTAGGGTTTGGGCACCCTGGGGCCAGATTGGCACACTAATGTGGCCATCTGCGCCAAGCGAAGTTGGGTAAACAAATACAATTTTACAAAATCGTAGGCTGCTTTTTAGGGGAGGCTGAGGGGCACCCTAAATTGGCAGTGAATGTTGTACTGCAACGGGGGGGCACTCTCCCCCCCACCCCAAATGGAGGTCCCCACCTCATGCATCCCTCCCTGGCGTCAGATAGGGGAGGCCCTACCTCATGCATCCCTCCCTGGGGTCAGATGCCCCTTCCTAGGAGCAGATATCTGCCCCCAGGGAGGGTTGCATGAGGTGGGGCCCTCCATTTGGGGTCGGGGGATGAGTGCCACTACCCGTTGCAGTACAACATTCGCTGCCAATTTAGGGTGTCCCTCAGCCCCCCCTAAAATGAAGCCTACGATTTTGGATTTTTTATTTTTTTTACCCAAGTTCACTTGGTGCAGATGGCCACATTAGTGTGCCATTCTGCCCCGAGGGTGCCCAAACCCTACTGCCCCATCTATTGGGGGTCCTGCCCCACCTTTTGTGGTGGCCCTCTCCTCACCCACCCCGAACGGAGGGGGAGGGCACATCATGCAGTCCTTCCTAGGAGGCTCAGGGAGGGCTGCATGAGGTGTCCCCCCCAGCCATTTGGGGTGGGGGGGAGAGGGCCACCACAAAAGGTGGGGCAGTAGGGATTGGGCACCCTAGGGCCAGATTGGCACACTAATGTGGCCATCTGCGCCAAGCGAAGTTGGGTAAACAAAGAAAATAATACAAAATCGTAGGATGCTTTTTAGGGGGGGCTGAGGGGCACCCTCAATTGGCAGCAAATCTTGTACTGCAACGGGGGAGGGCACTCTCCCCCCCACCCCAAATGGTCCCCACCTCATGCATCCCTCCCTGGTGTCAGATAGGGGAGGCCCCACCTCTTGCATCCCTCCTTGGGGTCAGATGCCCCTACCTAGGAGCAGATATCTGACCCAGGGAGGGTTACAAGGGGTGCCCCCCTTTCTACTTCGGTTGGGGGGTTGGAGGGCCACCCCCCTTTCAATCAGTAAAACATCCATGGTGGCTAGTGGCCCCATGGGTCTCCCTTTTCCAACGATACCCGCCTCGATCTCCGGCTTGCAATACAGCCGGAGATCGAGGCGGAACAAGAAGGTCTCTTATTTTCTCTCTTCCCCGCAGCAGCCGAAAATGGCTGCTGCAGGGAATTTACTTTCAGTTTCACGCCGACGTGCGTTACGCACGCTGACGTGAAACTGAAGGTAATCCAGCCCCCTGGCAGTGAGGAGGGACCTCCCCCTCACATAGCCGGGTGGTTGGATTACAGTTTAGCTCGATCCCTGCGTTGCAGGGATCGAGCAAAACAGAGTGCCTAAACCGACAAGCCGCTCGTCGGAGGCAACCTGGAGCGCCTGCCACCGATGAGCCGGCTCGTCGGTGGCACTTAAAGGGTTAATATACACATCCTAGCGTATCTAGGGGGAGGTGCTCTCATTATTTAGATGGACTCTGTATTGAATATCCGTACTTTGTTATTCTGCCCTATTCTGTAATGATCTGGTTAGAGTAATGATGTCACCTACCTTTAGTCAGGGATAGTAGAAGCTAAATCCAGGTCCAAGCCAGGCGGTTTATTCCTCGTGGCAGGTTATGTTGAAAGCACAAGACCTCTGGACTTCAATCTTCATGCAGAAGCACGATCAATGTAGCGACTAAGAAAAGGGAACCCAGAGTTAGTTAACCGTTAGATGTTGGGACCCTTGGGGGGGTGGTCACTATGCTGTTATTCAAGTAAAACCTGCTTTACATTCTAGTTGAAGCGAGACTCGTGAGTGGATGGGCGCGTGTGCGTCCTTTCGTGGCGATATAAATCCTTATTCTGAGCGCAAGGTGTAAATCCTTGCTCGTATACTGGCTGCTGCAGCTAGTCTGTACATCTGTGTTTATGGAGGCAGTCACCGGAAAATGCCGGAAAAACGCCAGTAGTGGCCACTTACCTTAGCTGTCCTTCTTTTATGTTAATTGCATTTTTCAGCTCTCTTTGTATACAAAGAGTTATTTTAGAGGCTTATGAAAGTGCTAAGTCTTTCAATTTTTTGCACATATATTAGGGGAATGATTTCTCGGGTCTATGTACCACTTGTCCATAGTTTAGACCTTCAGCCATTCAATGGACTCGTTGAGTCTTTTCTTATTGCTCTGTGTTAAAAAAATGAGTCTTTGTTCTTTTTCGAGTAGAATTCGACTTCTAGTATTCTGGTCGTGGCCTCGTACCATTAGGGGTATGGTCCATTTCAAATCCTCAAAACCATGTTTAGCTTCAGTAAAGTGTTTCACTAGGGGGGCATTAGGTATTTTATTCTTGAGGCAACTTTTATGTTCCTGCATTCTGACTTTTGCTTTTCTGTTTGTTTTTCCTATATAATGTTTATTACAGGGACAGGTAATCATATATATAACATATTCCGAATTACAGTTCGTCAACTGTTTTTGCTGCCACAAGTTTGGTAGTCCAAAATTTACTTCTTCGGTCTTTTGTGTTAGTTTGCACATCATGCAACTTCCACATGGATAATGTCCTACAATTGGGTTAAGACCCCAGGTTTGAGTCAGACTAGTCGCTTTAGTTGTGTTGGCCTTCAGTGTACTGCTGCTTCCTCTGTTACCTATCGTTGTTGATTTTTTATATGCAAACATGGGGGTAGGTTTTTCTAAGTTTCCCCTTTCAAAGATTTTCCATTGTTTCTTCACTATTTGGGTGATCTTGAGACTTATATTAGTGAATGCGTTATCACATACCAAATGATCACTAGCAGGTTGTTTGTTCTTAAATCCTAGGAGAGCGTCACGGTTGTTATTGAACGCTCTCTTAGCGGATTTCTTCACCAGTTTCCTGGGGTATCCTCTCTGTCTAAGTTTAGTCGTTAGGTTTTTAGCTTCTGCATCGAATGCTGGTTTTTGGCTGCTGTTCCTTTTCAGGTGCAGAAATTGGGCATATGGTAAGTTATCCCTCAGGTGTTTCACGTGATGACTCTCGTAGTGTAAAAGGGAGTTTTTCTCTGTGGGTTTGTGAAAGGGTTTTACAAGTAAGCGGCCTTCTTCATGGAATATGGTCAGGTCTAAGAAATCAATTGAGTGTTTTTGGATATTAATGGTAAACTGAAGGTGTCGATTGCAGCTATTAAGCCAGTTTAAAAACTCTTATGGTATGGACCATAAGCACGTCATCAATATATCTCGCCCACGACTGAATATATTCTTCAAAAGGGTTTGGCATGTAGATGAATTGTTTTTAAAAAAATTCAACAAATAAATTTGCTAGGCTAGGAGCCATGGTAGCTCCCATTGCCTTACCTTCGATTTGCTGAAAACAGGTTCCTTAGAATTCGAAATAATTACATGTAAGTGCTGATTCTATGCACCAGAGGATAAATGAACTGGATACCAGATCGGTATCTAATCTGTTAAGTAGGATTTCGCTTACTGTTTCCAGTGTGGCTTGTTGCAGAATATTCGTGTAAAGTGAAACTATATCAGGACCTATTAAGTAGGAGTTCTCAGGATTATACAATACATTTTCATATTTTTTTATCACGTCTTTAGTATCTTTTAGATATGAATTCATCTTTACCACATAGCCTTTTAGATAGTGGTCGGCAAATTTTGAAAGCGGTTCTAGAATTGAGTTAATCCCTGATACTATGGGCCTCCCCGGGGGGTTCACTAGTGATTTGTGAATTTTGGGTAGGCAATAGAATTTTGGTTGGGTTGGTTCCAGATTGTTCAAGAACACCCGTTCTTGTTTACTGATTCAGTTCCTTTCAAGGGCCCTAGTGGTGTTCAGTTCAATCAAGTGTTGTAGGGCTTTAGAAGGATCCGCACTTAATCTCTTGTAGTAGTCTCCATTTTCCAGTTGTTTTGAACATTCTTCGATGTAGTCTTTCTTATTAAGCATCACGATAGCACCGCCTTTATCAGCTCTCTTGATAAGGATTTTGTCATTTGTCACTTATGAGAGTATTTTTACCAACTAATCTATAATAAAGTTTATATATTTTTTTGAATGAGAATTCATTCTTGAGAAAATGAGTAGCTGTTGACATTCCACTCTCCTACCTTCTCTATATCGTAAAAGTTAAATTAAATTAAGGTAGGAGTCCACTTGAGAGTGGATTTTTGGGATCTCTGTCATGATGCCTGCCCCCGGAAGACCAGACCAGGCCCAGCAGCCCCGGAAGCAGGCATCATGCCACTTGGAGCATGCCCAAAAGCCCCAGTTAGGGGCTGTTTGGGTGCAGTCCTGGCGCCTATGGCGTCAGGCTCATAAAGATAAAGTCAGTCCTGGCGCCATGGGCGCCAGGCTCATTATTGATAACTTACCTGAAGCAGACCATGCTGCATACTCACCTGAGGCAGACCATGCTGCATGAATACTCAATCCAAATGAGGCTTAGGAGGGACTATTTTACTGAAGGGACTATTTTGTTACTTGGGTGGGGCTGTGGAAGAATACTTACCTGGATCTTCTTCCAAGGCTATTTAAACCAAGCCCGGACAGCCACACGTGCTTTGCGTTATTCTGCTTGCTGCAGCGTAACGCTCACCGTGTTTTCAGCAGCTCCAATCTTCAGCCACGCCCGCTTCAGTCCTGGGACTCCTGAAACAAGAAGAAAAGAAGGATAAAGGTTAGAACAGGAGTTTTAACTTTAATCCTTACCTGAATCCTGATCCATTTCGCCACGGAACTGAAAGACAGAAGTCTTTGAAGCATCGCTTCGCATTCCTACGGCGCCGCGCTGAACTCACCTGCTTGGCGGTACTTCAGCATTCCATCACGCTCTCTCCATCTCGCGGCCGCCCTCCGACACCTAAGGAGACAAAGACAGCAAGGTGTGCATGCGGACTCTCTAAGGCTATACAAGCTACCCCCAAGGACTTACCTGATTTACCACCGGAGGTACTCACCTCATCTCGGATCGGCGCAGTCAACTCTGCTTCATCGCCGTACCCCGGCCCCTAAGGGGAGAAAGCGAAGACAATACCAGTTACCCCCCACAAAACGTACCTGATTTACCACGGGTGTCTCACCTCATCTCGGGTCGGCACAGTCAACTCTGCTTCATCGCCGTACCCCGGCCCCTAAGGGGTAAACCACAATAGACTTACCTGAATCTTACCAATTGCCATTTGGAAATCTTTGAGTGGATTAATTGGCAACCTGCAAGGAATCGGACAGAGTGAAGATCAGACATTTGAACTCTTATGAACAATTGGACTTTAGAGTCAATACTGGAACTCACAATTCTTCTACGCCAGTGAAGTAACTGGTCATCAACGCTCCCCTGCGGTCGACGCAGGATGGAGAGCTCATCCTTCCAAACCATCAGGTGAGACTAAGGAGGGGACATCAAGAGTGATTTGTGGGAAGACAACGGGAGTGGGGAAGGTGGGTTGACACTCAATTCCACGGCTGGTTAATTCTTCTTCTCCTTTGCAAAAGAATATTCTTGCGAGCCAGACAAACTAGGCTGAGCGGGCCAGTCCAGTCAGTCATCTCGGCGCTACACGTCACGCTGGTGGAAACAACAGCGGCCCAGTTCCGGTCGACGCCCCCGTGGGAACCAGGTGAGCGTAACAGAACGCGAAGCCTACCCACAAATACCCACCTGGGCGTCATGGAGACCTCGGAAACTGATCAGTTGGCCCAATTATTAGGGGAATTAAGGGCCGAAGTGCATTCCGCCCGCCAAGAAACCAATGCCCTCAGGAGGGAACTGATAGTGTCAAAAGAACGAACTGATGAGTTGGCCAGACAACTACTACAGAGCAAGGCTGGACAAACACCTCTACCAGGACTTGGGGCAAGTCCAGCTCCTGTACCATCGAGTAACCCGGTGCAGATAAATTTACCTGGAGCTGTTCCTTTGGCTCCGCCTGAACGCTTTGCCGGAGAACCAAAAGGGTTTGTAATATTCATGAATCAATGCCGCTTGCACTTTTTATGTAGACCTGGAGCTTTCCCAAACGATCAGGCCAAGGTAGCCTTTGTACTGTCATATCTCAGCGGCAGTGCGGCGGATTGGTCCATTCCACTAGTTAACCAGGATGACCCGATTCTTCGAGATTTCCAGGGTTTTCGAACAAGCATGGAAAGACTATTCGCCCGACACTCCCGAGGACAGGCTTTGGACAACAAACTTTTATCCCTACGTCAAGGTAACCATGATCTTTTATCTTACATTGCAACTTTCAATAGATTAGTAGTGGAAACCGAATGGCCTGAAGCCAAGCGAATCACATTATTCCATCGAGGACTTCGGGGAGAACTCAAAGATGTTTTGGCCCAAATCGTGAACACGCCTCAAGACTGTGCTGAATATATAGATCTAGTGGTCGAGCTCGATCACAGACTTCAAACCAGGAAGGCTGACCGAACCAAGTTTGAGAACAGGGTGTTGGTTAAAACCCACGTAAGCTCCAAGGAAGTAGATGTCTCAGAACCTATGAAAATCGGGGGGGTTAAAGGACCCTTAACCCAGCAGGAAAGAGATAGAAGACGGCAACTGCAATTATGTTTATATTGCGGAACTACTGGTCATTTTCTTCGGAACTGCCCTGTAAAACCACCCAAGAAAGTTATAGGAGCAGCAGACGAAAACGATGTGAAATCTGACTCGGGAAACGACCACGCCCGGCAAGCGTAGAGGTCCGCTTGCCGAGCTTAAAGAAGGACACTCTGACCTCGCATTTCACCATACCCATGGTCCTTGTAGATCCAGAGCAGCCATCACGCATGCACGTGGTAAAGGCGTACGTAGACAGTGGAGCCATAGGAAATTACTTGGACTGGGAATTGGCTACCAGGATTAATCTATCTCTCAACCGCAAGACCACGGCCGATGTTGGCACCACTGTAGATGGAACGGAAATTGCCTCTGGACCCGTAACTCATTCCACTGCAGAGATGACATTGCTGAGTCAAGATGGGCATCGAGAGGCTATGATGTTTGACTTAATCAAGGCCCCACAGTTTCAGCTGATACTGGGGATACCTTGGTTGGAAAAACATAATCCCTGTATTGATTGGCGAGAGAAGAGACTAACCTTCCCAGAATGTGCTCACACCTGCTACCCAAGGAAAACTCAAAACTCAGTCCTGGCCCCAGTAATTCCTGTAGCCATACAATTACCTGTTGAATACCAAGACTTTCAGGATGTCTTCCAAAAGGAACAGGCAAACACCTTACCACCTCACAGATCGTATGATTGTCAAATAGATCTTGTACCTGGAGCACAACCACCTTGCAGCAGAATCTATGCCCTTACGGAACCCGAAAATCTCCACTTGCGCCAGTACCTAGACCAGTACCTTGCTAATGGCTTCATTCGCCCGTCCAAGTCCCCTGCATCTTCAGCTTTGTTCTTCGTACCGAAAATGGAAGGCGACCTTAGAACATGTATAGACTACCGCGCACTGAATCAGATAACCATCAAGAATCGATACCCACTGCCTTTGATCCCAGAACTACTAGACCAGGTTAAGGACGCTTGTAGATATACACGAAACTAGACCTTCGGGGGGCCATATCATCTGGTACGTGTCAAAGAGGGTGACGAATGGAAGACTTCTTTTCGTACCAAGTACGGACTATTTGAGTACCAGGTGATGCCCTTCGGACTATGCAATGCACCAGCAGCCTTCCAGTTCTTCACGAACGATGTCCTCTGAGAGCTTATCGACGTTTGTGTGGTCGTTTACATCGACGACATCTTAGTATACTCTTTATCAGAATCTGAGCATGTAAAACACGTCCGAGCAGTCCTAGAGAAGTTACGCCAGCATAAATTATATGCTAAACTGGAAAAGTGCATCTTCCACACTACGGAAGTGGAATTCCTTGGATTTATTCTGACCCCGAGAGGAATCCGGATGGATACACGAAAAGTGGATGCCATTCTTAATTGGCCTTCGCCAAGTTCAATCAAAGGAGTTCAAAGCATGCTTGGCTTTGCCAATTTCTACCGCAGGTTTCTCCCGGACTTCTCGCACATTGTACATCCCATTACAACGCTGTTGCGAAAAAACAAATGCTTTGTGTGGACAGAGGAAGCCGAGAACGCCTTCCAAGGGTTAAAAGCTAAATTCACATCTGCTCCCATATTAAGACACACGCGCCCCAAGCTTCCCTACATAGTGGAAACGGATGCATCCAGTTCAGCCATGAGAGCAGTCCTTTCCCAAAAGGATCCCGAAACTAACCAGCTTCACTCAGTGGCGTTTTGGTCAAGAAAATTTTCAGCCCCCGAATTAAACAATGCCATAACCGACAAGGAGCTGCTGGCCATCAAGTCCTCCTTCAAGGCTTGGTGGCACTATCTACTGGGTGGCAGACATACCATCACGGTCATCACCGATCACTGCAACTTACAATACCTAAAGACAGCCAAAGCCCAATCTTCGCGCCAACTCCGTTGGGCATTGTTCTTCGCCGAGTTTGATTTTGTAATAACCTATCGACCAGGTTGTAAGAATGGTAAAGCAGACGCCTTGTCCCGGATTGGAATGGGAGAAGCAGAAATAACTTTAGAACCCGTACCCATAATTCCGGAACAGAGAATCCTTGGCCTGACATCCATACACACACTGGAGGACATTCAAAACAAGATCCACCAACTCTTTGATTCCGTTGCCCTACAGGACTGGGCAAAGAAAGGTCCAGAGTACTCTGTCATCGATGATTTACCTTATTATAAAGGCCGGCTATTTTTACCGCAAAAAGAACTACAGGAACTTGTCATTTCCCATTACCATGACACCTTAATAGAAGGGCATCCGGGTATTGCAAAAACCGAAACTAAAATTAGGAAGCAATTTTGGTGGCCCACCTGGCGAAAGGATGTCAAGTCATTTGTCATGTCTTGTGGCATTTGCACACAAAATAAAGGGCAAAAGAAAAAACCTGCTGGATTATTGCAACCATTAGACATACCACCTACCCCTTGGCATACCTTGTCATTAGACTTTATCACGGATTTACCCCCGTACCAAGGTTACAATACCATTCTAGTTATTGTAGATCTTTTTTCTAAAATGGCCCACTTCATTCCTTTAAAAGGGATACCTTCAGCTTCAATCCTGGCCAAGGAATTCCTTGAAAATGTTGTCCGCCTGTATGGCTTTCCTTCAGTGTTAATTTCAGATCGGGGCAGTCAATTCATTTCACATTTTTGGAGGAAATGCTGCCAACTGGCACAAATTGATGTTAGGCTTTCGACCAGTCACCACCCTCAGACCGACGGTCAAACGGAGAGGACCAACCAGACGCTTGAACAGTACCTCCGTTGTAGGCTACATCAGTCTGAGGGGAATTGGAAAGACATTCTGTGGATCGCAGAGTATGCGTACAATAATTCCATACACTCAGGAACTGGACAAAGTCCTTTTTTTACCATTTATGGGCACCATCCTCGAACCTCGGATTTGGACTCACCCCAGCATTTAGAGATGCCCGCAGTAGACCATCTCCACGTTGTTATTACACAAGCCTTTAAAGAAGCAACCATCCATTTGCAAAAGGCTAAGGAAAAATACAAAAAGGATGCGGATCAGCACAGAAGTGAAGCTCCTCAATACCAAATAGGGGACCAAGTATGGTTAGCCACTAAGCACTTACCACTCAAGGGGACTCGGACCTTTAACCCCAGGTATTTGGGACCTTTTTCTGTCAAGGCAATTATTAACCCAGTGGCCGTCAAGTTGGACCTACCTGCTCATATGCGAATCCATCCCGTCTTCCACGTGTCTCTTTTGAAGCCAGTGCAACCAGGAACTAGGCTAACCATTCCATCTGAACCTATTCTCATAGAAGGGGAGCCCGAGTTCGAAGTCAAGAATATTTTGGACTCAAAAAGAGTGAGATCAAAACTCTTTTACCTAATTGACTGGAAAGGTTATGGTCCGCAGGAAAGGTCTTGGGAACCTAGTGACCACGTGCATGCACCTCGTTTAGTGAAGAGGTTCCATCTGGAATTTCCAGACAAACCACGGCCAAGAGTGAGAACGACTTTAGGAGGGGCCTTGAGGGGGAGTGCTGTCATGATGCCTGCCCCCGGAAGACCAGACCAGGCCCAGCAGCCCCGGAAGCAGGCATCATGCCACTTGGAGCATGCCCAAAAGCCCCAGTTAGGGGCTGTTTGGGTGCAGTCCTGGCGCCTATGGCGCCAGGCTCATAAAGATAAAGTCAGTCCTGGCGCCATGGGCGCCAGGCTCATTATTGATAACTTACCTGAAGCAGACCATGCTGCATACTCACCTGAGGCAGACCATGCTGCATGAAGACTCAATCCAAATGAGGCTTAGGAGGGACTATTTTACTGAAGGGACTATTTTGTTACTTGGGTGGGGCTGTGGAAGAATACTTACCTGGATCTTCTTCCAAGGCTATTTAAACCAAGCCCGGACAGCCACACGTGCTTTGCGTTATTCTGCTTGCTGCAGCGTAACGCTCACCGTGTTTTCAGCAGCTCCAATCTTCAGCCACGCCCGCTTCAGTCCTGGGACTCCTGAAAAAAGAAGAAAAGAAGGATAAAGGTTAGAACAGGAGTTTTAACTTTAATCCTTACCTGAATCCTGATCCATTTCGCCACGGAACTGAAAGACAGAAGTCTTTGAAGCATCGCTTCGCATTCCTACGGCGCCGCGCTGAACTCACCTGCTTGGCGGTACTTCAGCATTCCATCACGCTCTCTCCATCTCGCGGCCGCCCTCCGACACCTAAGGAGACAAAGACAGCAAGGTGTGCATGCGGACTCTCTAAGGCTATACAAGCTACCCCCAAGGATTTACCTGATTTACCACCGGAGGTACTCACCTCATCTCGGATCGGCGCAGTCAACTCTGCTTCATCGCCGTACCCCGGCCCCTAAGGGGAGAAAGCAAAGACAATACCAGTTACCCCCCACAAAACGTACCTGATTTACCACGGGGGTCTCACCTCATCTCGGGTCGGCACAGTCAACTCTGCTTCATCGCCGTACCCCGGCCCCTAAGGGGAAAACCACAATAGACTTACCTGAATCTTACCAATTGCCATTTGGAAATCTTTGAGTGGATTAATTGGCAACCTGCAAGGAATCGGACAGAGTGAAGATCAGACATTTGAACTCTTATGAACAATTGGACTTTAGAGTCAATACTGGAACTCACCAATTCTTCTACGCCAGTGAAGTAAATGGTCATCAACGCTCCCCTGCGGTCGACGCAGGATGGAGAGCTCATCCTTCCAAACCATCAGGTGAGGCTAAGGAGGGGACATCAAGAGTGATTTGTGGGAAGACAACGGGAGTGGGGAAGGTGGGTTGACACTCAATTCCACGGCTGGTTAATTCTTCTTCTCCTTTGCAAAAGAATATTCTTGCGAGCCAGACAAACTAGGCTGAGCGGGCCAGTCCAGTCAGTCATCTCGGCGCTACACGTCACGTTGGTGGAAACAACAGCGGCCCAGTTCCGGTTGACGCCCCCGTGGGAACCAGGTGAGCGTAACAGAACGCAAAGCCTACCCACAAATACCCACCTGGGCGTCATGGAGACCTCGGAAACTGATCAGTTGGCCCAATTATTAGGGGAATTAAGGGCCGAAGTGCATTCCGCCCGCCAAGAAACCAATGCCCTCAGGAGGGAACTGATAGTGTCAAAAGAACGAACTGATGAGTTGGCCAGACAACTACTACAGAGCCAGGCTGGACAAACACCTCTACCAGGACTTGGGGCAAGTCCAGCTCCTGTACCATCGAGTAACCCGGTGCAGATAAATTTACCTGGAGGCGTTCCTTTGGCTCCGCCTGAACGCTTTGCCGGAGAACCAAAAGGGTTTGTAATATTCATGAATCAATGCCGCTTGCACTTTTTATGTAGACCTGGAGCTTTCCCAAACGATCAGGCCAAGGTAGCCTTTGTACTGTCATATCTCAGCGGCAGTGCGGCGGATTGGTCCATTCCACTAGTTAACCAGGATGACCCGATTCTTCGAGATTGCCAGGGTTTTCGAACAAGCATGGAAAGACTATTCGCCCGACACTCCCGAGGACAGGCTTTGGACAACAAACTTTTATCCCTACGTCAAGGTAACCAGGATCTTTTATCTTACATTGCAACTTTCAATAGATTAGTAGTGGAAACCGAATGGCCTGAAGCCAAGCGAATCACATTATTCCATCAAGGACTTCGGGGAGAACTCAAAGATGTTTTGGCCCAAATCGTGAACACGCCTCAAGACTGTGCTGAATATATAGATCTAGTGGTCCAGCTCGATCACAGACTTCAAACCAGGAAGGCTGACCGAACCAAGTTTGAGAACAGGGTGTTGGTTAAAACCCACGTAAGCTCCAAGGGAGTAGATGTCTCAGAACCTATGAAAATCGGGGGGGTTAAAGGACCCTTAACCCAGCAGGAAAGAGATAGAAGACGGCAACTGCAATTATGTTTATATTGCGGAACTACTGGTCATTTTCTTCGGAACTGCCCTGTAAAACCACCCAAGAAAGTTATAGGAGCAGCAGACGAAAACGATGTGAAATCTGACTCGGGAAACGACCACGCCCGGTAAGCGTAGAGGTCCGCTTGCCGAGCTTAAAGAAGGACACTCTGACCTCGCATTTCACCATACCCATGGTCCTTGTAGATCCAGAGCAGCCATCACGCATGCACGTGGTAAAGGCGTACGTAGACAGTGGAGCCATAGGAAATTCCTTGGACTGGGAATTGGCTACCAGGATTAATCTATCTCTCAACCGCAAGACCACGGCCGATGTTGGCACCACTGTAGATGGAACGGAAATTGCCTCTGGACCCGTAACTCATTCCACTGCAGGGATGACATTGCTGAGTCAAGATGGGCATCGAGAGGCTATGATGTTTGACTTAATCAAGGCCCCACAGTTTCAGCTGATACTGGGGATACCTTGGTTGGAAAAACATAATCCCTGTATTGATTGGCGAGAGAAGAGACTAACCTTCCCAGAATGTGCTCACACCTGCTACCCAAGGAAAACTCAAAACTCAGTCCTGGCCCCAGTAATTCCAGTAGCCATACAATTACCTGTTGAATACCAAGACTTTCAGGATGACTTCCAAAAGGAACAGGCAAACACCTTACCACCTCACAGATCGTATGATTGTCAAATAGATCTTGTACCTGGAGCACAACCACCTTGCAGCAGAATCTATGCCCTTACGGAACCCGAAAATCTCCACTTGCGCCAGTACCTAGACCAGTACCTTGCTAATGGCTTCATTCGCCCGTCCAAGTCCCCTGCATCTTCAGCTTTGTTCTTTGTACCGAAAATGGAAGGCGACCTTAGAACATGTATAGACTACCGCGCACTGAATCAGATAACCATCAAGAATCGATACCCACTGCCTTTGATCCCAGAACTACTAGACCAGGTTAAGGACGCTTGTAGATATACACGAAACTAGACCTTCGGGGGGCCATATCATCTGGTACGTGTCAAAGAGGGTGACGAATGGAAGACTTCTTTTCGCACCAAGTACGGACTATTTGAGTACCAGGTGATGCCCTTCGGACTATGCAATGCACCAGCAGCCTTCCAGTTCTTCACGAACGATGTCCTCCGAGAGATTATCGACGTTTGTGTGGTCGTTTACATCGACGACATCTTAGTATACTCTTTATCAGAATCTGAGCATGTAAAACACGTCCGAGCAGTCCTAGAGAAGTTACGCCAGCATAAATTATATGTTAAACTGGAAAAGTGCATCTTTCACACTACGGAAGTGGAATTCCTTGGATTTATTCTGACCCCGAGAGGAATCCGGATGGATACACGAAAAGTGGATGCCATTCTTAATTGGCCTTCGCCAAGTTCAATCAAAGGAGTTCAAAGCATGCTTGGCTTTGCCAATTTCTACCGCAGGTTTCTCCCGGACTTCTCGCACATTGTACATCCCATTACAACGCTATTGCGAAAAAACAAATGCTTTGTGTGGACAGAGGAAGCCGAGAACGCCTTCCAAGAGTTAAAAACCTAAATTCACATCTGCTCCCATATTAAGACACACGCGCCCTGAGCTTCCCTACATAGTGGAAACGGATGCATCCAGTTCAGCCATGGGAGCAGTCCTTTCCCAAAAGGATCCCGAAACTAACCAGCTTCACCCAGTGGCGTTTTGGTCAAGAAAATTTTCAGCCCCCGAATTAAACAATGCCATAACCGACAAGGAGCTGCTGGCCATCAAGTCCTCCTTCAAGGCTTGGTGGCACTATCTACTGGGTGCCAGACATACCATCACGGTCATCACCGATCACCGCAACTTACAATACCTAAAGACAGCCAAAGCCCAATCTTCGCGCCAACTCCGTTGGGCATTGTTCTTCGCCGAGTTTGATTTTGTAATAACCTATCGACCAGGTTGTAAGAATGGTAAAACAGACGCTTTGTCCCGGATTGGAATGGGAGAAGCAGAAAGAACTTTAGAACCCGTACCCATAATTCCGGAACAGAGAATCCTTGGCCTGACATCCATACAGACACTGGAGGACATTCAAAACAAGATCCACCAACTCTTTGATTCCGTTGCCCTACAGGACTGGGCAAAGAAAGGTCCAGAGTACTCTGTCATCGATGATTTACCTTATTACCAAGGCCGGCTATTTTTACCGCAAAAAGAACTACAGGAACTTGTCATTTCCCATTACCATGACACCTTAATAGAAGGGCATCCGGGTATTGCAAAAACCGAAGCTAAAATTAGGAAGCAATTTTGGTGGCCCACCTGGCGAAAGAATGTCAAGTCATTTGTCATGTCTTGTGGCATTTGCACACAAAATAAAGGGCAAAAGAAAAAACCTGCTGGATTATTGCAACCATTAGACATACCACCTACCCCTTGGCATACCTTGTCATTAGACTTTATCAAGGATTTACCCCCGTACCAAGGTTACAATACCATTCTAGTTATTGTAGATCTTTTTTCTAAAATGG
This sequence comes from Ambystoma mexicanum, assembly GCF_040938575.1. NCBI lineage: Eukaryota > Metazoa > Chordata > Amphibia > Caudata > Ambystomatidae > Ambystoma > Ambystoma mexicanum. The sequence goes on from NC_090926.1 coordinate 1,130,408,535, forward strand.
CCCACTTCATTCCTTTAAAAGGGATACCTTCAGCTTCAATCCTGGCCAAGGAATTCCTTGAAAATGTTGTCCGCCTGTATGGCTTTCCTTCAGTGTTAATTTCAGATCGGGGCAGTCAATTCATTTCACATTTTTGGAGGAAATGCTGCCAACTGGCACAAATTGATGTTAGGCTTTCGACCAGTCACCACCCTCAGACCGACGGTCAAACGGAGAGGACCAACCAGACGCTTGAACAGTACCTCCGTTGTAGGCTACATCAGTCTGAGGGGAATTGGAAAGACATTCTGTGGATCGCAGAGTATGCGTACAATAATTCCATACACTCAGGAACTGGACAAAGTCCTTTTTTTACCATTTATGGGCACCATCCTCGAACCTCGGATTTGGACTCACCCCAGCATTTAGAGATGCCCGCAGTAGACCATCTCCACGTTGTTATTACACAAGCCTTTAAAGAAGCAACCATCCATTTGCAAAAGGCTAAGGAAAAATACAAAAAGGATGCGGATCAGCACAGAAGTGAAGCTCCTCAATACCAAATAGGGGACCAAGTATGGTTAGCCACTAAGCACTTACCACTCAAGGGGACTCGGACCTTTAACCCCAGGTATTTGGGACCTTTTTCTGTGAAGGCAATTATTAACCCAGTGGCCGTCAAGTTGGACCTACCTGCTCATATGCGAATCCATCCCGTCTTCCACGTGTCTCTTTTGAAGCCAGTGCAACCAGGAACTAGGCTAACCATTCCATCTGAACCTATCCTCATAGACGGGGAGCCCGAGTTCGAAGTCAAGAATATTTTGGACTCAAAAAGAGTGAGATCAAAACTCTTTTACCTAATTGACTGGAAAGGTTATGGTCCGCAGGAAAGGTCTTGGGAACCTAGTGACCACGTGCATGCACCTCGTTTAGTGAAGAGGTTCCATCTGGAATTTCCAGACAAACCACGGCCAAGAGGGAGAACGACTTTAGGAGGGGCCTTGAGGGGGAGTGCTGTCATGATGCCTGCCCCCGGAAGACCAGACCAGGCCCAGCAGCCCCGGAAGCAGGCATCATGCCACTTGGAGCATGCCCAAAAGCCCCAGTTAGGGGCTGTTTGGGTGCAGTCCTGGTGCCTATGGCGCCAGGCTCATAAAGATAAAGTCAGTCCTGGCGCCATGGGCGCCAGGCTCATTATTGATAACTTACCTGAAGCAGACCATGCTGCATACTCACCTGAGGCAGACCATGCTGCATGAAGACTCAAGACAAATGAGGCTTAGGAGGGACTATTTTACTGAAGGGACTATTTTGTTACTTGGGTGGGGCTGTGGAAGAATACTTACCTGGATCTTCTTCCAAGGCTATTTAAACCACGCCCGGACAGCCACACGTGCTTCGCGTTATTCTGCTTGCTGCAGCGTAACGCTCACCTTGTTTTCAGCAGCTCCAGTCTTCAGCCACGCCCGCTTCAGTCCTGGGACTCCTGAAAAAAGAAGAAAAGAAGGATAAAGGTTAGAACAGGAGTTTTAACTTTAATCCTTACCTGAATCCTGATCCATTTCGCCACGGAACTGAAAGACAGAAGTCTTTGAAGCATCGCTTCGCATTCCTACGGCGCCGCGCTGATCTCACCTGCTTAGCGGTACTTCAGCATTCCATCACGCTCTCTCCATTTCGCGGCCGCCCTCCGACACCTAAGGAGACAAAGACAGCAAGGTGAGCAAGGGGACTCTCTAAGGCTATACAAGCTACCCCCAAGGACTTACCTGATTTACCACGGGAGGTACTCACCTCATCTCGGGTCGGCACAGTCAACTCTGCTTCATCGCCGTACCCCGGCCCCTAAGGGGAGAAAGCAAAGACAATACCAGTTACCCCCCACAAAACTTACCTGATTTACCACGGGGGTCTCACCTCATCTCGGGTCGGCACAGTCAACTCTGCTTCATCGCCGTACCCCGGCCCCTAAGGGGAAATCCACAATAGACTTACCTGAATCTTACCAATTGCCATTTGGAAATCTTTGAGTGGATTAATTGGCAACCTGCAAGGAATCGGACAGAGTGAAGATCAGACATTTGAACTCTTATGAACAATTGGACTTTAGAGTCAATACTGGAACTCACCAATTCTTCTACGCCAGTGAAGTAACTGGTCATCAACGCTCCCCTGCGGTCGACGCAGGATGGAGAGCTCATCCTTCCAAACCATCAGGTGAGACTAAGGAGGGGACATCAAGAGTGATCTGTGGGAAGACAACGGGAGTGGGGAAGGTGGGTTGACACTCAATTCCACGGGTGGTTAATTCCTCTTCTCCTTTGCAGAAGAATATTCTTGCGAGCCAGACAAACTAGGCTGAGCGGGCCAGTCCAGTCAGTCATCTCGGCGCTACACGTCACGCTGGTGGAAACAACAGCGGCCCAGTTCCGGTCGACGCCCCCGTGGGAACCAGGTGAGCGTAACAATCTCCCCATAGTTTTTTTCGCCAGATTTGATCCATCAGCTGTGATTATTGGATACCAGGGCTTGAACCTCATTACTGCATCCTCTCGGGTTGAGTGAGGAGTCGTGGGTTGGATTTCTTCATGGTCTGTGTGGAATTGCCGGCTTGATGCTCATTACTCTATCCTCTCGGGTTGAGTGAGGAGTCGTGGGTTGGATTTCTTCATGGTCTGTGTGGACTTGCCGGCTTGAGGCTCATTACTCCAGCCTCTCAGGTTGAGTGTGCAGTCGTGGGCAGGATTTCTACATGGTCTGTGTGGACTTGCCGGCTTGAGGCTCATTACTCCATCCTCTCAGGTTGAGTGTGTAGTCGTGGGCAGGATTTCTTCATGGTCTGTGTGGACTTGTCGGCTTGAGCCTCGTTACTCCATCCGCTCGGGTTCAGTGAGTAGTCGTGGGTCGGACTTCTTCATAGTCTGTGTGGGGCCTTGTCGCAGTAAGGCTTTTTTCATAGGTTCTTCGCTGTGAATGGAGCTGCCTGCAGTAAGCCAGAACCCTACAATGGCTCTGTTCGACGTATAGGGGATGCTAATGGACCTAGGGCATGGACACCATCCTGATGGGACCAGCAATGTCCCCTGCTGCAAAATGCGTGCTGCAAAGCGTGAATTCGTAGAGAAGTATGTGTTTCAGCGTTATGTTTTTGCATACGATTGCGGACATAGAGTGGCAGAGTGGTATCCCCTACCCCTCAATGCCAGTCCATCTCCCGCTGGGCCCATGGCAGTATGTTTCTCTGGCGTGCTCTTCAAGGCGGCTCTGTCTCAAGCAAGTGCAAACCTTGCAGCAGGTGATGGTGGCAGCAGTATACTTCATTACATGGTCTGGCCTTGTGATTACATACATAACATTGTGACCATGGCGTGCTGGGAGGCCTAAGGCTAGGTGGATTTGTAACGAACAGCTGGATGAGAACAGTGTGAACGGTATAGTGGAAGACATTAGAATTTAGTTTAAGGGAAACAATAGCTGGGTAGTGTCCTTGGTGAACATATGTGAAGGCTTCAAGGTCTCTTTGAGGGGGGTGCTAATCAAAAAGCGATTGACCAACAAAAAAGCTAAAAATGATGATGAAAGGTGATAGAGGTAGAAGATTGAGTAGTGTAACTGCAAATATACAAGGACGAGTTTGACACAAGTAACAACAAATACATGTTCAAATCATCAAAGGTAGAATTAAGGCATTTGTGATGGACTTACTGAAATCTAGGGCCTCATTACAAATCAGGCGGTCCAGAAAGAACGGTGGCGGTAAACCCGCCGCCACCGTTTTTTCCGGACCGCCTGATCCCGACTCCTGCAGGCGGGAGGTGATGTTCCCGCCAGGTTTGACCTGGCGGGTTTAACACCGCCCGCCTGCAGGCGGACGAGGAAACACTGGCAGCATTACGAGATGCTGCCGGTGTTTCCATGATCCCCATTCCCATTGAGTCCAGTAGGACTCAATGGGAATGGGGATGAACACCATTCCGCCTCCGTGATTCCCGGAAAACCGGGGTTGTAATTTCCTGGTAATTCCGGGAATCACGGAGGCGGAATGGTAATACGAGTCCGGCGGTAACCGAGGCGGTTTTACCGCCTCCGTTACCGCCGGACTCGTAATGAGGCCCCTAGACTGATACCGGACGCCCTAATTAAACTTATTTCCAAGGAGGGGAAAGACCCCTTGGATTGCTCCTCCTATAGGCCTATTTCTCTATTAAATAAAGACATGAACCTTCTTGCACAGTGATTGTCTAGCTGGTTTGATGTTGAGTGACCAGGGTACACAGTGCACAGTGTGCACAATTCAGTGTCTCACAATTCTGCTGCTGGGGCCTGAGGGCCAAGTTGGCTTTGTTAAGTGTAGGCACGAGGACCTAATGTGCTTTGTGAAAGTGCAGGGAAATGACTTCACGCTGAGTTCCCTAGGCTTGAAAAAGACACTTGACTGTGTTGAGTGGCCCTTTCTGTGAGCAGTACTAGAAAACGTTGCCCTGCAAAAAACAGATATGAGCATGCAAAGCAGCTCTGTATCGTGATCCTAAACCAAAGGCGCTTATTCTTAGAGAGGCTTCGGAAGAGTTCCCACTGACAAGGTGCACATGGCAGGGGTGTTCAGTGTCGCCTCCTGACGGAACACGCTCCGTGCTGTCGGATGAACTCATTGAATATTAAATCTCCCTTTGGGGGGATAACCATACAGAGCCTTTACATTTCAAAAAAGGTAGCAGGCGCTCCTCTCCAGAAAGAACATGGCATCATAACCTCACTGTACCTTCACAAATGGGAAATATCCATTTGCATATCAGTCTTTGTCCCGCCCACATGGGCAGTCCAGCTCCGAAATGCTATGGCAATTCCTCACTGAACAAGAGTACCAACAGCAACCCCATACACGTGTTTCAGCCTTGTTGGGCCTCATCAATGAGATGTAGCTGTGCCTTTCTGAGCACAGTGAGCAGGGAGTCCACGTCTGGTTGCCCCCAGGTAACTCAGGGTGACCAACCCCAAGTTCCTTGCAAATATTTCAAAAAAGGTAGCAGAGCCTTTACATTTGGCGATGAGGACGATAGAAAGATATGGTAATGTGGCGGGACTTGAGTCAATAATGCACAATCTTCCATTCTTCCCCTACTGGGAGGTGCAATAAAAGGAAGATGGCGGGATGGTGGGGAGGGCATGCATGCAGTAGCGGAGGCAGCTTTCGATGCCAGGGGGTGGATAATAGGGCACCAGCGGGAGGCTGGGTGGCTCACTGGGCACCAGGGGGAAAGCTGGGGGTGGAGGGGCGGCCACCCCCTGCTACTCCCCTGGCTCTGCCGCTGCAAGCAAGTGGTGGATGAGGAAATTAAATATTTTGGCACCTGGATTGCAAGGGCCCTCTCAATTATATGCAATGATAGCTGCCCGCTGCTTTGGAGAACCTTAAAAGCAGATATGCAAATATTAACGAAGAACACCATTTCGTGGATAGGGCGAATGACTCCTATAAAAATTAACCTACTGCTGAGGCTTTGAATTTATTTTTTACATAGATCCCTGGTTGAGTTCCTAAACCCTTTTTTGAGAAAAAGTTGGTGAAGTCTTCAAATTAATTTGATGTGGCGGGAAGCCTCACACAGCATACAGGGTCTTGACTCTACCAAAGGAGGAAGGGGGCTATGCATGCCCTGATTTAAGGTGTTATTTTAAAGCAGTGCAGTGGGTGCTCATGGTTGAAGACATGACAGTTGACATGGGTGGATTTTGGGCATACGTTGTGGGCTGTTGGACAACGCCCTTAAAAGTGAGAGACTTTCTTTGGACTCCTAAGAAATGAGTCCCCAAGAAAGTGTTGACTCACTGTACACTGTGTCTTATTTGGGACGTTTGGAGGTGTCCAAGGGATAATGGGTGTTGCCAACATGGCCCTTCCAATAGATCTCTCATTGTGGTGTCCATCCCACAATATTGGTCCACTGGACCATGTGAGTACTGAGTATTCAGGACTGGTCTACCATGGGTCTGGAGAAGGTGGGCTAGCTTTCCGAGGAGGTAGATATAAGCTGGCGGAGGAACTGGAGATGTAGGGTGAGACTTGATGACTAGTGCACCCTGAAGAATAGGGATTGAGTTGTGGTGGAGTGTGCAACCAGTAACCTCCTGGGGTTCTTAGGTATGTGTACATACTTGCCAATGGGATCTTCACATTTAAGACTCATAGGGCCTCATCACGACTTGGGCGGTAACGGTAACGCTATTAGCGCGGGCGGTATTAGCCCTACCGCCGAACTCCCCGGCGCTAATAGCGCCGGATCACGAGTTTGGCGGTAATGTAAGTCCCCATTCCCCACTGAGCCCATTCGGGAATGCCCCATTGGCGGATTGGCGGATTTCCCCCCAGCTCAGAGCTGGGGCGAAATCCGCCGGAGCCCTGATTTGGCGGACCCTTAAATCCGGCGGTAATAGCGCTACCGCCAGATTTAAGGGTTACCGCTGAAGTCGTGATGAGGCCCATAGTCTGAGCCCCAGTTTCCTGTATACTTTCTTTTATACAAGCCCCCGCTAGTGTTTTTTTGTTGCTGGTATACGTTTTTTGTTTATTTATAGTTTTATGTTGTCTGAAGTCTTGTTTTGTGTAGCGCTCTGCTAGTGTGTAGAGCTTTATAAGGATTTAATAAAAAGAAAAAGAAATTAAAAAATTAAAAATTAGTATTTTTTTTCTATTTAAGAGCAAAAGGTATGGTTCCGAGATCCAGCCGAAGGTGAACGGCTAGCGGAGACCTTAAGCAATATGAAACGGTATATGACCAGCCTCTAAGTAGGAGAGGAGTCATGTCTGTGATGTACAGATGCATGTAACCCATGATAAGGGAAGCTCAAAAGAGAAAGGGAAAACACGTCGCTAGAGATATACCTGACAAACTGGGGAAAGATATTTGAGAAAATTCTTAAGGGTCACCAATCGACCCTTGGCATGGCCTGTCCCCTCATGGCATGGCATGGCATATATGGTGGGGATGCCCAGCTATGCAGATTTATTGGGGCGAACACCATAGCTAGATTATAGGCATAACAGGAGAGGCACTGTCATCGAATGACCTGTCGAATATCTTTGGGGTTCCGCCAAGGAAGCTTAAGTGGAAAACATTGGTAAGTCTGAGAGGAACGACTGTGCAGAACTGGAACGTCTAAACATTCTCTGCAAATCAAGATTGGCTCCATAAAGTCTGGGAGACGTTTGTGTTGGACACGCATTCTTACCTCTCGATGGGGAACTAGTGACGCATTTGGAAGTTTGGGGGTCATTTATTATTAAATATGAATTGAACCCAGTATCACTCTGCAAGCCTAAGCCCATGGACTCCCACTATGCATTGAGAGGGAAGAGGTGACTCGGGAGATGTGCAACACTATGCGAGTTTGCCCGGATGCAGATAGAACGCGCCTTAAAATAGTTTGACTGATCCCGAAGGGGTGCCAACGAAGAGAGCTAAAGAGGGGATCCAAAGAAGGGACCCAAAGAGGGGACCAAAATAGGGGAGCCAAAGAGGGGAGCAGAAGAGGGGAGCCAAAGAAGGGAGCCAAAGAGGGGACCAAAATAGGGGAGCCAAAGAGGGGAGCAGAAGAGGGGAGCCAAAGAAGGGAGCCAAAGAGAGGAGCCAAAGAGGGGAAGCAACAGGATTGGTAGAGGTGATCTAATGGAGGAGTAACTTGGTTAATGCTCCCTGGCAATTCTTTATGTTTGGGTTCAGATGTTCTGAGTACTCTTGTAGCTTCTTAATATACTTATTTGTGTCCTTACTTTATTAGTCATGTTTCCTGTAGTGAAGCGTCCATTTAAGGTCCTTTTTTAAACTTGTTTTAAAATGGCCACGGGCGCAGAAAGTCTTGCTTAACCAGGCTTTCATTATCCCTATGATTGTGGTCATGGTTCCTTCAGTGACCACATGGAAAGAGGAACATGTTTAGGTCATGATGGCGTAGCAGGAACCTTTGGTGAAAGGGTGAGTGGGAGCAAATGCCCTTGTTCTTAATGGCCTCTCTATTTCCTCTTAAGAGCGATGCACCCTCGCCTGCCTGTATAATGTTATGGATGTGTGATTGATTGGCAGGAAGGTTAGTTTGCTGGTTAATCATTATGAACAGTTCAGATATATTTGTGAATTGTCTAATAACTGAGTATTTTGTTTAATAAATGACAATACATTGTGAAATAAGGCGCTGCTTGACAAATACTTCATTGCTTAAACGATATATCCTTCTTTGATTCGTTTTAGAGTTTTTGCAGTAGCTGGTAATACTAAGCACACATTCCTTTTCACTTGTACACAGGTGTGAGGCTGCAGAAACCTGCCTATAGGAATATGGAGGGAGATGCTCAATCGCCCCAGGAAGTTGTAGTGGAAGCCCCAGGTAAGACCCAAAGCTTGCTTTTTGAAAATGTGATCATTGTTTTGTCAGTCTTGCCCGGGATGAGGTGCCTCACTCTTCCCATAGCTTCCTTTCATAGGCACCAACTGAGATGCTGGACATACACTGCGTTCCTCAGCTCTGCCGACTTAATCAGCGCTATCTGGATGTCTTACGTGTGCTGAAAGCTCCCCTAGTCCCACCAACCTATCAGAGGAAGGGTTGTGTGGTGTCTGCTATATAACGGACTCCAGCCTAGCCTAACTGGCCAGCCGCTCCCATCAGCCCCTCTGGAAAGGCCATGATTTACCACAGGGTCTGGCAGTGACTGGTATTTCTCTCATTGGCCCTCATTACAACCCCAGCGCTAAACCATGGCACTATTAGCACCATGGTTGTTGCCGGTGTTGTAACGAGTCTGCCATCGTGAGATGGGGAAATACCGCCCCATTCCAAGGTTGGCGGGGCGGTATTTCCCCATTTCAGCCCTTCCCCATTCCCATTTTTGCCCCATAGGGCTCAATGGGAATGGGGAAGGCGGCAATTACGGTACCGCAAATTGCGGTACCGTAATTGCCTGCGAGGTCCCTTTGCGGGTCCCTACTTTAACGGCAGGTCCAGACCAGCCGTTCAGGTCGGGTCCCGCAAAGGGACCTCGTAGTAAGGCGCTAAGTGGTTAACAGCGCCGCAGCCTTTTACGTCGCTGTTAACCACTTAGCGCCAGGGTCGTAATGAGGCCCATTGTCCTCTTTTCAAAGGGGGAAAGGCTGTATGCATGCCGACCTGTCAGGTAAAAGGACAGCTTCAAATGATGCCCTATCCCCTGTATACAGTAGGCAGAACAAACCATTGTCGCTGTGTTTTAATCTTTTAGGGCTTCATCAGGACTCTGTGGGTGTACTGCTAAAAATAGAACTTGTGAAATAGTTTGCGCTGTGATTTCTTATATTTTACCTTCATACTAGCTTCCTATTTGTTCCACTATAACCATTCTTGTTGTCGGTCTGTTTTTCCATAGACGTCTTACAGATTTGATTATTTTTGTTTTCTAATTCCCTAGTATGGATTGCTAAGTATAATTAACATGCTGATACTTGATACAAGTTACCATTATTTATGAGTACACTGCTGAGTGTTAATCAAATGTATTCATATTGTTCAATTGTTTTTAAATATTTATATTGTCCAATATAATTTTTTCTCTAAGTCATATATTCAGCATATGTATTGAATAAGTACCCTATATCTTAAATTTTTAAAAAAATAATAATAATATAACAAGAGAATAGCACTGGTGTCCACACAGACGTGTGCCACTCAACTAGGGAGAGGATATAAAAAGAAGCTGTGTCACCAATTTCTAAAGATTGCTAAACTGGCAACTGATGCTTGCTGGTGGTGAATGTTTGCAAAATATGCAGTTTACATGTATGGCCCTTAACATGATGTTGGCCTTACTTCATGTACACCTAAGGATTTCGCTCTTGCGAGTAGGAAACCATCTAAGAGCCACGGATAGAGATATAGAAAAGCAAAGGTGCAAAGATGAAGAGTGCAGCGGCGCCACGTTCCTTTGAAGTTCAGGGCCCTTTGCTCCTTCTGGGAGTACTGGCACTGCAGTACTGGGGCCACTGATCGGCATCCTGGTGCATCTGATTGTCGAACTGGCAGACGTGTCCATAGTGACTTACCGCCACTCTGCTAAAACTGCATTATATTCACTTTGCACATCATTCACAAGCTATAGTAATACTGCCTATTCTTATTTGCCACTTCACATATATCCGGAAGTAAAGGAAAGCAAGCATTGCATGCTTCTTTTCACCCCGTTTTCTGTTTCGTTGTTTTCAATATATGGGGGTTTGCCCGCCCTCTATTTGTACTTCATGGACCATGTTTGCTGCATTTCTCGCGCTGCAGCCCGAGGAACATGAGTATCCTTTTAATTTCACTTATTTATAAACTAAGGTTTAAAGCCACTTTATGTCACCCAGTAGGTGGCATTCACTAATCACATTTCTGTATGTTGTGGTTAATATCAGCCTGGGTCGATCAATTGGAAAGCTGACATTGATCTGGGCGTGAACAAATATGATGGCATTTGTATGTGCTGTCCGCCATTTTGTTTTTCTGATGAGGGCAGTACATCTTGTGTTAGTCTGGGGGCTGGAGACTTCATTGACATTGCTTTGGCTGGTCTGAACGTCTCATTGCTTTACATCGGTCAAGACCCGGCTAATATGGGTAAGTCATTCCAGTAGCACCTTGTGAGACGTTCCCAGTGCTTTTAACTGCAATGTTGGTGGAATCGATTGTTGTACCACAAGTTGGGTGTGAAGTTCTACCTGCCGGTCCTGCCGGTGGAGAGAGAAAAAAACAGGGCCTACATCGGATGGCCCAGCTGAGGTGATGCGGGAGCTCACAAAGAGGACACGATACGCCTGGATGGGCTCGTGCCTAGAACTGCCTGCCTTCTGGCAGGGCGGGCCCTTTATTTAACATGCGGCTCACATCACTGCACATGCAGAACGTGAGGCGGCTCCAACATTCCTCCTTTTTCTCAACAGAACATAATCAAACACACACACAGAACCACGTCAAACAACATACTAACTTTCCTGTGCAATTCCAGTCCGGCACAGTTACACGCTCTCCCCCTTGGCATTTCACCACTCATAGGGCCTCATTACGAGTCTGGCGGTAACCTGCTGGTTTTTCCGGCTCGGTTACCGCCGGACTCGTCTTACCATTCCGCCTCTGTGATTCCCGGAATTACCGGGGCATTAGGACCCCGGTGTCCCGGGAATTCCGGAGGCGGAATTCGGTAAATCCCCATTCCCATTGAGTCCGATAGGACTCAGTGGGAATGGGGAAGTGGAAACAACGGCACCATCTCGTGCAGGACTCCAGATCACCCGGTATGGAAACAACGGTGGTGGAGAATTTACCGCCACCGTTATTTCCATACTGGGTGACTCATAATGAGGCCCATAGTCTTTTAGCCTCTCTGGAGCCTTCGGGCCTCTGCCTGGACGCTGCCTCAGAGCTATGTCCCCCATCTGGCTCACCTCCATCTTCTGGTTGCACCCCCCTCATATCCTTCTGATTGATCCTTGGGCACACCACTCAGTGCTGCTTCTCCCTCACCTCAGTGACTCGAAGCATGTGGTAGCGGATCTGCCTCCACCTGGGACTGTCTGTCTCCGTCAGTCCACATTCGCTGGGGCACCCTCTTGAACCAAGAAGATACCTGCCAATTGTCTGTTGTCCTCGTGCCGCTGTCAGTATCATTCCTTCTGTTCGGGTCACTGTGCAGGGTGCACAGTCATAATGGATTTCCAGCTTGGACTTTGTGGGGTTTCTCAGCCCCAACACGGGATTGTCAACTTTGTGTCTCAACCTTCTTGCATGTCTCCTGTCGCTCATGTACTTGTTTACTGCAACCCTCCTTCGTTGGTTGTGGTCGCTGTCGAAAAGGTCTACTCCCCTGCTCGGGTGGTGTGGTATGGTTGAGTTTACCAAAGTCCTGTACATGAGGTCTGCGGGGGGTATGTTGGTGGAGCTGTAGGGTGTCACCCAGTTATTCCGTAGGAATCTGTATATATCCACTCTCCAGGGGCTGTTTTGAGCCCTGGATATGCGTAACACTTTATTGATTGTTTGCATAAATCGCTCCACATCGCCAATCGCCTGTGGCCACCAGGGCGAGATGTGGTGATGTTTGATGTGCAAACCGTCCAGGTATTTCCTGAGCTCCGTCCCCTTGAATGGTGGTCCATTGTCGCTCCTCATTGCGTCTTGGCAGTCCATGTGTTGCAAATATCTTCTCGAGTGCAGGTATTACTGTCTCCACTGTCGAGGATATGATCTCCACTTCTGGGTATTGTGAGTGGTCATCAATGGCCACCAGCAGATATGTTCCTTCCTGCACTGTGCAGAAGTCGACACTGATGGCGTCCCACCTTGATGACTCACGCTCGGCTGACTGTATTGGCTCAGGGTTTGGAGATGCTCCTGTGATTTGGCAAGGGAGGCAGGATGTAATGACTTGCTCTACTTTGCTGTCAATGTGAGGAAACCACACCTGGTGTCATATTCTGGCCTTTGTCATGAACATTCCCTGGTGGCCTTCGGGTGCCAGCACCACTATCCTGTCCTGCAGGATGCTGGGGATCACTATGCGGGTTCCCCTCAGGATCATCCCTTCGCTGGTGATGGACAGTTCCTGTCGTACTGGGAAAATGCCGCTAAGGAAGTCTCTGGCTGCTGACGTGCGGTTATGTACGTGGCCGGGCAAATAATTCCAATCACCAGATATGATGGTGTTCTTCACTATGTCGTAGCAAGGGTCATTGTGCGTGGCCTCCACAATGTCTTCAATGCCGACCGCCTTTGGCTTCATGGCTTGTATGATTTGATATATGTGTTCCTCCGTTTGCTCGGCTTCACTCACTTCCCCCAGGGTCACGTCCCTCGGATTGTCCGTGCCCACTTGGTAGGCCATCTCGAACTCTGTCCAGAGGGTGTGCTGATGACCCTGTGAAGATCGGAATGAGTGGTTTGTGATCTGTGTAGGCCCTGAATTTCCAGCCATAGAGGTAGATGTGGAAATGCTGGCAGCCCCAGACCACTGCTATGGCTTCCTTTTCAATATGCGTGTATCGCTGTTCGGTAGACATGAGGGCTCGGGAGGCATATGCAATGGGCTTTGTTTCACCTGTCTATGATTATTGGACCAGGATGGCCCCAAGACCAATGAGGCTAGGATCGACATATAGTCAACGTTGTGTCGTAATATGCCATTGGTGTTTCCGATGACAGAGACGTCTTGATTCGCTCAAACGCGCCCTGGGATTCAGAGTTCCAGTTCCATTTGGTATTCGACCTGGTGAGCTCCCTGAGCGGCTCGGACATGGTTAGGCTGTGTCTGCAACCTTTATAAATGACCTGATTCTGGATTAATTTTAACCTGTTTAACCACAGGCACCTTTGGATTAGGGAACGTCTGTAACTCATGTAACTGCAAGGACATTCTATAACCGAATTCCTAAGCAACAGGCGCCTAGATTTCTTAGGGCTATGTGCGCTATATAAATGGGAAAATAAATACATAAAATAAATACATACATTTCTTTATTTAGTGGTAAGTTGTAAGACACTTATACAACATGACAATTGGGCTTCATTACAAGGTTGCCGGTCAAATAACAACAGTACCGGTATGCTTGCTGGTACCGTTGTTACCGGATCAGAAAATGAGTTGTGCCGCGGGTGCCTTTCATTCCGCCAGGTCTGCCCTGTTCCTTACATTCCGCCAGGTCTGCCCTGGCGGAATGAAAGGCACCCATGAGCACAGCTTGCCTGTAGCATCGGCACCGCATCCACATTCCCATTGAGCCCTATGGGGCTGAAATGGAAATAGGATTTATCGGCACCCGTGAAATGGAAATTACCGGGTCCGGCGGGGGCGGAATACCCCGGTAATTGCCTATTCGCGGGTGCCAGACTTTCATGCCGGTATGGATGTAGCCTCGCAGCTCTTACCGCAAGGCTGCCTCCAACCTCATAATGAGGCCCAGTGTTTCAAAGCACCACAAGGCACACAGGAAGGGAGCAAATAAACAAAGAGACTGACAATGAATAACTAGAAAGGGACAGCAGTCCTACTAGGCTTTGTGACATTCGGAGCGTGCAAGTGCAGTGAAAGAAATAAAAAAAGGAGGTGGGCGGCGGTGGGGGCGTTAGTTGGGAAGTGCTATCAGGGTCCTCTAGGGAAGGAATTGGCAGAGGTGCCCGATGTTAGACCATGTTTCCTGGTCCAATGTACTATTTAATTCCTATGCTATCAAACAAAAGTGCTACATGGGGATCTCTTCGGTATGATATGGAATTGCGTATCTCATTGCTTCACCATGCCATTGCTGCCAATGTGTCCGTCTGCCTTGGCCACTGCCGGTCAGGGTTATCCCTATCCAGTGGTATTGATAGCCAGCAGTAGAGTAGCTGTAGGTATGCCAGAACTCCGCTCTCTCGATTAGATTTATTTGAGGGCATCAAATGTAATAAATGGACCTTCTTCTATGGATTCACTTGGTAGTCGAAGTCCCTGCTTAGTTCAGTTTCCCCCGAAAATAGGCATTCTTCATTTTAAAATCTTCATGAAGCCATACAGGTGTGCTATATGACATGGTAGTACAACAGCAACTCTTTTGCAGATCTCACTCCGGACCTCTTGTGAGTGATGGAGTACAAAGTGCCCCGGTGATGTCTACAGGAACTGCCCGCACCATTATGCCGTATTAAAGGTATTTCATAAATCTCAACTACATGCGAGCTTCCTTGCTTGTAATTTGGCCAATTGAGCTAATTATGTGACCCACATGGCATTAAGGACAAGCCCAACATGATGAGAGTTCTCACATCGCATGGGGCCCATTTGTGGAGCCAGCAAGGACATCATTTCTTATTTTGGCATGGCATATCTACTGGCATTTAGGGCATAGCCAACCAGAGTATATTCTCATGTGGGGATACTGATTGGCAGAGCCAGCATGGACATGTGTTCTTGTGGTATAATTACTGGAATGTCTAGACTGGTATGGCAATAGCTTACAAGTCTACCCTTCTGCAATATTTTTCTAGGATATTACATTGTTGGGCCTTTGTTGTACTTACGTCAACACACATTTGGAATAGAAAATAGGCCCTCAAAGGTCTGCTGGGGACTATCTTTGACATTGAAGGGGCCCCTGAGGGACCCTCGGCTGTGGAAACAAGGCACAGTCACCACACACGAATAGATATGCCAAACACGAGGTTCTGTTCCCAAAATCTAGGGTTTATTGCAATACAAAATATTCCCAGTTGGCCAAGTGGTCCCACGCTCCGCGACATGGGTCTAACAGACCTTGGGGGACGCAAGAGAGTGCGAGACGTACATCAGTTACATATATACAAACGGAGCACCTTACAATCAGCAATGACACAGTATGACACATTCGATGCTGCCCTCAATTCATTTCCCTTTGTTATATTTGCTTTTTCTCTCCCATGTTCCCTCCCTGTTGTCCTGTGGGCACTTTGAAACACAATTTACTTGATGTGCAAGCGCCTTTCAAATGCACAATAAATAAATAAATGTGTGTGCAATTTCCAATAAACACTTGGGTCTTGCTTTCTGTCTCTATAAGTGTGCAACTGTCAATCTATGTATGCATAGCATAGCTTACCTTTAAATGTGCCTGTTTATAGTTTTCAGTCTATGGGCCTCATTACACGTTGTGCGGTAAAATCCGCAAATTAGTGGCCTGGCGCTATTAACGTGTCCGCCCTCGCAAGAGTGCGCTAATAGCGCACGATCACGAGTACGCGGACACGAGCATAGCGCCATGCCATTAACGACCCTACCGCCATGCCGGTAAAGTCCCCTAAAAGTCCCTTACCGGCTTCCACGATAGTGCAGATAGCACCTCCGCCCTCGCGCTACATGCAAATAGCGGTCACCGCTTTTAGCGGTGACCGTTAAATTGCGGAACCGGAAATAGCGTCATCGCACAGGAACGGGAAAGAGCACGGCGGCCATCTTTAAAAACACAATCCATTGCCATCCTCTGCCCCCAGGACGTGTTTCGAGTTGTGAGCAGTGCACAATCATCTTGGACACCTACATCCTGCCCAAGGCACTAAAAAAAACATCCGACAGGCAGTGCAAAGAGAAATATACGCCAGCGGAACTAAACATGCTAACACAGACCCTGGCTGAGAATGCCGACATAGTGTTTGCTAATGACATGCACCGGCCAACCTTATTGAAAAAAAAAGCCATCTGGGAGAGGAGGTAGCTGTCAAAGTTAGTGCTGTGGGCACCAGCACGCGCACTGTGCGCGAATGCAGGAAGAGATGGGACGACCTCAGGCTGCGGGTGAGGGGCATCCTGGCTGAAAACCATTGCATTGCCAGTGCCGGTGGAGATGGTTCACCTATCCGAATGAAGGAATGGGAGGAGACATGTTCCAACCTAATTGCCGTCAAATCCATTGAAGGAGTGGGCAACATGGAGTTCGACGTGGGTACCACTTCAGATGGAGGTGAGTGTACACATGAAAGGATGCGATGTGAATGTACTGCCCCCCCGATATGTGAGCACAGACTCCTCTCATGCACGGACACACATCCACACATGCATGCATCCATCCCTCACCAAGTAAGTGTCAGACCCAAACACACACACATGCACACATCACCAGAGACAAGTTCCAAACACAACCATGCATGGATGAGGCACTGAACTGGCACATCACCAGCATCCACAACTACTAAGTCCCAATGGCCACAACTGCATCATTTACGTAATCTGCATTAAGTAAATTGAAACGCAACCAATGCCATCCCCCTTCTCATCCCTGACAGGCTTACATACAAATGGTGAGAATGCCACTGATGCATCCCAGGCATCAGCTACGTGCAAGAGGCCAAGGGCACAGGAGCCGGAGGATACCCCAACAACATCCAGGGGCAAGGGTGGAAGGCCACACCTGACGGGCAGAAAACATTGCCACAGTGCCACTGCCAGGGCAGTAGTAGCTGCACCAGAAACTGCAGCTCCACCACCGGTGGAGAACCCTCTTGCACCAATGCCTGCCACTGAGGGCCCACCATCAGCTGCGGCTAGCTCCGCTGGTGAGGCAGCCGCCACTGCCCCCCTATCCGATTCGGAGGACACCCTAGTGGAGCCTATGGTGATGCACACTCCAAGCCCCCCTAGAAGCCCAGAGCCAGCCCCAACCCAGACCCCTGGGTCTGATGTGACTGTTGAGGACAACTACCCAGCAATTATGTCCCCCATGTTACCTTCACCTGCTGCAGTGGGTGCATCAGAGGGCACAGCATCCAGTGCACGGTCACCCAGCACTGCCCCACAACTGACCACCATCCTGGAGCGACAACATGAGCTGACTGTGCTGGTTGGCCAGCATGTCGAGGAGGCTGCCCGACTCAGGGGGAACATTGTGGAGACGGTGAGGCACTCCACTGAGAGAATGGATGCCAACACCGACAGGCTATGCAATGAGATAGCGATGCTCAGGGAGGTCCTTGTCCGCATGGCTGACACCATGGACCGCCACTTTTCACAGCCAGCCCCGTCTGCCCCATCATCATCTTCGGGGTCGAGACAGACAAGCCCCCTCAGGCGTTCTACACACACCACCAGGCGCACGACTGACCGTCCCCAAGATGCTGCCAAAGACAATGGCAAATAGGGTGCCAATGGAGATTCATCTGTGTGCATTGGCCAGGGAAAACATGCCAGACACATGAGGGACTGTTGGTGGGGGGTGGGGGGTGGGGGTAGGGTGTTATGGGTCTGTTGTGGGGGGTGGGGGGTAGGGTGTTATGGGTCTGTTGTGGGGGGTGGGGGGTAGGGTGGTGGGATGTTTTGTTACTTGCACTTCTTCACCTTTCTGTTTCTCAATACACTGGTTTCTGATCATATCACAGGCTTGGACATCTTCATTGTGTATGTGTACCTTATTGGCGTCCATTGCGTGCTCCCAAACATACACTAGTGCATTGATACCCATATCCATGTGACAGTACGTAAACATGTTCCTCAGAATATTCGGTGGATGAGATGCTGTCTCACAGCACGTCCCTCCTGGCCATCCCATCTTGCAAGACCTGCATCCCCTTCACCTCCGTCCTCATCACCATCATCATCCTCATCAGATGCTTCCATATCAACCTCAGGGGGCAGTGGCACATTCCGTCTGATACACATATTGTGCAGCATGACACATACCGTGGTGATCTTGCCCACCTTCTCATGTCCATACAGGAGGGCACCGCCAGACCTGTTAATGCACCTAAACCGTGACTTCAAAAGGCCAAAAGTCTGCTCGATCACGATGCGGGTACGGGTATGTGCACGATTGTATTCCTCCTCGTGCCTATTCTGTGGGTTCCGTACAGGTGTGAGGAGCCAGGTCTTCAGGGGATAGCTCGCATCACCTGTGTGGGGGAAGGAATGGGGTCCTGTTACCTTTCACCTCAAGAGCGGCCCGTTCATATCACACAAATTGATATTGCATTGTGATTCAAGTACACAATTGACAGCATACATGCAGATGGTCTGGGTGACAGCAACGTGTAATGGGGAGGTTGACCCTGCAAGTAGACATGCCACATTGATGCCTCAAACAGTAATTGACATGTCCTGGGTGATGCGAGTTCTTCGGTGTCCCTGGGCCCAGGCAGATATGTTTCCACACTGCTGGTGTACTGCCATTCCAACATTGATGTTGCCATGCAGAGAGGCATCTCTTCAGTGGTGGAATAGGTGCGTGTGGAAATGCTATGGCTAGTGGTCATCCCTTTGCATGCATTATAGGGCACATTGCATTGTTGATGTTGTGCTGGACTAAATCATGATGCAATCTTGATGGCATGTGTGGAATTGTTGTATTTTGTGGCGTGGAATGTTGTGCAATATGTATGTGGATGGATGTTTAATGTTACTAGACCTGGAATGTCATCTGTGTTGTGTAGCCTGCATGTCGGTTCATCTCAAGTACGTTGCCGCCTTCCCAGATGGACATTGCCGTACATCTGTATGTGCATTTTGCCCACATACGACAGGCTACACCCAGTTGGAGTACATATCCCCCCCTTCACACCCAGTTGGAGTAAGTATCTCTCCCCCCCTTCACACCCAGTTAGAGTACGTATCTCTCCCCCCTCACACCCAGTTGGAGTACGTATCTCCCCCCCTTCACACCCAGTTGGAGTACGTATCTCTCCCCCCCACACCCAGTTGGAGTACGTATCTCTCCCCACCCCCTAGTCACATTGCCATGGACTTGCCCTGCTACTCACCAAGTAGCTACGAACGTTGTATAGTGTGTTGCTCCATGTAGCGTGGGATAGTTGAGTTCCGCAGGACCATGGAATCATGGGTTGTTCCGGGAAAATCATGCACAGCAATGTGTGATTATCTTGTTGGCGTCACATACCATTTGGACATTGATAGAGTGGAATTGCTTCCTGTTTCGGTAGACTACTTCATTGTGATGTGGGACCACCAATTCCACATGGGTACAGTCGATGGCCCGGATGCAACTAGGGATGCCTGCCAGTGAATAGAAGCCAACTTTTGTGTTTGCAATCTCCTGGGCACTCCGTGGCATGGATATGTGTTCTGGTGCATGCTTCAGGAGGGCATCGAGTACCTGGTTCAGCGTGCGGGAGAATACTGGTTGTGAGATGCCATGCATCTGTCCCACTTTATGCTGGTAGGTGCCTGTGGCCAGGAAGTGCAGCACACTCACCACCTTCAGTAGCGGGGGGATGGCAGTTCTGATGTCTATGAGGCTCACAATGTCATCGTGGATCATGTCCACGATGCTGGTGATGGTAGCCCTGTCCAGACGGTACAGGGTGTGTATCTGCTCAGGGGTTAGGTTAAATGGACTGCCTCTGGTCCTGGGGATTGGTGGGTGCCTCTGTGGTATAATTGGGTGCCGTGGTGGTGCTTGCTGTGCCTGTCTTGCCCTCCACCTCCTCCTCCTCCTGCGTCTCCTTTGTGCTGCCTGTTGTTGTTGTAGCTGCACTGCAATGAGGTCACCCAGGCCATGTAATGCTGCCAATATTGGAACCATCTTGGTGTGGGAAGGGGTGTGGGAAGGGGTGTGGTGTGCTCCTTTTGAGCTGCCACAGTCTCAATTGTCTCCACCTGTGCTGATTTTCTCCACCTGTGGCAGGTGGGAACACTGCTCAGTTCTCTTAACGGGTGGTTCGCAATGGTGGTATTAGCACCATGGCGGTAAGGGGTTTTAGGTTCTTTACCATGCCGCTATTAGCATGGCCGCTTGACTCGTGATAGTGTGCTATTGGCGGCATGGCGCTATTTACGGGATGGTGGGTCGCGCGCACGCGGACTGCCCGCTATTAGTGGCAGCCTACTTAGCGGTGCTGCTAATAGCGGTGAGCCGGGTCATGATCCACATGGGGATTTAACGTTACCGGTATTCCATTTCCGGTAACGTTAAATCCCTACCGCCTACCGTGTAATGAGGCCCTATGTGTGTTTTTGGACTGGACATGTAATCTTCTCCAGTAAAATGTACAATGTCACAACCCCTTCCTTTTCACATTACACATGAGTCTGCCTTGCAGCTTTCTAGATAATGGACTGCAGGGGTTTAACACTTTTCACAATTCTCTCAAAATAGGATGAATTATCTGGATTAGTTCCAGTTTTTGCAAACATATCATTTATGGCTAGACTTACAGTAGGTGCACATTTTCATGATCTCACACCTTACAATAGTAGACCGACACCACTATGACCTGTTTGAATCTGTGCCAGCATGAGCCAAGGGTTCTATTTAATGGTGCTTCA
Source organism: Ambystoma mexicanum (assembly GCF_040938575.1). Classification (NCBI taxonomy): domain Eukaryota; kingdom Metazoa; phylum Chordata; class Amphibia; order Caudata; family Ambystomatidae; genus Ambystoma; species Ambystoma mexicanum. The sequence continues at coordinate 1,130,429,293 of NC_090926.1, forward strand.
ATTTTCAAAAACAATTCTGCATTCAAATTTCACCAAAATATGCATTCAGTCTGAAATAACACCTCTCAATAAAAAAGAAAATTAGTAAAATGTCATCTCACTATGTATTCATTTTATAGGATACATAGAGAACCATACTTAGGAATGCACCTATGCCACATGAATGTCTTCCAGTCACCTCATTACAGTTAAATACAAAATATTCTTCAGTGTTCCTCTACTCATGTTCCATAATCACCCTCCTACTATGATCTGGCAAATGTATATTGTTTAACTCCACCCAGATTTTGTGAGGTATGGCTTCTACCAGTCTCATGACCAGAAAGGAGGGGCAACTAACTCCTGCATGTAACATGAGCATTCTTTGGGTGTTAACTTTGGGTGTGAATGTGTGGGATTAAAAAATGTAGATCACTCTTAATCTAGATATTAGTGCGCACAATTGAAGATGTGGAACATCGCTGTGCATCAAATATTGGAGGAGAAATGTATTTTTCCCATTTTTCTCCTAACGTTTACAAGACACCCTATGAAAATCTTTCCATGGTTTGGTAAATATAATTTCTAGCTAAGAAATACAATATGTTTTGTGTTGATTAGAGCTAGCATCACAAACGTATAAATTGTTTTAGAATTTAACTTGTGATTTAAAATGATCACACATAATTTTCTTCTGTTCGTGTTTCAAATCTTGAGTTGCTGACTTTGTCTGCATGTGGTACCAGCGTGCATCCGCTGCAAGCTATCCTTCCTAATATTAACATGTCAAAACCAGGCTTCTTCCGTTTCTGAATGGAAATCAATAACCTCTCTCTTGACCTATACTAATGGATTTTATTATGGGAGACCTGGAGTTTGATGGATCGTGACAAGCCCTTTGAAGGTTTGGACCCAAGGCCATCTGGCAGTTCCTTTATTTGTATAATCTTTGAAACCTACCTAAACCCGATAACTAGGGCCTTTGTGTAGTCTCTGCCTTGTGATGCAAGGTCTTAGGACAGAATTTCTGAGCAGGAGTTTCAGAAAGATAGTGTGTTCAGTTTCAAGTTCCTTTAAACAATCTTGTTAGTCCTTTTGATACATTGAAACCACAACCTTATTCCAAATGAATTGAAAAACTGGCAAAATAAAGTGGTACATCATGCGAGGTTTAAATTGAACCTTATGTTCACATTATTGTGTAACCAAACATATATGGCATACATAACCATGGAATACAATTAGATTATTTATAATATACAAGTGTAGTTCATTAAGGGCCTTGTCTTTCCATGTGCACAGGTTCCAGTGTGGCTCTTGACATGTCTTTCTGAGCTGTCAAGCACCAGTTGGAAGAAAAAATACAATTGTCATTGTTGTCATTAAAGGTGAAATCAGGCCTTTGTGTTTTTATATAAAGAGAGTTTCTGTTTAAATAATCCCAGTTTCCTGTCTGGTCACTGTCTGTAAGAGTCTCTGTTACTTTGTTGAGAAATATTCTCAGATGCCTGCTCAATGATTTACATTTCACAACTTTACACTGGCATTCCTTGTACCAGGACAGCAAGCAAAATGTGAAGTCCAACAACAGGCATAGTGCATGATTGGTGCCCTTCTCACCCTTACAGAAATGCTTTTGTCTGTCCATTTTACTTTAGGCCTTTATCCTTCCCTGCAGTTTCCTTTACAGTATGCATATTTACATGTCTATGTTATGCTCAGTCTCTGAGCCTTCAGGGACTGCAAGGTTTTTGACATTCCTTCTTACTTGGGATTCAAAACTGTCCATGGCGTCGGTCGAGTCTTGTATAGTTTTGACCAGTGTGAGTGGGTCTACTCCCTTAGCATTCGCCTTGTCTTTAAGGTTTGACAATCCTGATTCCACAATTTAAATTCTGCTAACCATACCAGCTCTGATTTCATTTAGCTCATGTTTGATCAATACAATGGGCCTCATTACACGGTAGGCGGTAACCATGGCGCTATTAGCACCATGGTTGCCACCGGTATTTTACCGTGTCCGCCTTGGTGGATGGTGGAATTACCGCCCTACTCCAAGCTGAGCGGGAGTGGTAATTCCCCATTCACCAAGGCTCTTCCCCATTCCCATTTTTGCCCCCATAGGGCATAATGGGAATGGGGAAGGTGCTAATTACGGTACCGCAAATTGCGGTACCGTAATTAGCTCTGAGGTCCCTTTGCGGCACCCTACTTTAACGGCTGGTAAAACCAGCCGTTAAAGTCGGGTCCCGCAAAGGGAACTCGTAGTAAGGCGGTAGGGGTTTACCGGTACCGGTGCCCTTACCGGTACCGGTAAACCCCTACCGCCTACCGTGTAATGTGGCCCAATGTGTTGGGCCATAATTTGAAAAAGGGCATACTTTGCACACCCCCAATGTCTCCCAATTTATATGACTGTTCTTCATTTAATCTGGTGGTGGATTGCGGATGCTTTTCCATTGTTGGTTCTACACCACTGCTCTCTTTCTGAGTAACACATACAATTTATTGTCAGCATTATTATTTTTCATGGGGGTCTTCACTGCCAATGACAAACCCTATTTCTGCTGAAGCAATATGTCGCAGCTCCAATGTAGCCCTTGTCAGCCAGTTGCTGTAAGTGTTTTGTTAGGCCGGGCTAACCTACTTTGAATATGGCTGCCCCGTGGTTGTAGCAATATGGTTACACAACTAACGGCTGTCTACAATGGAAGGCATGAAACACATTGATTTCTGAATGTATTGTGATGAATAAACAAAAAATGTAACTGAATACCATCAGTCTATTTGCATGATATGAATTGAAATTCGATATGCAGTTGCAGCAATGCAGAACTTTAATGTCAGGCACATTAGAATGAAATCTGATGATTGAGGAGAGAGACAGAGAAGAAGCTTTTAGGAGACATGAGGATGTCTTAAAATAGAAATGATTGTATCCATTTCAGTTCATCATTATTTCTTTTCCTCAGGTGTCCTTCTCAGTTATTCTGTTTACACATCAGTTTTCAATTGTATAACTAACATCTCACTTTTCATCACACATCAGGAATTAGATTGAGAACTGGTGAGTGAAGAGGGTGACTGAGGAATGAGAAGGAGAAATGAGAATGTCCTAAAATGGATTCTTTATGGCAGTCCTGCATGTGTTCTCGTCTCCATACATCCAGCTTTATCTGAACCCTGAGTTCTCACCAGGGGAATATGGGATCTCTCTTAAAAAAAAAGTAATAGGTATAGGGTGTTGGAGAGAGATGGCTACAGAGTGAGGAGGGAGACAAAGTGTTGTAGGATGCTGATGTAGATGGATTAGTGTACGATGCTCATGGAAATAGGGAAATAGAAGGGTGTAGGATGTTGATTGTGGGTGTAGGATGCTGATTTGTCGGTGTAGGAAGCTGATGGAGATGGAGGATTGTAGGTTGCTGATGGAGAGGGAGTTGTGTAGGAGGCTGCTGCAGATGGAGGGTTGCAGGATGCTGATGGAGAGAGCAGGGTGTAGGATGGAGATGGAGATGAAGGGTTATAGGAAGATGAGAGGGAGTGGTGTAGGAGGCTGATGGAGATGGATGGGCACAGGAGGCTGATGGAGATGGGGGTGTAGGATTCTGATGGAGATGGAGGGGTAAGGATGCTGATTGAGATGTATGGGTGAAGGATACAGATAGAGATGGAGGAGTGAACAAAGCTGGTAATGATGGAGGGGTGTAGGATTATGATAGAGATAGAGGGTTGTTGAAGGCTAATAGAGATGGGGGATGTGGGATTCTGAGATGGAGCAGTGTAGGATGCTGCTGATAGAGATGGTTGGGTGATGTATGCTGATAGAGATGGAGATATGTAGGATGCTAATTGTGCTGGAGGAGTGAGGGATACTGATAGAGATGGAGGTGTTTAAAGTGCTGAGGGAGATGAAAGGCTGAAGGATGTAATAGAGATTGAGGGGTGTAGGATGCTCATAGTGATGGCATAGTGATGGATGTTGTTGAAGATGGTTAGATGTGGGATTCTGATAGAGATGAGGAGGTGTAAGGTGCTGTTCATGCTGGGGCAGAGAAGGATACTGATAAAGATGGTGGGATGTAGGAAGCGGACTGAGAAGGATGCATGTTGGATGCTGTGCTGATGGATATGGAGGGATGGAGAATTTGAAAAGAGATAGAGGGTTGTAGGATGCTGATAGAGATGGAGTGATGATTGATGTTAATAGATATGGTGGGATTTAGGATCCTGATAATGAAGGAGTAGTGAAATATGCTGATGCTGGCCTAGGGCAGTATGATTCTGATGGAGATGGAGGGGTGCAGGATATTGATGGAGTGTTGCAGGATGATGATAAAGATGGAGGAGTATACAGTGCTGGCGGAGATAGAGGGGGGTAGCTTGCTGATGGAGATAGATAGGTACAAGATGCCGATATAGAGGATGGTATAGTATACTGATGGAGATGGATGGGTTCAGGATTCTGATGGAGATGGAGGGGTGTAGGATACTGATAGCAATAGAGGAAGAATGCTGATGGTGATGTATCTGTGTAGGATGCTGAACTGATGGAGATGGAGAGATGGCAGATGCTGACAGAGATGATCTGGTGTAGGATGCTAATAGAGATGGAGAGGTGTAGGATGCTGACAAGATGAAGGGGTACAGGACACTGATAGTGATGGAATAGTGAAGGATGTCAGCGTTTGGGTGTTGGATGCTGATAACGATGAAATAGTGAAGGATGTTGATGAGATAGAGGGATGTAGGAATCTGATAAAACAGAGTGGTGTAGGGTGTTGATAGACAGGGAGGGGTTAAGGATGTGGATATAGATGTGTGAGTGTGGGATGTTGAAGGAACAATTTGATGGAATTAAAATTTTTGTTTCAAGACTGTAAGAAGGGGTTTGGTATAGAAGACTGAACACTTTCAATACTTTCAATTGGGATATTGGGCTTTAAACAATAATTGAGGGGCATATGTAATTCTGTGGGAAGTTATGAATACTGGGGTGCATTGCAAATGAAGCATGGCATCATGTATTACCAGGTGCTTTGTTGAATTTTTGGCAGAGGGCCTGTGTGATATCATTAATAAAAGATGGCCGCCTGCTACAGTTTATGAATCAGAATTTGATCTGTGACTCCTTTACGAGCGATGATATAAAATATGTTCTATGGACCTTTTCTGTTGACACAAAAACTAAATAAGGAAGGTCCTTAAAGGAATTGATAGTTCTTATTGTTTAGAAGTTTCTGTTCGCAGTTCTTTTTTCATGATTTCTAAAATAAAATCCTTCTATTTTGTTAACGGTTCGAGTGATTTGCAAGAAAATTTGAAGATTATTTAAGAGCAGTTGAAGTGTGAAATTTGATTCTATATTCCAGTAAAAACCTTATTTTCAAAATGTCAATACAGCCAGCTTTCATAAGTCATTTAAAAGTAGAACTTCCACCATCAGCCAAAAAAAAAGAAAATGGATAACAGCCTTTTCATTGTGTATCTTAAATCAACAAAAAAGAAATCTCCCCTGGTTAATCCAAAATGTTATGCAATATATTTAGAGAGTATTAAGAAGAGAGCCAAGTGGAACAATAATGAATACTTGATCATAAGTCTATGATTAGGCAAATTAACACCTGAAGAACTGAAAAATGAAAAAGCATCCTGGTATTCTTACAATGACAGCCTACACTAAGTGGAAAGATGCAGCCAAATTCACTGTTTTAGGAAGAAACAAATGTTGAATTTGAATCTTCAATCAGTGATTTTCTCCTTGATGTCAACGTAACAACAATGGGGGAAATTGAAAAACTTTACAGGAAAATTGCAGCTAACAATAGTTTAGAAGATGGACAGATGAAAACAAGAAAACAAATCAAACGTTTCATAGAAGAAGAGCTTGAATGTATTAGAATTATTTTTAGTAATCCCAAAAGGGTAAATGAACCACAACTAGTCTCAATGAAAGTAACAGCAGATATGCTCTCATGCGTAAGAAGAATTTGAGGATATTGAGAAACATATGAGAACCCATCTTGAAGCAGCTATGACTTTACTCAGATCCGTACTAACTTGTGAAAAATGAAAATTCACTGGACGTTTTGAAGAAATTAATTTGGCAGATTTTGTTCCAAAGGAAGTTGTTCTTTTTACAAGTGGTGCAATGAAGGACAGGTGGATATGAAAAGTAATTCATAAAAGCAGGACACCACCGTAATGAACAGGGCACATAACAAGCTCATGACATGTCACAGATGTTTATATATGACGTTCTATCATCACAACAAGCTTCCTACGTGAGCACTTCTACATCACAGCATACCCATGAAATGCCCTCATTTTTAGGTGGAAAATGTCTTACATTATCAAATCTCTCTCCCATATCCGCTACATATAGATTACATAACACCGGGGAGGTGGCACATCCCTGTTTTAAACCCAAGTTAGTGGATATAACAGAGGCCGAGTTATACCCTTATTTAGCAGATGGTAATAGATGTGTCTCTATACATTTCTCACAAAAGATGTAAAACCAGTGGAATCATATTCCATCCAGCTAATTTACTCCATAGTCTATCCCTGTTCACACAGTCAAATGCTCTGGAGAAGTCTATGAAGCAAGCATACAATCTTGACTCTTTATTTTTTCTAGTTTCTCCTAGGATGCAGTTCAGAGCTATCATATTATCCAAGGTTCTAAAGCCCGCTCTGAAACCTGTATGCTAGGGAGATAAGAGCGTATTGTCTTTGATCCAGCCATTAATAATAGTCAATAAAAGTGAGCAAAGGATTTTGCAGCTGGAATCAGTCATTGCTAATAAGATGTATTTCACCACTTTTCCAAATTTGAGTGGACAAAAGTAACATTATCTTAGCCCATTTCAAAGGATTTTTCTTAATCACAATGTTAGCTTATTTGTCCGGGCCAGGAGCCCTTGATGCTTTCATCTTATTAATAATGGGCAAGATGTTATGCAAATTGAACGGAAAGATTCTGTCCTCTCCAGACGACCGCATTTCGTGCCTGATATTCGGCAAATTTTCTACAAAATACAGGTTGTTAATATGCTTAGTCCATAGATCCAAAGATATGGTATTGATATCAGGATCAGTTTCCTCAGTGAGATATTGCCTATAAAGGTACCAAAACTTTTTTGAATCATGGGTACGACATAAGGACAGAATCATTTTCTAATTTGCATTTTGTATACAGCTCTTATGCAAAGTAATCCAATTTTTTGTATTTTATACGCAGGTTTATGATAGACAATATTTTATCTATATTCTGAATAGCCGTATCTTTTTTAATTTTGTTTATATCCATCTTCAATAACATGTTCTTTTCTTGCATCTGACACTCATTAAGATTCTTGTGTCTCTTTAATTTGTTTCTCTTTAATTGAGACAGTGTGATTCTGTTATTTGTTTGGGTTTCATCACCATATTTAAGAGATGCCCAATCACCTTAAGACCATTTAAAATAATCTCCTGGCCTGCTTTAGGTAAATAATCAAACACCTCACCAAATTTATTTAGATTTTTTTTCCATCCAGCATATACAATTTGAGGCCCCATTAATTTGGACGTTCAAGCTTTCACCTGCCATCCCCTCGCTTTCCCTATTACCTTTAAAAAGGCATTTTAACATCGTATAATTGCTTTAAAGGGAAGAAACAGGATCAAACCTTATTAGTCTGTTTTTCAATCCTTGGTCTATAAACATGTAATCCAATCTGTAGCTCACAGCTCCATTGCTCCATCTAAAGTGTTTGGAGTCCCAATTAGAAGGCTCTACAAAAAATTCAGCCAAGCAATATCATTGTTCATTTGTGGCATTGTTTTACAACCCGAATTCCCAATTGTCGTAGGGGGTATGGCATCATGTATGCCACATTTTTCTGTCCAATCGGCCATTTAAATCACCCACTAACATAACATGCCCGTCGGGGGATTCCTCCTTCCACCCGTTAATTGTGAATCTGATGAATTTTTCTATGCTCTCAAAATACTCCCCTCCTGGTCTAGAGTACACATCGATTAGTAGTAGGTTATTACCTGAGATAATTTTTTCAATAATAGCATTCAATAGCCAGTTTGAGGGGTCAGGTTGCTCATATTTTATAATATTAAAAGTGGATTTCTCACCAATGCAAAGACCCTCTAGGTCTCCCCTAACCCCAGCTAATGTTGGCTTCATTAAAATGTTGTAGCCATCCATCACTATGGTTCCAAGGACCCATGCTTCTTGTAGTGCAAATATTTTACTACTCTATTATTTTAAGCACACTTTCTTTCTGTGAAATAGAGCAGAAGCCTCTGCTATTCCATGAGATAACTGTGGTAACGGATTCCTCTACTCAATTTCCCAATCTATGATTTTCATCAGGGATCCACAATAAAGGTTTAATAGATTTGCCTAGGCTGGTAGTAGGTGGACTGTTGCCATCCGTCGAACAGGGTTTTGTATTGCTGAGAAATTCTAGTTTGTTACACAGCACAATTTCATATTCGTTGTTCCAAATATCTCCTGAATATACTCTGAGCAATTCAACAATTACGCTGTGCCGAACTGATCGAGTGCCCAATTTTTACAGCTCTCTGCCTTGGGTAAACTAACTCTTTCTATATCAGATGATTTTATACTATGCAAGTGAGGTATTCTCCCAAAACATTCCAGCAACCATTCTCTATTTAAATAAGGGCTTCCTCAGTAGGATTTTTCTCGATAATTTTTATACTTTTGCCCCTATTTATTGACAGTATTTGTTTATCTCCACCTGTTTCCTCAAATGTCTGCTCATTGCTCCTACTATTTCTGCTCATGGCTAATCTTTCCTTTTCCATATCATAAATCTCCCTGTCCTCAAGTTCCAGCCCTCCCCTTCCTGGGTTTACCAGGATATCTAAGAATCTCACTATTGATTCCTTTTTCTCCACCTGATGGATGGTATCAGATGCTTCACAATTTTCTTCAACATCTATGATCTTAACCTTTGCTGAGGGTCTAGACTTTCCTCAATAGTAGGAATTTTTTTATTGCCATTTATCCAATTACTCAAAATTTTTGCCTTAGGTAAATTTTTATTAGCGATGCTATATTTAGGCACACTCTTTTCATTTAATTCAAACCTATTTGCGTTCTCTATACATTCTATATCATTGAGTGTGGTTTCTGCTAATGCTAGCCTATTCTTTCTAGTTGAGTCTTTCTTTCTAGCTTTGACCGGTTTACCATGTTTCTTTTTAGAGCTTTTCTTATAATTTCTCTTGCGGTGCAATCTGCATCTGTGGCCTTGAGACTGTTCGACCAGCATCTAAATAACTATTTCCTCCACGTTTCCACTTGGTGGCACCACCTCTATATCAATGTTAGCTGTGATACCTTCTGCAATGTGGCTCCGTTCAGCCTTTTCCTCATTTACCAGTAGGCAGAGTTCACTCAAATCACCCCCAATTTCATCATTAGAGCCCTATTGATCATATAGATTTTTAAATTTTAGCCACTCAGCAGGGATCATAGTTAACAGTTCTTTCGTGTTTTCATTAACCACAGTTACCAGGTCTTTCATGATTTGTTGTTCATTTATCAACCTTGTACAAATGCCTAGAAGTATGTCTACTGTGACAATTAGTGAGTCCATTTTCCCACTCATGGTAATTGCCCTCCATTAATTCAGAATCATTCCAAGCGTCGCATATCTCATCCTCAGTCAGAGAAACAATATCCTCCTGTGCTATTTTTTCTAAATCAGGAGTCATGGATAAATGAGAACCAATAATATTATTCATACTGCTGGTTACTTCAGTACTTTTTCTAGCTGGGAGGGTAAAGAGCCTACTTGGAGGCTCATTGAGTGATGACGGAAATCATGGCACATATTAAGTAAACAATTGTTGTCAATCATTGAACTATTACCATAGGAATAATATTTCCCCTGGAGACGTCTTTAACCAGATCGACTTATCTTTCTATGCTAAAGAAAGCACTTTAGAGGGCTGAGACTTAGAATTTTCTGTATCGCCCTTCTTCCTTGCATTTTTATTATATCTCAATTTAGGAGCCATCTTCTAGTGACCTAATAGCTAAATGTCGTATATGGTAATGTACAATATATTACTTTCCCAGAGTCAAGGGTAATAGGAAGGGCAATCCCAAAAATTGCGTGATAAAAACTCCTGATGAAAGGACAATAGACCGCTAAAACATGCCTCAAAAAAAAGATAGCCAGTGCAATGCAGATAAAAAATATCCAATCAAGCATTACAAGTCTCCCTTATTCAGGTTGTTTATAAATTAGAAGGAGGGAGAGAAATCCTCGCAGCCCCCGCCATATACCCTAACTATTTAAAATGATTTAGATTATCCAAAAAAAAACAGAGCATGAATTAAGAAGAACTGATCCTATTTTCAGTCATGTAAATAAGTAAATGTTAACAGGGCGAGGAACATCCGACAGCTCGAGGAGCCGCCACAGTCTGTCTCTCCCCCCCGCCCTGCAAGATGTCACTTCTTGAGTGAATTGGTATTTTGCCGTGATGGTGTTACTTCTGTCCGCCCCACACAAAAATAAAGATAAATCTCACCCACTTCGATATTTGTTCCAAGTGTTGAACTGGTTTTGCTGATCAGGCGAGGGTAAAGTGTGCGCCCAAGATGGTAAGATTTTCCAGGTGTAACACCAACGCCCCCACGCCCAACAGCTCAACAGTTGATACGCACCTTTTACGCCTCACGGGCTTAACGCCACAAGGGTAATAGCCTGGTGCTTTTATTCTCGTAGTGGAAGTGGGCTGCGCCAAGCGCCGTCGCATTCAGGCTCTGCAAAAGGATTAGACAAGCTGCTTAATGGTCTGCCAATACAGTGTTTTAAGTCTGCAGGCAATTATGGCAGTTTAGGAAGACACCCTGATCCCAGGAAGCCCGGCACCTTTATTCTCGTAGTGGAAGTGGGCGGGGCCAAGCACCGTCGTGTTCAGGCTCTGCAAAAGGATTAGGCAAGCTGTTTAACGGACGCCCAATAGAGCGTTTTAAGTCTCCAGGCAACTACGGCAGCTTAGGAAGACACACACATCAAATATCATAGTCAGGAAAACACATGAGTGAGTGAGAAAAAGGTCCCACTCTCTCATGAGTAAAAATTAAAAAGCCCTGAGTCCAGCAAAAGGGCTGAGTGTCTCTAAGATTAAAGTGAATTGGCACAGAAATGAAAATTCTCCCTAACACCAGGTTTCCCCCAACTGACATCTCATGTCAGGAGAATTGTACAATGTTTGCCTTCTCTTTTCAGTTTTATCTAGTCACCATTCAAAAATGGCTTCCAAACACTCTTTAACCTGCTCACACGTACCGGAGCCCCCCACCCTTCTAGTCTGACTCACCGGTTCACTGTGCGCCTACTGCGCGTCGCTTATGTGGTGCCAGCTTCACCTTCTCGGCAGAGCCTCGTTTGGTTCCTGTTTCAGCTTCATAGTCCTTTGCTGCCAGAACCAGTGCAGCTCCACAGGGCCGCATCTCCCGCGGCCCCGCTGCACAGAGTTCACCTCAGCTTCACCGGAGGTCCTCCTCTCCAGTCCCGAACACTGCCAACCTACTTCTGGCAGATGTCTCCTCTTCTCGCCATGGCTCTTCTCTGTGGGATTGCCTCGGCCACCGCTCTGGGGTCAGCCAAGGTCAGGGGTCTTTGCCGTGGCAGTTGAGCTCTGTACAGATGCCACATAACATAGCAACTATGACATTTATAACAGCATTTTTACCTATAATTGTATGACCAGGCTTGGTCTGCCAAGTCTACAAGCAGGTAAAGTACTCTGAATTTGTACTATTGACCAACTGTGCATGTAATGCTTGCCAAACATTCATGTAGTGTGCATGTAAACTATCCCAAAGCCCTCAACTGTGCCCACGTTTATACACGTTCCTTGCAACACTTCTTGTGATTGCCTCTGCCAACGGTCTCTCTTCCAGCTCTGCGTACTCTGCCGCCTTTCTCCTCTCTCCTTCTTCGTTCCTCTTTCTGCAGGTGATCCGTGGGTTTAAATGTCCTGCGAAGCAGATTAGGTTTGTGACAACTAGACTGGACATTACTCTTAGCAACACATTTCGCCACATGGACTCCTTGCTCCTCTTCCTCGTCGCTGTAGCTGAGGCTCTCTGGGGCTTGGAGTCCAAGGAAATGTATACTTATTTTAAGTCACTTTGTTGAATATTTGTTTTTAAAATACATTCACCTTAAACATCAGATGTTTCATATGTTCTAGGTTTACTATGTACACATGAAGACTGAACCGGGTTTTGTTTAAACAAAGTGGCTTTTAGAGTTTTACAATTAGATGGTTCAGGATAATGACGGAAGGCCATTAAAAACTCTGGAATTAAGGGATCTTCCTCACAAGAAAGATAAGTATATTGCTTCTCTCCTGTTGGAGCCACCACTCTCCCCGACAGCCATCTCCTCCTCTGTGATCCACTCTCAGAATACCACCCCCAGGGTCAGATTCACGTAGCGGCTGCCTTCCCCATGCCACATGGAAGGAGACGTCAGGCTGGGGATCAGTGATGACTCTGCAGGATTCAGCACACTAGGTTATTGTAACAGATGCCCATCAACTACAGCACAATTAGGGAACTCATACCATTTGAACTGCCTAGAGATAAGAGAGAACCTTTTCCTTTTAGTGGAAATAAGGTATCCGCATCAGGTCCGAGTCTGATGAAACAACTTTAAACGGCATGAGCAGAAATATATTGTTTCTATACATTTAGCATAGAGAGGTCAACCTAGAGATGATATATTTTAGTTTATTGAGTCTTGCTATATTGAGGCTCATGCCATTCGAATGTCCTCTGGGCACTCCTCCAAGAAAAATGGTAGGCTTCTGGGTGCATTTGTGGGAACAGTCAGTAGAGCAGAGGTAAGCACTATATGTGTCCTTCACTAAAGCCCTTTTAAAAACAAGACTTGGCAATGCCAACAGTTTGGACGTTTGTGGAGGCATGGGAAAGGCACTTGTCAGGCTCTGCCGTGGGGTATTAACTATCCATTGATGGTAGCAGGTGCAAAATGGTGGGAGTACCTGGGCATCTAATAGCAATGCCTGGCAAATGCCTAATACTTATACACAAGCTGCAAGCTGCAAGATTTGCAAATGTTTGTCTTGAACACAATGCCAGTGAAGGACATGCCTAGTGCTTATAAATTGAATGACTGAAGGCAGACCTAGTTAAGACATTTGTATTACACCAGTAACAGGTTTACAGCTCCAATTAAGTCATTATCTCAGAAGACTGCTTTGAAAAAACACTAGTAAGCAAGTTGAGTGCCAAGTCTGATGTTTAGGCTTGGTTAAAGCAAGCTCAAAGAGTTCCCATGAAGATGTGTTTTAGGTGGGGAGGGGCAGGAACTGGGTGGGAATGGCCATAGCAATTAGCATGGCTATGGGCAGTCAAGAGGTGGACAATTAACCAAACAAGACCTGCAAGCTGTTTGTCCCTCCTCATATGCCATTTCTCCCGATCTGTACTCTAGTGCAATAGTTTCAGCGTATATATGATGCAAACGCCACCTAATAGCCCAAACTAACACGCATTGACAAAGCCAACAGTTTTTGCGTCTTCATACGTATTAGGCATTTGCCAGGCACTGCTATTATATGCCCAGGTACTCTCACTAATTTGCAGATGCTACTATTGATGGCCAGTCAATACCACTACAGCAGTGCTTGACAAATACATATCCCATGCCTACACAAAAGCCCAAACTGTTGGCATTGCTAATGCTTCTTTTGATTCAGTATTTAAGCTAAGTTATTTCTGCTTTCTTCATTTCTAACTTAATTATTTTTGATAGAATTCATGTTTACTTGTTCATTTTCAGTGTTCTCCATTTGCTCAATGAGATCTAGTATTACTGTGCACAGAAAGCCTTTGCAGTGAGCTTCAGGACACAGGTTTGAATCTTTGGTGGTCTGCTTCAGCGTTTTATTCTTGCCTTACAAGGTTGATAAATTGCCTACACCTGTCGGTCAGGTACAATTAACACATACAATTTAAGCAATTAAAGACATTTCTACTTATTCTCCTTATTATGTATTACTGTCCTTTTGTGTTATCAAATTTCGTGCGCCTGTTTGTTCACCATGCCAACATGTTGGGTGCATGGCCATGTCTGTGCTTGTGTTAAGGACCCTGTGATTGATGCTGTGTAAAGGGACATGTGATGGAGGCTGACCAACATGATGGGTGCAGGGTGATGTCTGCGCTTGTGTAAAGGGCCCTGTGATTGATGCTGTGTAAAGGGACATGTGATGGAGGCTGACCAACATGCTGGGTGGATGGTGATGTCTGTGCTTGTGTAAAGGGCCCTGTGATTGATGCTGTGTAAAGGGACATGTGATGGAGGCTGACCAACATGCTGGGTGGATGGTGATGTCTGTGCTTGTGTGAAGGGCCTGTGATTGACGCTGACCAACATGTTGGGTGCATGGTGATGTCTGTGCTTGTGTAAAGGGCCCTGTGATGGATGCTGTGTAAAGGGACATGTGATGGAGGCTGACCAACATGATGGGTGCAGGGTGATGTCTGCGCTTGTGTAAAGGGCCCTGTGATTGATGCTGTGTAAAGGGACATGTGATGGAGGCTGACCAACATGATGGGTGCAGGGTGATGTCTGCGCTTGTGTAAAGGGCCCTGTGATTGATGCTGTGTAAAGGGACATGTGATGGAGGCTGACAAACATGATGGGTGCAGGGTGATGTCTGCGCTTGTGTAAAGGGCCCTGTGATTGATGCTGTGTAAAGGGACATGTGATGGATGCTGACCAACATGCTGGGTGGATGGTGATGTCTGTGCTTGTGTGAAGGGCCTGTGATTGACGCTGACCAACATGTTGGGTGCATGGTGATGTCTGTGCTTGTGTTAAGGGCCCTGTGATTGATGCTGTGTAAAGGGACATGTGATGGAGGCTGACCAACATGCTGGGTGGATGGTGATGTCTGTGCTTGTGTAAAGGGCCCTGTGATTGACGCTGAACAACATGCTGGGTGGATGGTGATGTCTGTGCTTGTGTGAAGGGCCTGTGATTGACGCTGACCAACATGTTGGGTGCATGGTGATGTCTGTGCTTGTGTTAAGGGCCCTGTGATTGATGCTGTGTAAAGGGATATGAGATGGAGGCTGACCAACATGCTGGGTGGATGGTGATGTCTGTGCTTGTGTAAAGGGCCATGTGATTGACGCTGAACAACATGCTGGGTGGATGGTGATGTCTGTGCTTGTGTGAAGGGCCTGTGATTGACGCTGACCAACATGTTGGGTGCATGGTGATGTCTGTGCTTGTGTTAAGGGCCCTGTGATTGATGCTGTGTAAAGGGACATGTGATGGAGGCTGACCAACATGCTGGGTGGATGGTGATGTCTGTGCTTGTGTAAAGGGCCCTGTGATTGACGCTGAACAACATGTTGGGTGCATGGTGATGTCTGTGCTTGTGTAAAGGGCCCTGTGATTGACGCAGACCAACATGCTGGGTGGATGGTGATGTCTGTGCTTGTGTAAAGGGCCCTGTGATTGACGCTGAACAACATGTTGGGTGCATGGTGATGTCTGTGCTTGTGTAAAGGGCCCTGTGATTGATGCTGTGTAAAGGGACATGTGATGGAGGCTGACCAACATGCTGGGTGGATGGTGATGTCTGTGCTTGTGTAAAGGGCCATGTGATTGATGATGTCTGTGCTTGTGTAAAGGGCCCTGTGATTGATGCTGTGTAAAGGGACATGGGATGGAGGCTGACCAACATGCTGGGTGGATGGTGATGTCTGTGCTTGTGTGAAGGGCCCTGTGATTGATGCTGTGTAAAGGGACATGTGATGGAGGCTGACCAACATGCTGTGTAAAGGGCCCTGTGATTGATGCTGTGTAAAGGGACATGTGATGGAGGCTGACCAACATGCTGGGTGGATGGTGATGTCTGCGCTTGTGTGAAGGGCCTGTGATTGACGCTGAACAACATGCTGGGTGCATGGTGATGTCTGTGCTTGTGTAAAGGGCCCTGTGATTGATGCTGTGTAAAGGGACATGTGATGGAGGCTGACCAACATGCTGGGTGGATGGTGATGTCTGTGCTTGTGTAAAGGGCCCTGTGATTGATGATGTCTGTGCTTGTGTAAAGGGCCCTGTGATTGATGCTGTGTAAAGGGACATGGGATGGAGGCTGACCAACATGCTGGGTGGATGGTGATGTCTGTGCTTGTGTGAAGGGCCCTGTGATTGATGCTGTGTAAAGGGACATGTGATGGAGGCTGACCAACATGCTGTGTAAAGGGCCCTGTGATTGATGCTGTGTAAAGGGACATGTGATGGAGGCTGACCAACATGCTGGGTGGATGGTGATGTCTGCGCTTGTGTGAAGGGCCTGTGATTGACGCTGAACAACATGTTGGGTGCATGGTGATGTCTGTGCTTGTGTAAAGGGCCCTGTGATTGACGCCGAGTGTGTATTGATTTTCCAGAGGTTCCGAAGCGGACTTTTCCGAACAGAAAGAGCAAGGACATCCCGATCCTCTACTGTCTGCTGGGGGCTTCTTTCATGCTGTGGACAGTTCTCACAATCCTGGCCTTCTTTTACTGTAAGTAGACTCTGGCGGCTGCCAGCTTCTTTCTAATGACACACACTGCCATAGGTTGGTCAGACTAAAGCAGAGTGAGAGTGACCTAACAGGAAATTGCACTACTCCAAAGCCAGTAGGAATGTGAAATGGTTAGCTGTATGCCATCTTCCCCAACATTGCAGGCCACTGGATCTTCCACCTTATTCTATGGTTTGCCCGTACATGTTTGCCTGCATCCGTACCAGGTTTCATGAATGTGCTTCCTTATGCAGTCCTTTTTCTATTTCATAAGTGGTGACCATGATGGATTGGTAGCCTCGAATATACATCATGGCGGCCATTTTAGAAATAAAGAAAATGCTATGTTAAGCTGTGAAAGATGCAGTCTTCGTGAAGCAAGCAGGAGGACCTGGGGAAAGCCAACACCCTGTGAAGAGTAATACACTGACTCCGGATTGTGGCCCCTCAAATTGGATTGGCTAGGTCTTTCATACTTGGACATTAGAATGCCCGATCGAAGGTGGGAGTGTGTACTGAAACAATAGGTATTGGGCCTCTGAAAGTTGGGTCAATAAGGTTGTCACAAACGTTTCGACAGGCCAGTCTGGTCGACTCTTTAAGGTGGTCGGCCTCCCTGTTAGTCTGATTGACCAGTTTATGATGGGGGAACGGTGGGTGGTTAATTTGAGGGTGAGATGGGCGCTGGGAGCAGGGTGGGAGGGGGTGCAACGTGAGTGAGGGGACAGGAGAAGAGTCGTGTGGTGGTGTGGAGCAAGCTGGCAAAAGTGGTGCAATTCTGGTGTCTGGTGTAAGAGGAAGACAACAAGAAAGGGTTGTAGTCAGGGACGGTGGCGGGTGGGAAGGGCATGCTTTTAAAAACACATTTGGCATCAAGATCTTTACAGGAAGGGTGAATGATCTTCTTTTCAGGTGATGAGAGTGTATGCCCATACCCCGCTTTCAGTTGCCGTACCACACGCTGTTAACAGGTGGCGCTGTGCAGACTCCTAAACATTGACTGGAACCAGCAGCGCCTCATCTTTTCAGAATAGATTAGGTTAACCTTTCTTGCACTGCACTGGAGATGCAAGGATGCAGTGCCATGGGCCATTAATTAAGTGGTGTGTACTGTACTGGACTACAGCCAAAACAATGGCGTTGCAGGCCTGGCAACAGTAATTGCTATACAAGGACAGCATCTTCCACTAACTGGAGTGTAGTGGAGGACTCTTATTGTCAATGAATTTCTGGAGAGGGGACTTTGACTGGCCCCATCCTTCTTTGGCTAGCTTGTTTTTGTAAACATCTGGCCTAGACGTTGATCGAGTTTCAAGTGTGATTTTTCTGGACAGGCTTGGAAGCTTCAGAGCAAAAGTCGGATCTTCAGTCCGCTAAAGATTTGCGAGAGCTTCCTATGCGATTGCCAGGGATTCTTTTAGGCACCTGTCTTCTAAGAGTGGGACCATCGCTCTTCAGATGGGACGTGTTGAATGCCACGACGTTGATGTATGCACCTAATAAATGATCAAGGACTCTGCACATTCGACCATATCACTCCGACCCTCATCGAACTGCGCTGGCTGCAAGTCTGTATCATCTTCAAATCCTGTTGCACCATCTATAAGGCTGTCACCCTGAAGTCCCCGAGCTACTTTACTGAGAACCCCAGCATCTCCAGAGGCCTGCGATCCACCAGAAGCAAGGACATGTGCATAGTTGAACTCCGCCTGTGCAGGAAGGAAAGAACCAGAAGACAGGCCTGCTCTGTCTACACCCCAAGACTCTGAAACCCCCTGTGCCCCCCTGTAAACATCAGACATGCCCCATCTCTTCTACTGTTCAGGAAAGTGCTTAAGACCTTCCTCTTCAAGGAATGGCTCCTCCCTAACACCTGGGTCCACACAACCTCCACTCCCCAACCTACATGAGAGTCAGTGAACTGCTCGCCAATGTTTCCTCCCCTGGTTGTTAGCAGACCACTAGCTGCCAATTGCCTGCCCTCCCTTTCCCCTGTTGTTAGCTCCCCACTCCCTTTTCTCTTCTTCCATGACTGTCCCCCCACCCTCCTTTGTAATTGTAAAGGTCTCTGTTGCTTCTAGAAGCTAGGTCCACACTCGATAAATGTCATCATAATTATAATTAGGCTTTTTGGATTTCAGTAAAATCTGGTTTCTGCCTCCCGAACATATTTTTTCCCTTTTAGGGGTTGATCAGAAAAATGTCTGCAACTGTCCACTAGATGGCAGCACCGACCTTGCTAAACAGGGATCACTGCCTCAAGTTAAAATTAAAAGCAATGTCAGCACTTCCATCTAGTGGACATTTTCAGACATTCTCAAACTGAATACGATCTAAACTGAAATAAGTCATATGCTATGTTCCCCTCGTTAATAATTTACATTGCATGTGCCATGCATTTTTTTAAAAGAAGCAATCTGGAGTTCATTATAGGATTCCTAAAGCTAAAGGCTGAAAATAATTACGAGTATGGAGGTAATGAAAAAAGGAAGGCGGAATGGCATTACCAGCATTGTTAACGGGTCCGGGCCATTACGAGCCGACAGCCCGCCAATACCGCCACCGCCCATACCGTGCCCCTTCTTAGCGGCATGCGTGCGTACACGTGCCCCTTCACGGCGCCAATACCGGGATGCCACTAACAGGAGGACATCACAAGTTACGCGGGCATGCACCTATCAGCATCTCGAAGGCAGTAATTGAGGCCTGCACAATGACGGCAATACAGGCATCGCGGACCACCCGCAAATAGCAACCTGCAGTGCAGGAAACTGCCACAGGTGCATACAATCACCACAGGTGGAGTCAATGGAGCCTGTCCCAGTACAAAAGGAGTGCACCCATCCACCACACCCCTTCCTACACCAAAATGATCCCACTAGCTGTTGCACTCATGGGGCTGGAGGACATGCCTGTACTTCTACAACAACAGCAACAACAACTGCAGCTACAAACACAGGCAGCACAGAGGATGCGCAGGAGGAGAAGGAGGGTGAGACAGGCCCAGCAAGTTCCACCAGTGCAGCCAGAGGTACCATGTAGGCACCCACCAATCCCTCGCATCAAACCCAGTCCATTCAACCTAACCCCTGAGCAGATCCACACCCTGTACCGGTTGGACCGGGACACCATCACTACCATAGTGGACATGATACACAACGACATCGTCAGCCTGATAGAAATCCGCACTGCCATCCCCCCTCTACTAAATTTGGTGTCTATTCTCCACTTCCTGGCCACAGGCACCTACCAGCACACAGTGAGGCAGCTGCATGGCATATCACAACCACTCTTGTCCCGCATGCTGACCCAAGTGCTTGATGCCCTCCTGAAGCATGCAAGCATCCACATTTCCCTACCACAGACTAGCCAGGAGCTCGCTGACACCAAAGTAGGCTTCTATGCACTGGCAGGCATGCCCAATTGCGTCGGTGCCCGTGGCTGCACCTATGTAGAATTGGTGGCCCCTCATGCAAATGAGGTGTAGTACCGTAATCGCAAGCAATACCACTACATCAATGTGCAGATGGTATGTGACTCCAGCAAGATCATCACACATTGTTGCACCCGATATCCCGGATCTACACATGATTCCATGGTGCTGCGTAACTCCACGCGGTGAGTGGACAATGCACTCGAAGCTAAACACTGTTGTCCTGAACATCCCAACCTGTACATGACACATCAATGCCATACATAAGACCAAAGCCGTACATCAATGACAACATGCAAGACGCACAAGCAGGCCACCATGGGTATGTCAAGCGATGCATGACTAAACACGATTACAACTGTGCCAATGGCGCTAGCGTGATTAGGTACAGAGTAGCATACACTGCAATTATGGGTGGAGAAGACATCGTTCCGTATCCACAGTACATCCGCATCAGCATGCAAGTGTACACCCTGCATCATCTGTACAACACTATCCACATTAGCAGACCATAGTGCAGTACACAATGCATCAAATGAACCTGTGTGCAGACATACAGGGACATGTGCATGTTGACACCAAATAGCTGCAGCCATGGCCGTGAATCCTAAAGGTGTCAGCTTAGAGTGACTCATACATACCTCTTTGTGCTCCCATGCAGGTAATGGAGGCTATCCCTTGAAGCCGTGGCTACTTACCCCTGTGCGGAACCCGCACAACAGGCACGAATAGGAGAACAATCGGGTTCATACCCGTACCTGTGTTGTGATTGAACAGACCTTTGGCCTGTTGAAGGTACGGTTCCACTGCCTAAGTAGGTCTGGTGGAACACTCCTTTATGGCCCTGAGAAGGTGGCAAAGATCACCATGGTCTGTATCATGCTGCACAAAATGTGCATCCGGAGAAATGTACCACTGCCACCTGACATTGACATGCATGCACCGGGTGAGGATGATGAGGATGATGATGGAGGAGAAGCAGCACCCCTGCTAGTACGTGATGCACAAGATGGCCGTGTTGTACGCAAATCACTGATTGACGATTGCTTCTGAACCACAGGCACGTTGATGGTTATGTGTCAGTGCTACACTGAGCACTGGGACTGTGTGGACATGGACACAGGGTGTGTGGGGAGTTGGGCACTGTGCGCTGTCATGAATAGAATGAACACACACGAAATGAACAATGTCCAGGCATTACATGATTTTGAACACAACGGGTGTATTAAGAAAAATTACAACATAGGGCTTCCTCCCTCCACCACTCACACCTTCCCCCCTCCCTTCCCCCTAAAACACCCAAACACCCCATACCCCCCAAACACCCCATACCCTCAATAAACACCCCATGCCCCCAATTAACACCCTATACCCCCCAATTAACACCCCCTTAATCCCCTCAACACCACCAACACCACCTCCCCCCTCAACCATTGTCATCCCACACTATTTCTGGACTTTTTTGTGTCCGGGTGCAGCATTTCTGTTTGCCTTGCACTGCGCCTCATCATCCGCACAGGGCTTGAGGGAGTGGAGCTTGCAGGTGTGGACGATGGGGTGGATGCGGATGGGATTTGCACCGCCGGTGCAGGTTTGTTGGGGCTGAATGTGTTTGAGCATGCTGTTTAGGACCTGTGTGACGGCCCCTAAACTGTGACGGATCATGATGGCACTTGAACTGATGGCCACAATGGTCCCAGCATTGGCCTCCCGGATCTCACGGCATGTTTCCTCACCCTCGGCCACATACTGGCGCACCAGCTCGATCATCAAGTCCTGCCGGGCCTCTACCCTTGACAGGCGTGCCTCCATGTCAGTGGGGGCTGTGGAAGTAGAGGGTGCTGCGGCTAGGTGGGCCATTGCAGGGCTGGTATTTGGGGTGCTTGTGAGATGTGGACTGTGCAGTTGGACCGCAGAATCCTGATTGGGGCTGGACGGTGTGCCCTGAGTGGTGTGTTGGGGGATGGATGGGGGGCTTGGGGTGTGGGGACATTCCACATGGATTGTGCCATCAATGTCCTCGCACTCCTCCGCTTCCACATCCACATCGCTGAGTGGGGCTGTGGCTGCTGCCTCACTCACTGAACTGGTGGCAGCGGACTGCGTGCCATCAGCCTCCCCTTCAGCTGTTGTTGCCAGCTCTGTATTCGCACTTCCGTCTGCTGCTGTTGTCTCCTCATCATCCTGTCTGGCCTGTACAGGTGCCCTGGGTAGCAATCTGGGCCGCGGTGCTGCCCCGTAGGTGGAATGCCCAGTGCCCTGAGGTCTTGCCCTGGATGTAGATGCCCTTGGGACAGGGTCCTGACTTTCACCTTCTGCATCAGTGCCTGTGGGGAACAAGAGATGCAGGGCATCAGTGATGGTGTTACATGCAAGATGCATGAGTTGGTGCTGTCCAGTATTTCATTCCTCATGCATTGCAATCTTATAGGTGTGTCACAAAGGGTACTTTCAAGGGGGGGGGGCATATTGGCATAAGCCGTGGCATCTCCATTCGGCACTTATGCGTACCAGGTGGCATGCCATTGTATTGAGGTTCGTGTGATGTATGACATGCAAATGGTCCCTGTGTGTTGGGTGTCTGTTGGTAATGGGATTGGCACACAGCATGCATTTCATTGTGCCAGTGTTTGGGCCTCCATCTGGACATGGATCTGTATATGTGTGTATGATGGGCCATGCATTGGCTTGGCTCACTTTCACATCAGTTGCACTACGTCATGGTTTGGCCTACTGGGGTTTGCAGGGTCACTCACCTCCATCTCCCGATGTCGCGGCACCCGTCTCCATTTCGCCAAAGACCTCTATGGACTCCATTTGTATGGTCGTGCTGCAGGTCTCTTCCCAGCGCATCAGTTTCACTGGTGAGTGGGCACCCCCGCCTGTGGCCATTGCCTCCCTGCGATTGCTGGACAGGATGTTACGGACGTAGGTCGCCCCATCTTTTTTTTACAGTCTTTTACTGTGCGGGGGGTGGTGGCAACCGCGGACACCTTGCGCGCAACCTCCTCCCAGATTTCTTTCTTTCCCAGCTGAACTTCCCTTTTGAGGTTGTTAGCAAAAACCTCATCTGCATGGGCTGCAAGGGTATCAGCCAGCATGTTTAGCTCCTCATCGGAAAAGCGCTTCTTGCGCAGGCGGGGGGGGGGTAGTTTTGCGGGTATCCTTCGACATGCTCGATACCATGGCCCTGCTTTGTCCTCTGTAGCACTGCTGTATTGAGAGGATTGCAATGGATTGTGTTTTTAAAGATGGCTGCCGGCGCATTTCCCGTTCCGACGCGATGACGTTACTTCCGGGTCTGGTATTATGAGCCCGGTATTAGAATGTTGTTATTACCGGGTCGTTATTAGGGGGTTGCTCCTTGGCAGAGGCGGTCTCGGCGGGTCCCATGATGGTGCTATCGGGTGGTTGGAGGGCCTTTAGCGGCATGGCGGTGCAGCCATTACCGGCATGGGGGTTCGCGCGTGCTCGCTCACTCGTAGTGAGCCGCTTTTAGCGGCGTCAAGGGTGCACGGACGCTCTGTTACCTCCATGCTGGTAATGACTCCGTTTGTAGCAGGAATCTCGTGATGAGGCCCACTGTGACTTGTTAGAGAAGATCCAAATAGACTACTTGATCAAATGGGGCCTTGTATTCCAATTAACACTGGTCCATTTACGTTTTTTGGGGGAAATGGGCCAAGGAAAGGTCACTTTTATTTCCCTCCTATTGCAAAGGTCTTAGAAAAATGTGGTGGTACGGATCATTTAAAGAATAGGGTGTTGACTGTGATTTGGAATCCTTAATTCCCATCAGAATAAATACCTGGCTCTTTTTGTTATGTTTCTGGAATCCATTTAACCATTCACTGTGACGAATTAGATTCTTCTCTGCAAGGCTGCAAGAATGAATGCGGTTAAAATGACCCACTCAGCCCTAACACGTCTGCAAACCAAAACACAATACAATCATAAAGGTAAAACAGGCTCAGTTAAGAGATATACCTCCTTCATGTTTTGTGGTACCTTGGGCAGAGGGAAGGCTATGCTCTTAAGAGGGGTGTGAAGGTGAACCAGGAGTGACCCGAATAACACAATATCACCCTCAAAATAAAGGGAATTCCCACTAGAGGTTCTATCAAAATATATATACATTATTCAAACACAACTTGTGCACGTAGAATGTATAGAAAATACTGTACAAAAACCCACCCCATAGGAAGAACAGAGAAGATGCAACAGACTGGAGAAAGTAGCACTCTGAGGGTGGTTTCAGGGGTTGTAGGTAAATCTAGTGCACAAAAAGGATATTTTGGTTGAAAACAGGAGCGATCATGACCTAACCAATTCCTAGGTTCCAAGTGGATCGAGGAGGCAGAGTCAACAGTACTTGGATTCAGTTCCTGGTGAGCTGGCAAAGTCAGACCCCATGTCGAATAGAGATTCAAGTGGATAAAGCTCAGTTTTGGCATGTTGTATTGTGTGGGCCCAAGCATCAAGGGGGCGTCGAGTAGGTGCGAATGTGGCCCTCTGTGCAGTAGAACAGTGGCTCTCAACGTTGAAGTAGAACAGTGGCTCTCAACGATGCATTACTTACAGTCTCAGTAATGCTTTGCTGTTGTCCAGGCTGAGTCAGGCTGTATCCTCCGGGAGGGGTCGATGAGCAACGCTCTAGCGGTTTGATTTGGCGGGCGATGGCCGTCGAAGTGGTGTTCTTGGGTGCGTCGATGTGCAGGTTGATGAGGCGAAAGTTCAAGGGCTAGCTGTGACGACCCATGGTTGCAACCCCCAGTCAGAGTCTGCGTGTGACTGAAGAAGAAGAAGGGGTGGGAGACCACTTATTTGAAAGGCAACAGACCCCACGTGATTGGACTAATGCAAGCCGGCTTTAGTGGTCTAATTCCTGCTCTTCAACAGAATGGACTTTGCCCTTCTGATGTCCCACCCAAAGTACTTTACTCCAGAGAAAGTGGAGCGGACAGAAAAGAGAGAGAGGGACATTGAGAACAAAAATGGTGGAAGTCTCCTTCCATTGACCAGAGCCCTCCTGCCTATCATGATCCCGCCCCTTCCCTTCTCACCAACAACAAAGGCCCTTAGAGATGCAGCACCCTGTACACCGTTTGAATGGGAGTGCTCAGTTGATGCCAGGGCCCAGGACAGGTGCCTGCTATGCGGCTGTCTCTGACAGAGATTATTACCTGCCCTCAAAAAGAGACCAAAGAGAAGGCCCGGCTCTCACAGGGGCTGACGCATGTGTAATATCAATTGGTATGTGACAGTTGTGATCATGTGTAGCACCATGCACTATGCCTAAACTCAGGTATACCTTGCCACCATCATGGCCTACTTATGTATGATCATCATAGTTTTATTACAGGGGTGCATGTCTAAAGTGCTGCCCCTGCGCAGGAGAGACTTTTCTGTCACTGCTGCTGTCACGTGGGCATCTGTGGCCTCTGACCCTGCTCTGTGCTACAGGTAGAGCAGGCGCTGCAAATCAGGATACCGATGCAGCAGGACACAGACACATACCATGCTTTTGGCATCGAGCGTAGGAGAGGGGAATCTGATCAGCAGATTACCCTTTGTGGGAGGTCAGAAGAAGGACACTGGCTCTTGTTAGAGTTTTCTGAATGTGTGTTTATTAAAGAAAAAGTCAAATCCTGATTTCTCCCTATTTCTATGGGGTATTCAAAACTAAATTGCTTGTCATTCGTCAGGGAATGTCTTAAAGGACTCTGTCCTCTGTCCCAAACTAACCCTAACTGACCTTACCACTATTGATGACAACTAGATACAGGGGAATGGCTCCCTTCTCCTGGGTGCTTGCTTCTCGCAATGTTATGTCAATAACTAATCTTCAAATCATTCTTTGTGGCTTCTTTAATTAGTTCATACAGTTCTTGTATCACTTCATTGCTCTTCTTGTTCTTCTCGACGTGTGGCTCTCTCGATTTGTTACTGATATTTCTTCTCTTGTCGGTCTCTATTATTTGTTGATTACTATCTTCTTTGATTCAATTTACAATGTTCATTCTTCCCTCTTCCCAAGGATGGTTATCCAACTTTTTTGTGAATCTCTGTTGATGTTTCTTTCTCTCCTATTTGATTCAAGGATTTTAACCTCTGGTATATATGTATTCTTTAAAACATAGGTTCCTTTATCCTTACTCTCAAATCTTTCTTTCATATTCTACTTACCTTGAAAGATGCTGCTTTCCTTACTGTGACTATAATACATCTGATTACTCTGAGAGGAGTTTGCCTCCAGCTCTTTAGCTCTCTTGATTATACTCCCAATATCTTTACTTTACTGATACGAGTAGGAATAGTTTCATATCGACTCCCCTTTTCTTCTCTTGTTCTCACTACTGTATTTTCTGTATCTTGACTGTGACGAGTATGAGTACTCTAATAACGATCTTCACTCCTCTTATTGATACATTCTCATTATATTGACTGGGACGACTATGAATGTTCATATAATGACTTTCATTCCCTTCTCTTGTGCTCAATGGTATATTCTCATTAAATTGACTGGGATAGGTATAAATGTCCAATGATTTATGGTCTCCTCCCTGGGTCTCTGGATTTCTCTGTTACCTGCTTCTCTCTGGGATAACGTTACATCACGGGTTACTGTTTTGTTCGGGGTCACTTTCCTCCGTACCGCATCCTTCTGTCCTCTCATTCTCAGTCTCGTCCTTCCTGGCTGTTGCTCAGTATGTCCAATACTTGTTTTCTTCTGTGTATCATCCATGTAGCGGTATTGGCCTGCTTGGTAGGACCTCTGGTCCACCACTGGATTTCTGTGGTCACACCGCCACTTACTGCTTAGCTTTCTCTTCAGTAGATAGGACGCCTCACATCTGTTTCTGTGACTCTGGCTCGAGAGGCTTGAGAGGCTTTTTGTAACTCCTGAGCTCTCCAGAGTTCCCAGTCTCCTTCCCTTGCAGAGGTGACGTAGCCGTGGGCCTTCTCTGGCTTAGCTTCCTCACTGTGGCTCTCTCTCTCATGATCTCTTGAAGTCCTTCATCTTCGTTATTCATCTTTTTCATCTCAGTAGAGTAAAGCTCTTCCCTTAAAGGGATAGTTACAATTTCAGTTCCAAAATAACAGATATTGGTTCCTTGTTTGTATAAGTCCTTGGAGGGCATGGTTGAAGAGGACACTTTACGAGACTCTTTGGACCTAACAGGGACGGAAGTCCTTGTCCCCAAAGGGGGAGTTTATCCCGGTGAGGTCCTGTTTGCCTCTACCCCAAAGGAGGGTATTGCAGAGTGGCCTCACCTCACTAGACTCATGGGGGTTGTGGGGGTTTCCCCCTTGGGGAGATTGGATGAATTCCTGCAATTCATCACACTTTTCAGAGCTGGAATTACCCGCATCATTTTATCATTTAATAACAATTAAAAGAGCGAGGGCTTTGCATCTTTGCCAGGTGGCATTTCCTCACATCCACTTAGTAAATATGCAAACGTTATATAGTTACCAAGTGCTCAATCATAATCTGTGTCATGAGAAGATTAGTTGCCCACAAGTGTTGGTCGGCTCTTTGTCTTTCCTTCAGCTTTAAAATGCATGTATGATATGATATGATGTGATATGGCATTTATAATGTGCCTATACACATGTGTTTCAAGGCGCAGTAAACCTGCTCCTGTCGCTCATGCTCCTGCCCCTTCCCCTTCCTCTCTCGAACACCATCATTTATATTATATTTGGGTATTGCGTGTCAGGTCACACATCCAGTCGAGTCCTTTTTTGATTCTTTGCATTTTTGTATGAATAGTTTTCCTTTTCATTATACATTCAGGACTTCTCATCCCAGAATGCAAAGAGATAGCAAGGACTGCATCAACACTATCTGTGTTTGAGTTCAAAAAGAATGATGCATACTATACACACAGCAATAATAGATCCATTTTTGTATACACTGGAAAGCACAGTAATCCATGATTTGTTTGGTTTGTTAGCGGGGAAAAAATGGGTAAACACTGAGAAACACAGACTTTGAAAAATCTGTAAAACTCCTGAAAAACACCACCAGGATTAGAAAAACATAAACACTGAAAACAGAAAACCCTGATAATGATGACAATAATAGCGCATGTGTGGCTCAAGTGAGCGTGAATATGTAGTGCCCTTCAAACAGCTATGTCTTTGTTGGAGCATAAATCTAGGAAATGTAACCTTTAAATTATAAGGTTTTGGCAGTAAGCATCGAGGTGGGGATGCCCTAAAGTTGCCTTCAATGATTGTATGCGACACTGTAAACATCCTAAAATATATGATCAAATCAAGTGATAGAGCAGAGAAATCTATTGCTCATATTAGACTTCTCGATCTTAGAAGAACATGCTCCTTTTGCAAAACAATGAAATAGTAGGGGTATCTGCCACTTTCATAGCCTTTATGCCGTCAGGTACAACACAAATGCAACCACATGCATGAAAGGTGTCTGCCGACTGATGTATAGAATTGCATTAGTAAAATAGGGACTAAATGAATGCATTGAATGGAATCATCTTACTACCCATACCTCTTTGGCAGGACTACTGCTTTAAGTGTCACTGCCTATCGATACACACACAGGCTTTTGAGTAGCCACCATATTTTGTGCTGTTTGTGCAGGCATTGTGTTAGTGTTCTAAAATAATGGAGCCTTGATATCCTAGAAGCCTTCCATCTTGGCAAGCATTCTGCAATTTTACAAAGGCTAGCACACTCTTATGACTAGCTACCGATAGCATTGCTTCTGACAGTTAGGAGCAACTAATAAGAAAACACAAAGGGCCTCATTCCGACCTTGCGTCCGGGTTCCCAGAATGAGGAATTACCGGACCATTCCAAGTTTGGAGGGCCCGGTAATTCCTCCCTACAAGGACCTTCCCCATTCCCATTCAGCCCCTATGGGGCTGAATGGGAATGGGAGAGGGAGCTAACAATGGGCCGATTACGAGTTTTACCAGGCGTGCTTACCGTGTCCCGCGAGGGGACCTCGTAATGTGGCGGAACGGGTTTAACGGGTCCGCTTCCTTTTGCGTCACCCGTTGACCAATTCCGCCAAGGTCGTAATGAGGCCCAAGGTCTTTGACCTCTGTTTAAAATCATACAATTCAGGATCCTATTTTGCTCTGCCACATGGGAAATTGCACCCTTCACCTTAGAGACCCCCAGCAACTTTGCTGGATTTTGAGGACTTGATTATTTTACATGGAGAGAGTGTGAGCCTTTTTTCCTACTCTCTCGTGTATTTTGATGTGTGTTTTACTCTTGTGTTCTTTATGGCATTTTAGATAACTCCATAGGCCTCATCTTTTCATTTGTGTCCTTCTCTGGGGTAAAATACTGTTTCCCAGAGAATATAAAGTTAAATTGACTTTACTAGTCTTTTTAAATTCCTAGACCCAGCACACACTATCTTACAATAGAGCGCTGAAGGGGTTACCTAGTATCCCCTATGTCTAGAAACTCATGTCGCAGTCAAATGCTACCCTTTCCTATCGAAATGGCTGGTGGCAGTGGTTTTACAACAAACTACCATGATATTTCCTGACCGCAAACACCATTAGCTAAAAACCACAGGAGCCATGTTTCTCAAGATGGGGTCTGAGCCCCCTTTGTTTAAACAGGGTCCGATCTTCTTTTTTCGCCATTTCTTTGTGGAAAGGTCCTTCTAGTGTTTGTCTCTGCGTGCCAAACTAGGTTTGGTCCCTTTGTTCCTACGCCTTTGGCAGGCTTCAGGACTCAAGACCGCCTCTGATGCCCGAGTGTCTGGGGTGGGCAGGAAGTGAGGGAGGTGCCCGAAACACCCTGTGCTTCGTCTCCTAGGAGACACAAATGCACTCTGGTGTGAATGGCTGGTGACTGTCCGGCAAGGACAGCCACCCACCTGGGTGAGTGGCAGCTAGGCTGGAATGAATGGGAGAAAACTGTTTAAAAGGCGATTCTTTTGGACTGGAAAGCAGAGTCGACCACTGGAACGAAAGAACCGAAAATGAGCTGGAAGAGGACAGCTGATGCAACTACTGGACCATTGGTTCGCAAGGGGGAGCCCTGCTGCAGGTCCGAATCGCCAAGTTCACCTTGACAGAGAAGCTCTTCAAGTACAACTTCTTCCTTTAAGTTGGCAGGACCAATCAACTCGCAAACCACCTGGATACCATTCTGAGAGCTGGTTAGGATTAACCAGGGGGAAGGACACCAGCTTGTATGC
Organism: Ambystoma mexicanum; assembly: GCF_040938575.1. Taxonomy (NCBI): domain Eukaryota; kingdom Metazoa; phylum Chordata; class Amphibia; order Caudata; family Ambystomatidae; genus Ambystoma; species Ambystoma mexicanum. The sequence goes on from NC_090926.1 coordinate 1,130,459,518, forward strand.
TTGAAGAACAGTAACCGGAATCGAAGATTTGCCAATTGGCCAGCTTTGCAACCAGTCTCCATGCAGTGCAGGAGTCCCCCGACGTCCTCCCTCTTGTCCCCACAACTGAGGCTCAGGAACAGCGTGAGCTGCAGGAACTGCCATGAACAGAAGTCTTCAGCTGCATCTTTTTCTTTAATATAAGGTACTGTGAAAAACCGACCGAGAGAACTTACCTCTCACTGCGAAACTGGGTACAATTTTGGCAACTAGCAGGCCTAGTCAGCTTGCAACCCGACATATGAACCTTTCTTCCGTGAACTACTTCTAAGAACCGTGGCAAAGACTTCATTTTTTAAATACCAGAACCGTTTTTACTTATACAAGACACTAGCCCATTGACTTTGGCCCACCTATTGCACTGAATGAACTCCTCTGGTGAACTCAAACTATTTGCACTGTTTTAGAGTAACTGTAATATTCGTTTATATTAATGTATGCCTTTTTGCTCTTACTTCAATGCTATTTTACTCCTACTTCAAGGGAGCTCAACTGCTTAGTAATCAGTACTGTAGTATAACTTTTGTGTGATATTGGTTGCCTCATTTAGTGAATGCTTTATAAATGATTGTGCAATAAATTAGTACGTGTTTTACCAAGAAACCTTGAGTATAAGTGAATACTTGTGATTATAGACCTCTATGTAACACCCTTACAAGCTCACATTCCCTCTTGAAATAAGCTTGGCTGCTCAGCTCACTACCAAAAATTGTGTGGTACCAAAAGTTGGTTTTGCTTACACCTATTATCCTAGTTGTGTGTAGTGGTCCCAAAGAGTACTGCATACAAACATTGCCTACCACTGGTGGCAGCGGTGAGGATAAATTGTATATTTGTTACATAGAGAGTTCTGCTTTACATTTGTTCAGATATTAACCTTCACAAGGCTAAGCACCACTAGAAAAGTAATTTTATCATACATGATATGGATAGCTACAGACAGGAGGCCCTGATCATTTTAACAGTAGTTCGACTGAAGGAAATGTGTAAGGTCAGGAACCTCCCTGTTAAAGGAAAGAACAATTCATTATTGAAAGATTGGTGGAATTTCAAAGTCTGAGAAGTAGGTCTGTTACAACTACTCCTTTAGCAAATGGGAAAATGTTGATGAGGATGATAATGATTCATAGTCTAACTCTAAAGTTATTGAAGAGCAAGAAGAGTTAGAGGAGTCTCAGGATATGATCCCCACTGCACCTCAACAAGCTCTTGGGTCTCAACCCTTAGCCATAGGGACCCTATCAGGTCTAATACTGAGTCCAGAATGTGTCTCTCTTGAAAAATGAGACTTGAGTTAGAGTTCAAAAGGCTCCAAATGCAAACTGAAAGTAAACATCAAGAAATCAAACTCAGAGAAATGGAAATGCACCATGCTCCTGAAATGAAGAAATTGTCTCTTGAAAATGGTTCTATCCCAGAGTCTTCTAGGTCTTCCAGTCCTAAGAGACCTTGCATGCCTAAAGAAGCTGTGAGTATGTATGAGGTGAGACTTGATATTTTGGATTGGTTGGCTGCTTTTGAGTATAACTATGGGATTCAGGGTTTCACAGGGAATCAGTTGATTCCTTGGCTTTTGTCTAGGCTCCCCCAGGTTGCAACTGGTGCTGTAATGGAGGTGGGGGAACTTGAAAGATTGGAGTATAAAAATGTGAAGTTAGCTTCGATACCTAGATTTGGGAAAACTCCTTTGCAGTACCTTGAGAGGTTTAGGACCCTCAAAAAGCATGATGGTAACCCTTGGGCTACCTGGGTGTGTGAATGTTTGAAGAACGTAGATGGTTGGGTAAATGGTTACAGAGTTAACACTTTTGAAGGAATGAGGAATCTATTTTTGTTGAAATCTATTTTTGATGCCTGCTCTCCTGAGCTGAGACAGCACTTGGCTGACTCTAAGGAAATTGATCCAAAGAAGTTAGCAAAGGTTGCTGACTTGTGGGTTGCCAACAGGGCTACACAAGGACTCACAAGCATTCTGGTGCAACTCAGAAAAAGGATGATGGGAAGCAGAAAAAGAAAGATGGAAAAGAGAATTTTAATACCTCCAATCCAAAAGAGGGCCCCAAATAGAAAAAGGGTAAGTCACAAGGGAAACCGAATCAGGCTAGTGAAACCTCTGGTGCTAAACCAGAGGGAGGTCAGCAGAAACCCCCATTTGTCAAAACATTTGGAAAATGTTATGCTTGTCGGTCTACTGACCATGTGAAATGGCATTGCAGATGCAAGGGCAACGCTTCAGAGGTCCACACTGTCTCCTTAGCCTTTTTCCCCAGAGGGAGATGTACAAATGGCAAGTAGAAACTTTCAACTACTGGCTGAAGACCCCATTGGAGTCTCTGCCAGGGTTTCTTTAGTGTCCCTGGGTCTTTGGGAACAGCAGAATTTAGATGTCTATAATTCAATTCCAGATAACACAGAAGAATATTATAAGGACAGGAGACCCCTGCCATTAGAGACACTGGAGACAGCATTACAGTGCTGGGTGAATCTGTTTCCAAACCTGAGGATGTTGCTAAGGCACCCAAAGGCCTCACTAAATTTGCTGGAGGCCCTGTTCAAATGCTTCCAAGATTACCAGCTCTCATTCAGTGCAACAACATGACTGTCAAGATACCTGTTAGTGTGCAGAGTGAGGTGCCTGGGAGAGTCCTGATGGGGAATGACTTGAAACTTGTATCAAGCACCCCCAGGCTTCCCAGCAAAAGGAAACAGGAACAAACAAGGAAGGGCAGGGAGAGTACCTTATATGTCTCTCCAGACGATGTTACAGAGGAAACTATGGTATCACAAAAAACAACGGTTTTGTAGGACAAAAGTGACTCAAATGTTATGTAGATGAAAGAACAGAGTTCTTTACCTACACTGGTAAAAATACCAGGTAGGGCCTTAGCAACAGCCTGAGCTGTAACAGTCCTCATAGTTATGGCTTCAGGATACCTAGTAGCATGGTCTACTACAACCAATATAAATTGATTGCCTGAAGAGGTTGGAGGGTCTAAGGGACCAACAATGTCGATTCCTACCCTCTCAAAAGGGACTCCAACCACTGGGAGAGACATCAAGGGTGCCACATTCTTGGCTTCACTCTTGCCAGATGGCTGACAAGTGTGACAGCTCCTACAGACTTTATCTACATCAGACCCCAACTTAGGCCAGTAGAAATATCGAGAAAGCCTTTCCTTGGTCTTCTTGAAACTGTGACCAGCCAAAGGGATCTCATGGGCTAACTGTAGGAACTGTTGTCTGATCTCTTGAGGCACTATACGTCTTCTGTAGTCCCCTGGAATAGACTCAGTTGGTTCACTGTAGAAGAGGCCATCCATTCTTGTATAAAATGTATATGATATTACAGTGATATCGTAACCATATTTTTCTTAGTGTACTGAGTAACAGTGTTATGTGATGTCACTTCCTGTTTTGCCAAGGGATGAAAGGTGCTGTGACATCAGAGGTCAACGGTCATGTGATGTTACGTCCGCTACCCTTGGCATTTGGTGAAATGATGTCCCTGTTGCAGAGACTAGAAGAGATGGCACTGCATCTCCCCTATTGATCTGGTTAAGGTGCTTTGATGTATTTGATGTATTGGCACTCAGAGATTCCCCTTTGCCAACTTGTTTCCCTTGTTCCTGTTCCACATGCAAATCACCTTTCCCTTCCCGGTATTCCATTCCCAGATTCACATTCAATGGAACGACAACAAAAGCACTCTATGGAGATCCAGGAGCTCTGGAAGCAGATAAATACAGGTAAGACAAGGCTTTTTTGCTTCTTACTTTTAATTGGTCAGTGCTTTGGTTTTGACAAAATGTCGCTGTCATTATAAGTCACAGTTTTGCTGAGAAAAAGAGCCCAGAGGCTCGGCACCTTTCTGGTGGCATAACCATTACTGGTCAGGATGTGTAGTGGGTCCTGGCAATGGTGGAAATCCTAAGGGCTGTCATGCATAACATTTCAAGTCATTGGGCCTCATTACAACCCAGGCGTTAAGGGTTTAACCGCGCCGTCCGCGTCGTTAACCCTTAATGCCTGATTACCATTTTAACGCCTGCTTTTAGCAGCCGTTAAAATTCAAGGCGCTAACCCGCCTTGGTGCTAATTACGGCACCGTAACTTACGGTGCCGTAATTAGCGCCTTCCCCACTCCCATTATGCCCATTGGGGCAAAAATGGGAATGGGAATGGGGAAGGGTAAATGGGGAATGGGGATTTACCGCCCCACTCACCTTGGAATGGGGCGGTAAATCCGCCATCCACCATGGTGTAAATGCAGTTTACACCATGGTGGTAAAGTAGGGAACTTACCGCCTGGGTTGTAATGAGGCCCATTGGCACAAGCAATTGATTCAATATTTCTACCAGCAGCTGTGTGCCTCAGCTATGTTGACTATCGATATGCTAATCAGTAACGGCTGGGACGTGTTGACCACCACTTACAGGGCCATCGTAAACACTTTTGGGGCCCTGTGCACAGACATCTTTCGGCCTCCGCTCCACCAAACCAAAGGAATTAAGGGATCAAGAATACTGGTCGCACCACCCACCCTTCGCGTTCACAACCTCTAGGTTGATATGCTGTCTCGCAGCATAATAAGCACGTTTACTCCCTTTCAGTCTCCTTGCCCTCTTCATTCTTGCTCTAATCAGAATGATAAACAAGTAGCATTTGAAGACCAACATTAGCAGTCTACGAAGAGGTTACTGTTCTAGCACATACAGGATCATTTATGTCAATAGCATCCAGGAAGGTATGCAGTCTGTGGTATTAATGCAGGACCATATGTAAAAGGTACATGTCACCCATAATAGACGGAGAGCTGACATTAGATGCCTCACAGAATGCAAAAGTGCTCATGCATAGATAGATGAGACCAATTGGAAGGAAGGAGAACATTACAGATACCGTAGCATGGCTAGAGGAGGCAGATTAGAAGCTACCAGGAAGGTGTCTTTATCCAGAGAGAATGAGATTAGAAGTGGGATATGGTTTTCAAATAGTGTTGCCATTAGATATCAAAGGAACAAATGCCTGTGGTGTGCGAGATACATATGCTCACTATTAACACCACGAAACCACGAATAAGGCTTTTATGAAGATCATACCATGAGAAGGAAATCACTCGGAAGGACTGACCATTTTGAAAGGTTTAGGGACTGGCAATATTGAGAGGTTAGGTAATACAAGATTTAATGAGATGCCTGGGATCACACATTGGTGATGGGGTGAAGGGGTGAAGCTGGCATTTGTGCCAACTCTGCAATTTCTGCATTTGAACACTTTCTTTTCCATCTCTTACCATGAATTAAAACAATCTCATTTTATTTAAAAAAAAAACAGACTTGGAAAGATTAAAATTACCAAGCACTGACCAATTAAAAGTAAGAAGCAAAAAAGCCTCGTCTTACCTGTATGTATCTTCTCCCAGAGCTCCTGGATCTCCATAGAGTGCTTTTGTTGTCGTTCCATTGAATGTGAATCTGTGACTTGGTACACAAATCCCATTACCAAGCATGACAATTTAAAAATATATATATTATAGAAGGGCTTTATTCAAAATGGGAATGATTCTAGTTTCACTATCTCCATCATCAAGGAAAGTATATAAGAACCAGAAAACCAATCGATGTGATTTAACACATTTATTCTGGGTTTATTTTTTGTATTTTAAAGCTTTAAATACTTCCAAAACAATGGCTTGTGACATTTTCATTTATAAACGTGCATAAAAACCTTTGACTTTTACCAAAAAGCAAACCGTTTTTTTGTGTCAAACAAGCAGACCTTAAAATATGCTTGCCTGAGGCCTGCAACATATGGTCCACTCTCTTCTGTCTACCAAACCTTCCATCCAAATGGCCTACATAAGAAGAAAGATCAAGTAATGGGCTAAACGATATGAGCAGCACGCTAGAAGGCACATCTCACAGAAGACAGCACATTAATGTGAGATATATTAGATGATTTGACCAGGATCACTGCATCGTCTGCTGGCAAATCCAGGATACAAACATGAACGCTGTCATTCCATAGTTCTTGAATTTGGATATTTATTCACCTCTTGGACTAACAGTTTATGCCATCGTTGGAGGCGATTGCCTAGGTTTTACAAAACCCCATCTGAACCAATTTCTAGACCTTCACCATATGGATATGTTCGTTTTTATAGCGACCCCTATCTGGTGCAGGGACATTGCTGATAATAGCAGATGATGTTCTGCAAAACCAAGTACATTTCAGACGTAGGAAAGGCTCAGCCGGCCTTGCTGCTATGTGATATTCTAATTTTGCATATGAACACATGTCTCTGCAATGGGTGCTTCACACACTGAGCTAACTTCTGAACCATTGTGGCACTCAATTTATCAATATGCATTTCACCATTGCCTATTGCACATGATCAACATAATTATCACAGGAAGGAAATAATGCTACAGAGTTGTGGCAGAAGGAACACACAAAATATGTATACCACCACAGTGAACACAGAAAGCAATACATGATGAGTAGACCAAGGCAGAATGCACTTGCCAAAACAGAAAGGCAATGGGTTTAGAGCCTGATGTGTGCTATTTAAGTCTGGTGAACAGTGGCATCTTACTTCTTCAGATCTGCTAGCCTTGTGGGGCCCCTCCAAGGCGAGGGCCCTGGGCAAGTGGCCCTCCCATAAAAACGTCTCTGACCACTTACTGTCACTAATGACTTGCTGACCACTGAAAACATCATCATTCATGGCCGGAAGGTGCTGACCACTCATAAAATATTCTGGGAAGTGTTAACTGTGCATGTCATCTTCATGGCTTTCTGGGGCCTCAGTCCAAACATACCTTCAGCTATCTCTCCGCAAATACCTCCCCTCTCGAGCTCTTCGGTCCTCTACCTCTAACTCCCTCAGGGTAAGTCGTTTTTCAAAGAAACGAGCTGGGGATAGTTCTCTGTCTTCGGCTGGGGCCTCCCTCTGGAACAGCCGTCCTGCTACTCTAAAACATGAGGAGAAACATCTCCGGTTCCGGAAGCACCTCAAGACCTTCCTCTTTGCTTCTGCCTTCACTCCCCCTCTCCTCTGCTGATCTGTTCTCTCATGGCACCGTGCACCTGGCCACCCTCTATCCTCCGGGCCCAGGTACCTGCTCACCCCGCCACCCTCCCGCACTGCCTCCAGGCCACCCCTTGCACTGGGGTCTGTATCTGTACCCATACAGCCCCCCCTTTTTCTTCCTGCACTTATCAGACCTACCCTGTCTGCTGCCTTAAACCTAGCACTTGCAAATTGCTGGTTGCACTACCACTGTTGGTTGCCTTTATTATTTATTTATTGTTATTTATCTGTTTCTCCTCTGCTTCGCACTTTCCACTTCTCCCCCCTTCCATACACTTTTCCCCTCCCCCTCTCCCATGCACTTGAGCGTTCTCAATGTCACTGGGCCAGTAAGATCGCTGTTTTGTTCTCCCCTGTTCTCCTCCCTTGCCTTGTCGCGCTCCGAAACACTTGTGTACGAGCGCGATAGAAATAAAATATCAATATCAATATCAATGGCCGAGAGGTAATGAGCACTCACATGCTCGCATTTTTAGAAGGTTATCAGCACTCAGAGAGTCTTGATTGATGGTCATGTGAAGAGATGGAGACCGCTTGGCTAATCTTATTTCCCAAATGGGAGCCGCTGGTCTCTCAAAACATCTTCAGTCGTGACTAGGAGGTGATCACCACTCATCTCATCTTCATTTATGGCCGCCTCATTAGCTTCCGAACAACTGGACCGGAGATTCCCTCAGGAGACACCTTGTTGGCATCTACTGCTGCTTATTGGCCACTGTTGGCCCCTGTGACCAGGGCCGTTGAGGGCTGACCGAAGATTAATTAGAGTGTTTTAGAGGCTTTCCATAAGGAGCCAATGGCAAGAGAAAAGCTTTAATTCTCAGTAATTGGAGATCGCCACATGAGTCCAGGGCCTGCTTTAGGCATGGGTGACCCGGGCAGTTATCAGGGGCACGACATTAGCCCCACTTTTGTTCCCCTGGCCCGCCATCTCTGGGGAGTCTTTCAAGGGCTCCCCCGAGCTGGCGTAGTGGGTGAAGGTGAAATGTGCCCGCTCTCATGCTATCACCGGGCGGGGTGCTTTTTATTGCAATACATCACTGCTGCTAAACCAGCATGGGGCTGCCCCTTGCTGGTTCGGCAGCAGCACTCTATTTCGCAGAGCAACCCCAAATTCGGCACACACCCTACCCCAGCCTGTACTGGGTGGGAGATGCCAAATTCTGTTACCTCGCCCTGGGTGCTGCCCGTGCTAAGGTTGGCCCCTGCATGAGACACTTCACCAGCCTCTACTGCCGTTGATTGGTTAGCCCTGGTTCAGTGACAGGGGTCTGTGCCTGGCCTGACACAACTAGAGCTCTTTGTTTGCTTTACAAGAGTTGGCTGTGACAAGAGAGAAAGGCTGTGCCCAAAAGCAGTGAGCCCTTGCAAATGGGTATGGAGATCACCCCATCGGATAGGGCACCATCATCTAATGCCAGTCGACCAGTGGACCGCCAGTCCATGCGATCCGGGCCATCAGGGCTTGGGCTGTGAAAAACTAGAGCGATTTGAGGGATTTCCACAAAGTGTCTCTAGTGTCCACATCCAGCACTGGAACCCCCCACAGAGACTGCTCCATCAGACTCTGTGCTAGCATTGAATGGGGGTCATTACGAGCCTGGCGTTAAGGGTTTAACGGCGCCGTAAAAGGTGTTGCCGCCGTTAAACCCTTAACGCCTGATTACGAGGTCCCTTTGCAGGACCCGACCTTAATGGCTGGTTTTACCAGCCGTTAAAGTAGAGTGCCGCAAAGGGACCTCGGTGCTAATTACGCCACCGCAATTTGCGGTACCGTACTTAGCACCTTCCCCAGTCCCATTGAGCCCTATGGGGCGAAAATGGGAATGGGGAAGGGCCATGGTGAAATGGGGAAATACCGCCCCGCCAACCTTGGAATGGGGCAGTATTTCCCCATTCCACCATGGCGGACTAGTTACAACACCGGCACCAACCATGGTGCTAATAGCGCCATGGTTTAGCGCCGGGGTTGTAATGAGGACCAATGTGTTTGATTGGCCAGGCTTGGACCACGTGACACAGGCTCTAATTCCCATAGGCTAAAATGTGTTTATCCTGTCAGGTGACAAGACGAATGGCCTGAATTACTGTCCATCTAGATGTCAGACCAGTGCATGGGCAATGCTAGAAGACGCTAGGAAGAGAAGCCTGAACCCCTTCAACCAGCTATTTCTGGAATCCGAGCATCAGCTAGTCTGAGGTCTGATCCCCAGCTATTCTTGGGTACGAACGCCAGCTATTATGGGGTGTGAGCCGCAGCTATTCTGGGGTCTGAGCACCAGATATTCTGGGGTATGGGCCCTTGTTCTGTGCCCTCATTTCCAGGTTTTACATATTTCTTTGAATATGTGTCAATCTGCCATAGTTTGTCTGCAGTTTTCCCTTCTGCCCCACTGTGCCTTTGCTTATTATGGATGTGATGACACATGTTTGATTATAAAATGCCTGACCACGCCCATATACTGGGACACAACCTCGCAAGATTACGCTACATCCTGAAACACATACCGTGTGCTGCTCAGCACCTTTGTAATGTTTTTTCTATTTCTTCCCATTTAACAACGTATTCCTTTAATCAAGGTTGTCTTGTTTATTTTTTATTCGTTTTAGTTGACATACAACTTTACAAAAGAAAACCATCTTAATAAAATAAAACCTATTTTCAGTACAAGTTCCAATTTACATTTTGATAGATCAATAAAAGAGAAAAATATGCTCAGTGAAGAAATTAATGTAGTCAATAAATTAAATTAGGTAAGTAGACATACAATTTGAATAACATAACATTTCCTATATGATCAATCACTTAGATATTAGACCACAGTAATTTCATTTCTCATTAGTAATAATTATAACTTTCATTCCGTTTTTAGTCCTTTGGTCATTATTGATCAGTGCAAGTACCAGAATAGTCAGTATTGTTAGTCTCAGATATATGTTTTGAGATCCTTTTATCTGTGATTTTCATTGACTTCAATTTTCAAATTGTCTAGATATCTTATTGTTGCGAGGTTTATGACATTTTTGTGGCACTGAAGATCATCTCCCACAATTGTTGTTGATCAAGAAGGCTATATTGACCAAAAAACTTGAAGAATATTTGATGCCTCCGTGTCTGTAATTTTGAGCATTAATTTAATAGATGCTGAGGTGTTTCCACTTGATCCCCTGATTCACAAAATCGACATCTGTTGTCTTCCTTTCCTTTTGATCTTATTGATAGTACAGCTTTCGTGGGCCATAAATTAAATCTTAATCGCATTAGTTTCGTCCAATATTCTTGATTTGGAAATTTGTTTAGATATACTGGTATGTATTTATTTAGTTATGTTAAAAATGTCCGATCTTTAAAGTTTTGTAGTGTTTACATTCTTCCCAATTTCCAATCCAGGCCGTTTGCCAGCATTTTCCTTTTGCTCCTTTCGGATTTGTTGTTGGTGACGGTGCGCAGTACAAATACCTTTAACATTAACATCAGCACCTGATGCAAAGTGGGACATGAATGAAATGCCAGCTCTCATCGAAGCGATCCCTGCTCACCTTCGGTCCTCACAAAACAGAGGTCTAATAACCAGTCAACCCATGGGAGCGACAGTCATCCCTCTCTGTCAGAAAGCAAATGCAGATCCCTGGAACGGCCCGATTACAATGTTAACAAAACCCTGTCAGAGCTACAATACAGGAGAGATTAATCACTTTCCAAGTACAGAGCGTCACCAAAAAGGCAAACTCTTGTCCATGACAAGTAATCAGGCTTCTGACCACTCTGGAGCACAGAAATCACACTGCTGAATATAAGGCTGGGACTCCTGGAATATACAGACTTAAGCCAGCAAGCTGTCCTAAAACTACTAGGGCCCGATTCTCAACATGGCGCAGTGAACGTGCTAAATAGCACGATTCACTGCGCCATTTCATGACGCCCAGGCACCACTGCTATTCTGAAGTGGGCCTGGGCGTCATCGGAAAGCACGACAGTGCTTTCGTTATTATCGGAAACAGGCGGATGAAGATCTCAGCAGCAGTTTCGCAAAATAACGAGGAAATCGTTGTTTAACGAAACTGCTGCCGAGAATGAAAACAAAAGCACATGCTTTTGTTTTCAGTGCATCAGTGAAGGCAATTGGCAGAGCGTACCGCCATCACACAGAGGGCCCGATTCTCAACTGGGTGGTAATTGCCGAAAATGTTGTTAAAAGGGGTTTTCGGTAATTACACCATATTCTAAAGGTGGTGCAATATTCCGAAGTCAGAATCATTGCGCCACTTTTGGAATAAGGGTGCCAGTTGCTAGGAAGGGCTGGAAACCGACCTAGCAACCGGCACTCTCGTTAATCCTGCCTTTGCATGGTTATTCTTGTGGCACTCCTCCAATATTGGGTATTATGGGTATTGAAACTCCCCGAAGTTCTGGCCAAATCAGTTTCCTCCTTAATTTCTCCTCACACTTTCCATTCCAAATAAACTCCTCACCCTTCTTTAACAGTTTTCTAATTTCACAACTTTGTCAGCGTAATTCCTCACAAACGTCTGATAAAATTCTCTCATTCCTAGAAATAAACGTAATTCTCCTTCCACTTTCAGCCTTTCTCCCTCCTTTGTGGTGCACACTGTACTACTTTTTGGCTTTACTCCTCTCACAGGTACTTCGTGCCCAAGATACTCTACCTTGTCTACTTTGAAATCCTCCCTCAGAGTATTCCCTTTTCCTCAAGGATGCTAAGAACTTTAACCAAAATTCTATCGTGCTCTACTTCCGACTCACCACACACCAACACGTCATCCTGGAAACAAAACACCCCTTTCATCCCTTTGAACAGCTTATCCATTACTTTCTGAAATACGGAGGATGCCGAGACCAACCCAAAAGGCAACCTTCAAAATTGTAATACTCCCTCATGTGTTATGAATGCAGTCAACTTTCTACATCCTTCTTCAAGTTCAACCTGATGATACGCTGAAGCCATGTCCAACTTATAGAATATGTGCCTTTGGCCCACCATCGTCAGCATTTCGCCCATGTTGGGCAAAGGGTGGCGATCTATCATAACACATTTATTCAATTCATGTAGTTCTACACATAGTCGCAGTTCACCCGATTACCTTTTTACAACCACCAAGGTGATGTCCATTCAACGCCACCTGCTCTTTCAATGATGCCCAATTGTAACAATTTGTTTAACTCACTTTTTACACCATCCATTAGTGCTAAAGAGACCTGTTGTAACTTTGCTGAGACAGGGACACTTCCTCTCTTTAACGCAATGTGATGTTGCATGCCATTCACTCTTCCAACTCCCTTCTTCAACACATTTCTGAATTTCTCGCACACCGTGGACCCCACATGAAGAACTTGGTTGTCTGTATTGGGATCCAGCCTTATCAAGAGTATTTTTTAATCCCTCCATCCCAACAGCATTAAACCTTTCTTGGTTACGTACACACCCCCTTGACCACACCTACCTTTGAACTCAAATTGAGCTTCAAAGTAGCGCAGAAGTTCTATCTTATCCTGGTTATACCCTCCAGGACTGACATCAGGTTCTAACAGATTTCAAATATGACTTCCCATGTCTTGGTCAAAAACAAATCTCGACATTAGTGATATTTTTTAACCTATATCATCCATCATTGATATTTCTCTTCCATTCACTTTCACACTCACATATGGATGTTCACATCCACACCTTGGATCATATTCATAGTATTAACAGTAACATTCTCAACATGACTCCCTTCTATCTTCCTGAGAAGATCTATGTCCTCCTTCATCATTCACATGTAAAACATTTTTATATTTAAACTGGAAATTCTTGCAGCAATTCTGCAACTTGTCCACGTCTTTTGCACTTTGTACATGTGACTCTTCTTCCAGGGAATGCCACCTATCCAGCAAAGTGGGAATTGCTAGCACCCCGAAAGCAAAGGCGTTCTTCTCTTTTCTCTCCCTTTGTTCTTTTGTTCTTGACATTGCTGAACCCTTTCACACCAGGTTTCTGCTTCATTTTTTTCATGCGTCCCTTCTCTTACATTCAGCATCTCTACTTTCATCTCAAGCTTCTCCTTTTCTCACAATTTTACAACGTACGCTAATGAGTGTTCAACCCTCTTGGCTAGTTCCAATACTTCATCCAATGTGGTTTGTCCTTCAACCAGTTCTCGGATTTTGCAGTGGATCATAAACTGATCTTGTATGTGTTCATCGAATAAATCCTTGAACTTGCATGACAGTGCTAGGTGCCGTAGGGCCGTCACATATTCCTCATTGCTCTCTCCCTGCTCTTGTACACGGATGCCAAAATTATAACGTTCCGGTATGGTGCTTGTTTTGGGGTTAAAATGTAAGTCCAATTTGAGCAATGCATTTTCCAATTCATTTGCACTGTCCCCACCTCCATCATTAGCTAGAGGAGGTAAAGTGTAAAAAAGGAGTTGGCTCTCATATTCCAAAAAATGCATTAATAAGCACAGTTTTCTATCATTTTAATACGAACTTCCACAGGCAGCTTTTATGTAGTGCATGAAAGCCCTTCTTCCAGTGAGCCCATTTTATTTTTGCAGGTCCTGGCAATGCCATGAACACAGGGGGACCAGCTACACTGGGCATTGCCATTTCTGTTTCTCACCAAAAGGGACTCTTATTATTTCCCAACTTTCTTTTGTCAATGTGGTTGGCCTCTTATATATATATATGTAGTGCGATTCAGACCTTTTCTTATCTTTACCTTTTCCCTTTACCTCCTATATGTTAGTTTTGTCCTTAGTCGGGCACTTCCTTGTCCAACTATTCCCTTTTTAAATGTTCTTTGTTTACAGCCATTTTTGGCTTGGATGCTTGAGGAGAGCACACACAAATAATTGCCAGAACGTTCGGTTTCTCCTTATTATTACTCCTTTGTTTTTCCTTTTGCTTTACCCTGCTTCCTTGACACTCCTTTATGCGACCGATAACCTCTTAATGTAAACTTCCTTCGCGCATGCGCCGGTTTGCCTGTCCTTGCCACTCAGTTCAATTGCAGAGTGCACATGCGTGCATATGCGTGAGTCCGCCGATACGGCCAATAACTGCTTGACAAATATTTCCTTTGTGCATGCGCCGGTTCACCTCTGCTTTCCGCTGAGTATTAATGCAGGGTGGGCATGCGCCAGTCCCATAATACAAATCCCTCACTTTGATACGAACTTGCGCGCGCACGTTGCAGCGTTTGCTACCTTTTGGATCCCCAGGTAGGACTTCTTGGCTTGCAAGACTTCCTTGCAGATTGGCATCCGACTCAACATATTATCCCACGTTGGCCACTTCAATGCCCGGATGGTCGGAGCAGCTTCCTGCCAGCGTGGGATCACACCCATTGCTCTCTCACTTGCTGCTTCAACACCTGAGTGGGCAGAGCGGCTGTCAGAGGGTTGTAGGTGTTTGTGCTTGCACCTACTACTCACTTGTTGGTTGCGGCTTCTATGCTGGTCGCATTAACACGCCGTGAAGCACCCAACAGAATGGTCGAGACTTTGCCGTTTCTCTAAGAGGGTACCAGGGGTCTAACTCTTCCAGCAGCTCACTCCTTATCAATCAAGAGCCATAATAACACAGATATAAGCTGAGAATGTCCCTCCTAACTTGCAAGGTCTTTTAGATTAAATAACCACAGTAACTTACTGGCAGCCTCAAGCAATACACAGCACCCAGGAACCTGCAACTTCCCTATGTCTCCAAGAAATCTACACCAACTAAAGGACAATAGGAGACAAACTAGTTAAAACGTATCTACCACTCTCTGAAGTTAATTTTTTATTTTGATTTGCTCTTCGCCCTCCCAAGTACTTCATGAGTTTCTGTATTGTTGACCTTAGTCACTTGCACATGCCTTCCTCTGGCCCCACTGTATCCTATCCCCAATCCCGAATAGCCCTTTCTATATACTTGTCTTCTTTTGTGCCCCATCCCTTTCAGGTGCCAATGAAATGAATAGTGTAAGGATGCATGGCTCTTCACAAAGTAACAATAAATCTAAATAAAAAAATAAAAATGAATAACTCAAATCAACTTCATTCATGGCTGGGAGGCATTCAACAGTAAAAACATCTGCCTTCATGACTGGGAGTCAGTAACCACTCTTGGCTTTGTTATTCATGACGAGGAGTGGAAACTATTGCTGTAACCTTCATTCATGGCCGAGAGGCGGTGACCTCTCTGATCATTTACATTCTGGGCTGGGATTTGCAGCCACCTTAAGCATCCTTCTTTCTTGTATGGGAGATGCTAACCACCCATACCATCTTCATTCATGGCAAGAGAGGTATTGCACATCCATATTACGTTCAGCAATGAGTGGAAGGTGCTGGCCACCCATTTTATCTTAAGTCGTTGATGAAAAGTGTTGACCACCGGTTTTGCCTGTAGCATTGGCTGCATGGTATTAACCACTCCTATCATCTCCAACAGTGGCAGATAGCTGTTAACCCCTCCTTTTATTCACAGTAATGGTTAAGTGGTGTTGATCATCCATACCGTCTCCAACAATTGTGTGCCTTCCCATATAGCCTCACACATGGATGGAAGGCAGAGACCTCTAATATCATTTTATGTGATGAATGGAAGACATTGATCACCCACCACATGTGCATCAATACATAAAAGTGTTTCATCACTCATGCCATCTTCTTCAGTGACTGACAGAAGTCATAGTGATTCTAACCATGATGGAAGAAATGAGGTGTGCCCCCACTCAAAGTAGCTGGAAGACTCTCTGTAACAAGGCCTGAATCGGCCTCTACCTGTTTCCGTGACCCGTGCCCTGTGATTCCTTTAACGGGAGCACTACAGTTATGATATGGAACGTTGTCTGTGATCCTTTGCCTACTGAGGGCTTCTATAGCCGCAAGGACTCAAACATTGCAGTCAGTGGCTGGGGCGAGAGGGCCTTCCTTCATTTCTCACCCATGTGGATCTTGCACATTCCTATGACGCTTTGTGGGGGCATTTGGTGAGTCATTGATAAGAAAAAGAAGGGATCTGATGCTCCACATTCCCTCCTTCTTCAGCTACCTCTCTCACTGGAGCCAAGATGTGTTTTAAGTATTTGTTCTAAAAATATATCACATACTCAACATACTCAACCACCCACCTACTGACCTCCTCACTCAGCCACAGTCTCACTCAGCCAACACTTGCTCTCACTCACCCATCTACCTGTCTACTCACTAACCAACTGCATACTCACTCAATGCACTCACTGAACCACTTAAACACTAACATGTACTTACTGGTTACTTAGTCACACATTCAATCACTCTCATTTCCACCCACTGATTCACTCACTCAGTCACCATTAACCATATCACCACTCGCTGTTCCACTTATTCACTCATTTGGCCAACCATTCACCTACTCATACCCTAAATAATCCTACAACTCTGTCACCACTCACTCCCTTACTCATTCACTGATACACTGACTCAACCCTAGAAGCCTAAGCAAAGTGTGGGAAAGGTAAATCAGACACATGTACTTTGCTAACTAATGACTGAACAGTTTTTGTTCAACTAATTTCTTTTCCTTCTGGTAATCTTTCTGTTTTTTTGTTCCCCCCTAAAACCAAGTCACCAATCCCAAATCATCTGGCGAAATGAATATCGATGAACTCAAGTGCTTATCGAAAGCAATAAAGAGTATTTGTGGTAAGATTATCTTTTTCTTTACTTCTTGCTTCCCTTGGTCTAGTGCAGTGCTCTTCTGCTCTTCACACCCTTTCATGCCTGCCCTCCCCTCTCTACTTCAGGGAAACGTTTAATGCCTCGGCAGTGGCAAAGCTTTAGTGATTGCGTGACTGGTGGTAGGATTGAAATGGGGCATGGTGGTAGATAGATGGGAAGATGGACTGTATGGTTGAGGGAAGACCGCAATTGTCACTGGCCACAGGTGTTGCTGGGGTCAGGCGGCATACTGAAACAAACATTTTCAGCACTTTGATTCCTGCTTCTACCTCTTGAATATTTGTCACATATGCGACCTTAGAATCAAGTGGACACTGATGAATCTGACAATATCGTCATTGATTCTCGGGAGGGAAGCTTATCTTATGTGACCAGGGAAAGGCAGAAGCTACCTGACTCTGACCCTGGGTGTGGCTATCAGCAGGAGGACCACATAGGGGACAACAATCTCCAGAGAGGTAGGACATCCATAGACGAAGATAACCTGGTAATCAAAATTCCACATGACACCCGTATGCATGTTCAACATACCTGTATGGAATAGAGATGGAGCAATCAAGATGACGAGATGAAGGAAGCCAACGCTGCCTTCTAGTCTTTGGAGAATGCTGACTTATGCCAGGAAGTTTTAAACAGCCACATCTGATCCAGAGAGGAGAGTTTGGCAGAGTCCGAGAGTGTCAGCTGCTTGTGCTAATGCCAAACGAGACGACAGAAATCTGCAGGTTGCGAGCATTAGCACAAAGGTTGAAGCAGACGGTGAGAGGAGAGTCTGAACCAAAAGCAACCTACTGCCTGTTAACCGGGAACCATGTTAGCCACCCGGATGAAAGACGCTAAAGCAAAGGTGGACTGGCAGAAAGGATGAGCGCCCAGTCAGCGGACCATCAGAGAAACCGGATAGGATACGAGAGGACCACTAATGCCACCTGGTAAGCCCAAGGAGAATGAATGGGTTACCGGATTGTCTGAAAGCACTTTCTGTGCCGCACTGATAAAGCACTAGAAAACTAATTGATAATATTAAAGAAACGGATGTCAATGAGAACTTTGTGAAAGAACGGTTAGTGACCCTGCGTGTCAAAGGAGAAAGCAATATACATATGGACATCGTTACAAGAGGGACGGAAGCTCAGTGCTTGAAAGGAGGACATGACAAACATAAATATAATGCTGAAAGAGGGTTAGAGACCCAACCATTGAAAAGAGGAACTGAAATATATACTAACACTGTTGAAAAAGGGCCCAGGACCCAACACTTAAAAAGGGAAGATAAGAGTAATATGAACTGCTTCAAAAAAGGGTTAGGACCCAAATTTGGAATACTATTGTAACGTGGATAAGAGAAAGAGTGAAGGAAGAAAGGAAAAACTCTGGAAGGTTAGTGCACCAGGCAAACAAGATAAGAAGTAAAGTGATATCCTGGCAGGAGATTAAACCAGGAGAGAGAAAGAAATTGATATCCTGGCAGGAGAGTAAACAGGAGTGGGAAGTAAAACAGTATCTTGGCAGGAGAGTAAACCAGGAGGAAGAAGTGAAGCAATATCCTTGCAGGAGAGCAAAGCTATATCTTGACAAGGGTGTAAACCAGGAGTGAGAAGACCAGAAAACCTGAAGTTGTTGATCCATCCAAAAGGGAAGGTTCTTACCCCTTTTAAGAACCAAAGAGAAAGTTAAAAATACCCTGGAAGAAAAGTACACCAGAGGTAGAAAGAGGATGGAATGTTAAAAAAAGGGAATACAAAAAAATATCTGTCTGCTTATAGGAAAGTCAAGGGAAAGTGTATACCCTGGAGTAAAATTGATATGTGAAGGGACTGAAAGGGAAGATTCATTCCCCTGAAAGTAAACTGTGGAAATGAAAAGAATTAACCCTTGAAACTGTGGAATTGTAAGGAATGGGGATCTTCAAGGGGGAGGTTGTCGCCCCCCCCCTTGAACTGTGGAGTGAAATATTGTGAGAGGAATGATACACAGGAGAAGAACCAAACCCTTCCACATTTATATGGAACATTATTGACCTTCATCTAGAAATACTGGATAAACTTCTTAATTATCAGAGAAAACATCGAGGAAGGGATGAACCCTTTCTGTGTCAAAACGTGTATATCTTTTCTTTGTTCTGCACCTTGAAACTTTATGTTTAGCACATTTGAAGAAAGCTACACATATTTAGCTTTCCAGAACCTCCTTGTACACAGTATATTGAGTTCAGAGTGCACGCGTCAGATTAAGATTTTTGGATACAAGGCGGAGGACTCCCTTTTGTTTAACATCCTGACGCAGATGCCCCTTAGTTTTGTTAAGCCAGGGAAACCCCTCCTAGATTGAGGGGCAGGTAGGATTTCCCCAACCCTTCTTATTATTTTATTATCAAAATTGTATCCAAACCAATTACTGTGTCCGACTCTTACTCTTGATCCCTTAGAACAACCAGACTATGATCCTCATTACGAGTACGGCAGAGTAGGAAAAACAGCAGTGATTACTGCTGCATTACTGCACCACTGTACCATTTGGTTCTACACATATCCTATTAAAGGAATTGTATAATAAAGCGCTTGGGGTAAGTTACACTATTAGAAAGAGACTCACCCCATTGGAGGGCAGCTTATAGACCCAAAGGCGGATATGGGGCTTTGATATGTGTCACAATCACAACTTAATGGAGGAGAAGAGATATTGACACTCTCCCCCGAACCACGGAAGCCGAATGAAGTCGACCCTCCCACCGTGGTTGGCACAGGCACCTGATATATAAGAACAGGTCGCCACGTGGCAGCCAATGGGGGGAAGAGGGGTTAGGAAGAGGTTGTGAATAGGGTGGGGAAATAAAACCACCGGAAAGAGGTTAAGGAACTCCTGGATGGGAAAGGGGAAGCATGTGGAAAAAACCCTAACCTGTGTAAACACACAACACAGAAGAATTCCCTTTAGTAAAGGTACCAGAAATGACAATACATGCACAGTAGGTTTAACAGTACACCATATCCTTCTGTTCTCTGCCCTACACCTGAAAAGCACACCTTACAACGTGCGCTAAATCATTGTTACACATAAGGAAAACATGTAGCAAGCAACATAATGGAAACAAACAAATGGGAGTCTTCCCTACAAGATAAGACATTTACACATGGCCCATTGGGCTGGCGTAAGCAACACACAAGAAACATAAACTGTGCATCCACTATTTTGCAGCACTAGTTGAGGTTCATTTCATGCCCCGGTGCAGTAATAGATTACTGGACATTGCGGTAGACTTCATTCTCCCTGCACGAAATGACATGCTTCTGCCTTCTAGAGTTTTTACTGGGGATCGTTACGAACGTATTCCAGCATGTAATGTAAATACACCATGCACTTCACATGAATTCACCAAGCGTTCTCAAATACTTATCTGAAGTCTGGGAACTCCTCGGGTCTTCCCAGACGAAGAGCACACAGCAGTAAATCAGCCCGACAGCCTCGTAGCCCACATGAATTCAACAGACTTCTCCAAGTACTTATCTTAAGTCTGGGAGCCCCTCGGGACTTCCCAGACGAAGAGCGTAGTGCCGTAAATCAGTCCACAAGCATCATAGCCCTATGTTCTGCAAGATGCTTGATACCGTCTTGAAATAAACGAACCGTGAACAACAGAAACCTCCTCTGTCCGCCCGACGCCAATGGCTCCCTGGAACAAAATAAGCCACACCTGCTGCACGCCATTGCCTGCTAATAAGCTGTTCATAATTAAAGACAGCTGGCAACATGCGCGCTTGCCCAGAACTACCAGGCACACTGAGAATGCTGGGAAATGTAATTTCAGGTCCTCCCAGTGCTCCCTGACATCAGTAGGCACATTTTAGCACTCCATGTCTGTTACAGCCCGTATTCCTGATGATGTGATTTGATTACAATGTATGATCTAAAAAGCCAACAGATCTTATCCAGAAGCACCAGAAGTGGATTACATTTATTTAGGTATTCACGAAACATTCATTGAGGAGAATTAAACGGGGTGTGCACCCTGTTATTTAATGGTCAACAGTAGTCTAAAGGTCTTGGGACAATAGCTCAGGGGCAACGTGCTCATCTTGGAAGCAAGACGACACGGAACAACACAGGTTCAATCCCCGGGTCAGCGTTTAGAAACCTCTGGGTATTAAACTCGTTATAAATAACATATCATAATGGCAGAAGGGTCATACCCTACTTGTCTTCTGTTTCTAATAGGTCCTCTCCACCTTCTCTCTGACTTAACACTAGTCTCCCTGAGCCTGGTTAGAGACTCCTCCTACCCCCTCACTACCACTCTGACCAGTACTTGTAAACACCAGCTACTGGTTTCCACCTCAGACTGCTTTCCCCGCCCCCTCTTAGTTTTAAACTGCTTGGGTTATTTTTGTTTACAGCACCTCCTCTCTACCATCGATTATTATTATTATTATTATTGTATTTATTGAGAGCGGGCCTAGCTTTGAGAAGCAACAAAACGCTTTACAGACGCATACAACAATACTGATGCATAATGGAGCGCTTTTCAGAGGTAACAACAGAACAGATATACAGCGGGGGGGTACAGAGGGGCACAGAGGGGGTACAGCTGCACAGGGTGGCGGGGAGGAGAGAGGCAGGTGGCATCTAGTGAGTCTTTTAGTACAGGGGGGTAGTCCTGACCTCAACATTTTACATTACAGTGATTTGCTGTCGGAACAATTCTAAAACATCTCCATATTCAATACATCTACATAAGTATGCATCCTAGGAGGAAAAACGTACAAATCTGAGTTCTGGAGAAAAAACTGGAAAAACCAGTTGTTAAGACCTTTGTTTATTTAGGCCGCATATTTCAGCATGGATAGTTCAATTTTGCTGGCTGAAAGACTTACATACAAACAATAAACAGTAAACATAGTCACCAGCTTGCTAAGTTTTGTAGAGCGAGGACACAAATGTTTAACACACAGGTTACTGAATGCAACCTGTTATACTTGAAGTTGTACAGAAATCTAAAGTAACTTTTAGGCACTCTGCCAACGTATCAAAAAACAAACACATTCATAGGATAAGTATAGTGTGTTAACTCCACACTGCTATACTGTTACTCTTTTGTGTTATCTGTGTGTTGTATTACAAGATATTGCTTCATATTTGTCAACACTTTTTGCAACCAATACTTTGTACAATGCAATGTTTTGCTTCAAAAAACCTACAAATAGGGTCTGCTAAGAGGCGACGTCAACACTTAAGGTGGTAAAGATGATGTGGGTCATTGGTCTCAATGTTGTAGGTTCAAGACACAATGACGTGGGACGTTTCGGCTGTGAGAGGGTGGCAACCTTCTTCTGGGACCAGGAAAAGCAGGTCTCCCTATGGTTAAAAAACAATATATAAAATATTGTTGAATGTTCCAGAACTTGGACCATGTATGCAAATGTTAAAAATGCCCATGAGAGGCTACAATCTAAGAAAAGCCCTCCGAACCCAGGCACTGACCTTGCAATCAGAGGTATTTAGGTGTGTGAGCTGGTGGTCACTTTGCTCATGGTGGAGGGTTGGTGGCCCGCTGGCTGCGGGACGATTGGTTTACACTTTGAAGTGATCTGGAAAAGAACACACATGGAATGGTGTAAGATCCATGTGGCTGGGTAGCCTGTGATTAACTGTACTGGAATAAAGGAATTAAAGGGAGAAAGGTACCTGAAGGATTGTGCACTGATGGGTGAGGTGCTACATGGGTCCCTCGATGTGGAAGGAGTCCTGGAGGCAGGAGATAAGGTCCTGTCTGCGGAGAATAGACGGCCAGGCGATCGAAGCTGCTTGGCGGAGACAAAAATGGAGAAGGCGAGCCCTCCTGTCAGTAAAGGGAAGGGGCTACGAGGTGGAGCCCTCGATGGGAGGGGTAGTCCAAAGTGGGCTAAAACTCACCTAAAGTCTGGGATCTGTTGGCTTGCGGCAGATTCGCAGAGGTGCAACGCTCGCCTACAGCGGGAAAGGAGCTGTGCGGGCAAATAAGGGTGCGCATGCGCCTCGAATGCGCGTCTCTCTGTTGCGCATGTGCATTGGCGTGGATGTACGGTCTCCAGGGAGACGGGGACGCAGAAAGGATGCGTCAACTGCCGTACGGCAGTGGATGTTGTGAATGCTCCTGGGCTACGCAACCTGACCGATAATGTGGGAAGGATGTCAGAGCTGGCCAATGCAGGAGGGACAAAAAATGTGAGCGACAGAACATTGCGTAATTACGTAAAGTGTAGCATGAACTAGTACATAGTGTAGCAGATTACAAATACTCAACTGGTGTGAGTTCATTGAGGCCCTGAGCTATGGTTTGTAGCTTAAAGATCCACCACAATTCTTTGAAGTTAAGTGTATTGGTGGTATTAGAACAGTCCATCACTTTGTCCACCACCCACCATTTAAACGAATCACAATTGTGTTGAAATTGGCACCTTTCCCTCACGAGTGACTCTCCCAGCAGCTCGGGTGGCGGGTAGGGGACTGTGTCACAGTTTCTAGGTTGGAAGAAGTAATTTTTGGGATGATGATCTGCTTTTATGTCATTATGATGCATTTTGTTTTCTGGGAGTGTTCAAGGAGGGTCTCGCTTTTCTTTTTCCCTCCCTCATACTGTCTCTCCTATGGCTTTCATTATTGCTCCTCCTGTCCTGTTCCTTTCCCTTCCTTCCTGTGCTATGCACTCCATTTCCCACTTATTATTTCCTTTTAAATGTGTTTATTGAAATTATCAATATAATACAATCAGCAACGTTAGAGATCCAAACAAAACAATAGAACATCAAGAACAAATCATATTATCAAGTGTAAACGATTTCCTATATACAGAGGGAGAAAAAGAAGAAAATAAAGAGAGGGGGGGGGGCAGGGAAATCTTAAGAGTAAAACTCATTCAATACGCCCCAAACATCAGTTTGCTCATCTGCCTTTTCAAAACAGCACAAAGCACGCGATTACAACGATCTTCTGTAGGTCGCACCTTGTATTTAAACCGCATGAATTCAAGGATAAGCAGCATCATGAACTTGCCCCAATTTCTGAATTCCAGCAGATTGCCATAAGACCAGGAGAGCGTACGATTATCAATCCGTAAAGCAGGATTTTTCCATAGAGAAGAATCCAAACTCAAAAGATATTTCACACGACCATTCTCGCAACTCTTCTTCCACTCGTCAAAACATGTTTAATAAAGGGCTGGTTATGACCAACAACCAGCTTTTTATCCATACTAAGTAGGCAATCCCGGGGTAAAGGGCCAACAGAAGCTTTCTTGATAGCAACCCAGTTGGAACAATCAACAACATCTTCCCTTAACCAAAAATGTAAGGTACGTAATGTGAAAGCTCTATGATATAAAGCAACATTAGGGAAACCAAAGCCACCTAAGCGTACTGGCTTCATGAGAAGATCTTTAAGGATCCTGCATCTCCCACCATCACCCCATAAGAAATTGCGGAAAATCTTATCCATGTCACAAAGCAGATCTCATGACAGAGGAAGAGGGAGCATACTGAATATATATCGCAGTTTAAGAAGTAGGGCCATTTTGATTAAATTGACTTTCTACCATAATGTCAAATTCATCCTCCCCCATTTTAGACATAATTGGCCTCAATATGAGTCCAGCGGTAACTGCGGCGGTAAAACCGTCTGGTTACCGCCAGACTCGTATTACCATTCCGCCTCTGTGACTCCCGGAAATACCAGGGTATTACGACCCTGGTGTCCTGAGAATCCCGGAGGCGGAATGGTGTAAATCCCCATTCCCATTGAGTCCCGCAGGACTCAATGGGGAAGTGGAAACACCGGCACCATCTTGTGATGGTGCCGGTGTTTCCACGTCAGCCTGCAGGCGGGAGGTGTTCAACCCGCCAGGTGAGACCTGGCGGGAAGATCACCTCCCGCCTGCAGGACTCGGGATCGGGCGGTCCGTAATTAACAGCGGCGGTGGGTTTACCACCACTGTTAATTCCGGACTGCCCTACCTGTAATGAGGCCCAATATGTTAATCTCAGCAAGTTTAGACTGAATATTTGAAGCCATTAAGGTACTAACTTGTCTGGAAACATGTATACCCAAATACTTGAACCCACCTCCTGCCCATGCTTCCTGCTCTACTTCAAGAAATCCTCTGTGGCACGAGGTCCAGATTGGAAAGACCAATGTTTTAAAAACATTTATTTTATAACCAGACACTTGGGAAAACGATTGCAGAGTCAAGAGCAGTACCCTAATGGAAGGTCCAGGATCATAGAACAAAACCAAGAGATCATCTGCATAAAAGAGCACCTTGGAGATACAGTCTCCCGTCATAATATCTTTAATAACCGCCTTCTCCTTGATCAAGGGCTCAATAAAAAGAGATCAAATAACGGGTACGATAGAGGACAACCCTGGTGTGTACCTCTACAAATAGAAAAGCAAGCCGATATACAACCATTAACTGTGACCATAGCCCTTGCATCTTTATACAGGGATTTGAAGAGTTGTAAAAACCGCGTTCCACAGTTCACCTGGATCAATACTTATACTTGTCAGAGAAACATCCTACTAATCCAGTCAAACGCCTTCTCTGCGTCAATACTAACCACAGTGTAGGTTTCGGGGAATCACCAGTTTCGGTAATAAAAGATTAATCCTCTCAGCATAACTCTTAGGCAGGAGCTTGACATCCACACTCAATAGTGATATGGGTCTGTAGTTTCCACAAATGGAGTGGTCTTTCCTTGGTTTGGGGATCACAGTGATCACAGGAGTCCTCATGGAGTTAGCCACCCACTAGCAAGTAATAATCTCTGCAAATAGTCTCACCATGAAGGGAGCAAGCCAGGAACTAAATGCAGCATAGAACTCAATAGGAAATCCGTCCGGCCTGGGACATTTATCAGAAGACATAATTCTCATTGAATCTCCAATCTCCTGAACCGTAATATCTCTATCCAGACAAAGCCTGTCACAGTCATATAACCGGGGGATATTGATCCGATCCAAGAAAACAGACACCCTTTCATCATCAATGTGCTCATCATCAAAATGCAACGACTAATACAACCTTCAAAAAGAATCACAAATGTCTTATTTTCTCCACAAAAGTGGCCCAAATACCTGTGTATAGGCGCATTATAAATGCCATATCATATCATATCATATCATCACGATCCTCAATAAAAACCACCTGCCTCCCCTTCAACCGATTAGCCAGTAATGCACCAGCCTTTTCCCCACACTCCCAGAACACTTGTCTGGTATAAAACAAATCTTTCTCTGCTTTGGAGTGTAATACATTGTCCAGTGAATGCTTGGCACCCAGAATTGCAGACATGGTAAAAGCAGTAGGTAAGGTGGTTTAATGTTCCACAGAATGTTTATAAATGGATTCTAAGTGCACAATTTACGCCTCAGCTTCCTTCTTTCTATAAGAGCCTAAACTAATAATCTTACCACACAAAAAGGCTTTCATTGCATTCCAGACAGTGGATAACCCGCCAACAGAGTCGACATTATCATTGAGAAATAACGAGATCTCACTGTATATATGTTTAAATTAAATCCTCCACTGCCTACCATTCCTCACACCACCCCTTGATCTAGCGCCAAATTCACGCAAGCTTAATCATAAATCATGAAATTACACTCACATCACTGCAAAGATCTTCACTTATCAAGAAAAGATGAATATGAGAGGAGGTTCCATGCAGTACAGAGTGAAAACTATATTGCTGTTTCTTCGAATTTAGATCATGCCAAACATTATGCAAATCCCACATTTTCATAAGCCATTGAAGCCTCTGCATAAGATCAGGACTCTTCTGACTTATCCATTTAGTTGTCCACGATAGTGTTGAAGTCACCACCAATTATGACCGCCCCGTATCCCATATTTTCCAGAACATCTTCTAAACTTCTGAAAAATTCAGTTTGTGTTAACTTAGGGGCATAAACATCTAGGAGTATTTCATTTTTATTTTATTTTATTATGGTTGGTTTATTACAAACCTGTCATAAAATTAAAATTATATCCATCCATTTCATTAAATTTTGTCCCATCTTTTATCCTCATCGGATAAACTTTGTTAAAACTCCATAACATCTTCATCTCTCTTGCTATTTAGAACATTAGTGCCGCCTCTATGAATTTCAGGGCCGCAAGCATCATTGACGGATTCTCCCAATTAAAAACATGTACCACCATTCATCCGTTGTCAATGTTTTAAACCGTCTTGCAAAGTCACACAAATATTTCATTCTCAATGGCATCAGAAATGTGCATTCTGCCAGCAGATGCTTGGATGATTCAATTACTTCTTTCACCTTACAATGCCTACGCATTGGGCCCATTTCGTCACATTGTCTTCTATTGTTAAGCACCTCTCTTGTCAGCAGGATGTTCAATCTCAGTCTCAAAAATAGGTCACGATACCTGGAGCTTGGAACTTTAGAGAGGTAGGCGGGCACTTGATTGATGGCTCTATTTTCCAGTTCCAGTTTCAAGACAGATTTATATGAACATCTTTTGGCCTGTGTCCCTATCCAATCAAGCCTCATTATCTCCCAAGACGAAATTATCTCCATTTCAGTGCATTTTCGATAAAGAGCAAGAGATTTCCAACGGATAATCGAGTGGATGGACTGTAAACCCAGTTTGTATCTAATTAATGCAATTGGTAAGCCATTCAGGAGATGGAGGACCCTTTTCCAATAGTATCCCTCCATCACCTCTGAGAAGGAGGAGGAGAGGTTCAAGGCCACTTCCACTCTATTTATAGAAGGTTATACCCGATATTATAGCCAATTTCCCAAACCTTTTGGAAAAATTACAGCTTGCGTGGTCAGTTTTTACACTTCGGTCTTACCACCTCCATCCATTGTTTTTCAATTACACGAGAGTTGATGGACACTCCCAAGTATATCATTGATTCCACTCATTTCAACCTCTCATTTCCAACACACCACCTATAAATAGGCCTCCTCTTTTGACGAGCATTTGATAGAACCATTATTTTAATTTTCTTAACATTTATCCTAACACCATTTCTTTTGAGATAAGTTACAAGTTGCTTTAATCGACGTTGCATTCCGGTTGGCGTCTGGTCAATCATGACCAGATGATCCGCATACATAATCCATGGGAGCTGCTGACCATATACCTTTGGAGGAAATGCTTTAACCCCTACCTGACTGGCCTCAACATCTGACAAATAAAGATTAAATAATGCGGGAGCCAACAGGCAGCCTTGTTTAAGTCCTCGGGAAGAGGGATTTATTTCTGCCTACACTCCATAGGGTATCCCTACAAAATATCCCAACCAAAAATATCGCCGTACATAATGCTGTTTGTCTCACCATAGGCAATATTTTTGGGGGGGATAATTTGTGGGAGCGTAGGTTGTGGGGGTGTCCCCTGCACATTTTAGAATAATGCGGGGATTGCAGGGGTGTCCCCCGCAGAGTCCATGGGTCAATATTGCTGCAAAAATATTGATGCAAAAAAATTAATATCCACGCAATATTTTTGCGTGGATATTAAAACATGGAACCCTCCATAGACAATCTGACCTGTATTGTAGTAGTATACATGGCCTTTATAGCTTCTAAGAGGTCCGTAGGACAGTCCCAGGAGGTTAGTTTGTTCCAAAGCCGCTTTCTGGAGATGCTATAAAGTTCCTGTTACAGGTCTATAAACGCCAGAGACATTTTTGTTTTGTTCTTAATAGCCCTCAACTTAAGTAAGTTTAAGAACAATGATTCAGGCTAGTACCTTCTCCCTTAACAAAGCCATATTGTCTATCATCCCTATGGCCTGATGACTTGGCCCACTGATTTAGGTGTCACAACAAAATTGATGCGAAGATCTTACCCAACGAATCCAGGAGGGCAATCGGTCTGTAATTGTTAGGGTGACTTTGATTGTCCATCTTGAATATTGGGATGATCAATAGCAGATTTCCAAGAAGCAGGAACCTCTTGTGCTACTAGAATTTGGTTAAACAGCATGAGACACACATCTGCCCATGCTTCTGGGTTTTGTTTGAGAACATTATTAATAAGCCCGTCGAGGCCAGGTGCCTTGGAAGAGTTCAGTTTTTTTATTAGGAATGTAATTGTCATCCCTATCAAAGTCAGTGGAACATTTGTACCCGTATAAGGGTACTTTGCCTTAACTACTTTCTCTGGAACCGAAAACAGTGTAGAAAAATGGGACATCCACTTTTCCTTGTTACCATCGAAGCCACATATGGTATATGGTTGGTTTTGGATTTTTCTTCTGTTTTCCCCCCTATCTTGCATATTAGGTTTATCAATTATTAAAAAAAGGTCTTCCCATTGGTCTTTGTGGCAAGCGCAGAAAGGGAGGGAATGGTGGAAGCGGGCCAATTACTTTTTCCTTCCCACCTATACTTTGGGGTAAGGCATCCTCTATATTGAGTGGACATTCCTTCTGTGGGTCTGGATTCATCTCTTGCCTAGTAGTAGTTCAATGTCCTCCAACTGACTCTCAGCAGTTTGGCATCCGTCGCCCTCTCGAACCAGCACTGTAGGAGATATAGTAGTACTTGTCATTGATCTACTAATAGGAGCCACTGTATCCGCCGTAACTTTCCCCCCTTTTCTGTTATTTGAGTTTAAGTTCGTCCTTTTATTAACTCTGCCTTTTGTCTGGTATTTCCTTTGCTGGAAAGCCCTCAACCATTTCAGTGCTTCAATTACCGAAACCATGAGGATGGTTTTGTCAGCGTCTTCACCTCTAGCCCTATCGTACAGATGGCCCTGCCATTGTGCGGTCAGTTCCGCCTCTCTGTCAAGCGTCTTTTGGCTGGCCTCAGTAAAGGACTCTAGATGTATTCATTTTGTGTAGATCGTCGCCAAGAGAGTTGCTTTTTCTTTTATTGACTCATTTATGGATTCATGGAGTTTAATATACAGGTTCAGCGCTACTGTCAGTCCTGCCATAATAGCATTCTGAATTTGACCCAATGTTGGGGGTGGAGGTTGGAATTCATTTTGTTTCCTACTGGTTGAAGAAGGAGTCCTCCTCCGTAAGGATGACGATGAAACAGATGAAGATGATTGAGAGTCTTGCATGTTTCTTTCTCTTGTTTGTTGATCATCAGATTCAGGTTCCAGCCCATGCAAACTTCTTCCAGGCGGTATTTCATCAGATAATAACCTTGATCGTTCTCCTTCCTTTAAGGACTAAACAACCAAGCTCTCCCGGGATACATTTACATCCAAAACAATTGAGTTGGCCACTAAGGGAGTTTAACATTTCTTCTGGGTAGATGCATACAACCTTCTTTGTTAATCTACTGTGGTTTTAATATCAGCAATATTGCAAGATAGTCGCGCCACCAGAACTGAGTGTTGGTGTTCAAAATGATTAAAGTTGGAAGGCTGCAATGGGGAGGTAAGCCGACCTTTTTTGGATTCCAACTGCTTTAGACCTGCATATACGGGGGAGTCAGCCCTAGTTAAAACATCATCCCAGAAAGCAAGGTCTTCTTTGGGGACCACATGACCATTTTCACAGACAACACCACTTTCCCTCCCCTCCTTGTATCCATCCAGGTACTGTGAGAAACCTGAAGGTGTGTTGCCCGCTAGTCCCCGGAGATCAGTCATTCAGGTGGCCAGGACACAGGCATCGTTATTGGATCCAGTTCCTGGGGAGCATCACCTGGATGAGGGGTCTTCGGGGAGTGGAAGTGGAACACCACAGGGTGAGACGCGGTACCTTCTTCCCTCTAACATCTTTACCCCATCCTACTCTGTAGGATATTAAGAAGCTCTACCCCCACCCTGCCCTTTTTCCGACACAAGCACTTTCTTACACTGTGACAGACAACGGACTAACACCAGAGCCATTTACCTGACATGTCCCAACACAAGGGTCAGGCTCGGTCAGGCAATGGACAACAATCACACACATCAGACGGCCCTTTACCTTCCCCACAGGGATAAAAGGAGGAGCACAAGAGCACACTACGAGCAAGGCCAAACGCATGAGGAGACAGGTATTCTGGACCGGCAGTTCAAGCGGAGGAGAAAAGCAGCAAAACCTGAAAGGATGACGAGGAGGGAATTGCCCTTTCCCTTTTCACCTCAGACCGCAAAGCCTCTGAAAAGGGAATCACAAGACCAGAGAGTATAGCTGATGTGTAGTGTGGCAGTTGTCAACGGTACATAGGGGCCTCCCGCGTTGATAGCACAGGCAGGGTGGCATGCTGGCTACTGTGGTACTGCCCTTGACTCCAGTGGCAAGACAAGCCAACGGGTTCAGCACAGCTGGTGAGTCGGAGATTGCTGATAGCAAACCGAACCGTGAGTTCTAGGTTGCAATCGACAACATTTTGTAAAGGCAAGAAACATATGAACAAAGAACTTGTGTGTGTTTTAACTTTTGGAAAGCCCAGAAAAGGGCCAGCTGCACAGTGGTCAGGCGCAGCAGGAGTGCTAATTCGAAGGACTCTGACTGGCCCCTTTGTTTGTATTAAGACTACAAGTACCAGAAGGCCCTAGGAGAGGGCAGCGCAAGGTGTCAGAGAGGTCCTACAAGGGTTACATCAAATCCCTTGTACTATCGAAAGTGTCTGACCCGTAGCCGAGAGAACGCTAGGGAAAGGAAACCCCCTCACTTTCTGAGAAAATCATTAATCAAGGCAAGTGTGAACCCAACAGGAATGTCAAGGGAAAAGCTAAAAGAAGTAAATCCTGTTTTGTGAGAAAACAAAGTAAACTGTGAAATTGGCAAGTGGGATCCCAGTTGAGGGATGCATGCGAATCAGGGTGAAGCATGATGCACCCGAGAACATTGTGTTGATATTAAGAGCAAGAGGCTGTAGTGAACCCGATGGAGGGAGGACCCAAACCTGGCGGAGAAAGAGCCAAGGGACAAAGAGCAATCGCCCAAATCTGCAAGATCACAGAAGGAACTTTTGTTTGTTTGTCGTTTTGGTCCAGCCGGGCTTCTAAGGCAAGAGACTTTGTAGAAAAGAGACTTGGTCCTTGATGGCCCTGGTATCATTGAACAGAATAGTGAATCTCATGCTGGAGAGGCCCAGGAGTGTGCTGTGCTCAGAAGTCCAGATTTGTCCCATGCTTAAAATACAGGGAAGGAAGACCCCAGCCAAACCATCCTGACTTATCATTTTGTGAACACTTCTTTCTTTTCTGGTGAACATTATCCCACACTTTTTTTTATGACTTAGTAGTAAGGATTGGCAATCGTTTTTTTCAGTATAGGCCCTTTTTATTTGACCCAATGCCACTAAAACTGCCTTATTATTATGTAAGGGTTGTAGCTTGCTCCCATCTTAACTTTAGGTTTAGATTAGGTGTTTTTCTCACCCATTCATACAGTTTAATAAACACCCTTGAACTGTGATCACTTGTGTCTGTCTTTACTGTTGCCACCATGAGTTCCTTAAAGTACTCTGAATAATATTGTAACCCTGGCGTGATCACAACACTCCATTTTGATCTTTGGATGACTTCTCAGGAGTCCTGTCGACTGACTGCACCAAGGTAGGCACTATTGATGAACCTTGCCTGATGTTGTCACTCGTAAGTCCCCAGACCACTCCACATAATTGGGGAGCACGCCTAATCTATTTGATTCTTCCAGCACCCCCATTCTTAGATATCTGGAAGATGATGGAGACTCCACCTTCCCCCCCCTTCACTGACCATAGACTGTTTAGAGGTCTGGTCCCGTACAGTAGGGATGACTAGCTTGTTACAGTCAATTTCTCGTGTATTTCCCAGCCATATCAAAACTCTGAATCACCATTATTTGAAGCAGCCACTTCCCGTCTTTTCTCCTGACGGCGAGTGGAGCAGCCATAAGACATCGCTGGCTCTCCAATTCACAACCTCAGTCAATTTGGTATATATCAGGCATGTGTGGATTCTTGTCCATTATGGAGACCCGGAATCACTGAGGTTCAAAACCAGTCTTACCAGCTCTTACCTCATTTATGACTTCTTTCCTGTGTTCCGTAGTCCATCTAGTGTTATCTCAGACCCTCCAGCCCTCAAGCCTGCATAGACTCCAGCGACTGAAAAGCTCTGCTGCACAACTCTGCAGCGCACTCTGCGCGGAAGCAGGGGTTTTGTAGGTTGCTCCTCCTCCACACAGCAGCAAGTGAAGGCAGACTCAGGCACTTTCCAGGCGACTGCAAAACTGCTGCACAACTCTGCAGCGCACTGCGTGCAGAAGCAAGGGTTTTGTATGTTGCTCCTCCACACAGCAGCAGGTGAAGGCAGACTCGGGCACTCTCCAGGTAACTGCAAAACTCATCTGCACATCTCGACTGCAAGTTCCGTGCGGAAGCAGGGGTTTTGTAGGTTGCTGCTCCTCCACACAGCAGCAAGTAAAGGCAGACTCAGGCACTCTCCAGGCGACTGCAAAACTCTACTGCACAACTCAGGAGTATCAAATGCCTGTTTTCAACTAGCAGTTTAACTGCCCTGGCCCATACCTGCCCTCAGAATCAGGATCTACTCTATCCACAGTAAATTGCAAATCTTTCCTAAACAAAATGGACATCCCCTATAAGTATTGGCAAATGTACTGGAAAACTCCTTCATATATGTATTGTTTAACATATAGTCTGCTTTGTCCTGTTGCAGATGTGTCTCTTGAAGCAAGACAATATCATGTTTGTTTTTGCCCAACAAATTAAGTATTTTGCACCTCTTTATTGGGCTAGTCACCCCCTTCACATTCCAATTTAAGAGATGCAAACAGTCAGACATCCAACCAAATTCAGACTAGACTCTTTAAAACTATACAAATTCAAACCGGTTAGAACCAGACACCCAGTTGAACATGCCCACCTGTTCTATCTCTCCTTTCTTATCTTCCATTTCTCTCCTTACAGTTTGGTCTCTTCTCTACCCTTTCTGTCCCTCATGTTCTCTCACTCCTCGTTCTCACTCTACCCTTCAACATGGGGGAATCAAAAATGGATGTGGATAAAATATTGTGCAGTCCACCTCCACCACTCAAATATAATTTTAAAACAATTGTCAAAATCACGCAAAATCATCCACAATAAACCACAGCCAAATAAAAGAATTATCATTGATGGCCTCAAGAATGACAGTGACATTCAAGGGTTTTTATTTTTATTGTATAGACAGACTCTATGTGCCCTCCTTCTCTCTCTCCTCTAGCGGGGCAAACCCACCCTAACACAGGCATCACTGAACACTAGATTAGTTTCTACTGATTGGTAGCTGCTAGTATCTACCTGATTGTGATGTATCTAATGAACTCCCTCAGGGACTTCCTATGCTATATCCCAGGTTAGTACTAGATGTTGTGATGGGCCCCTCTCTGTCTTTCCCTTCAGCGCCCTGTTATTCCTCTCCCTGTATCTCTGTCACTCTCACTTTTTCATCCTACTCTCCTCCCTCCTACTCGACCCACCTTCTCTCCTATCTCTCCCAGTGTCCCTCTGATGTACCTCTCACTATACTCTCCACCCTCCGATCTTACTCCTTAATACTCTCTTCTACTACTCTCCCCTCTCCACACCACTACTACTCTTCTCTCTCCACACTACTACAACTCCTCCCTTCACACCACTACAACATTCCCCTCTCCATACTACTAAAACTCTCTCCATACCACCACTTCTCTCCCCAAATCACTACTACTTTACCCCACCTTCTACTCAGCCACTCTCCTTCCACTCCCTTTCACCCATCACTCACTCCCTGCTCTCACGCTACCATTCCCTTCACACATCTTACACGCACAATCGCAACACATTATCACTTTCTCTTACCAGCCAATACCTCACCCTCTCTAACAACTGCCACCACACTATTTTCTAGTGTCTGTCCTCCTTCTGGTCTCTTGGTCTGCACCTCCACTTCCTCCAACCTCACCCAAACAAACCACACCTTTCTGTTTTCTGTCCTTATAACCTCCTTCGTCTGCACCCATTGGTTCTCCACTTCTGGTTTCCTGTTCCAATCTTCCCTAGTCTTCCTCGCATGCAAGGTGTTACAAACATCAAAGCACAAAAAAAGGAGTTTTAAGACCCACTCCTTTCTCTCATATGGATGCGCTGTGGATCGTTAATGGCTGCCCGCTGCAAATAAATCTCCACTTCGTGTGGGAGTCCAAGTTTCCAATGTGACCATTTCTATGAAAGTGGTGCTCCTATCTCTTCTCAATAATCAGGGAGGGGATGTGTACGAGACAGGCCAGTGCACTTTCCCCGCTGCTGTTCGTCCTTGTGATGGAAACTTTAGCTGAAAAGATCAGAAGGGTTCCAATGATTTGTGGAGTTTAGTTTGGAGAAGCCGCACAGAAGCTTTGGCTTTACGCAGATGATATGCTACTGGTGCTTCAGGATCAACTGTTGGCTGGTACAGGATCCAGAAGCCGCCATTGCTGCAGATTTTGTCTAGTTTATCTTATAACATGAGAAATCATGGCAGGCATCTATTTGTTTCATAATCGACTTGTCCACATCCTGGCCAACAATATCTAGAAGATCACTAACAGTTAGGATATAATTATATTTAAATTCTAATTTCAAGAAGTGTAATGAGACTGTAGGTTCGCACTGCACTCCTAGAAATTAGATACAAATGATACCAGCAGTAATACTCAGTAACAGTAAATTTCAGTAGGCAGGAGTTTCATGCAATGATTACAATTACATAGTAAAACAGTGGTACACGCTAAAATTGCAGTCTTTTGTCCTTAATCCCTGGGGACCCAAGGGAGATCGAGGCAAAATGTCAGTGTTCAGTTAAGTACCAGTCACTTGAAAGGGAGTTTGTAGAGATGGTGAAAGTTCCTGATAAGAATAAATGGAAATAATTAAATAGGAAGAACTACAGTTATGGGGAAGAGACAGGTAAGACTGTGTTGTATGCCAGAGATGTGAAAAGGTAGCAACCAACTGCAGGCAATACCATAGGAGACCTACTCAAAGAGTTCCAGTTCCAAGTTTGAGACCCAGGTGTCCCAGGAGGAAAGGAAGCAAAGCAGGATTTACCCTTACAACACCACAGATCAATGTGTTCATGAAGGAATAGATTTTACTTTCTTAACTATTGCAAATACCAACCACAAGGGCTTGTCATTTACCATTTCATGTGGAATGCCTAAGGACTCCAAAAATCGCATATTGCTGGAACAAATCCTTGTAGTGATTAAACTATGTATGTTTTCAATTTATTTTGATTATCAATCACAATACACAAGTGCATATACGTTATTCCCCCTTTCGGTGACTTCTAAGCAGGATTCACCTAAATACTTTTAATTTCTATGTGGGATTTAAATATATTCTTGGGACATTTGTCTAGATAATTTGCGGTCATTGTACTAATTTCTGGTTTGCCTTTGATAGGTCCAGGACAGGTAGGGACGTCACTTGGTTTCAGGCATAACTTCCAGAAAAGCTCTTCCTTTCAATCTGTTCACCTGCTCCCAAAATCTGGTTAGCTTTTGAGAAATACCTTTGCATTCTGTCCCATCTGGAAAAGGCCTCTTAAAGAGATTTCTCAACAGCTACTTCCAGTAAGAATCTTAATCAGCATTACTCCTGTTGGACAGGTTCTCTTGCTTTTCTGCTTTCCCTCTTCTTCTTATATGTTTGAGCCTAAACACTTTGCAATCTCCTCCTCCTTTCTTTTACTAGCCCTTTGAATTCTCTATGTCACAAGGGGACCTGTTAGCTGTGAGTTAGTCCTCCAAATTGGATTGAATAATTTGTTTTTCTTATAATTCTCTGTTTGTACATGTGATGTGAATAAACATCATATTTTCAGATTTGCACGAATATTCTGAATCTGGAGGCATCCTTTATATTTGTCTCACAGCATGTATAGCAGTTAATATTAGATGTGAATGTATGCATAATAAATCCATTTTGATACCTCCTTGTTACATATAAGTAATTCATATGTGACCCCTGAATTCAGATGCATCTTTATTTTTTAAATCTGACACACGCTTCTAATGTTATGGCCGAAAAAGTATTTGCCATGGTCAATTCAAGTGCATCTCTTCTGATGCCGACCTTGTTCTTATATTCTAGGTGATCTGCAGTTGTGTGTGGGTGGAAAAATACCAATAGACAATTCTACTTAAAAAGAACACACACACATTGATAATCTAAACTTCATAGCTACTGCCAATGCCTAATGTTCAGCCAAGGTCAGGGGTCAGGGCTTGTTCAAGGCGAATGCATGTACTGATCTACCAGACACATAACTTGTTGAGCATCCAATTATCCTAAAAATACCATGGATTTGGCCTGATTCCCCAATATAAAG
The DNA here is from genome assembly GCF_040938575.1 of Ambystoma mexicanum. Classification (NCBI taxonomy): domain Eukaryota; kingdom Metazoa; phylum Chordata; class Amphibia; order Caudata; family Ambystomatidae; genus Ambystoma; species Ambystoma mexicanum. The sequence continues at coordinate 1,130,496,669 of NC_090926.1, forward strand.
CTGGCCTTTTGTTAATTGTTTTAATTTGGAAACAAAGACTTTGTCATCAAGTAAACACACATATGCCATTAGACTTGGTTGAACTGAATGCAATGGTGTCTGAACATTTCTGTTTCAACACAGTTTCAGATGAGTGAAAGTTCACAGCTAAGGATCAGGGAACATCAAATCTACAGGAGACATATATTCCACAAAAGACATATTCTATCCACACATTTTACTCATAATGATGATTGATAGTATGTGTGTTTCATCCATAAATATTCTCGTTAGTGATGTTTAATACCTTTCTGTGTATCATTTCATTATAGAATACAGTTTTTTATATTCCCTTTACACACTGAAATAAATTAGCAAATGCACCTTTAAATCACAATTTTCTTCCATATTAATCCTTTTTGCATAGTATGTTTTTCAGAATATTCTATTTTGTCTGTTTCATATTATTGACTTGATATTTTAGTGGAAAGCCATTCTTGGGTTACATTATTTAATGGAGAGCATTACATTTCATCAAACAGTACATAACAAATTCACGGTTGCGCATGCCATGTCTGTTTTTGACAAAGCAACAGAGAATTATAGAGAACGTACTATGTAGAAAAAGGTGACAGGACAGGATTACTCTTACTAAGTGCCTCTTGTGTACCTACAGAATATATCATCCAGAACAACTCCATGGAGGGCAAACTGGAAGAATATTGCTTCATAAAAAGGACACAGACAAAAGGGGAGTGGATTTGCTTTGGAATTAAGGTAAATTAGCTACTGTTTAATATTCCTCTCATCACCATTTGGGGCCAGCAGTCAGAACGCATATATTGCAGCTGGCTTAAGGGGGACCTTCCAAACCCTGTGATTTACCCAATCAGACTACTGATTTTCTAAAAGTGATTATGCCTCTAATATTTACTAGTTATAGGTCATCAGTATGTGTGCCTCTTACCCATTACCTCCACGTCCCTCTTCCTCGTCCCAGTACTTACATGTGAGGCCCCGCCTCTGAACCCAGAAACTCTTCTTCACTTTCTCTTTATGCTGTCTATAATACCACCTTCATACCCACAAGCCCCAGTTTTATTATTCCTGTTCTGTGACCAGGATTGTCTTGGATGCGGGAAACATGGGAGCTACAGTTTTGCTGGCCCCTCGAGAATCCTTTGGCGGGGCATTGGTCCCCTTCTGTAGGGCACGCTTCCGGTTTCCCCTGCGAGCTCGGTGAGCCGGTTAAGTGCGGTGGCCCTCCCCAGGCTCCTTGCAGGGCATGCAGGTTTGGGGGAGATGGTGCATCACAGTGGAGCTTTGCTGTCAGCCCTGGGTTGTTGTGGTCCTGGGTGTGTGTTTGAGTTTCTTTGTATGTGCCGTGGTGTTGGGAGCATACCCCACCCTTGATTCCCCGCCTCTGTCAGATGTTGGGTAAATTATGTGGTGGCTTCCCACAGCGGGGGCTGATGGCAACTCAGGCTCATGCGGTGCACTTTTTTTTCTGATTTCTCGCCACCAGTGTTTTTCTTTGTTCTCACCACCCGCCTCTGCTGGATACCTCACCAGTGCGCTGAGAGGCTTGGCTTGTTGACATTGTGCTGGTTGGACTGTTATTGGCTCTGTTCTTTCCTCAACTGTGCTTTTGGGCCACCCCATAAGGAGGGTGAATTTGCATTTGGGATTCACTGCGATCGGTGTGTTGCCTGTGCGTTTTACTGCTCACACTAGGCGGAAGCAAGTGACTAAGTGCTGTCACCTGGAGTCCTCTGCCACTTCATCTGACTCCATGGACCTGCCTCGGCATGCCTCGGCAGAGGCATGCTACTAAGGGGAAAGTGCCTGAGACTTTATCCTTATCCCAGAAGGACATTAAGGAATTGCTCCAGCTAGCTGCCCTGAAACATGGAAGTGGGGGTAGGTGCAGCTAAGCCTCTCCTTCCTCTTCCTCATCCCCTTCTTCAGGTCCCGAGTCCTCCTCAGATGCCCTTTCTTCAGAGGCAGATGCTGAGGGGAAGTACCTGGACAGGAAAGATGTGGCTGCTGTCTTGACACAGGTGTGGAACAGTATGGGGTTTTCAGACCCCTTGGTCCAGGGTGACTGTTCCGATCCCTTCATTAGGCAGTTCAAGCATACATGTAGGATGAGGTTACCCCTTACTTCAGACATTTGTGGGAATATCATTCGGGAGCAGAAGGACCTGGAATGTATTGCCATGCCCCGTTTTATGGCAAAGCTCTATCCATTGTCGAGGGGGGGGGGGGCACGTTACTCTCGGACTCTGTGGAGTTGGAGGATATTCTCGCCAGTCTGGTGGGCCAGTCCTCTATGTCAACTGAGTTGGTGGTGGTCCAGGACCAGGTGGATCGCAAGGTCACCTCAAGCCTCAAGAAGGTGCACTCGGGGGCTCATCTGGCCCTTCAGGCTGATGTTTATGGCTCCTACTCTGCATAGACTGTTCTGAGGGGTATTAAGAAACTTTGTCAGGCTGTGGGGATTGCTCTGACTGTACTTTTCTCCCTGGCATGCAGCGTCAGGTGGAGTTTCTGTCGGATCTGGTTTTGATGGTGTGCATTGCTCAACCATGACCATGGGTGCTAGGATCTCAGCTTGGAGGCATGTACATCTTCGGGACTGGAAGTTGGAGGGTTCACATATGATGGTGGATCTAAAACTTCCTTGTGAAGTTGTGAAACATTTTGTTGATTCTTTGGAGGACAAAGTGCAAAAGCCTCCCTGGGCTGCCTAGAAGTTCTCTGTGCGGTCAAGTCCTGTTCTTTCAGTATCCAGAACCCACTCCATTCGTAGGCCTCAAGGTGGGGCATTCTCCTCCTTGCACCTTTGGGCCTGGTGCAGAAGAACTGGTGGTTGTTTTTCCGGTGTGGGATCAGTGGTGTTCCGACTCCGGAGCTCTTCAGATAGGTAGGGATGGGTATCAGGTGGACTTCCTGCTTCCCCTGGATAAGCCCCTCTTGGTCAGGACATCTCTTTCTTGCAAGCAGCCCAAGCGGATGGCAATGTCTACAGCCCTGTCAGAGTTGTTGATGAAGAACGCTATAGTGGCAGTCGTTCTGACCCAGCGGGGTCGAGTTTTTTCTATGGTTCAAATCCTTCTGGGATATTTCGCCTCATCCTCAATCTCAAGCGCCTGAACTGTTTTGTGAAGAGGGAAATATTCAAGATGAAGATGCAGAACATTTTCCCTCTGGTTCAGAAAGGAGATTGGTTGGCATCCCTGGATCTCCAGGACGCATATTACCAAGTGTCGCTGCTTCCCTCCCATGTCAAGTTCTTCTGTTTTTCTGTGGGAAATTAACACTTTCAGTTCCTGGTCTTCCCCTTTGGGTTGTGTTCGTCCCACCGGACGTCCACCAAGTTGGTGGCCCCCCTGGATGCTCATCTACACCTGCAGTGTGCTCAACTTTTCCCCTATCTGGATGACTGACTTGCCAATGCAGCCTGTATAGGTGTGGCCGGGGTCCTCTAGAAGTCACCCAATTATCGGCAGAGAACACCTTGGCTCATCAAAGACTCCCCACCACAAGAACGGAACACTTAGCCATGGGGCAAAGTTACTGTTTTTTATTTAGCAATCAAAATGGAAGGGTCACACCAGAAAAATAAGTATCCTCCGGAGCTCTCGTCTTCTAAGCATTTGTCACTCGGTTTTATCCCAATGTGACGTCACAAACCCAGGTTCCATCCCAGAAACCTATCACACATTTACATTGGTCAGTTTGGGTAAAATACGCATAGAAGATATATGGGTTAGTTCCACAATTGAATAGCCATGTCTAGGGGCCCCTTCTATGAACACCTCTACTAGTATCTATCTACAATGTTGCAGGATTGCAGAGAAACCCTTGGCCCCTGCATCAAATTATATCCCCACGTGAAAGGTGAATCCGGATTGTTCAGAATGTGTCCTCCCATCCCTGGGACCCGGGACATTACCAGACTGATTCTACCTTTTCAAGGCAATAGGAATGAACATGGAGGTGCAAAATGTTCCCTAATGTTACCATCACAAAACCTGGGAGAGTGCATTCAGTTAGCAGCTCGTGGGCAACACTTGTATTTTTTTCCCCCACTGGTTCCATGGGTACAGTACTTTTCATCTACCTTAGTTGAATGGGCATTGTCCTGTTCGGCTGGGTCACGTGTGTGCAGACCACGAAATTAAGCTGTCCTGCTTGTAATTATGAGGGTTTTAGATTGACTTTCTGCAGGTGGCTCATTGTCTTGGTAACTGAAACTTTCTGTTTCCACTTGAGTACCTTGTTTCTGCTCGCCTCTGGCTGCAACAATCATGTTGGTTTTTCCTTGTACTCGAAGCCTGTCTCTCCTTTTCCACTAATTTCAGAGACCTGTAGGTTCTTTATATTTCCATATGGCTTCTTCATTTTAGTAGCAGTCAAGCATGTCCAAGCTATATATATTAATACTTTACCTCTTGTGGTTTCCGCTTTGGCTAATGATATGAATATGAAGATATATGTATGTGTGTCCATCCTCTACCTACGTGGGTCATAAGCATGTGCTTCGTTCCTATATGTAATAAACGAGTGCATGTTCGTGTAACTTCATGAACTGATTAATATGTACTTCACATATAATGCAGCTACATTGTGATATTAGTGATGACGTCATTGGTTTCTGGCTTTTCAGTCAGTCGACTTGCTCGATCAATGTCATGTCCATGTCGTCCAAGTCATCGATTGGGTATGGTCTAAACAGCTGTCTGAGCGAATAATGCTTCTCACACCTGCGATACATTGATGATTGCGGCAATGGGCCTAAAAGAGTCATGTGGAGGGCATGAGGGCCAGCAGGAGATGGTCCTAGTGCATCTCCACCTGGTCTGCCTGGATCTGCAAGCCTGGCGGTTTCTGATCAATTTACCCAAGTCTCACTTGTGTCCCTCTCAGGATTTGATTTTCATTGGGGCCAGTTTTGCACCAGGGTGGGTGAAAGGTTTGTTCTGTTCTCCTCTGGGTTCACCGGCAGATGCTGGCCCGGCTCGCCTGTTGCTTGCTCTACAGGGACACATGTCCTCCTGTGTTTTTCTGATGCTGTTGGCCCGCCTCTATCTTCGTCCCCTGGTCTCCTACCTTCTGGTGTACTGGCTCCCACCCTCTCAGGCATACGAGGCCTCTGTCCCAATCTCTTGGGCCCTAAAGACAGATATGCGGGGGTGTTTGCATGTCCGAAATCTCGCCTCAGCAGGTTTTCCCTCATCTCTGGATTTGGTCCTGCCGGACAGGGATTTTGCGGTAATCTGCTGCCGGTTCGGGTGTCTGATTCTGGATCTAATTGCATCACCCACCTCGGTGAAGGCACCCCTCTTCTGCTCCCGGATTCTGTCGGTAGGTGCCCGGGGGATGGATGCCCTTAATCTGTAGTGGCCGCATGGTCTACTCTATGCCTTTCCTACTCTTCCTCTTCTTCACTGGGTGGTGCAGCGGATCAGGGGATTCAGGGCAACTGTTCTGCTGGTGGCTCCTTTCTATCCTCAACAGGGTTGGATCCCTTCCTTTATGGAGCTCCACGTTCGGGAGCTGTGGGTGATTTTGAGCTGGCCTTGCCCTCTGTAGGTGAGGCGGGGTGCGAGTTTCGATGGATTCAATGGGTAGTTTGGTTCTTGCGAAGTCTCGGTTGAATTCCCAGTGGTCACATCCATCCTCTGGGCTAGACACGCTTTGACCTTGAAGTTCTATGTCCAACACTGGAGGCATTTTCTGGCTTGGTGTGGGAGGTCAGGGGTTCTCCTGCTTCTTTGTGAGCTGCCTTCTGTTCTCCAGTTCCTCCAGGAGGAGTTTGAAAGGGGCTGTCTGTGTCCACACTTCGATCCCAGTGGGTCTCCATTAAAATACTCAAAGGGGCCTCTGAGGGCCGTATGGCAGGGGATGCCTTGGTGGGGAAGTTCCTTAGGGGTCTTACTGCCTCTTGTCCCATTACCAGTAAGGGTTTTCCTCCCTGGGATCTTCCTCTGGTCTTGAAGTTTCTTCAGGGTCCTTCCTTTGAACCCCTTGCACACATCGACATTCGGCTCCTCACTCTCAAGGCGGCTTTGCTTATTGCGATCATGTCTGCCCGGCATCTGGGGGGGCTGTGAGCTTTGTTATGTCAACCTCCATTTTTGCAAGTGTTCCCTGATTCCATTGTTTTGCACTGTGTCCCCCAGGTTTCTGCCTAACGTGGTGTCTCGTTTTCACACCTTGCAGGATCTGGTTCTCCCGGCTTTTTTCCAGGAACCCCAGACTCCTGACGAGGTGGCTTGGCATGCCATTGATGTTAGGTGAGCGGTTCTGGAGTACCATTCTCAGACAGAACTGTTCTGTCGGACTGATAGCCTGCTTGTTAGGTGTGGTGCTGCTGGGGCAGGGCATTAGGTCTCGGTGGTATCCATCAGCCGTTGAATCCGGACTGTCATCTCTATGGCTTATGTGTCTGCTGGATTGACTGTACCTGACCATGTCCAGGGTCGTTCCACTAGGGGAATGTCGGCTTCCTGGGCCAATGCCCTTTGGGTGTCTCTGCAGGATATTTGTAGGGCTGCTACCTGTGCAAACTAGGGCACGTTTATCAATCATTACCGACTGAATGTGTTTCACCCCATGGATGGCTCCTTTGGGGTGGGAGTTTTGTCTGTTAGCATGTGATTTCTGGGGGATCAAAGTGGTGTGTTGTGTTGCAGCACTTCTGTCGCCCCTTGTCTCATTGGCTCTCTGTATCATCTGGACCTCTCCCCGTTGGCTGTGCTTTGGTAAACCTCAGCGGTAAGTACTGAGAAGAGGAAAGAGGGACGTGGAGGTAATCCTATGATTACTTTCTGGTAATCTTCATTACTCTTAGTCCCACTCTTCCTCTTTCTTGTTACTGTACTGCAGACCCTCCACTCCCTCCCTGTGGGAAGGGTCCCATGCTCCGGCTTGGTCATTATGAACTGGGGCTTTTGGGCAAGGAGGTGATATTATGGATGGCATGAAGAGAATTAAAAAAAGGGTTCCTGGAACGGAGGCGGGCCTCAGAGGTAAGTACGGTGATGAGGAAGAGTAGGACTAGGAATAATAAGTAAATAATAATAGCATCACTGTTTAATGATGTGTTGAAACCTCCCATTTTCATAAAGATTGTTTGAATATAAACATAGTGACCCTTCATTTTGGTCAGTGATCATGTGATGTCACATCCTGCAATGTAATTTATGGATGGCGGGTTGTATGATGTCGCTATCCATAATGGGAAGAGCAAATCTCCCATAGTATCCACATAGTGCCTCCCAATTATGAATAAATGCACTAATGTGCCAAGAATCATGCTATATTGCTATAGGAACAGTATATAAAACAGTAATGCAGGCTCAATATATACTTATAGGTAGACAGGTAGAATGGGATTTGTACTGCAGGAGGAATATCTAAAATAGGCAAATAGTTGAAGGAAAAAAGCAAAAACAAAAAAAAGAATAACGTAAATGTCGTTAGGCATGTTGGGGGAACTGGGAGATAACCAGGTTTTAGGGCCCAAGGAAAGTCCAGGGGGCCAGAGTGCCTACCATGCCTGGAAAAGTACATCTAGGCCAGCAGGCCCACCTGTGTGGAAACCACATACACCACTTTTTAAGGCACAGAAGAACTCAATACATTAACAATAAATACATTTAAGCAACAAAACTGGCAAAACATGTTGGAAAAGCAGCAGTATGGAGTATGCCATAATCCCTTTGATGATGAGTTTGATTTAAGCTGCCTATTGTAAACCAAAAGAAGCAACTCCAGTCTGCCAATCGCACTGCCGCAATGCTGAACGAACACTAGCACTACACTGTCGCAAAAGCAGCCTGTCGTCATACAGGAAACAGAGGCAAAAGGAGCTGCCAGCAGTCAGTACACCCGAATATTCCACCGGAAGTTACCTTCATCATAGATCCGACGGATATGTGAGCCTGCAGATCCACCAGAGAGAGATGGCGATAGCAGGGCCACACCTCCACGCACGCTATTGTAAGTGAGAAGGGCAAGCAGTGAGGACTGGGCCTCTGAGGATGGTTCAGAACCAATGGACCCTGCTGCTCTGCATGTTGGGTGAGTTTTTCATAAGATATTGGAAATGTGAACGGCAAAGGGCAGGATTAAAGGTATCTCTCATGCAGCTTAGCAGAGCAACCATCACACATCACCAACAGTCCACCCATCCATGTGCTTGACATCATGCGCAACACATATGTTCTCAGGGTAACATACACCAACAGGGTGTGCTATAGGAGTATCACAAGTACAAATATGTGAACAAATAGTACTAGACATTGCCCCCTCCCCTAAAGGCCACACCACAGACCCCTTACCTATCTTCCAAGGGCATGCAGAGCACACACTTTGATCAATCTACCATCATGGACCTGCCAGATTCCATAGCTGCAGATGTGGAGGAGACAATACAGAAGGGGATGAGGGCCTTGCATTTTTGGGCAGTGTGATGCTGCCCCTTTAGGGACTGCACGCTCGCGGCGGAGTGACGTTGCACTCTGCTGCGTGCACTATAAATAAAGGGGGCGTTCCCGGCTGCGCAGAGCGACAGGGAAGCCCGAACCACACAGACGTGTCTGGGTACAGTCTGTAGCGGGAGGGCGCTCACGGGCATCGGTGTGTGCGCCGAGCGCACTACAACAGTGGCGATGAAGCGGGGCTGCATCCTGGGCTAGGCGGTGACAATCGACATTGATTTTTGTTTATTTTAGAGCATTAGCACCGTCCGATCATGCCGCAGGGCCGGAGGCAGCCCACGCTGTCAGTGGCCATTTTGTGACCGGGCCTAGGAAGGCCGTGGCTGTGATTTCTTTCACTTCTAGAGGCCATCCAAGGCCAGTTTTCGGAACGCTTGGCAGCAGAGAGCTGCTAATACCAAATGCTGTGGTTTTGGACACAAATGTTAATTTTTGTCATTTTTCACTGAGTGAATGGCGGATCCTGGAGAGGCTTGCTAATCCAGTAGGACAGTCTCTGGGCCCACCTGGCTCAATTTTTGGGACTCCCACCCACAAAAGGGGGAAGACAATTGGTGACAACTACCCTGGCAACATCACTGGCGGGTCACAGGCTCAAGCTGGTGGAAGGACTGAAGTGTTATCTGCCTACTTGCGAAGGAGCCTGCTGACCTACATTCTGCATGCCTGCAAGAGGAGAGAGCCTGAGTTGCGGCCTTTGGTGTCTCACACAAAGGTGCATGTGCGCTCTAGGCAATGGATGGTGGTGGACCAGCAGCACCCCAACAGCAACCAGATCAAGGACAGCCTCGAGCCCCTGCTCAACCTCCAGTGCAGCCTCCTGTGGCAGCTGTCCAACCTCCCGTACAGCCTCCTGTGGCACCTGTCCAGCCTCCAGTATTACCTCCTGGAGCAGCTGTTCAACATCCAGCGCAGCCCCCCGCAATGGCGGCACCACATCTACCAGGTGCAAGACCCCCAGGTGCGTTACCACCAATGCCTGAGTTTGATATCTCAGGGGCACCTTTGAGCCTGGGGCCACGTTGGAAGATGTGGATGGACAGACTGGAGATGTATTTCCTTGCCACAATGGAGAATAAAGATGACAGCAAGCTAGCCACCTTGCTGTACTGTACAGGTCCAGTTGTGCATGAGGATTTCCTGTCGCTTAAGCCAAGTGATGTCTCCTATGCTGCAGCAAAGGATGCTCTCCATGATTATTACTTACCCCTTGCCAACGCGGACTATGAAAGATTCCTCATGGGGGCAGAACGCCAAAAAGACGACGAGACGCTTGACACGTTCTATGGAAGGCTGCGAAGGCTGGCGGTGCCATGTGCATGGGTGGATCCTGACACAATGATCAGGAATCAGCTGATCTAGGGCTGCATGCCTGGCAAACTAAGAAGAAAAGTCCTGAGGGAACCCAGCATCACCCTGCCACGCATTCTGGAACTGGGGAGGTGCCAGGAGGTTTCCGACCTGCAAGCATCCCGAATGGAAGCGGGGGTACGCCCCAGCAAGACAGAAGAGAACTGTGCAGTCGGACGTGGCAGAGGAGCCAGACATGGGGGGAATGAGTCAGCGAGAGAGGGGGTCGGCTCCTCTCAACTCGTGCTCCAAGTGTGGGTACGACATTCCTCACCCAGCAGAATGCCCGGCGATCGGAAAGACATGTGGCAGGTGGGTTGGTCCCGACCACTACGCTAGGATTTGCAGGGCCACTGCTCCAGTGGTGGTGTCCAGAGGCCCGGTGCGGACTGGTTTCTTCTGGCAGCAACGCTCCTCTAACATTGCTCAGCTTGATCAGGCAGAGGACATTCCGGCTCCAGATGAGGAAGAAGAAGAAAATGTGTTCTTCATATCCAGCATAGGCGTATCGAAGGTGAAAACAAGGAAGCCGCCTCGATGTCTAGTGATGGTGAATGAGTCCTCATTCCCTGTACTGGTAGACACGGGGGCCTCAGTGAACGTTATGGCTCGTGAACACTATGACGCCATGGTGTGCCCTCCTGCCCTGACCTAGCCAAAGGCTTGCATCTTCACCTTTGGAGGAGCAGACCCAATACAGCTAGACGGTGCATTCGTTGCAGATGTTGAACATGGTGGGTCAGCCATAAGGGCCCGCTTGTATTTGACGCGGTCAGCAGTAACACCTTGCTGAGCTGTGCGGCGGCAGAGGCACTTGGTATCATTACGTTTGCGTACTCCGTGTACGTGGATGACATTCAAACCCTCCTGGACAAACACACGGCTCTGTTTGAAGGAATTGGACAGATGGCTGGGGACCCGGTTAAACTACACATAGATAACTCGGTGCAGCCCATTGCCCTCAAGCATCGACGGGTCTCATTTCACCTAAGAGATCTAGTGGATAAAGAACTCGACAACCTGGTCAAGTTGGACATGATAGAGAAGGTTGAGGGCCTGATACTGTGGGTGTCCCCAATTGTAGTGGCTTGAAAACCGAAACAACTAGACTCTGTTCGCATTTGCATGGACATGCGCCTGCCCAACAAGGCCATTAAGAGGGAGCGACACCTCACGCCCACGATTGATGACATCATCACTGAACTACAGGGTGCCTGGTTCTCGTCAAAGCTGGACCTACGGGGAGGGCACCATCAGATGGTACTACACCCCGAGCCAAGGTACATAACAATGTTTACCACTCATAGGGGTCTCTATAGATAAAAGAGGCTGAGCTTTGGGTGTTATCCGCAGCTGAGGTATTTCAGAATATCATTTGTGGAGCGCTGGCAGATCTGGAGGGCGTCTTAAACATTAGTGATGACATCCTTGTGTTTGCCAAATCGGAGTCTGACCACCTGGTGAAACTAGCCAAGACGTTTGAACGCCTATTGTCTCTGGGCCTGACACTACACCAAGAGAAGTGTGAATTCCCCCGTACCACCATTGAGTTCTTCGGTTCTGTGTTCAGGGCTGGTGGAGTCTCTCCCGATCCACGCAAGGTAAAGGACATCATGGAGGACAGGGCCCCCGAAAACGTCTCCGAAGTGAGGAATTTCCTTGGCATGGTCACGTATTGTGGCCGTTTCATCCGCAACCTGGCAGCAAGATCAGAGCCCCTCAGGACCCTCACAAAAAAAGACATGGACTGGCAGTGGGGCCCTCTCGAGCAGGCAGCTTTTGAGGACATTAAGGGTGCACTCACGGTTGAAGATGTCATGGCTTTCTTTGACCCTGCACTGGAATCGGAAATTGTAGTGGACGCCAGCCCGTTTGGCCTGGGAGCAGTGCTAACGTAAATAGGGGCCAATCAGGAGGTCCGTCCCATTGCATACGCCAGCAAAGCACTATCGGTGATGGAGCAAAGATACTCCAAGATCGAACGAGAGGCCCTTGCCGTCTTGTGTGGTTGCCACCATTTTCTATTGTATGTTCTGGGACGACTGGTGATAATGGTCACGGACCACAAAACTCTGCTGCCCATCCTAGCGGGGTCTTTGTCCAAACCGCCAGCCCGAATAGAAAGGTGGGTGCTGGCCCTATTAGAGTATGGTGTGTCGCTGGTATATCGCCCAGGAAGCAACAACACGGCGGACTATCTGTTGAGACACCCGCGAGAGGGCACTGGTGGGGTGCCATCCACGTGCGAGGTGGAGGCGGATGAACATGTACAGCTCATGGTGGAGGCGCGACACCCAACTCTGTGCCCATACAGGTCCTTGAACAAGTATCTGGCAAGGATGACTGCTTCAGAATACACAAGTCGGCCATCCAATAGGACTTGTGGCGAATGGTCATTAACTCGCTGGCAGCCAGAATGCAGGAGGCCAAGTCCACCCTGGAACAGCTGTGGAAGTGAGAGGGGAGATGACATTCTCGGAGAACTGACTCCTACTAAGAGGGGACCACATTGTAATACCTCAGAGTCAGACACAGCAAATGATCGTGCTGGCACACCAAGGCCACCAAGGTGTGGCAAAAACAAAAGCACGCCTACGCCAGAAGGTCTGGTTTCCTTACTTGGAACGAAGGGTGGAGGGGTTCATGGCATCATGTGTTTGGTGTCAAGCAGCGTCCCCAGCCCAGAGAGAGCCGGAAATTGAGACCATGCCAAGAGGGACCAAACCATGGGAGGTTGTCCATGCTGACTTCGGCTCATCGTCAAGGGGCACCCACTTCCTGGTGGTGGTCGACGAGTGGTCCTGCTACCCGGAGGTGGAGTTCATTGAGTCGGTGGCTTTCTACAAGGTGGCGGTGGCTATTGAAAAGATCTTTGCCACCCATGGACTGCCCACGGTGCTCTGCTCCGACAATGGCCCACCATTCCAAGGGGACAGTTTTGCGGGTCTGATGAAGGAGTATGGCGTACATCACCGTAAGGTAACCCCGCTGTGGTCCCGGGCCAATGGGGAGGCTGAGAGAATGATGCAGATGCTCAATAAGGTCTTTCGCATTGCCCAAGGGGAAGGCAAGTGCCTGGAAAGGGCACTGTACACATTCCTGAGAGGATACTGCAATACTCCCCATACCTCCATTGGGTGGCTCCAGCGGAGGCAATGTTCCAACGGTGACCCCGAGACTTACTACCAGAGCTCGGCGAGTGGGAGCCTGCCGTGCTCAACAACGAAGAAGTGGAGTGGGAGCGCCGTGAACGGACGGCAACCGAGAACATTCGGAGAAGACTGAGGCCGCAGAGGTTTGTGCCTGGGGACGAGGTACTGGTAAAGAACCGGCACCCCCAAAGAAAATTGTCGCTGACCTATGAGCCTGCACTGTTGGATGTGGTGGCGGTAAAAGGGTCAATGGTGACCGCATCCAAAGGAAACACCTCAGTAACACGCAATGCAAGTTTTTTCATGCAGGGTGGTTCCCCATGCCTCCCCGGCTGGGAGCCGGTGGGAGAAGGAACTCCGAGCAGAGATGTTGGCAGGAGGTACCCCCAGAGGACTGGGCGAGGGAAAACTGCCTGTCTCATGGACTTTGTGTTGGATTAAGACTGTGAGTGGGAGCCCTGAGTGTCCCGGGGACCCATGTGGCTGCTATTAAAGGGGCTCTGGGTTTTTGTGTGCGGTGAATTTAGTGGTTAGAACTGAGGCTGGTTAAGCATCTTTTATTCATTGTTTGTTTTGATATGAAAAAGGAGGAGTGTGATGCTGCCCCTTTAAGGGCTGCACTCACGCGGTGGAGTGACGTTGCACTCTGCCGCGTGCAGTATAAATAAAGTGGGCGTTCCCGGCTGCGACTGGGGAGCCCGAACCACACAGACGTCTCTGGGTGCAGTCTGTAGCGGGAGGGGGCTCACGGGCATCGGTGTGCGTGCCGAGCGCACTACAACAGGCAGTGGGTGTTTCCAAGCCTCTGGTTGGGGTGTTGCCAAAATCTCCCAACCGTCCCACCCGTTATTAAGTAGCAATCTCACACAGGTGCTGGATGTCATCATCATATGTGTTGTTGGTGGCATCTGTTGGGAATTTGATGTGATTTACATCACCAATGTCAAGTCTGAATTCTACAGTGTGGCACTATTACCCAATGTTGTAGGTGTTATTGATGGAACGCACGTGACCGTTATGCCTCCCCAAGTCATGTGAACACATGTTTTGGGATCAAAATGAGTTCCACAGCATCAATTTACAGTCCGTGTGCAATGCAAATATGGTCATTCATGTATGTGCCAAGTTCCCAGCGTCGACACATGATGCCAAGACAATGGAGAACAGAAGTGTGCCATGGTTGAAGAGAAACAGGAGATCACGGCTGATTAGTGCATTCCCTAAACGCATGATGCATGGCACAAGTGTACTGGTAAAGAGCATGCAACACATCTAGTGACACATCCAGCATGTCCCCCTCTTTACCCACAGGTCGATGATGCCTATCCATGCAGACCAAGTCCTCTGACCCTTGTGCGTAATCCTCAAACATCAGCAAACCACCACTACAACCAAGACCACATGAAGTCATGCAATGTAATACAAATGCTGAAGAACCAATGATACTGCCTGCACTGTATGGAAGGCACACTCAGGTATGCTCTCGGAAATGTGTGCAGCACTAAAATATAGTGCTGCATCAGACACAACATCGCCATGCATTGGGGTGTTCCAGTACCACAGGCTGAAGACAGAAACAGCAAGGATGAAGAAGACAACACAGAGGAGATAGCACAGGAGCAATCACACACACACAGACACACACACATGCATGCACGCACGCACACACACAGATGACTAAACATGCAACTACTTTAAGATGTGAGTTCAGCGCCACTCAATTAGTTGACACCCAGTGACATGGCCTTCAAACATTATTTTGGATCTACACATGGTGTGCTTCATAGAGTACACAAGCATGGCATGCAACCAATATCACACATCTGCAAATTGTGACTGGACTAACACCCCATAGGGGGAGTTGCACAACAATTGGTGTCCCTTTCTATTTCCCCGCCCAGTGTGTAACATGTGTGCGATACATGATATCATGACAATATGTCAAATGCAAGGTGCAAGGGAGGCTCCAATGATGCTCTCTATTCACATATGACATCATGGTAACAATCCCCCATACAGGTTGTCTAACGTTACCTTCACAGTTGCCCAAAGGGGCTCAGGCTCCTGGTAGCATACATCCTGCATTTATGTGACGAAATATCTACTAACTGCAGTTAAGGTACATGATTCTAATGTTGAGCTGTTTGACCGGGGTCGAACCAGGCTTCAAGTTGTTCCCCTTGCCGGTCAAACATGTTCAAAGACATTGCGTTGTGTTGATCCCAGGCGGCGAGTCAGTGTTGTGTTAGGGTTGACTTAGGGCTCTGTGTGGTTCGAAGTCATTGTCTAGTGATGCAGGTTGATGCGCCTCCATAAATGGTTCTACGCTCGAGCGTGGTTTGAAAAAAGGAGTGATGCGCTGACCCAGGATTTGAGTAGGGCTGCGATGCAGTCCTGATGGTTTGAAGCTTTGTTCGTTGGCACGTCAGTTTAAAGTTATCTGCACAGTGTGCTGGTGTTCAAGCCGGAGTGGTAACGAGGCCCTGCTTGGGCGACGAGGCACCAAGCCGGTTCAACTGATGCAAACAGTGGTGGTTCGAAGTTAGAATGAGTGTTAAACACAGCACCAGGGGCAGCAGCGGGAGACTGTGGCAAGGAAGAGTGATGTGGAGTAATGAGGGACTGTGAGGAGGAAGAGTGAGGTGGGGTAGTGGTGGCTGTGATGAAGAAGAGTAAGGTGGGGATAGTGGGGGACTGTGACAAGAAGAGTGAGGCGGAGGGCCTCACTCTGGCCCTCCTCCTTGGGCTCCCTCCATACACCTTCAATTGAAGCCAGAAACCTTGGAGTCATCTTGGACTCCTCTCTCTTCTTCATCCCTCACACTCTGGATATTGCCAAAAGTTAAGGGTAGCCCCTATTTACACATGGCCATGATCCATTTCCGGTCTGCATTTGATATGGTAGACGGGAATAGATTGTGTGAAAAACCTGAGGTGTATGGCTGTCCTGCAGACCTCTTCTATGCTGTGTGTAGTCTGCATGGAGAGACCGTCGTACAGGTTAAGATGGACAGTGGGGGGACTACTGCACGGCCCATTTATACTGGGAGGGGAGTCAAACAGTGCCGCATTTTGGCCCTCATACTTTTCAATCTGTACCTGGCCGATTTGCCAGAGTATTTGGGGCAAATTGCCAACTGCCCTCGAGCACCGCTGGTGTTAAGATGAAATGTGTATTATACGCAGATGACCTTGTACTGTGTGGTCACACCTTTTCTGGTTTTAAACATACATTAACCGTATATGTACATGTAGATGGACCGCGCGTGGATGCCTACGGGCTTTGGTGCGGTACAAATACAATAACATAACAGCATTGTGCAGATATGCAGATACAAATGGTCTGAAGATAAACTTTGAGAAAACCAAAGTTATGCATTTCACATCCAGAAATATGGCTGTTCCCAAGATGACAGTGGGAGGTCAGTATATAGTTCAAGCAAATCACTATTAATATCCGGGCATGGACTTAACGTGTAGCTGCGACTACACGTCAATAATTGCCGAGAAGGAACGCAACACCATTGCTTAGACCCACGCCATCTGTAAGTGTATCGAGGAGACATCAGGGTACAGCCTGCATGGTATATTGGCACTTTACAGACAGAGCATCTGTGCTTCTATTTTATACGGTTTGGAGGCACTGTGTATCGAGGACTTGTCTTGGTTGAAGGTCTTCGAGGTGTCATTTTGGAGGTATGTACTTGGGTTGGGCCCCAGTGTACCAATTGAGATAATAAGGTTAGAGTTGGGCTTGACATCTTTAGTAGCCCAAGTCTTAAAAAGAAGGTGCTTATTATATTTAAAGGATAGACTATCCTCTATTTCCTCACTATTAAGAACCCTCGGTATGACAAGCAGTGGGAATAGTAAAAGCACATGTTCTATGTTGGTGAAGGAGGTCTTTAAAATAGTGGAATGGAGTCCAAACTGGGATTTGGATTACTACACTCGAAGGACAGGTCTGTTGCAAAACTGGAGAGGTGGGACTGGTGCTCCAATTATAGTCATCTGTCTTCACTAAAAGGGTATTGTCAGGAGATTACTTTCTTGGTGCACAAATTTAAAGAACCTCAGGGATACCTGAAATTGTGCCCCTTTCCGGTGCTGCACAAATTTCTAATACTCTTGAGAATAAATAAGCTAACGCTATTGGCTAATATTGAGAGAAGCTAGGATGTGTCGCTTATGTTGTACCTCAGGGGTCAAGTCCTAAAAATTAAAGTGGGGGGACACGTCCACAAATACAATGGGATGTGACATCTGTAGAAATTAGCATATCAAGGTGAAATACGCACATTTGATAAAATTTGCTTTGCATAACCACCCAAACTCCACAAGACAAATGGCATTTGCCTTTCATAAAATCAACACACACACAAAAACCAAGAGAGGATATTTTCTTCTAATAGTGTTTTTGAAAACATTAAAAAGGTGTGCATGTTTTAAACTCCAAGAACCAATACAAATGTTTTCCCTGGGACTAGATTTTACCTTTAGTTGTTTTTTTCATCAGGTTATATAGTGCAGTGGTGAAGTGTCTGGACTACAAACATGATGTAGATATTGGGTCTCATTACGAGTCCGGCGGTAACCGTGTCAGAAATTCCGGCAGGTTACCGCCGGACTTGTGTGATTGCCAGAATCACTGGGGCATTACAACCCTGGTGACCAAGTAATTCCGGAGGCAGAATTCTGTTAATCCCCATTCCCATGGAGTCCAATGAGGAAGTGGAAACACCGGCACCATGCTGTAATGGTGCCGGTGTTTCCATGTCCGCCTGCAGGCGGGTGGTGTTAAACCCTCCAGGCCAGACCTGGCGGGAGTGACACCTCCCGCCGGCAGAACTCTTAATCAGCTGGTCCGAAAAGAACAGTGGTGGCAGATTTACCACCACCGTTCTTTCCAGACCGGCAAGATTGTAATGAGGCCCACGGTCTTTAATTCATACATTCTAAGAGGACATTCAATGTTTCTCATTTTAGCTAGTGGGGACTGAGTCCACCCTCTGAATGAAGTGGGTGGACTCTGTCCCCCCGCGTGTACCCTCGACTTGAGCCCTGTTGTACCTTGGATAAATGTAAGTCTTCCCATCATGTTTTGACGTAATGCCAAGAATGTGGCCCCTTATACATGAATCTTCTTGGTCCTTGTGTTGCAAGCTAGGATGACATCAAGAGTGATAGTTTCTGGTCTTATTGCCTTAACACGGACAATACATCTGGCCACACTGCACTTTACCAGGTTTGGAAGTGAGTGTTAGCCTCTGGGCAAATTGATAGGCCTAATAAATCAGGTATGCAGTAAATCAGGCACGCAAACTTTTTTTATTTTTTTATTATACAAAGGTATTGCAATAATATATTTTTATATTAGTTGTTATGTGAGGATTCAAGTATTTATTGTATTTACATTTTTTGTAGGTATTCTCTTTGAACTATACACATAAATAAAAAAATAAAAAATGCAAAGCAACGATCAATCTAAGTAAATATTTTTTCTTTTACAGATACACGAAAAGCCGTGAATGCATAAAACGCCAGCATCCTCCAGCCTGTTGGAAGGTTTTCCTGTGCCTCTAGTTCTAGTTGTTAATGTGTGAGCCAAAGTTCAAGTAGTTTGTTCCCATGCCTCCTTCTGCCGAGGCCGAGTGTCGCGTGATCAACACATCTCAAAACCGGCCATGCTGGCGGTACGTAAGCAGTCCATCACTTGTATTAGGATGGATCCCAAATGAATGCAGTGGTGATCTCCCCCAGACAACAGCTGCTTTTCCAATATAACCAGTCTAGTCGGTTGGCTGTCAACAATCATTACTAGGCGGGGGACATAATCATGGTTGCTACTGATCAGTTGAATGTCTTCATCATCAGTACAGCAGTGCCGTCAAAGTTAGCAGTAAAGTGGCAGTCATTTGGTTGCCACCAATTTACCACCACATTACTGCTTCACCGGACTATTATTTTCAGCAGGTACCTCTAACAAGTGATGGCGGTAAATCACACACTTTAATACTGAAAATCGTTGGAATCGCCACAGCGGAATTTCCACCAAATGTAAATCCCTTAAATTCCTTATGGAGTCCAATGGACGCCAAACATTGGGGCTAACACCATCATCCCACCACTTGTGGTATCGTGGTAATTCCATGGGACCAAGTTGCAGTAATGGTAATCAATTTTGGTGCTAATTCAGCAGATTTGCTGCCAGATTACCACCAAACACCTAATGATAACCAGTAGAAAATGGAGCAAAACAAAGACTGCTAAATATCTACAGAGTCAAAATAAAGAGTCAAAAAATAAAGTCAACAGAAAATAAAGTGTTGGCTTGAATAGTGTTGTAGTGGTGAGAGACGGAAGAATAGGCCCATTAGGTTAGAATCGGTCTCCATTCATTTCTCAATCAATTCCATTCTAGAAGTTGTAGACTTGTGTCATTTCAATTGAATAACAGTACCAGGAGCAAAACTAAAGTTAAAGCAAAGCTCAGGGCTGGATTAGGGTCACCCCAGGAACATGGAATCATCTGGCACATTGAGAGAGGGGCCGTTGTAGGCAAATGTTGGGTTCGGGATGGAGTCGTCCACGTTTCTGCCATTTGTGAAAAAACATAGGAACAAAATATAAAGAGCAATGTTTTACCGAGAAACTGTGAAATAAGAAGGGGGTAGATGTTTCTACACCAGGATCAATGTACTTAATAGAAATGCAATAGTTTGACTTGTATTATTATTAAGGTTTAAAAAAAGAACATCAGACTCAATGCAGTCAAGTGCTGAGTGTCAGTCAAATAAGTGGCACAAAGTTCCCTGGAGGGTCTGGTAAACCCTCTGAGCTACATTTCCTCTGACTGCCTCTGAACAGTCACTAGCAATTAAACCATTTCCAGCAATGATTCCTGGTAGAACATGTTTGCCAAAGCCATGCAATCCTTGCCACCTTCTACTGGTGCCTTGGGTCAGTTTGACACGCCCAGTTTCCTCATGAGAGTGATTGCAGTTAAGGCTAGATTGCTGATGGTCTCGGCACCTGCCTGGATGAAGCCTGGCTCAGTAATATCAGATCACTGCATATTACATCGTCCACCCAGCAGGTATCTATCCTCAGTGTGCATTTTACTGTCTTGTAATATTATAGTTTTGGAAACTGGACTGGAGATCGTAATGGTACTGTATGCCACGCCCACTGACCCACAATGAGATATTACCTTTTTTAGATCTGCCTAGTGATGGCTTTTGCTCTCTCGCAGTACTCTTGAAGGTGAAGGCTCTGGGGTGCAGTGAGTGTGCGTGTCTTCCGTTAGCCCATGGCATCTAGCTTTTGGCTTTGTCCATCTTCGTCTTTGCAACCTCTGGGTGACCCCTACTTCATTTCCCAAAAGACAAAAGTCACAAAAACCCTGCTGGGACTTACCTCCTCAGCAGCACCCAAAACATGGTTTTAAAAGCATTAATAAAACTGAATAATTTGCGTGTTTAAAAATAGAGAAAGCAGCTATTCCTAGTATCCTGGCGGCAAACTGCATTACCGTTACCGGCACTCAGTCCAGTGGAATCTGGATTACGAGTGCCGGGTGATGTTGTAACTCGCCATTCCATGGAGGAGCTTGCCGGTATTACAGGCGCTGGTAATACCAGCACCTGGCATACTGGCAATGTTTGCTGGTAAGGTAACGGAATGACCTCCAGCTTCCTCACCGGCCCACTTGAAGTGGGCCGGTGCATACACGTACCACTATATGTTATATCAGCATGTTAATTCCGCACTGGCCACTTGACATGAGCCTCATTACGAGGTTGGAGGTAGCCTTGCCGGTAAGAGCAGCAATGCTACCTCCATACCGGCATGAAAGTCCGCCGCCCGCGAATGGGCAATTAACGGGCTATTCCAACCCCGCCGGACCCGGTAATTGCCCTTTCTTTTTTTTCCGTTGTTACTGGACCGGCAACCTCATAATGAGGCCCAATAATGGGCCGCATTACGAGCCTGGCTTTAACCATGGCGCTTTTTACCAACTCCACCTTGGTGAATGGCGGAATTACCGCCCCATTCCAAGGTTGGCGGGGCAGTAATTCCCCATTCACCATTGGCCCTTCCCCATTCCCATTTTTGCCCCCATAGGGCTCAATGGGAATGGGGAAGGCAGTAATTACGGTACCGCAAATTGCGGTACCGTAATTACTTCAAAAGTCCCTTTGCTGGTTCCTTCCTTAACGGCTGGTAAAACCAGCCATTAAGGTGGGGACCCGCAAAGGGACCTCGTAATTAGGCGGTAAGGGTTTAACGGCGCCGACACCTTTTACGGCACCGTTAACCCGTTACCGCCTGGGTCGTAATGAGGCCCAATATCTTGTTATCCTGCCTGTCTGTGCTCTACCTCTTGTGTTGCCCTTATGTTATGCAGGTGGTTAATTATAGGGGATATGTATTTGCATTGTTGTTCTGGGATTTGATTTATTATTACTTTTGTATTATTGGTAACTGTAATTGCTAGTTGTCAACTATCTCTTGTAAATAGTATTCTTATTAAAAAATGCATTAGAAAATATTTTCATTAGCATTGAAAATGGTCAATGGCCACAGCTTGAGAAGGCCTGCTCTTGCTTGGAGGACCATACATATATATATAAAGATCCTCCTTTACCATCTTAACATAGAATATCGTTGGCTTTCTTTGTTTACCTAGGACCAGACATGTCCTAGATATTATTTTAAAAGTTTCAATAAATTTTTGTTTAGGCAACGATCACAGCCGCAATAATATCATGTTCTATATGCCTCTAAGCGCTTTCATAGTAGGTGGTACTTTTGCCCAGTTTAATGGTGCACAGTTTATTTACTTATTTCTTTATGTTTGGCAAATTATATAAAAAATGTTTAACAGTTTTCAAATAATATTTTGGGAGCAGAGCATCTTTAATCTTCCACTGTGTCTACTTTCCCATACAAAGTATAGGTGCTAAACACAAGCATCAACGAACTTGAGAAACCAAGTGATGTGGTGACCACTGGCATGGCTAAGGATATTCATTAGAAATGTATTTAATCTCTTTGCCCCAGTAAACTTTTCTAAACACATGAGGTAATGGCTGGAAGGTTTAGAATGAATCTTAACCTCTGGCATGGCTCTGGGCAACCCTCAAGATCATTGTTCTTTGCCTGCCAAGCCATTGCAGAAAGGAAAAGACAATATGCAAATCAGGCTTGGTCCCACCACAAAAGGGGAAGTCCACCCAGAACTGCTAGGTCACCGCCCTTCTGCATAAGACCACACGCATCCCCAGATATGTTTGTGCCTTGTTGAGCCTCATCTTTGAGGAGTAGCTTGGGTCTCTCGGCTCAGCAGGCACGGGGCCCACGTCTGGCATACCTGGTCCGCTCGGGGCAACTTTAGCAAAACGCACAAGGTGATGGCTGGAAGTTTTAGAATTAATCTTAACCTCTGGCATTGCTCTGGGCAACCCTCCCGACTATCGTTCTTTGTCTGCCAAGCCATTGCAGAAGGGGAACGACTGTATGCAAATCAGGCTTGGTCCCACCACAATCCAGCCCAAACTGCTAGGTCACATCCCTTTTTCACGAAACCATGAGCATCCCAAGACATGTTTTAGCCTTATTAGGCCTCATCAGTGAGAAGTAACTTGGGTCTCTAGGCAGTGGTTGAAGTGGGCGGGAGAGGTTGGGAGCAGGGCTCCTATACTTTTTTTTATTAGGTTTTACTGTTCCTATACTTTTATTTTAAAAATAAACCGTTCCGGAATGATTTTGTTTTAAACTAAAAGTGTAGGAAGCAGTTGAAACTTGCACTTTTGTGCACTGCACTGAAAGTTCCCTTAAACAGCATGCACAATTTTTTTGGGGTTAGCATTGTGCGTGGGAGGGGGCCTGGTGATGGGGTTTGTGGGGATCTGGGGCAGGCCAGCAGGGGAAATAGTTCCACTACTTCTTTGCATGCACTTCTCAATCGCAGTGGCGCAGCTATCGAACAAGCTGCCCATGACTCTGAAAAAAACAGCCAACTATTTGGCCTTCAGGAAGGCTCTTAAAACCCACCTGTTCTAATCTTTGGTTGATGTTGGCTTTTCTGCTCTCAGGTCCGGTCTCTTCCTCTCAAGCGCCATTATTCCTCTGGGCGACCGTGCGCTATACAAGTAATCCTAACATAATATAACTTCGACCACTGTGTCTAGGTCCAGCAGGCACGGAATCCACATCTGGGCATACCCGTCCCACCCAGGGTGAATATAGCAAAACACAAGAGGTGATGGCTGGAAGCTTTAGAATAATTCATAACCTCTGGCATGGCTCTGGGCAATCCTCCAGACCATCATTCTCTGCCTGCCGAGCCATTACAGAAGGGGAAAACCATATGCAAATCAGGCTTGGTCCCACCCCAAAAGGGTCAGTCCACCCTGAACTGCTAGGTCACATCCCTTCTGCACGAGACTACAAGCATCCCCATACATGTTTTGGCCTTGTTGGGTCTCATAAGTGAGGAGTAGCTTGGGTCGCTAGGCCCAGCAGGCACAGGACCCACATCTGGGCATACCCGACCCACTTCGGGTGACGTGAGCAAAACACAAGAGGTGATGGCTGGAAAGTTTAGAATTAATCTTAACCACTGGAATTGCTCTGGGCTACCCTCCAGACCATCGTTCCTTTCCAACCTTGGATCTTAAAGAGAAGGTAAAATTGAGAGGCAAATCCACCTCATTTTGGGTAATTTCCCCCCAAAAAATAAGGCAGTAGCCTAAGGCTCGGCCTCTGGGGGTAATTTTTGTTTATAACCACATGCCATGTGTAGGGCCATCTTAGCAGTTTCTGGTGTCCGGGGCACATACGGCCTTGTCCTCCTCCCACTCAAACCCATGCTCTCCTGCCCCCCCCTTTAAAACCCATGTAACCCCCTGCTAAAACCCATGCCCCCCCAATCCTGAAAATGAAAGAATTACATACCTCAAGTCAAATTCAACTGAAAATCGTCCAGGCTTTAAAGGGATTATCGAGCTGTTAATACATTATAACCATTACACATCTCTGTGACCTGTTTTCCCAAGAGGGTGCTATATTGAAGATATTTTCACTTTGTTTTTTGAATAATATATTAATTTTGAAAGAAAATAAATGAAAATAATGTGTAAGCGACTATTTATTTAATAAAATGATACGAGTTCAACCATTATTTTCTGTATGAATGTGTCCAAAGTACAGGCCCTTGGAAAAAAAAGACATGACTAGGCAGCAGAGAACACAAAAGGCATGTAACAAACATCAAACTTCACTTAGCATTTCAGTTCATGCCACACAGCAGACACATCATCCAAGTAATCAAAGAAAGAATGGAATGAGAAGCACCCAGAGAGTGTACACTGTCTACTGCCCAAGGCTGGTGTGCCTGAAATACTACAAAGATTGAACAATATATTTCCGTCTCGATTTGCATATTGCAAAATCATTAATTATGTGATGAAAATGCTCTTGAAACATTCCAGACTCAATGCTTAACAGAGCCAGAGAATTCAGTCTGGCTTCAATCAGGGACAGTTAAGAGATATGCCTCCTTTGCCTTTTGTGGTAACGTGGGCTAAGGGAAGGCTATGCTCTTAAGAGGGGTGTGAAGGTGTACCACAAGTGACCCAAACAACACAGTATCACAGTCCAAAATAAAGGTAATGTCCGATCAAGGTTCTATAATAATATATATACTTTAATTAACACACAAACTGTAATAGAACAAACAAAAATACTGTACAAAAACCCACCCAGAAGGAAGGAAGAACAGAGAAGATCTAAGAAGAAACTAGCGCTCTGAACGTGGTTCCAGGGGTCGTAGGAGAATTACTAGCCACATAAAGATGATATTGATGTTGAAAACAGATGCAATCATGACCTAACCAGTCTCTAGGGACCAAGCATACTGAGGGGGCAGTCCAGGGTCAACAGTACCTGGATTCAGTTCTTGGTGGGCTAATGTAAGTAGGGGCAAATGTGATCGCTCTGTGCAGCAGAAGGTGTACTCTCAATGACGCAGGTCAGAGCGGTCACAGTTGTGCCAGGCTGAGTCAGGCTTTAGCCGCTGGAAGGGGTTGATGAGTGACGCGTCAGCTGTTCGAGTTGGTGGGGAACGGTCTTTAAAGTTGTGACATTGAGGGTGTTGATGGGCAGGTTGATGAAGCAGCGTTCAAGGGCTAGCACGGCTGAGTCATGGTTGTAACCCCTGGTCAGAGTCGGTGTGTGACTCACCAGTGATGCAGATCGGGTTGTGGGGTCGAGCAGTCAATTCGGCCTAGCAGTTGACAAGCTTAGATTGGGCACAAGGCAGAATCAAGCTGGATCGAGGTGCAAGCAAAATGCCGACTTGGTGGAGGAGTGCAAAAGCCAGTGTTGGCACCATCCTCTAATTCACTGCGCAATAAACACAGAGCGACCAGTTCAATGGAACCGAAAAATTATTTTAAAGGCAAAAGTCCCCAGGTGATTTGACTAAAGCTAGCCTGACTTAGTGGTGCAATCCCCGTTCTTGAACGGAGTGGACTTTGCCCTTCGGATGTCACACCTTAAGTGCTTTGCTCCAGAGGAAGTGGAGGGGACAGGATAGAGAAAGAGACACAGAGAGAAACAAAATGGTGAAAGTCTCCTTCCATTGCCCATGGCCTCCTGCCTACTCTAACCCCATCCCTTCCATTCCCACTAAGAACAAAGGCCCTTAAAGAAACAGCACCCTGGTATGAGGCTTCTCCTTTTCAATTGGTGTGCTCCTTTGATGCCCATGCAGAGGACACCTGCTTCCGGTGGAGGGTGTTACCTGCCCTCACAAAAACATCAAAGAAGAGACCCAGTCCTCCAGGTTCCTGTCCGGCAGTCTCCACCTGGCTTGCCAAAATACACATCACCTTCCACAGCAAAGCTGACTCACAGGAGCTGACACAAATGTGCAATATCAATTGGAAGTGGTGGCCATGATCATAAGTAGTACCATGCACCATGCCTAAACTCAAGCATTGCTTTATATAAACATTTTATTTTATATAGTGTGTTTTATATACAACCTTTCACACAATAAACAACAATAAAAAACAGCTTTATTTGGCGTTCAGCCTGCCACCAGCATGGGTTATTCATGATCATTGTAGTTTTGGTACAGGAGTATATCTTAAATGCTGCCCCTGCATTGCAGAATCTTGGCTGTCGCTTTGGCTGTCGAGTGGGCACCTTCTGCCATTTTAATCTTCTATATGCCACGAGCCGAGGAGGTGCAGCGGATCAGGCTGCTGATGCAGCAGGGATCAAGTACACTATGGGCCTCATTACAAGTTTGCCGGTAGCCTTGCCGGTAAAACCGGCAAGCTGCCGCCAAACTTGCGAATTTTTCCGGCCCCTGGCAATGGGGGCATACAGGGCCATTACAACCCTAGCGGACCCTGTATTTGCCAGCGGCTGGCCACTTTTACTCCCCATTCCCATGTGAGCCCTATAGGGCTTAATGGGAATGGGGTGTAAATGGGAATAGTAACACAGGGATGGTCTAGAGAGTCTGTAACTTCCAAGTTGAAAATGGACCAGTCCTTAAGTGGGGAGCACCCATCCATAAGCACATGTAGATGGATGTTTATGTCGTCTACCAGCTATTCATCAGTGCCAGAGGCATCATCATCGATGAGGAAATGCTCCATCAACAGCCCACCCATCCTCATCCACGTCTACATTGACAAACACTCCAATGCCAACAATGAAGCATGCATTCCATTGACAGCCCTTAAGTCATTGTAAACACCCCCACCAGCTGTTGAATCCTAGACCTCTGTCCATGACAGCATTGAGTAGGCTGCTGGACACGTGAACAGGGCCTGCGACTCAGCTGCTCTGCCCACTTACAGTTTTTGCACCTTCCAAGCCTCCACTTAAGGACTGTAGGTCAGCTCCGGGCAGACAGCATTAAGTAGGTTGCTGGTTAAGTGACCAGGCCCTGCCCCTCAGCTGCTGCGCCCACCTCCAGTTTTCACCCCTTCCAAGCCTCTACTTAAGGACTGTAGGCCCCAGGCAGACAGCACTGAGTTGGCTGCTGGTCACGTGACCAGGCCCTGCCACTTAGTTGCACCGCCCACCACTTATTTAATCAGTGACCCTTAGGCGTTCTCAGCAAAGGACATGTGAAGACTAAGGCCTGACCCGCTATCCTGCATTTCACCTACAAACCAATTGCTGCTCCTGCTACTCACCAAAAGACATCACCATGTTTCTCCTCCCCCTACAGCTCATCCTCACTCTCACTTGTGTTCGAAATGACCAACTGCCCTGGGCAGCATCAGCAATTTACCCTAGCAAACCTCTACAATATTGCCCTTGCCCTCATCCAACACCAAATGACCAAATGCCCACTCCCTCTCATGTTGATCAATGCTCGTTCAGCAGTCACTCATGCTGCAGAAATCACTGACCTCATCTCGTACAACTACCTTGATGCCCTGTCCACCACTGAAAAATGGTTTACCCCATCCTCCCCACATGTTCTTGACATCCCCCTATGCCAAGGCTGCATCATCCAACATGCCGACCAGCCAGGAAGGGCAGCAGGCGGAGTGGCAATCACTCCGATTGGCCATGCTCCATTTTCCCCTCTTCCAGAACAAGCTCCTTTGAATTACTTGCCAGACCATTCCCTCTATTGCACAAGTAGTCCATCACCTTCCACCTCATCTACAGACCACCTCACAGGAGTGACTTTTTCATTGCAGACATCTCCATCTTACTCTCCTTTGCCAAATTAGCACATTCTAATGATGTCTTTCTCTTTGATTTAAACGTCCCTGAGTCACAGGCTGACAACCGCACTTGAAGCATGCTTTTCGCACTGACCGCTTCTATGGACCTTAAGCAAATTGTGCTCCCCCCCCCATGCACAACAAAGGCAACAAGGGCCTCATCACGACTTGGGTGGTAACGGTAACGCTATTAGCGTGGGCGGTATTAGCCCTACCGACGAACTCCCCGGCACTAATAGCGCCGGATCACGAGTTTGGCGGTAATGTAAGTCCCCATTCCCCACTGAGCCCATTCGGGAATGCCCCATTCCCCATTGGGCTCAATGGGGAATCTTGGCGCTAATACCGCCGGCGGATTTCCCGCCGGCGGTAATAGCACAAATTTTCAGCGGATTTCCCCCCAGCTCAGAGCTGTGGCGAAATCTGCCGAAGCCCTGATTCGGCGGACCCTTAAATCCGGCAGTAATAGCGCTACCGCCGGATTTAAGGGTTACCGCTGAAGTCGTGATGAGGCCCTTAGTCTTCACATCATCCCCCTGCATCACATGTGCAAACACTAGCCCACCCGACTGGTCTGACCACGCAGCCATCACATTATCAGTTGCCCACTCGACTACAACTCACAAAGGTCAGGCTAAATGCCCCCTCACTCAATGCCACTTATTCAAAATCTTCCTGGTCAATGAGTTAGAAGCAAACTTTGCAGAATTCCCCACCACAGGGAATGCTTCGGGCCTCCTGGAATTATTCAGCAACTCTGCTATGAAACTGTTGAACACTCATGCCCCTCTAAAATCCAGTCAGCCTAAGTACAAATCATTCGCCCCATTGTACGCCCCTGATCAAGCCTCCAACAAACGCTCAATCAGAGCACTAGAGAAACATTGGTGCAACAACCATAACTCAGGAGAACCCACCAACCTCAAATCTCTGCGCACAAACCGTAGGATTCTGATTACTGTGTACAAAGCATCTTAGTTCTCCACCACCATTCCATCAGCCTCGAACAGGAGAAAAGCCCTCTTTGAAGTAGTCAATCATTGTACAAATCCCTCACCCAACCCAGAGGTACCAGCAACTCAGGAGAAAAGTGTGACTAAATCAACACATTTTTTATCTAAAAAATATTCAAAATCCGAGAGACCATAGAATCAACCTCTCACAGCATTGGCACCCCCTGCACCCTGGCATGCACAGTGCCCCTCTGGACTGAATTCACTCCTCTCTTTCCACCAGATCTCCTAAAAATGATGGCCTCCCTCAAACCTACTCCTTACTCAGATGGTATCATTCCACCTCCATTGTTAAATTGACAGGTCTGGTGCTCTATGCGCTCCTCAGCATCATCAATGCCTCCCTCACAGAAGGATCATTCCCGGACACCCTCAAGACTGGTCTCATATGACCTCTTTTGAAAAAAGTAGCCCTAGTGCTCAGTTGCACCTGGAGCGTATCAAGTGCTGGACGGGATTACCATAACAACTCATTACGGGCCCAAATAACCAGACTAACTCAAAGAATAAGGCAAAGTACTACTTTATTATGAGTTCAATAAATCATGGGAATCTGACAAGCATAATAAATCACAGCTTACTCACTCTCAAATACATTTCCATTACACAAAGTCTTTATACCTCAAGATGCGTCAGCTACGACATCATCCTGCGTCGAAAATAGTAAAGACCTATCGGGCGGAGGGATTGGTTAAGGGGACATACATACCTATAGCTTATCTAGGTGTTAGTAAAATAAGTGGCTGCCCTTTATCTGGTAAGCACATCTAGAACAGTATAATAACAGTGTACTGGATTCTGCAACACTGTATGGTCCATCATCGCATAGGCCATCCTGGTTGGTTGGCATCCCCTTCCAAACTTGGCCATTCGGTTCATTTGCAGCGTGTAAGCAAAATGAAATCTCCATGATAACCTAGCCATCATCCAGCTATGATCCAGTCCTGGATGTCGACTGCCTACTTCAAACTAAACCCATCCAAGACTGTATTTGTCCTCATCGGTCCACCTGCTAAAAAACAACTTGTCCAACAATGGCTCAATGATATGGTTTTGATCCACAACTCTCAGAGGGCCAGATCACGAGTTGGGAAGTAGCCCTTAAAAGCGGCAGTAACGCATTTAAGGGCTGGCCCGATCACGAGTTGGGCGCTAAATGGGCTGTGTTACCGCTAGCTTTTTGCTGGAGGTGAAAATCCCATTTAGCGCCCTGTTTGCGGCGCAATTACTGCCGGCAGTATTAGCACACAGTAATTGTGTCAAAAATGCCCCAATGGGGAATGGGGATTTCCCATTATTGCCCGAACTCGTGATCCGGCACTGATAGCACCGGAGCTGGTGCCGCTAATGCAATTAACATTGTGAGGTATTACCACCGAGATACCGTCCAACTCGTGATCAGCCCCAGACTCAGCAAAATCCTTAGGCTTCACCATTGACAGCAAGCTGTCCTTCCAGAAACACATAGCCAAGAAAGCCCAAATAGCCTGGCTCAGAATCTCTACCCTTCAAAAAATACAACACTTCATCCCACCGCACATCGGTGGGGAAATGCTCTCCTGACATGGCTCCCAGCTGCTCACTTGGCTCCCCTGAAAGCAGACCACCAGGCTTCAACGCGTCTTATTACGAAAGCACAGAATTCTGACCAAATAACCCCCATTCTGCATCAACTGCATTAGCTTCCACCCAAGCCAGGATACTGTTCAAGAAGGCATCTACAAAGCAGTCATGAGTAGCACACGAGCGTACCTGGCAGCTAAGCTAAGCTCCACATATCTGGTGGCACACATTCCTAACTCAACACAAAGACAAACCGGCTTCAATCACAACACATCTTCAAAGAAAGCACCTGCAAACAATCCTTCTCGTGTCATGCACCCACATTCTGAAAGTCGATCCGGTAGTCAGCTCGAAAATGCCCAATTCTCCAATTTCGCAAATCTCTCAGAACATGGCTCTTTCAACAATACCTGTCCAATGAACTCATTCCAATGATGCACATTCCGACGCACAGACATCATAGAACTGTGCTACTGTTAAAAGATGCCAGCCCAAATGCTGGTTACCCACACTCTGTATAGCGCTCCGCTGCTCTAGAGCTAGGTCCACGCTTTAACCAATAAAAAATAAAACAAATAAAAACGATGATGAGAAAAAACACAAAACCATGTACAGGATTATCTGTTTGCAAGCAGTTACCGTACAGCCATAGGCATCTCCAAGGTAATTTCAAACCTTTACAGGACAGAGTACCTCTTTCACACCCTCAGGAAGGCAGAGCTCATGGGTTGGAGAAATGGGGCCTCATTACGACCCTGGCGGAACGGGTTAACGGGCTCCGCAAAAGGAGGCGGATCCGTTAAACCCGTTCCGCCACATTACGAGTTCCCCTCGCGGGTCCCGGTAAGGACGCCTGGGGAAGAGGGAGCAAACAACGGGCCACTTGTAATCGGCCCGTTGTTTGCTCCCTCTCCCATTCCCATTCAGCCCATGGGGGCTGAAATGGGAATGGGGAAGGTCCGGGCCCGGGTTCCTGGAGGGAGGAATTACCGGGCCCTCCAAACTCAGAATGGCCCGGTAATTCCCCATTCTGGGAACCCGGACGCGATTTTGGCATGGCTACCGCCGAGGTCGTAATGAGGCCCATGGTATTTCCATTATGATGTCAATAAGGAGCTGGATAAGGACACATTGGGCCTCATTCCGAGTTTGGAGGTAATCATGGCGCTATTAGTGCCATGACTACCTCCAATACCAGTACCGAGTCCGCCCTCGTTCAATGGGGACTTACCGGTCTATTCCGACCTTTGTGGGACCGGTAAGTCCCCATTGAAAAAGCTGTTCCCCATTCCCATAGGGCTCAAAGGGAAGGGGGAAGGCGCTAATAACGGTAACGCAAATTGCTAGCTCTAAAGTCCCTTAACGGGACCCGCTAAGGGAACTCGGAATAGGGCGCAAAGGGATTACCGGCACCAGTGTCCTTTCCGGTGCCCGGTATACCTTTCCGCCAAACTCGGAATGAGGCCCATTCCCTTCAATTCCCCGACAGATGAATAGGTATGAGTTGGGAAGACTAAATGGCCTTACAGGCTGACAGATCCACTACTCCATCCAAAACATCATCCCTGCATCACCTGATTTTATTCTACCAATTGATGGTGAAAGCAGCAGAGCTTTTGGATATACACATGGGAACGACGTCCTTTCACCGCGGGATGTTTTTTCGCGGGGTTTTTTACTGCTGATTTTTTTTCGAACTTTTTGGGGGGGTTAAAAAAATTATATAAATTGGGTGTGGGTGTACGGGAATATAAAACAAATTAAAGCGGTTGGGCAGTTTGGGGGGTAATCCCCCAAAAATAAAAAAAATAAAAAATTCGATGAGTTTTTTCCCAAAAAAATCTGCTGTAAAAACCCTGCGAAAAAACATCCCGCAATGAAATGACATGGAACCTACACATGAGGAGGAGAAGAAAGGCTTCCTTTATGACCAGCGTGAAAGACCATATAGTTTGGTTAGAGCAATTCCAATCCTGAACACCACTTGGGACTTGGGCAAAACTGTCATGGAAAGTCTACCTGTTTCATCTCTACTAGCGCACCCGGGTAAAAAGTATAAAGTGGCTGACTCTGCCCCATTAGGAGTATGAGGACATCATTGGCATAGCTGTAGCAGCTATATTTCTACATACTTCCAGATCGGGCTGAGAGCCAGCTCTGGACGGACAGGTCTTCTCTGCAGCATCCTGCACTGACCATTACGGTGCCATATGACTGAGCAATGCGGTTCAAGATCAGTGATGTTGTACAATATCTACCATGAGACAAGAGGTAAAGCAACCTCTGTCACAATGGAAGGGAAGGTGAAGTCAATCTGTGACTTTGACATAGTGGTTTAAATTATGGATTCAAGATTCAGGCTCCTGACGAACATTGCAGTACTTTGGCGGCAAGCATGGATGAAAGCAACACATTTTCACCCTGAGGTTCAGTGTGAGGTTCGTAGCACGTCGTTCTATGGCAATGACTTATTTGGGAAGAGCCTTTTAAGATCATCCCAGATGGAGACTAGGCAGGATTTAGTTCCTCGTAGGGGTCTGAAGCCGGATTGGGCGGGTTCAAGGAGTTGGTTGAATTGATCCTGAGTTAGTTAATCCTGAGGGCCGAATGTAAGATAGTTGTGTTGTGGGTTGAAAGGATGGAAGGATGGACACTGAGTCACCCGTAAGTAGAACGTAAGTCTGCTTTATCTTCACGATACATCTTCATGTAGGTAGTTGGTAGGTAGGGACTGGCACCACCGCCCAGGCAATCCTTAGCCAATTGCTCTCTGCCTCCAACTGACTCTCTCAGGAACTCTGTCATGCAAACACCCAGTAACATTCTATAGTGGAGTGAAGTGACCTCACACAAACTGGTAGGTGCACATTACACAGCTTC
Source organism: Ambystoma mexicanum (assembly GCF_040938575.1). NCBI lineage: Eukaryota > Metazoa > Chordata > Amphibia > Caudata > Ambystomatidae > Ambystoma > Ambystoma mexicanum. The sequence continues at coordinate 1,130,529,881 of NC_090926.1, forward strand.
CCCCTTAACCAAAAACAATAAGAAGCGGAAGATGCTGAACACCAAAAATCGCACACAGTTATGTATGAACTGCACATTTTTCAACTAATATCTGCAGAATGAAAACTGTAAAATGGAAACATCAACTTATACTTTCTTGATATCTTATACTAAACTGTACATAGAAAATTCTATACGCTCTATACCTTACTGTACATTGTATATTCTACATGCATGTCTTAAACTGTACACACACACATCCTCACCCAGTGGCACAAAAAAACATATATCCTAAAAAAAAAAATCAAGACCTAATGAAAGCACGCGCGAGATAACACAATGTAAAGTCCCCACACAAAAAGAAAACATCCATACAGAATCCACACACCACATCACATCTGTGGGCCCTACAGATGTGACCATCGGACCTAACAAAACAGGAGAACAGCACTCCACAGCGAAAAGACAACATCCAACATTCATACAACAGGAAACACAAAAGAGCAGATGTAGCTAACAACATACCTTCAACGTCCACAACAACACCACAGGATGAAGTCCTTCGCGAAGATTACGAACAGGAAAAATGCTAAAAAAAATAGAATGGCATGGATACTGGACACCGAACACCCCCACAAGAAAGAGTGCATGATTTCAATACAAACATATTCCCCCAACAGACGTTGCACTAACACACTACCAGCTCACACGGTTGAAATAGCACAAGGTAACAACCCCGAACCGTCAAAAGATGCAGAACATCTTCCACCTGGGACTGCCACTACCAGGTCTTAGCTCTACCACAGCCAGGCACTGACCAGCTCCCATCTGAGCAACATACATACAGGCAAACAGAACACCTTCCACCTGGGACTGCCACTCCCAGGTCTTAGCTCTGACACAGCCAGGCACTGACCAGCTCACATCTGAGCAACATACATACAGGCAAGCAGAACAGCTTCCACCTGGGACTGCCACTCCCAGGTTTTAGCTCTGCCACAGTCAAGCACTGACCAGCTCACATCTGAGCAACATACATACAGGCAAACAGAACACCTTCCACCTGGGACTGCCACTCCCAGGTCTTAGCTCTGACACAGCCAGGCACTGACCAGCTCACATCTGAGCAACATACATACAGGCAAGCAGAACAGCTTCCACCTGGGACTGCCACTCCCAGATCCTAGCTCTGCCACAGTCAAGCACTGACCTGCTTCCATCTGAGCAACATACATACAGGCAAACAGAACACCTTCCACTCAGGACTTCCACTACCAGGTCTTAGCTCTACCACAGCCAGGCACTGACCAGCTCCCATCTGAGCAACATACATACAGGCAAACAGAACACCTTCCACCTGGGACTGCCACTCCCAGATCCTATCTCTGCCACAGTCAAGCACTGACCAGCTCCCATCTGAGCAACATACATACAGGCAAACAGAACACCTTCCACCTGGGACTGCCACTCCCAGATCCTATCTCTGCCACAGTCAAGCACTGACCAGCTCCCATCTGAGCAACATACATACAGGCAAGCAGAACAGCTTCCACCTGGGACTGCCACTCCCAGGTCTTAGCTCTGCCACAGCCAGGTACTGACCAGTTCACATCTGAGCAACATACATACAGGCAAACAGAACACCTCCCACTCGGGACTGCCACTCCCAGGTCTTAGCTCTGCCACAGCCAGGCACTGACCAGCTCACATCTGAGCAACATACATACAGGCAAGCAGAACAGCTTCCACCTGGGACTGCCACTCCCAGGTTTTAGCTCTGCCACAGTCAAGCACTGACCAGCTCACATCTGAGCAACATACATACAGGCAAACAGAACACCTTCCACCTGGGACTGCCACTCCCAGGTCTTAGCTCTGACACAGCCAGGCACTGACCAGCTCACATCTGAGCAACATACATACAGGCAAGCAGAACAGCTTCCACCTGGGACTGCCACTCCCAGATCCTAGCTCTGCCACAGTCAAGCACTGACCAGCTTCCATCTGAGCAACATACATACAGGCAAACAGAACACCTTCCACTCGGGACTTCCACTACCAGGTCTTAGCTCTACCACAGCCAGGCACTGACCAGCTCCCATCTGAGCAACATACATACAGGCAAACAGAACACCTTCCACCTGGGACTGCCACTCCCAGATCCTATCTCTGCCACAGTCAAGCACTGACCAGCTCCCATCTGAGCAACATACATACAGGCAAACAGAACACCTTCGACCTGGGACTGCCACTCCCAGATCCTATCTCTGCCACAGTCAAGCACTGACCAGCTCCCATCTGAGCAACATACATACAGGCAAGCAGAACAGCTTCCACCTGGGACTGCCACTCCCAGGTCTTAGCTCTGCCACAGCCAGGCACTGACCAGTTCACATCTGAGCAACATACATACAGGCAAACAGAACACCTTCCACTCGGGACTGCCACTCCCAGGTCTTAGCTCTGCCACAGCCAGGCACTGACCAGCTCACATCTGAGCAACATACATACAGGCAAACAGAACACCTTCCACCTGGGACTGCCACTCCCAGGTCTTAGCTCTGCCACAGCCAGGCACTGACCAGCTCACATCTGAGCAACATACATACAAGCAAGCAGAACACCTTCCACTCAGGACTGCCACTCCTAAGCCTCAGCACTGCCACGACCGAGCACAAGTCCCACACACGGCCAACATCAAATGGCGCAGTTGTTAAAATATCTAGATCAATCCAAGAATATGTCCCAAGACGAAATCCATTACAGACAGTACAACTCTGCTCCAAATGCACCCCAACTGATGGCCCTTCAACTAAGAACCTTCATCTAATAGCCAAATCTGTCCCCCATGGTAACCGCTTAAAAAAAGCGCAGCTTTTTCATTAATGCCCCTGTACCCTCTAATTCTGGCAGTCCTACTCCCCTCAGGCAGACACAAGACATCCATACTAGGATATTGCCCCCACACTAGTCGCAGCACACACTTGGTAATGTTCCCAGGATTAAACAGGCTACTTTACTTAAAGATGATAGGAGTAAAACGCACACACTCCACCAAACACTTTCATATTCTACACGAACACTGAGACTGTCGTCTACCTGGCAGCTTGTGATGCCTAGCACACAAGATGTGTTAAAACACATACATGGAATTGTATGGATACAAATTGCTATACATGCACCACTAACACAAGGTCTATGGGCCCTCACCCCAACACCAGATCTAATGGCGTATAATCATTGCATCACACTCACGCACCTCACTCCAAAGGAGATGCACACAGTTAATAACTCCCTCCCTGTTTCAATTAGAGCGGAAGACTATTTCAATACCTTCAAAGCCAATACTAGATCTTGGCTTTTCAACCAGCTTTAAGGCCGGCTTCGTGCTTCCTCCTGACGTACCCTGACTTGCCGACCGCTATTATCACCTATCGGCACTGAAACTACTGTACATATGTATATAAGATCCTCTTGTAAATGTATATAAGGATTCTGTGTTATACCTGCATATCGGATCCCATGTGTAAATGTTTAATGTTTCTCTGTTATACCTGCATATCTGTAACCTTGTACAAATTGCGCCCTGATGCCTCCGGGCCTGTTGGTTTGCGCGTTATAAATAAATAAAATACAAATACAAATAATACCGTAACAATATGAGTGATACAATGCTTTGACTTATGACACAGTGCACACTATTATGTGCTCCTAAAGTCCACGCTGCATCCGGCAGCGCTAGCCCTGCAAATCCTGCAACACAGTAACACACTAACAAAATAAAATTTCAAGCAGAACTCAAGACTCAAAGAACTTATTAAGCTTCCTAACTTCCCACAGGAAACATGCAATTCTTGACAGATTTAACATTACTAAGAGTCAAAAGGACTCCGAGCCAATTATCAACTATTTATACGAGTCGAGATGTCGCCGGCACAAGTTGAAGGGGGCAGCTGTTAGATAGTAGCTTAAGAAATTCAGGGTGGGAGAGTGAGGAGAAGGAAGAGAAGAGAGGGAGGGTGGAAGGTGGTTCTGATGTCCTGGTCGAAGTCGGCGGGGAGAGGGTTCTCAGCGAGGCTATTTTAGTGACCAGAGTGATGTTTCTTTCTAGGTCTAGGTTGTGGAAGTGGACTGAGAGGAAGTCACTGAGTGTTTTGGTGTGGGTGGTGGGTGGGTGGTGGTGCATGCTGGGGCATTGAATTCGAAGATGAGCTTGTAGAGTTCCCAATAGGTCTTCTGGGTGTTGGTGATTCTATTCCAATAATAGGATCTTTTGGCCTTGCGTATTTCTGCCCCGAATCTTTTGAGCTGGCTGGTGGAGGCTGACTCGATTCGACGGCGATGGGTCTGCACGCCATCTGTGTTGGAGAACCATCTAGTTGACAGCCCTTATCTTCTAGAGAAGGATCTGACTGGGGTGAGTGGGCTGAGTGCTCCAGAGAGCCAGAGATCAACGATGGAGATCCGGCCCGAATGGAGGGGTGTGGAGGACAAAGAGGCAAGTAGGGAATCTGCCTGTTCGGGAGTAACTTTTACTTTTTTCCGAAGAGGGGATTCGGCAGGTGGCAGGAGGTTCTGCAGATGAAAGAGTGAAGAGGATTTCTGAGTGGTCCATCTGGACGAGTGGGTGGTGTGGCAGTGAGGTGATGTGGTCTGGAGAGATGAATATTGTGTCTAGGGTGTGGCCTGCAGAGTAGGACCTGGGACTAGTTGTGATCGATGTAGGGTTTCCAGGTTGTCCAGTAGATTTTGTCATGGCAATCTGTGGGATGTTGAATTAGATTTGAAGTTCCTTAGTATTGTGTGTAATGGGTAGGAGACCAGGATGGCTGCTTTAGAGTAGCGAAGGATTTCTGCAAAGCGTTTATTGTACACCGGTGGTCTGTAAATGAGTAGCGCATTGTGGGTGTCTGAGGGAGTGAGCAGAAACTTTACTAGGTCGGATTTGAAGTATGAGTTTGTTAAGGATTCTAATGGGGCGTCACACACCAGACCAGGAATCTTGCTACTGGCCTAGGCTGCAGCGCACAATTAAAACACTTTTACTTTATTTGCTAAGAATTCAGATTGAGATGGCACCCAACCCGTCTCACACCCCCTTTTACAAATACCCTGGACCACAATGGACCATGAACCAGGCCGGTAGGTGGTAATACAATATTTATTTATTTTTAATACCAAAGAAAATCACACAAATTTAATATTGGGCAGCAATCACCAGTGGGGTGATAATAACACTGTAAAATGATAGAGTACACTTAGTTTGACCTCTTAATATAATATATACAAAGCACAAATGAATGGGAGCAATATTGCTTTTTGGGTAGATAGCACCCGAGTTAAGATTTCCCCCTGCAATGCTCCCTGAAACCCTGATTAACTGAATTTTGGGTGGATAGAAAGGAGTAGCAAGGAGTCAGGTAGACTAGGCAGCAAACACAATTAAAATCCAACCTTCCCTCCCCCACGAAAAAACCCTTTGCAATTGCACAAAATAGCACTCGGAATTAGTAAATGTTTGTTTTACATGTGCGGTTGAATGGATGAGATAGTAATGAGTATTGCTGTATCAAAGAAGTCAGAACACGTGTAAACTACAAACCAATATACTAGCAACGGGCACATGATTCAGAAAATCAACTTTGGAAGGAACACACAGTGCAACAAAATCACACGTGGAGAAATTACATTTGCTAATTTTCATGGGTTTAAATGTCAAAACAGCTTTAAAAATGGGTGAAACAGACAAAATCGGAATGCGGCTTTTATGCTGAGGGACAAATGCACATCACAGGGATAATATGAAAGTGAAAGGGTAACTCTGACAGGATGAGATTTTTAGTAGGAAAGGAAATTCAGTTTTAAAAATGAAAGCAGTGGACAAGGAAAATCGGTTTGGAAATGATACATTTGGCTTAAACTAGATTTTAGTGACTAGATTGTTAAAGAAAGAAAAGGTACGCTCGAAGGTTAATTTGCAAAGTTAACATGTTCACGCCGCGTTCAGCTCTGTATGGGAATTAATTAAGTTATTCAAAATATGACTAAGGATTTATGCAATGGACTCAAAGGATACGAAAGAATGGTGCTAACACATGGAGATCAAAAACAGGATGCACAGAGGATTCTGACTATTTTAACAAGTTATCAGGGTTTTGATGGGATTACCTATAGGGTGGAACAAAGGCAAACTATCATAATGGGAGATACTACGTTTTGCTATGGGATGGGGGTGATACCTACAATCAGCACTTGAATTTGGAATTTGGGACTGCCAACCAGGTTTCTTGACATCGGGACAAGGATCTGATCGCCGGACAGTGGTGGGCTCTCCTAGAAGAGGAGAGCTGGTAACCGGGGTCTGGTCTCAATAGATAGCGAGGTGCATCAGCTGGATAAAGCAGGTAGCAGGGCAAGCAGGTAGCGCTGCATAATCCCAATAAGGATTCAACCACCTTTCCCCTTTCTCCCTGAAATAGTGGGATGGTTGTGGGTTTTAATTCTGAAGGGTGGTTCTGCCTGGATAGTAGGGTCTGTATCAGCAATTCCTTTCTTGGCAGTGGAATCTGGAATCTGCAGGGTGAGTAGTAATTTCTGGATCTCTGGAGATGTTGAAGCAGGAAGTCAGGAGAGTCCGTCAGGTTAGTCAGTCAGTCAGCCAGTCAGTTAAGTTAGTCCTTTGTCTCTCTGAGACTCTACTTTATATAAGGAGTATGACATCACAGGATTATACTATGGGGCAGGCTTTGGCTGGACATGCCTCTAATAACTAGATTGGTCAGGGATGACTGTCACCGCCTTCCTGTCAGCCGGCTGGACTTCAGGGACATGACATCAGTTTTATGGTTTATGCTTAAAATGGCCATGGCCCTCCCACAGTTATTCTCGCCAAAATCAGTTTACGACATAAATTGCACATTTTTACAGTTGTGGCAATTTTGAAAAGCACTTAGGCAGATTCCATATTTTACACTGAACCTGTCATTCCAATTCCCAAGTTTATACTATGTTCCTTAATCGTAATAATCTTTCACAATTTTTGGAGGAAAATATTTCACCTAAAATTGACAATTTTATATATGTGTACATATTATCATAGAGCATGTTTGCATTAAATTTCAAAGTTGCAGCAAGTATACTTTTCCCATGAATTACATTTTCCTGCCGTTTGCATCCCCTACATGTTAAGTAAAGCTACAATGTCTTGTTTCAATGGCACAAAAATGATATTTAAACTGTTCAACTTTTGCCTTACTGAGTTGTCCGGTTGCAGAAATAAAAGTCTTAAAGTGTATTCAATAAGAACAGTCTTTTGCCCCAGATGGGCCGGCTTTATCTTCCAAATAAGGGCATTTTTCCCAACCTACCGCCAAATGTCAGGCTCTAGCCAGCCTGAATCCAGTGTTGCCATGGAGTTGCCTTTGAATCCCTCCAGTTTGAGCGGAGAGGAGGTGCTACCAGAAAGTCACACCTATGTGTCCTGGAAATCCTTTATCCCAGGCTGGAGCACTGCTGCAATGTCTGATGAGGGTGTGAGATGCTTCACCCTTGCCTTTTCATATGCTGGTCCACTTGGGGGGAGGTAGATCCTGTAGTCAGGAAAGGCAGGGCCCTCTGAAGCCAGGACCTGTCAAACCTGTTTCTTGCTGGCTTCACAGCAATTTTCTTTTTTCTGAACCAGAAATCAAGACTGTTGGAATTAAATATTCTATATATGTTTTAAAACAAACCTCATCACATTTCTATGCAAGGAAAGGGCCTTAATTCAACATTTCACTTTAAAACAGATATTTTCTTTTTTGTAAAAAGCACCATTTTACACGTGGTTCATTTCCCTTGGCTGCCACTTTACAATGAGGCCTTCATCTCTTCCATTTTCTGAAGCTTTCCAAAACCCTCATTTTGTTTCTAATGCACAGGCATCTGTCCAAATATAAGGTCCTTTGAAACTGACATGAGCTAGGAGAGAGAGAGGGCTTTTTGTGAAGAGTTTGTCTGTGATATTGTGTTGCAAAAAAAAAGTGTTTTGCTTGCGCTGAAATGAAGTTCTTTGTTATTTCACAGATCTTGGCTGGCACAGCCTGTCATTCAATGAGAAATGCCCCCTTTTTGCTGGAGCAGAACCTGAATATAAATGGACATAGCTAGGTCTCACTGGATCATAACGGTGTACTGTTGAACAGATGAAAGAGAGCATCAGGGTGCAGTCATTTTAAAAGGCAGAATATTTCCTTTTTCAGTAAAAGGTTTTGAGCTGGCAGCATAGCAACACTGACTTTGACTTCTTTTCTCTGGTGCAAATGAAGAAAATACTGGCAGCAATTCTCGCGGTGTTCTGTGTTTCATCTTGCCCCATATGTGGCTGGTGAGACAGCACAGCCATCATTTTTGTAGCTGCAAAACGCAGTTTTGATGCAAGGCAATCGTGCTCAACAGAGCCAGTCCAGCCATTCTGCTGGTGACTGCTGAGATGTAGTTTGTTGAGCCAGGGGATTCTGCTGGGCTGGTAGATGTATCCCACAAGTTGCAGGCATGTTGCTCCAAGTGTGCGATGGAGAGGTAGAATTTGTATAGGATAGCAATTCCACATGCCCTGCTGGTTCTATTATGCACAATAAGATTGTAGCCTGGTGGCGTTAGACCTCGTGAGCAATGAGATGGAAGTCTTGTTAGAACTAGGTTACGGCTATGAAGAAGATATTGGGGGCAGCAGATGAAATTGGGTCGTACATGTTGTGGTGATTTTTTGCGACAGATATGACGTTGAGCAGAATGCAATTTAGCCCGCTGAATGGTTGAGCGTTTGTGGTGGTAGATTCTGGGGAAGAGATGGGAGGAGGGGAGTGGGAGCTTCCAGTTAGATGGAGTTAAGATGGTATAGAAGATGGGGCATATTAAGGCTTTAGCGGTAACAGGCGCAGAGAAGGGGGTTCCCACTAGTGGAGGTCTGGTGCATGACTCAAGTATGTAGTGTAATGGAGTCCGAGGGAGGGGTTAGGTGGTGGGCTCCGTGATGCGTATGAAGGAGCCATGTCTCTCAGTGGGGCCCTGTGGTTTCCTGGGAAGGGATGGGTACCAATGGCCATGTGCATTATTGGAGAACATTTGAAAAGTACTCGCAGGGTGGGCTTCCTATGGGTAAATGTGGGTGTGGTCGCTACTAAGTGTAGAAGTGTGAGTAGGTGGTGAGGAGTGTATACTCTTATGTGAGGTCTGATGGTTGATGTGGTTTCGTGTTGGGTAGGGGATTGAGAGGCAGTGCAGGGCTCAAAATGGGGTTTACAGTCTTGCCTCCAGTTGAGCAGGGGGACTGATGACAGTATTTTATGGGAGGTGGGGGAGTCTTCTAGAGATGCAAGGGGAATGGTGCCTGGTAGGTGTACCTGGCGGTGTATTTAGCAGGTTGAGGAGTGATTTCACTGGCCTGGGTGGCTTGGGAGAGGATGTGAGGGTGTATGCGGGGGATGCCTTGGGTCTGGATGTGGGGCAGGGGGAGGTGTGCTGTATAGAAAATTCACAGGTGGCACAGAGTCTGTTCTTTAGGAGTTTAGGGGGAGCAGGGGTTGCCTACAACAATCTCTGCCTCAATGCCAGTAAGACGGAGATCCTTCTCATTGGGACCCCTGCCCCTGATTTCCCTCTCTCACTCTGGCCACCCGTCTTCGGCCCTCTTCCTTCGCCTTCCTGTGAGGCAAAAAACCTTGGTGTCATCTTGGACTCCACTCTCTCCTTCTCTCCTCACATCTCAGATGTCCCCAAGAAGTCCCACTACCAGCTGCACCTCCTCAAAGGGACTCTTCCCTTTGTCACTTTCCTCCAGAAGCTCACTGTCTCCAGAAACCACTGGTTCTCTCTAGGCTGGATTACTGCAACAGCCTCTTTTTCAATCTGCCTTCCTCTACTCTCCGCCCTCTGCAACTTATCCAAAACAGGACTGCAAGACTTATACTTGGCCTCAAACCCAGGGACCATATCTCTCCAGCCCTGAAACTTCTCCACTGGCTCACGTTCAAGGGCTTTCTGGGGCCTGGGCCCACACTACATCCAACACTCTCTTCTAAAATACCTTCCTTCTCGAGCCCTTCGCTCAGCTACCTCCAACTCTCTAAGGGTTAGGCGCTTCTCCAGGCAGAGAGTGGGGGGTAGATCTCTCTCCTCTGCAGGTGCCTCCCTCTGGAATGGCCTCCCTTCCCTATCAAACCTTAGCCAGACCACCTGAAGTTCCAGAAGCAGCTCAAAACGTTCCTCTTCTCCTCTGGCAGTCATCTATCTATATATAAAATGCTAAGGTATGTTTCCGTACTCAGCTGATGCAATTTATCAGTGTTAGTTCACCATCTGCTGTCCAAATGGCAAACTGCATCTCTGTGTGCCATTCCACTTCAACAACAGCTATCATTTTAACAAACAAAATGAGCACGTAACTATGCGGTCACCTTCACCTTCTGCTATCACAAACGTTCAGAATAATTTCAAGTTACTACTTTCCAACCCCACTTCACTTCACATAGGGCATGGCAGTTCCAGAATCAATGAATAGTTAACTGCTGGAGATCAACGCTTCAGTCTCTAAAGAGCAAAATGCTGTAGGACGAATGCCTCCTCAAGAGCTAGAACTGAAAGTAGGTGCTGTAATTATGAGCTGTAATTATGCTACTACACAATCGTATGCCATTACGGGTTCTCTGTAATGGACGCTCTGCAATGGAACAAGGAAGACAATTAAGCGTCTACAGAGTCATCATAGAGGCCTGTGTAACCAACGGATTAAACCTAGATACTGTTCTTATACAGTGCATACCTCTCATTCCATCTGATACAAATATGCCTTTCAAATTCAAAAGAACACACTTTCCTATATGTTTAGCCTTTTCAATGACTATTAATAGGTCACAGGGGCAGACGTTGGACAGAATCTGCCGATAGCTTCTGAGACCTGTATTCAGTCACGGGCATCTCTATATGTTGCTCTCTCAAGAGTTTGATCATTCGGCTCATTAAGTGCTGTATCCGAGAATAACGCCATTTTTTCTTGTGTTTGCAATGAAATATATGAGTGAATAAATAAATAAAAGTGCAATGATATTTAATTCATAATATCTAAGATATGCTAGAACTGCGTATGTTATGTCGGGTACAGCTGGCATGATTAGAAATCACAAACTATGAAAACATGATTATAAGGAATGGAAACATCATTTTGGCTTCAGACCTATAATTAGATTTCACATAAACTAGACAATCTACAAACCTATACAATTCCTACAAGGCAACACAGAATAGAATACAAACAATAGAGCAAGCAACACAACATGCAACAATTACATTTGTATTCACATCGACAGGGTCGGTGTAGTTCAATAAAATTAAGAGGAAAAACAAACAACGTAATATGAAGATGAATTATGCAGTAGCAACTTACATTAGAGATGCAGTGAGAATTAGAGCCAAGAATAAACCCTATTATTTTATTTTGTTTACCTGGATATGCCCTTTATGACAAGTATTTGTATTCCTCAACTCTACAGTGAAAGCAAATGTTTTTAATATAGTTTTATTTTAAAGATTTGAAGGGTGTAATTTTAATGACGATTCTGCTTTTGCACTTTGGGAACATGGTACTCTTGAAAAGAGAAATTCAATAACTTTTTATTGTGTGATTTTCAATGGTGAAAAATACATACAAATATTTTATAACTACTGCATGCTGCAACAGTGACACTGCATAAGACACTTATGGAGGTGTCCTCAGAACCCAGGTAATTGTATGATACCCTCATGCTTTCTGCGTGCACCACCAGTGGAGAACAAGCCCGGGAAGAAGAAATATACCCAACCATCACAGAGCAAGCTAAATATTAAGTAGATGTGTTGTATCTAAAGTTGCTGGAGGCAGTATGTAAGTTCGCCCAAGTTCCACTTTATTAAGTTGACACAGGCAGGTAACAATATAGAAGGGCTGGGCCCCAGGGTGACCAGTTCCCCAGGGAAGATCATCACTGGCACCCACCACCCAGGCAGGCTGGCACCAACTGCCTCAGCTGTAACCTACATTCACACACAAACATTCCATCCACACAGGAACATTCTCTCGCTGACATCACTCACTCAGATGGCACTAGGATGAAGATGTAACACAATTGTTGCAGTTAGGTCTGTGTGTGATTGTGTAACACTTTCAATGTGCATTGTGTGTGTTTGTGTGTGTGTGTGTGTGCATCAATGCTTGGTTCATGAGAGAGTGAGTGTCACGATTCGGCATGTGGTCGTAGTTATCTGTCTGCCCACTACACTCTCCCAACCATATCCTGTTTAGGTATTGTGTGTGGTGAGTGACCATGGCACTGCTTAACAGATGCTGTGAGTGGGGGATAGTTGTACAAGGCCTTGGTATATATTGTGGGGCCATTGTAAAAGTGAAGGGACATTGTTGAAAGTGCCATGGCAAATTTTGGGTGGCAATGTAAAAATGGACATGGGGACAATTATTTTCAGGGCAATGTCTAATGTGAAACTGAGAATTTGCATTGGGCAGTTTTCTGTGGGAATGGAAAATCGCATGGTGACATTCTGTTTAACTGGCACAGTGCCAACTTTTAACATGCCCTTCCAAGGGAGCAATGCAAAACTAGCATAGTGCAGTCATTTTGTGAGCCAGTTTTCTGAAGGCAAGGTGAAGCTATAATACCCATTGTTTGCGACCATATGAAACTTTTGCAGTGACTTTCTGTTTGCATCCTAAAACTGGCATAGAGCAAATGTGTGGTAGAAAGGTAAAACTTGCACAGTATTTTTTAGAGCTAATGTAATATTTTTTACAGTCAATATAAAACTAGTATGGTCATTGTCTTGGGGCAATGCAAAAATGGTGGATCTATGAAGATTTCATTTTTTTTGTTGTCGAAATACACTTTTGCAAAATAGTTTTTGAGAATTTCTACCACTTTTTCACTTCAAAATGCGGGGGGAGGACCCACACACTCCACCCCGTTCCAAACAACACACCATTCCTTCTATGTCCCTTATCCCAACTAAGGCGTGAAAATGTGCTTAACTTGCGCATTCTCAAAATGACCAAATGAGCTTTGCAATGTTTAAACTGGCTGGATAACATCTTACATATTTGGGTACTTCTGGGCATATTTGAACCCCATGGCAGATTGGCACACTGAACATCATATTTTAGGAAGCACCCTGAAAATGTGGGCAACACACTTTATTTTAGTTTCTGGAAATTGTAATAGTATTTTACTAACTGGACTGGATGCATCCATGTGCATTATATCTTCTGCCAGAGCATATCTCCTAAAACATTAAAACTGCGGTAATATTTAAGCGCATGCGATTTAGGATTGGCATTTTTTATATAAGTGGTAAACATTAGTGGGCACTGCTCCAGGGATGTGTCACAGATGCCTATCCACTGTCTTTTCAGTGTTCTGGTTTGACTTCTCATTTTCTGATGTGCACCTGCATCATTTGCTGCTGAAGAGAGCTGTGCCTCTATGATGGGCATCACCGAGATGTGAATAGACCCTATTGATACTGCCATGCAACCTGCACCCCACACTGACTCCACTCAGCCAAAGAAAAAAGGGTATCCGGTAAGGAACAAGTTACTTACCTGTAACTGTTGTTCTCCAGCATAGGTCTGGCATGGATTCACATGCTCATGAATATTCCCCGTCGTCAGGCTGGGAATCCTCTGTAAAGGAAAAATCAGTATCAGTTTCGTTTCTGAACTGTCTTTCTTAGTAGTAACCAATCACTGGTCTCTCGGTCATACTGGTCATACTGCCCCCAGCCAATGACTGCCCATTCCCTAAGCCCCTCCCCTGGCAGCCATCCTCAGATTTGGTAGCACGTAAAGTGGCAGTATGACCAAGTGAAGAGCCGCAGAGGGGCAGGAGGGAGTGTTTGCATGTGAATCGATGCCAGACCCATGCTGGAGAACAACAGTAACAGGTAAGTAACTTGTTCCTTCTCCAGCATGGGGTCTGGCATGGATTCACATGCTCATGAATATAAGAATACATAGCAGTACACGCATGCACAACCACGGGAGGTGGCAAAAGGCTCAATATTAAGCATTACATAAACTCAACATTAAGCAACTCTTACCTCCTCACCAGGCCCACCTTCAGGCGAACAGGTTGTGCAGCACTGCTTGGCCGACTCTGGACTCCTCCCTGGAATCCCAGTCGACGCAGTAGAATCTCGTGAAGGTGTGCGTCGACCTCCACGTAGCAGCCCTGCAGATGTCCAGCAGGGGCACACCAGACAAGAACGCTGTAGTAGCAGCGATCGCTCTGGTTGAATGGGCTCTCGGACGGCCGGGCAACGGTCGGTTGGCCAACCGATGACAGTGCATGATGCAGCCGGAGAGCCATCTGGAAATGGAAGCCTTCGAGAGAGCCTTCCCTTCCTTCACAGGTCCAAAATTCACAAACAGCTGTGATGTCTTCCGAAAACTCTTCGTTCGGTCCACGTAGAACTTAAGCGCTCTAGCTACATCCAGCGAGTGCAAAGTCCTCTCGGCCGGCGACGAAGGCGACGGAAAGAAAACTGGCAACACCAAGGGCTCGTTAAGATGGAAGTCCGACAGCACCTTGGGCATGAAAGAGGGGTGCATCCTCAGCACCACCCTCGTATCGTGAAAAGTCAAGTATGGAGGCTTGCAGGAGAGGGTCAGAATCTCTCCCACGCGTCGTGCGGTGGTGATGGCCACAAGGAATGCTGTTTTCCACGACAGGAACTTCAACGGAGCCGAATGCAAAGGCTCGAATGGTGGCCCCATGAGCCTGGTCAGCACCACGTTGAGCTCCCACGCTGGTACTGGAGCCTTCACCGGCGGGAACGATCGGAACAGTCCCTTCATAAATTCCTTCACCAGTCGATGAGACCACAAGGACGGCCGTCCGAAGCTGCCCGCCGCTTGCATCCAGTGGGCGTCGAGGAACTCCTGTAGAGGATGCATCCGTAGCCTGCACAAGTGCACTAGATGCATGAGGACATCATACCGAGGAGGGACTTGATGGATCTCACCCTGGCCACGCCCCCGTCGCTAGCAGGCGCTGCACCTTGCCTAAGATGGCCTTCATCCTTTCCTCCGACAGAGACGCCAATCGTTCCACTGTATCGAGCTTCGCTCCCACAAACAGTGCGACCTGCGATGGAACCAAATGGGATTTCGGGTAGTTGATGGAGAAACCCAGCTCCGTGAGTAAGCGGACGGTCTCCACCGTGTGCTTGACGGCAAGTTCTCTTGTCCTTGCACGGATGAGCCAGTCGTCCAGGTAGGGGTAAACGTGGATCCCCTGCAGGTGCAGCCGCACCGCCACTGGTGCTAGGCACTTGGTGAACACCCTGGGTGCTGACTTCAATCCGAATGGCAGGGCTCTGAATTGGTAGTGGCGTCCTTGGACTACGAATCTGAGGAACTTTCGGTGTCCTTTTAGGATGGGGATGTGGAAGTAAGCATCCTCCAAGTCCTTCGACGATAGGAAGTCGCCCTCCTCCAGCTGTCCCAGCACGTGCTGGAGTGACCATCCTGAACTTCTGTGCCTTGATGTATTTGTTCAACCGACGTAGGTCCAGGATGGGACGCCAACCGCCTGCCTTCTTTCTGACGAAGAAGTATCTTGAGTATACTCCGGAGCCCCGGAGCCTCTTGGGGACGAGCTCAATGGCACCTTTCTTGAGCATCGCCTTTACCTCCAACAGCAGTTGAGGGACGTGATTTTCCTTCCTGGCCACGGGAGGAATGCGGGGGCACTTCTTTTGGAATTCGAGAGTGTGCCCGTGGGCCAGGGCATCCAGCACCCAACGGTCGGTGGAGATGGACTCCCACACGCTGACGAACTACACCAGCTGGCCTCCCACCGGGGAGCTTCGCTGGGGGCCGACGCTACGGCAGTTCAATCTTTCTTGGAGGCGACCTTGCCGCCTTGGCCTCCTTGGCAACGACGCTGAGATCCTCCCTGCTTGCCGCAACCTCTGTAAGCCTCCTGGGACGAGGAGCGGGCCGCCTGGCGATATGTAGAGGAGCCACCGCCTGATCCCTTGGAGGCCCCCTGTCTGCCTCCGGCGCTCCGAAAGGGCCGTCGTTGCTGAAGGACTCCCAGGGCTCGGGCCGTCTCTGTGTCGGCCTTGATGGCCTGCAGCGACTCATCCACCGGTTTGCCAAACAGGTTGTTGCTGTCGAACGGCATGTCCAAAACCCTGGTCTGCACGTCCTGACGGAAGTCTGTCGCCTTGAGCCAGCCACGTCGTCGAAGGCAAACACTGTTGCCTAACTGGCGAAACCCGGTGTCAGCAATGTCCGTTGCCACCGTTATGGCGTGGTCCGCCACCACCTCACCTTCCTGCAGAATCTCCAGGGCCTCTGCCCTCTTGTCCTCTGGTAGGAAGTCCAGTAGGGGAGCTATCTTGTACCATAGCTCCCTGTCGTAACGGCCCACAATCGCTAAAGCGTCCAATTTCTTACCCTCGCCATCAGGTGGGGAAGTAGAGGTTGAGGCTGTCGCACCCGCCACCTTCTTCTTGGCCGCCGCTGAGACGACCGAATCCGGCGTAGGTTGAGCCCTGAGGCACAAAGGGTCGGCGTCAGGGACCCGGTACTTCTTCTCATACCTGTCCCTCTTGGCAGGCGTCGTGGACGGGTTCTTCAGGATCGCAGGTCCCTCGTCCCAGATATCGTAGAGTAACGGTACCGCAAGGACCATCTTTCTCTTGGCCTCTCGCCATTGGTAGAGGAAACCCTCCTTCTTCTGTTCCTCGGGGCAGAGCTGGAAGAGCTCGGATGCCCTGGTGATCATGGCGTGAAAGTAGCCAATTTCGTCGGGCGGGGAAGCCCGAGGGAGTGGTGATGGAAGGTCCATCCCGTCGTCACCACCGTCGTCATCTGTCCCCATCGTCGTATCCGTCGCCGTGTCATCCCTGGGGTCCGGTGAGGGGGATGAGGGCTCCACGGGTCGTGGGGGCATGAAGGTTGGGGAGGGATGAACTCTCCTCCACTTGTTCGGAGAGCTTCCCGATGGGCCCGGTTCTGGATCGTCCACCGGGGTTTGTGGTAATCTCGTCCTTATCTCCGTGTATAAGGTTTGGATTGCCATCAAAATGGCTGCTGAGTTGTCCTGAGGCTCGGGCAATGGCTGCGATGGAAGGGAAGGCTGCTCCTCCACTGTGGCCTCGTCGGCGCCACCGTCGCTTTCTTCGACCACCTCTTCGGGAACCCTCCCTTAGGATTGTACCTTCTCAAACCTCTCGTTGAGGTTCTTCACGGTTTCCACCAGCTCCTCCTCAGAGGCTGAATCCGTGTCCGTAATGGCCACCGGCCCACCCCCTCTTTTTCCACTGGGGTCTTCACTGTGGTCTTGTCGATGGGCTGGAAAGAGGATTTCCTCCGCAGTGGCAGGGAAACTCTGGGCCCCGAGGTCGCCTCCACTGGTGTAGCCTCCACAGGCTTCACCAGGGTCGCTGCGACTCCCTCGGTAGAGGCCTTAGCCGGGTGAATCAAGGCCTTCACCACCTTGGGCGCGCTTGAGGCCTTCACCTTGGGGGGAGGGTCACCGCCTCGCTCCCCCTCGGCTGAATCCTTCGAGATCGACCGGGGCCTCTCCAGAAGTTTACCCGGGTTCTCGGATTTCCTCTTCCCCGAACCAGAGCGTTGGCTCGTGGTTGATGGTGCCGGGGAAGGCGCGCCCTGCCTGGCAGACGAAGAGCCCGACCGTTCGGCGCTCCCGGTGCCCGCGGACTTGCGGTGCTTAGCCTTCTTTTGGGCCCCCCGGGGCGCCCTCACAGGACTTAGAAGACCGATGGACCTTTTCTTCTTCTCACCTGCTGGGCCCTTCTCCATCCAGCTGGCGAGGCGGGTACGATCCCTCATGGTCCGTTCCGATAGGTTCTTGCAGAACGCACAGTCCATCTCCATGTGCGTCTTGAAAACATTCTGTAACCCGCATCCAGGGCAGTCCCTGAACAGCTTGGATCCAGGCGTCGAGCTTCCCTTGTCCTGGGCCATGTCCATAGTAGGCCTCAGATCTTCTGGAATCCTCCAAGAAGCGTAACTCGACAAAAACTTCACCCTTGAGGGGCGTAGAAAATTCTGAAACGGGTCCCCGTTGATTGGAAGTAGAACGGTGGAGCTTGAGGCTCGATTTAACCAAACAATGAGAAAATCTCTTTGAAAAAAGCACAAAAACGCATTAAAAGCTCGAGAGTTATAGCACAAGGACTCCCAACACTTGAACGTGCGGTCAAAATGAGGATGGCTGCCAGGGGAGGGTCTCAGGGAGAGGGCAGTCATTGGCTGAGGGCAGTATGACCCAGAGACCAGTGATTGGTTACTACTAAGAAAGACAGTTCAGAAACGAAACTGATGTTTTTTTTCTTTACCGAGGATTCCCAGCCTGATGACGGGGAATATTCAAGAGCGTGTGAATCCATGCCAGACCCCATGCTGGAGAATATTATGCCCATATATATGGCTGCCATACATATGGTCGCCGGGAAAAGGCTGTGGTGACTTCATATATGGTGACCACATATATGGGACAAGGGGTGTGGGGATGTACCCCGGTCCCCGCTTGTTCAATGTGATAATGTCCCTGCAAACCACGGCCATTTTCTGGCAACATTTTTGTCAGATGACATTTTTGCAGGGACATGATCACATCAGGTTTGTGATATTGTTCTGATAATCATCAAGAACACACACGAAGCTCCTCTCCCGCCAACTTTACTCCCTCCTTCTTTGAATATATCTCTATCCAAATTCTTGCTCCCACCAAAGTCATTACCCTTAGCTACCTCTCACTCAGAAGTCTCAATCTCCTCTTTTCTGATCTTGACCTAATAGTCAAATCTAGACACGCTGATGCTCTTGCCTCCCTGAAACTCGAGGAGAACCATCTCCGGTTCCGGAAGCACCTCAAAACCTTCCTCTTCGCTTCTGCCTTCTCTCTCCCTCTCCCCTGCTAAACCTGCTTAACTCCCCACTGAATTCTGCACTAAACCTGCATCTGGGCCACTCTCAGTGACCTCGGTCCAGGGCCCAGCCACTCTCCACTTGCACTGCCTCCCTGGCTCCCCCTGCACTGTGGGACTGTCACTGTATCCCTACAGCCCCCTTCCCAGCACTTGCTCTGCACTTACCTCGCACTTGCCACCAGCTGGCCCTTTTATTTATTATTTATTATTTTATTACGCTACTTACCTTGTACTGCACTTTCCCCCCCACCTCCTCCCCCTGCACTTTCTCCTTTTCCCCTTACCTCTGCACTTGCGCGATCTGAATGACACCTGGCCTAGTAGGATCGTTTGTCTGTCTTCCCCTTGTTTCCCTCCCTCCCTGCCTCGTCGCGCCTTGAAACACTTGTGTATAGGCGCGTTACAAATACCATATCATATCATATCATATCATGATCGTGAACCTGATCCCCAAACCTTGTTCAACTACTGTACTATCTCTGCTGACCGCTCACCCTCAGACCACTCTTCCATCCATGTCACTATCTCCATTCTCCCTCCATTCTGACCTTCCATCTCAACTATCACTGAAAGAAATGTAAGCCAGACTCTTTAGCCCCCTATCTAAACCAAGTCAGAACCTCACGCCCCACTCTCTTCAACCCCTCTTGTGCATCCTATTAACCAAGTTTTCACCGGCTTCAGTACTGCACTGGTCAGCCCTCTTTGACAAGGATTACCCAGCCCACTCCTTCTCCTCCGGCCACCTTGTCATCAACCATAGAACACCTCCATCCAGCAGCTGAGCACTACCATGCATGTCCGCTGGGGCAAGCATGCTACCGCCTCTTCTTTCTCTTTCCTTGTCCTCACCAGCACTCAACATAGCCTAATCCTGCTAATACATTGATCCCATATCCTCATACCCCCAAAATGTTGTTTGATGCTACAACGCCAAGTATCTCCTCTAAGAACGCCTCCACTCACTATTCTTATGACTTTGCTTCCTTCCTCTCCATCGTAACTAAAATACGTTGCACCATTCCCACCCTTTTTTCCACCCCCGTGCTCTTCTCTTCCTCAATTCAATACCACCACCTATACTTAGCCACATTGTATCTCCTACAACAATACTAAACTTGCTGTATTGGCTCATACCCATTCTCTTCTAAACCAAATAATTCTGCCATTCTTTCACCATTCATTCCAAGGACAATGAAAGAGCTTGCACCTGACACCCGCTAACAAACCCTCTCTGCAAAACTTTTTCTTTTCCGCCACCACTCTAAAGACCCTGAGAGAGTTGTCTTCAACAGTATCATCAACATGCTTGTGTTACCTGCACGATGGTAGCCCCTCCAATCTGTATTTGAGAGTAAATATTTCACTAGAAATGTCTCAGCCATGTCTCCAACATCCCAAGCATGCTCAACACTCTCACCTCTCCTACATTCTTCTTCTATTTAATCTCTCTGCCGCCTTTAACACCAAGGGTCAAGATTCCCTCCTCCAATTCTCTACTCCTTCAGATTCAAGGACACAATACTTCACTGGGGGCAGCTCCCTGACAACTTCCCTCCCCAACACTGCTACTAGTGGAAGTCCAAAAAGGATCTGTTCTGGGCTCATTACTGTGCTCCTTTGATCTCACCTCCCTGGGCAAACTGATTACACCATTTGGCTGTTCATCACGCACAGATTTCACCCCTGATATCTTGGAATGCATAAACAGCTGCCTCCCCATTATCTGTGGCAGGATATCTCTACACTGCGGAATGCTCAATTCCTCCAAGGTGGAAGTCAACTTTCTCCAATGCTAACCCCACTCTCCCATCCTCCAGCTCCTTTCCACCTGACCTCTACTCTCCATCACCCAGGGCTTTCAAATCCTGGGTCAACAGTGATCTTATCGCAATCATTTCAACATGGCCACTGCTGCCGCAGATAGGAACAAACTTATATACATCAGAAAAGTCTACTGACACGTCTCTCATTGTAAAGAATGGAGGGGGTTATCTGTACTCCTGCCCTCTATATGGCAGAGTAGAAATACAGAGCACCCCAGTCAACGTTCTCTATGTGGTAGCAATGGATGAGCAACCAAGGCTTAAGCTCTCATGAGGTGATGCAGGCTGGTCTTAGTACAGCACAGTTCCCAAGCCACCCACAAAGGAATTTTCACAGACTACGTTATCTGCTAATACAGTTCTTTATATAAAAATAGGTGTCCAGTCAAAGGATCTAAAACAAAAGGATCGAATACAATAGGGTCCAGTCAAAAGGACCGAAAAAAAAGGTTGAATGCCTTTATTTAAATGTATATTTTTTGGGGGTTTCTGTATAGGAAAAAAAGTGGTTTTTACACCAAAAACGGGTGTTTGGGGGGGAAAAAAAAAACACACAAAAAATTTCGACCATTCTATTTTCGGTCTTTTTGACTCGACACTATTGCATTTCGATCCTTTGTATTCGATCCTTTGACCTATAACCTAAAAATAAGGTTCAATATATATACAATTAATAACACACTTTGTACTTTGGCAAATCTAATAGGCCAAATATATGTAATGTCTATGTGGTATCACTCTTAACTATTGACTCCTTTAAAATGCACCAACTGCTGACAGTTTCTAATGGCATAAAAATCAAAGAGTAATGTGTATCAGCATATGACACAGGAAGGAAAACAAGTTGGGTTAAACAATGGCAGAATAGTACTTTAGCTAGTAAGACATAGTCTGTGTGAGGATCCCTCCACCTGGACAACCTGTAATAAAGTTCATGTTAAATAGTCTTGTTTCCTGGTCTAAAATGTTCCACTACCCCAATGTACCTGAGTTTAGCAGAGTTTCATCGACGATTGTCGACAAGTTCCTCATGAGTGGACTCCCTTTAAAGCAGGAGCCACCGTCGTTGGGACAGCCGCTTTCTAATTTCGTGGTGCTCATCGATAATCAATCCTGGACGTCCTGCTTAGACGAGGCATGCGGTACACCTCGATGACAGAGTTCGGTGCTGCAAAGAGGATGCAGTGATGAGCATAGGCCAGGCAGCGGGATTCAGATGTCGGCATTGGCATCGATGGTCAGGATTCGACCACGGCTAGATCTTCCCTCGTTGGCATCTTTGTGGACTTCAGGTGGTGGGAAACCCACCGGCGGATTCTCCTCGGTCTTCTCTGGTGGGAAAAAGCGGTCAATGGTGATGGCAAGGGAGCCCTTGGTTTAAATGTTCTTAGGCAATGGTGGACGTCGATGGCCTCACTGTCCTGGTGCTTTATTTCAATGCTACTCGGCGGACCCCGTCTCCAGTCAACAGCTTTTTAGGACTGACTTCCAGGGGGCCTTGATGAAGATTTGCTACTGTGCGGTGCTCCCTCGTAGCTCCGAGAGGTCTCCTAAACAGGTCCTCTCTTCGATCATTCCTTGACAGACACAGCAGTTTTTGGATTTAGTCGACAGTGAGCAGCAGCAAACCTTCTTCTTCCAGCTGGGATTCAAGGATAAGCAGCTTCAAGTTTCAACTTCAGCTTCTGAACAATTTTGGTAAGTGAGAGTTCCCCAGATATACAGATCTGTCCCTCATTCACACTGCTGAGCCACACTCAGTCAGCCAATCAGTCAGAGGGGCATTCATGCAGGCAGGCAGCCAATCAAGCTCACAGTGCATTCAGGCCATTCACTTCCACCTAGACACCCATAACAAGGAATGCAGATTGGGGCAAGCACCCAGCCTTTCGGCACACCACACTGCATTCATGTCAGTTTCACACACACAGATACGGGACACCCATAGTATGAAGTGCATTTTGGTCACATACACCATTCACACTTGTCCCACCCCAAGGGTGTATCCACAACATACAGTCAGTGGGAAGGCTGCAGCCAGTCTGGTCTGGACTTCCCCACAATACCATATATGGTTCTTCCACCCAACAGCCAGTCAGGAGAAGGGACAGAGTCGGGCCTTCCCAGGACAAGGAAAACAAGGTAACAGGCAATGGAAACCAAGAGGCCACAGGGGCCATCTTGTCTTCTATCAGGAATCAACGGATTCCAATGGCAGGGCCTTGGTATCCCAAAATGGAGGATACTCAAAGCAACTGTCAAATTCAGCATGGAGCTGTCTCCAGCCCATACCCTGCTCTGTGGGCCACACAGAGTTGCCCAAAACATACACCCCCACCCACGAGTGCCATAAGGGTATCCCACGGGTCTCTGTTCAGCACAGCCAAAAAGAGGAAGAGCTGCACTGCAAGGAGCCCCACATGGACTCCGGTACAGAAATCAACACAGAATGCACATGATGAGGGAGTACAGGACAAGGACCTGGAGGCCCTGACCCTCCATTGCATTTTCAGCATCACACTCATCACTCGGCAAAACTCACATTGATATCCTGATCATCACAGAAAACCTAATTACTGTTCTAGTTTTGAAAATTGTTTGCACCAAGCCCTTTGCAGTTGAAATTCCCAGCCTCTGTAAGGCTTAATTATTGACAGTCTTGTGTTATTTTATACAAGAGTTTATTCGTTTTTAAATCATGTTATAGGTACAGTTGTGCCAACATTACTCCCTCTCAGAGGCACGTGCTATCTTTTCACCCTCTCTTGGGCTTTCTCAAGGCACCTAGACATTCAGTTAGACATTCAGTTCTATTCATGTACAGTTGCTACTTTTGCAAATGTGAGTTTTTCTTTAGTCATATACAATGCCTATTAGTTATTGCCCATTTTTATACATGTGCTTTAACATTGGGCAATAACTAATAGGAATTGTATATGACTAAAGAAAAACTCACATTTGCAAAAGCAACAACTGTTTGGATTTTTACCCAAACATGTGCAGCACCATTGCAGCTTATTATTTAGTACATTTTCTGGGAGGTAAAAAAAACGGCACCACAAACCACATTAAGTTGGTTTCGCCTCTCTCGTGTACTTCCCCAGGAAAATAAAAGGGTCACAGTGGAGGATTGGGAGCATGTTCTGCTAAATGCACAATGCGCTGTTATTTAATTTAAATCTCTCTGAAATAGAGCAAAAAACGTATTACTGTGATAATTGCTGTGGCAAGATATTTAGCTCGAGGGTCTGTGCAATTATATTGGTAATGGCCCAAAATGTTGCCATCAGAATTTCGGCTCCCAAAAGTCTGACTTTTTTCAACCCCCCCTAAAAGCACATATATATGTGAGGGGGTGTGGGATACAATAGTAGTATGAGTGGGCTGCCGGGGTCTCCCCCCGCATATGTATGTGGTTTTAAGGGGGTTTAAAAAAATTATAATAAAGTCGCCATTTTCGGCCATTGGAAGTCTGGGGGTCGTAGTGATCACATAGATCCGTTATATTGAAAGTGATTGTTAAGTAGTTTTTTATAACTTCGATTGCTTAGCAATAAGAGAGCCCCTGGCGTTTCATGCTATCCCTATATCAAATCAAATTAAATAATTGCGTAGAATCTATTTGATTTGGGTTAGATTTTATATTACCAGTTCCAAAAGAACGATTATGCAACCCAATATAATTTACTCAAGCCAAGTGACTCAAGC
The DNA here is from genome assembly GCF_040938575.1 of Ambystoma mexicanum. Taxonomy (NCBI): domain Eukaryota; kingdom Metazoa; phylum Chordata; class Amphibia; order Caudata; family Ambystomatidae; genus Ambystoma; species Ambystoma mexicanum. Next base: position 1,130,554,384 of record NC_090926.1, read on the forward strand.
ACAGTGACTCGACGACAGTGACTCAAGCACAGTGACTCGACGACAGTGACTCAAGCACAGTGACTCAAGCACAGTGACTCGACGACAGTGACTCAAGCACAGTGACTCGAGCACAGTGACTCGAGCACTGTGACTATCAGTGCAAAGAAGTTTTAAGAAATGATTTTTGAGGAATCAACAATAACTAATGAAAAGGACGCCTCCAGTTCAGGATAAAGCAAATCATTTTTTTTTTAAAGTAAGAACTGTAATATCAGAGTATATGCGTGCCAACATTTTGCTCCGGCACCACTATGACATGTTTAATATTGAATGACCACAGACAAGAGGGACATGAACATCCCTCTTCAAGGTATTTCGGTTTCTGGTCTAAGTTGTCCTATTTTCCTATCTATCTTCTCACCAGTGCATATACAGACTCCTTCCCTCGGGCCGTGCGGTCACTACCACTGTGATGGAGCAACGCAAGTCAACACTATCTAATTCTCATAAACAAAAAAAACTTTGCTAATTGACCCATCCATTTTGGCTCATAGCCAAGCTTAAAACATCATAAAATCATGAGTATAAAACTAAACAATCCAACCACATGGCACGAGTCCAACCTAAGGGAAAGAAAGCTGGTACACAAATCTAAATTCTGCAGTGTGGCAGGGGAGCCCCTGGTTACCAACACACATTCTATTTGCAAATTCTTGATTGCTACTAACTTCAAATACGGTCTATGTTCTTATCTCCACCCTCCTAATAGAGGGGGCCATTTTGGGGGGCTATCAAGTCTTCAATCGATCATTCATACAATCCTTTTCTATTCCTTGGTAGTAGTAGAGGTTGGCGTGCCCCGAGCGTCCAGTCTGGAATGCCAATCACCATGCTGTGTATTCTAATTGAGGCCTTCTCTTTCCATAATTAATGTAGGGTGAGCACCTGTGTGTCATGGAAGGAATGGTATTTTGGGTGCGCGACCCACAATGATGCCCATGAGAACTCAATAAAAAGAAAGGCAACAATAAGGAAACTCGGGTGAAAAACAGGAAGCGTGTAAGGGTAAAAGAAAACAGGACTGTATAATAATGAGTAGACACAGGTGAGAAGGTCACTATCATCATTTAACCCTCCAGAGATGAGGGTACCACATTTTTAGATCTTGAATGAGGGTCTTTATTCATGTGCCCGATGCCCTTAAATTGCAGGCAAAAATGTACGTTTCTTTTTCTTGCGGTGCTAAATAAGAGTAGTCATTGTGTTTGCTTTTTGATTTCATAAATGTGCTCTGTCATCAGAAACTTTACTTTCTCCTACATTCTTTCTAATCAGTCAAGTTATTTTCGAATCATATCCAATGAACTAAATTCCTTTGAACCGGCTCCAATTGGCCGCATTGTCCATGCATATAACATGGGTGTCTATGTCTAGGGACTGCCTGGGCAGGTATTGAGAGTAAAGTGCCCAGCCCCATTTATGCCTTCATGTCTTTGCTGATCTAGATGGAGCCAATATGTTCAGGAAGGATGTTAAGGCTGTTCTCTGCTAGCTTTCTGTCCAAGTACCACCTCTACTCACTAAGTCATCAGCTGAAGAAAACATGACATACAGGTGAAAAGGTCTCCAGGCCTGGGCACAAATTCCAGGGCCTCAAACTAACTCGTCACAATGTGAACCCTGAAGCAAGCACATTTTAACGTTTAGACATGGTGCTTCAAAACAGTCAAGCCCCTTCTTGCCTCCCGTGTACTCATTGGGTGGAAGCTTTCTGAAATTGACAAGCCTGCATCACACCAAGGCATGCCCTGGAGCTTGGATTTGCTCCCCTCCCACGACCTTTAGTTCAGCAGTCCACACATGGCTGTTCTCTTCCAGCTATGCATTCTTCTTTGAAGTGTCATATTGCAAAGTTATTGTTATTTCGCTTCCACGATTGAGGTCATTGATATGCAGAATATAACTAGATGCTCATGGACTGAATGAGCCTATAGTCGGGTTTATAGACATGTGTCACAGTGGCCCAACCTCCCAATATAAGACAGATGGTCGAGGTGCTTAGCATGACAGGGTTGCCTCACATATAAAGTTAAATTTAGTTGAACACGAGAGGTCGTTCCAAAATCCGTCTGGTCTCATCTCAACGCAGTCCTCCATGTTTTGGGCATTATTGGGTTCCCCTTTATTCCAGTTGCTGCAAAAAGCAGAAATTCAAGTGAGTTACTTTCCTAATCGTCTTATCCCAAGCAGGCAAATTTAAACGGTAAACTCTTCTTTAGAACTTGATGCTGAAAAAGATACTTTTCTTAGAACGGCAATAATAAAATTGATATCACCATTTTATGTAGCGCTTCATGCCAGATGTGCCCACTTCTAAGTGCTGCAATGGTAAGTGCTAATAATACCCTATTTAAAGGGGCATCATCACGAGTTGGGCAGTATCCCAGCTGTAATACCGTCCGACTGTAATAGCATTAGCATCCACTGGGCCGGCCGTATTACCACTGGATCATGGGTTGGGAGCTAACTGTAAGTCCCTATTCCCCATTGGGTCCATCTACTGATAGTTGCATCATACTAGCGAGAGCATTGATCACCTCTAAACTTAACTATGGCAACGCCCTTTATGCTGGCGCCAGCAAATACATCACGAGTAAACTCCAAACATTACAACATAACGCTCTCAGAACAGCACTAAGCATCCCAAGGAGAGAACATATTTCCGAGGCCAGAAGAAAATACAATTGGCTTTGCATTAAAGGCAGGATTCACCTCAAAATTGTCTCTATTACACATAAATGCCTCAACAATGCTGCTCAGCAGTACTTTAGAGAAAATATCATCAGAAAAACGTCATCACGCCCTACAAGGATGGCCAACTCCCATTTTATTATAGTTTCTAGATTTAACCTCAAGAAGGCAGGAGGCAACAGTTTCCCTGTGCAGGCCGCCCGACTCTGGAATGCCCTCCCCACCCATCTGCGAATTGATCAGACATTCCAAAACTTCATAGAAAAGGCTAAACAATGGCTAGTCTTGAATGATATCCAACTCGCTGTTCTTCCCTCAGCTCTCCTCTACTGTTGCCATACCGGTCCCATTGCACGTACTGTATTTATTCTCCATGTATATATATGTTTCTATGTCCACAATTTAAGCATCTGGTTCTATATTTTATGCTACTGTTATTGTCTGTGTTATTGAAGTGCCGTTTCAGGTGCCATTTATTCCTGTATGTATTCGTAACTTGTGAAACTTTGCATAATGCGCCCAGATACATAAGGGTACGGTATGTTATATAAATAATTAAAACAAACAAACAATGGGGAATCTTCAGCACAATTACTGCCGGCAGTAGCCATTAAATTCTGTGGTAACGGGCTACCGCCGCATTTAAGGGTCCGCCCAATCATGAATATGGCGTGTTTACCCCAGAATTTTGTACATACTCCTATGAAAGTTATCACTGCTTCTTGTGTTTCTTCGTGGTTCAACTATTGCTGGTTCTGTCAATAAAACACAAACAACGGGTTGAAGAAAATGTTTACCCCCCCAGGGAAAAGGATATTGCTGGCTAGTTTTATAATTGTTGTGGCATTGGGTGAGCAGGTAGTCGTGGCTCTTCTACAATGGGTGTTAATGTGCTGGAACTGCCCATTTTGAAGCAACCTAGCAAAGAGTAGGCGGATATGTCTTAAAGCAGCAACGCCGAGAAGTCTACTCACTAAAGTGCCAGGATCACCCAGCACAGTGTGTATAGATAAGACATACTGCACCTGCCTATGTGTGGTGGACAAATGCTTGGCCAGACATGCATGAATACTTGCACCTGCCAAACTGGAAAAGGCCTGATGGACACTGACTTCACTGCTCAAGCATCCCCAAGGACCATACCTGCACATGCTGCAGCCCAGGACTTGGAGATGAAAGAGTTTGGATAAATGAAAGTGGTGTGATTGCTTGATGATATACTGCAATTATTGCTACCCTGTACAAAAATACCTAAGAAAATTGTAGAATAGCTCTCGGGGCAGGAAGCGCAGCCAATCAGGTTCTGTGGATCGCGGACTGAAACCTCTGATCTTAACCCGCGTTCCACAGAACCTGCAGCTTGCCTCCTCTCCCGCGGGCCGCCATCTACCCCTCATCCTCCCATTTTTTTCCATTTCCCATCGCCCCTTCTCTGCCCCACTTACCTTATTGTTGCGGCAGCGGCACCTACTGCCGCCGCAGCAGCTTCCCTCCTCCTCCTTTTTCTGGCTGCCCTGGTAATAGAATAGGGGCTCTGTTCAGATCCACGCCTTCTACAACTGTGGTGGCCATTTTGGATAAGTATTTTCATTCATTGAACTGGATGCGTGCAGTGTCCCGTTCAATAAATTAAAATACTTTTATTCTTAGAACCCCGGGTTACCAAAGCAGTAAGCCAGGTCGCTAATGGCATTAACACCCCGTTTAAGGCTGGAACGGGGGTAACAGTCCAAAGCCCACATTAACTTGGGCTGCCGCGCTGTTACCCCACGTTCCAGCCCTTGGAACAGTGTATTAATGCCACATTAGGCCACACTCGTCAAATATAGAAATATAACCAAATGGCTATTTTCTCCAGGCAAATCAGATGGAGATGGGCCTCCAGCTGGGACCACAATCTGTCACTCCTGGGCTGATCTGTTCATTTATGCCATCCACCATTCCGATCCCAAACATGTATTGATGCAGCATTACAGACATAAATCCCATACAGGCTGCATTTCATCTGATCTGTTCGAACGTAAAAACAGGATCTGATCCTTGCCAGAGGGAGAAGGAAAAGGAATCACCTGATGATCAAGCAAGCAAACCCAACAATCAAACAGAGACAGTGGGCCTCATTACGACAGTGCCGGTAAGCCTACTGGCACCGTTGTTACCGGACCAGCACACTCCGAGTCTTTGAGCTGCTGCCGTCCCACCTGCCCGGTCTGACCTGGCAGATGGGACGGCAGCCGCTCGCAGACTTTCACGGAAGCATCTGCACCGTTATTAACTGTGCCGGTCCTTCCGTCATCCCCATTCCCATTGAGTCCCATGGGACTAATGGGAATGGGGATTAACATTTTTCCGGTGCCTGACTTCCAGGAACACAGGGATCGTAATCCCCCCAATGTTTCCATGAAGCCAGGCACTGGCAGAAATCACAAGTACCGGGGGTCAGCCTGATGTTTTTACCAGCACGGCTACCGCTGGACTCATAATGAGGCCAGTGTTTCTTTATTTAGGGCTTGTAGGCAGTGCTGGACTGGCCCACCATTACACCTGGACTTTACCCGGTAGGCCACAGGATGGGAGGGTGCAGGGGGGTTGCTTCGGGCCTTTTCTCCTGCTTGTGTGGGGTTTGTAGGGACAAAAGAACAAATGTGGATATTCTCTGCACTAGACGTGATTACACCCTTTTCCTCTACTTCTTTAGAGTAAAAATAATACCAGGTGCCTCCACACACCAGAAGTCAAAACAGGGTGAGGGTTACTAATATACAGAAGAGCAACATGGATGTGTACCTTTCTGGACAGAACAAGATAACACTTTGTTTCCGGAAGGCAACCCACTCCCAGCATTTCCAGCTTGGAGTGGTCTGAGCAAACTTTCATCGCTGCCATCAATGTCTACTACAATAGCAACTTACCTTTCCTGATTTCCATCCTCAGAGGTTTCCAGAGAGGCAAGCAGAGATGTGTGCAGGACCCCAGTCAGATATGCAAAGCTTTTGGGCAGTCATCTATCTCTCTATATATATAAAATGCTAAGGTATGTTGCCGTACTCATCTGATGCAATTTATCAGTGTTAGTTCACCATCTGCTGTCCAAATGGCAAACTGCACCTCTGTGTGCCATTCCACTTCAACAACACTATCATTTTAACAAACAGAATGAGCACGGTTCTATGCGATCACCTTCACCTTCTGCTATCGCAAACGTTCAGAATAATTTCAAGTTACTTATTTCCAACCCCACTTCACTTCACACAGGGCATGGCGGTTCCAGAATCAATGAATAGTTAACTGCTGAAGATCATCGCTTCAGTCTCTAAAGAGCAAAATGCTGTAGGACGAATGCCTCCTCAAGAGCTAGAACTGAAAGTAGGTGCTGTAATTATGAGCTGTAATTATGCTATTACACAATCTTATGCCATTACGGGGTCTCTGCAATGGACACTCTGCAATGGAACAAGATTGACAATTATGCATCTACAAAGACACATCATAGAGGATCGTGTAACCAACAGATTAAACTTAGATACTGTTCTTATACAGCGCATACCTTTCATTCCATCTGCGACAAATATGCCTTTCAGATTCAAAAGAACACACTTTCTTATACGTTTAGCCTTTTCAATTACTATTAATAAGTCACAGGGGCAGATGTTGGACAGAATCTGCCGATAGCTTCTGAAACCTGTATTCAGTCACGGGCATCTCTATATGTTGCTCTCTCAAGAGTTTGATCATTCGGCTCATTAAGTGCTGTATCCGAGAATAACGCCATTTTTTCTTGTGTTTGCAATGAAATATATGAGTGAATAAATAAATAAAAGTGCAATGATATTTAATTCATAATATCTAAGATATGCTAGAACTGCGTATGTTATGTCGGGTACAGCTGGCATGATTAGAAATCACAAACTATGAAAACATGATTATAAGGAATGGAAACATCATTTTGGCTTCAGACCTATAATTAGATTTCACATAAACTAGACAATCTACAAACCTATACAATTCCTACAAGGCAACACAGAATAGAATACAAACAATAGAGCAAGCAACACAACATGCAACGATTACATTTGTATTCACATCGACAGGGTCGGTGTAGTTCAATAAAATAAAGACGAAAAAACAAACAACGGAATATGAAGATGAATTATGCAGTAGCAACTTACATTAGAGATGCAGTGAGAATTAGAGCCAAGAATAAACCCTATTATTTTATTTTGTTTACCTGGATATGCCCTTTATGACAAATATTTGTATTCCTCAACTCTACAGTGAAAGTAAATGTTTTTAATGTAGTTTTATTTTAAAGATATGAAGGGTGTAATTTTACTGTAGATTCTGCTTTTGCACTTTGGGAACATGTTTGTACTCTTGAAAAGTGGAATTCAATAACTTTGTATTGTGTGATTTTCAACGGTGAAAAATAAATGCACGTATTTTATAACTACTGCATGCTGCAACAGTGACACTGCATAAGACACTTATGGAGGTGTCCTCAGAACCCAGGCAAGTGAATGATACACTCATGCTTTCTGTGTGCACCACCAGTAGACCCACGAGTGGAGAACAAGCCCGGGAAGAAGAAATATATTCGACCATCACAGAGCAAGCTAAATATTAAGTAGATTTGTTGTATCTAAGGTTGACTGGAGGCAGAATGTAAGTTCATCCAAGTTCCACTTTATTAAGTTGACACAGGCAGGTAACAATATCGAGTGGCTGCTGGGACCCAGGGCGATCAGTTCCCCAGGGAAGATCCTCACTGGCACACACCACCCAGGCAGGCTGGCACCAATTACCTCAGCTGAAACCTACATTCACACACAAACATTCCATCCACACAGGAACATGTCTCGCTGACATCACTCACTCAGATGCAGTGTGTGTGTGTGTGTGTGTGTGTGTGTGTGTGTGTGTGTGTGTGTGTGTGTGTGTGTGTGTGTGTGTGTGTGTAAAACTTTGAATGTGCAGTGTGTATGTGCGTCAATGCTTGGTTCATGAGAAAGTGTGTGGCACAATTTGGCATGTGGTTGGAGTTATCTGTCTGCCCACTACACTATCCCAACCATATCATGTTTAGCGATTGTGTGTGGTGAGTGACCATGGCACTGCTTAACAGATGCTTTGAGTGGGGATAATTGTACAAGGCCTTGGTATATATTGTGGGGCCATTGTAAAAGTGATGGGACATTGTTGAAAGTGGCATGGCAAATTTTGGGGGGCAATGTAAAAATAGACATGGGGACTATTTTTTTCAGGGCAATGTCTAATGTGAAACTGAGAATTGCTATTGGGAAGTTTTCTGTGGGAATGGGAAACTGCATGGTTAAATTCTGTTTAACTGGCACATGGCAACTTTTAGCATGCCCTTCCAAGGGAGCAATGCAAAACTGGCATAGTGCAGTCATTTTGTGAGGCGGCTTTCAGAAGGCAAGGTGAAGCTATAATACCCATTGTTTGCGACCATATCAAACTTTTGCAGTGACTTTCTGTTTGCAACCTAAAACTGGCATAGAGCAAATGTGTGGTAGAAAGGTAAAACTTGCACAGTATTGTCCGGGATGTCTCCCGGTCCCCGCTTGTTCAATGTGATAATGTCCCTGCAAACCACAGCCATTTTTTGGCAACATTTTTGTCAGACGACATTTTTGCACGGACATTATCACACAGAACTGAAAGAAGTTAGTGATAGTGTGCTGATAATCATCAAGAACACACCCAAAGCTCCTCTCCCCAAACTTTACTCCCTCCTTCTTTGAATATATCTCTATCCAAATTCTTGCTCCCACCAAAGTCATTACTGTTAGCTACCTCTCACTCAGAAGCCTCAAGCTCCTCTTTTCTGATCTTGACATAATAGTCAAATCTAGACAAGTTGATGCTCCTGCCATCATGATCGTGAACCTGATCCCCAAACCTCTTATTTCAACTACTGTACTATCTCTGCTGACCGCTCACCCTCACACCACTCATCCATCCATGTCATTATGTCCATTCTGACCTTCCCCCTCATCGATCACTGTCATCGATCACTGAAAGAAAATGTAAGCCAGACTATTTAGGCCCCTATCTAAACCAAGTCAGAACCTCACTCCCCGCCCTCTCCAACTCCTTTTGCCCATTTTATTAACAATATTTTCACTGGCTTCAGTACTGCACTGGTCAGCACTCTTTGACTAGGATCACCCAGCCCACTCCTTCTCCTCCAGCCACCTTGTCGTCAACCATAGAGCACCTCCATCCAGCAGCTGAGCACTACCATGCATGTCTGCTGGGGCAAGCATGCTCCCACCTCTTCCTTCTCTTTCCTTGCCCTCACTATCACTCGACTTAGCCTAATCCTGCTAATACATTGATCCCATATCCTCATACCCCTCAAAACGCTGCATGATGCTACAACGCCAAGTATCTCCTCGAAGAACGACTCCACTCCTTATTCTTACAATTTTTGCTTCCTGCCTCTCCACAGTAACTAAAATACCTTGCCCCATGTCCATACTTTTTTTTCAACACCACGCTTTTCTCTTCCTCAATTCAATACCACCACCTATACTTAGCCACAGTGTATCTCCTACAACAATACTAAAATTGCTTTGCTGGCTCATACCCATTCTATTCTCAGCCAAATAAATCTGCCATCCTTTCGCCATTCATTCCAAGGACAATGAAAGAGCTTGCTCCTGACACCCGCGAACAAACCCTCTCTCTGCAAAACTGTCTTTCTTCTCCGCCACCACTCTAAGGACCCTGAGAGAGTTGTCTTCAACCTTATCATCAACTTGCTTGTGTTACCTGCATTATGGTAGCTCCTCCAATCTGTATTTGAGAGTAAACTTTTCACTAGAAATGTCTCAGCCATGTCTCCAACATTCTGAGCATGCTCAACACTCTCCCCTCTCCTACAATGTTATTCTATTTGATCTCTCTGTCGCCTTTAACACCAAGGATCATCACTCCCTCCTCCAATTCTTTACGCCTTCAGATTTAAGGAGCCATACTTCACTGGGGGCAGCTCTCTGATAAATTCCCTCCCCCACACTACTACTAGTGGAAGTGCAAAAAGGATCTGTTCTGGGCTCATGACTGTGCTCCCTTGACCCCTCCTCCCTGGGAAAACTGATTACACTGATTGGCTTCCACTTCTACAACTTTGTTCATCACACACAGATTTCTTCCCGGATATCTTGGAATGCATAAACACCTGCCTCCCCATTATCTGTTGCAGGATATCTCTACACTGCTGAATGCTCAATTGCTCCAAGGTGGAAGTCAACTTTCTCCAATGCCTCCAATGCTAACCCCACTCTCCCATCCTCCATCTTCTTTCCTCCTGACCTCTACTCTCTATCACCCACGGCTTTCAAATCCTGGGTCAACAGTGATGATGTTATCGCAATCATTTCATCATGGCCACTGCCGCCGCAGATAGGATCAAACATCTATACATCAGAAAAGTCTACTCACACGTCTCTCACTGTGAAGACTGGAGGGGGGTTATCTATACTTCTGCCCTCTATATGGCAGAGTAGAAGCACAGAGCACCCCAGCCAATGTTCTCTATGCGGTAGCAATGGATGAGCAACCAAGGCTTAAGCTCTCAGGAGGTGCTGCAGGCTGGTTCTTGAGTACAGCATAGTTCCCAAGCCCCCACAAAGGAATGTCCCCACACTATGTTATGTGCTAACATATTTCTTTATATACAAATAAGGTTCAATATATATACAATTAATAACACACTTTGTACTTTGGCAAAACTAATATGGCAAATATATACAATGTCTATGTAGTACCACTCCTAGCTATTGACTCTTTTAAAATGCACCAACTGCTGACAGTTTCTAATGGCATACAAATCAAACAGTAATGTGTATCAGCATATGACATAGGAAGGAAAGCAAGTTGGGTTAAACAATGGCAGAATAGTACTTTAGCTACTAAGACACAGTTCTTTGTGAGTATCCGCCCAACTGGGCAACCTGAAATAAAGTGTATTAACAAGCCCAGTCCCTTTATGTTTAAATAGTCTTGTTTCCTGGTCTAAAATGTTCCACTACCCCAATGTACCTAAGTTTAGCAGTTTCGTCGATGGCTCATCAACGGGTTCCTCGTGAGTGGACTCACTTTAAAGCAGGGGCTACTGTCGTTGAGATGACGTGAAGAAAATTTGAAGTACGTTGTCAGGATTGTGGCTTTTGAATTTTGCGGTACTCGTCGACGATCGATCGTGGACGTCCTGCGTAGACAAGCCGTGCGGTACACCTCGATTACAGAGTTTGGTGCCGAAAAGAGGACTCTGTGACGAGCGTGGGCCCAGCAGCTGGCGTCGGGTGTCAGCGTTGGCATCAACGGTCGGGACTCAACCACGGCTGGATCTTCACTCATGGGCGTCTTTGTGGACTTCAGGTGGCGGGAAACACACCAGTGGATTCTCCTTGGTCGCTGGCGACCTCGACTTTCTGTGGTGGGAAAAAGCACCCTTGGTTTAAATGTTTTTAGGCAATGGTGGACTTCGACAGCCTCAATGTCCTAGTGCTTTACTTCAATGCTTCTCGGCGGACCCAGTCTCCGGACAACAGCTTTTGGGACTGACTTCCAGGGTGCCTTGATGAAGATCAGCTTCTGTACGATGTTCCCTCGTAGCTCAGGGAGAGGTTTCCTATACAGGTCCTCTCTCGGATCAGTCCTTGACAGACACTGCTGTTTTCAGATGTCATCAACGGTGAGCAGCAGCAAACCTTCTTCTTCCAGCTGGGCTTCAAGGATAAACATCTTCAAGTTTCAACTTCAGCTTCTGAACAATTTTTGTAAGCGAGAGGTCCCCAGATATACAGATCCTTCCCTCATTCAAACTGCTGAGCCACACTCAGTCGGCCAATCAGTCAGAAGGGCATTCATGCAGGCGACAGCCAATCAGAGTCACAGTGCATTCAGGACATTCACTTCCACCCAGACACCCATAACAAGGAATGTGGTTTGGGGCAAGCACCCAGCCTTTCAGCACACCACACTGCATTCATGTCCAGTTTCAGGCATGGCTGTCTCATTCTTTGTGTCACACAAACAGATACCAGACACCCATAACATAACGTTCACATTGTGTATATTGGTCACACACTCCATTCACACAGGTCCCACTCTAAGGGTGTAACCACAACATACAGTCAATGGGAAGGCCAGCTAGTCTGGCCTGGACTTCCCCATAATACCATATATGGTTCTTCCACCCAACAGCCAGTCATGAGAAGGGACAGAGTCAGGGCTTCCAAGGTCTTTGGGAAAACAAGGTAACAGGCAATAGTTTGCAAGAGGCCACAGGGGCCATATTGTCTCCTACAAGGAATCCACTGATTCCTATAGAAGGGCCTGGATATCCCAAAATGGAGGATACTCAGAGCACCTGTAAAATTCAGCATGGAGCTTCTACCAGCCATACCCTGCTATGTGGGCCACACACATGTGCCCAAAAATCCCCAAAATATACACTAGGTGTACAGGGTTGTAGCCCCACCCATGGGTGCCATAAGGATATCCCTGTTCACCACAACCAAAAAGAGGAAGTGTTGCACTGCCAGGAGTCCCACATAGACTCCTGTGCAGAAACCAACACAGAACACACATGATAAGGCCCTGTCCCTCCAATGCATATCCAGCATCACACCCACCACTCGGCAAATACTCTAATTTATATCCTGATCTTCAGAAAACCTAATTACTGTTCTAGTTTTAAAAATGGTTTGCACCAAGCCCTTTTCGGTTGAAAGTCCAGCCTCTGAAAGGCTTATTTATTGACAGACTTGTGTTATTTTATACATTATTTTTTATACAAGAGTTTATTCGTTTTTAAATCAGGTTATGGGTACAGTTGTGCCAACATTACTCCCTTTCAGAGGCACGTGCTATTGTTTCACTCTTTCTTGGGCTTTCTCAAGGCACATAGACATACAGTTCTACTCATGTACAGTTGTTGCTTTTGCAAATGTGAGTTTTTCTTTAGTCATATACAATGCCTAATAGTTATTGCCCCTTTGTATACATGTGCTTTAACATTGGGCAATAACTAATAGGAATTGTATATGAGTAAAGAAAAACTCACATTTGCAAAAGCAACAACTGTTTGGATTTTTACACAAACGTTTTCAGCACCATTGGAGCTAATTATTTAGTATATTTTCTGGATGTAAGAAAACCGGCACCACAAACCACATTAAGTTGTTTTCCGCTCTCTTGTGAAATTCCCCAGGAAAATAAAAGGCTCACAGTGGAGGATTGGGAGCATGTTCTGCTAAATGCAAAATGCGCTATTATTTTTTTTAATCTCTCTGAAATAGAGCAAACACCTTATTACTGTGATAATTGCTGTGGCAAGATATTTAGCTAGAGGGTCTGTGCAGTTATATTGAAAGTAATTGTCAAGTAGTTTCAATAACTATGATTTCTTAGCAATAAGAGAGCCCCTGGCTTTTCATGCAATCCCTATATCAAATCAAATTAAATAATTGCGTAGAATCTATTTGATTTGGGTTAGATTTTATATTACCAGTTCCAAAAGAACGATTATGCAACCCAATATAATTTACTCAAGCCCAGTGACTCAAGCACAGTGACTCAAGCACAGTGACTCGACGACAGTGACTCGAGCACTGTGACTATCAGTGCAAAGAAGTTTTAAGAAAGGATTTTTGCGATATCAACAATAACTAATGAAAAGGACGCCTCCAGTTCAGAATACAGCAAATCATTTTTTTTTTAAAGTAAGAACTGTAATATCAGAGTATATGCGTGCCAACATTTTGCTCCGGCACCACTATGACATGTTTAATATTGAATGGCCACAGACAAGAGGGACATGAACATCCCTCTTCAAGGTATTTCGGTTTCTGGTCTAAGTTGTCCGACTTTCCTATCTATCTTCTCACCAGTGCATATACAGACTCCTTCCCTCGGGCCGTGCGGTCACTACCACTGTGATGGAGCAACGCAAGTCAACACTATCTAATTCTCATAAACAAAAAAAACGTTGCTAATTGACCCATCCATTTTGGCTCATAGCCAAGCTTAAAACATCATAAGATCATGAGTATAAAACTAAACAATCCAACCACATGGCACGATTCCAACCTAAGGGAAAGAAAGCTGGTACACAAATCTAAATTCTGCAGTGTGGCAGGGGAGCCCCTGGTTACCAACACACATTCTATTTGCAAATTCTTGATTGCTACTAACTTCAAATACGGTCTATGTTCTTATCTTCCACCCTCCTAATAGAGGGGGCCATTTTGGGTGGCTATCAAGTCTTCAATCGATCATTCATACAATCCTTTTCTATTCCTTGGTAGTAGTAGAGGTTGGCGTGCCCCGAGCGTCCAGTCTGGAATGCCAATCACCATGCTGTGCATTCTAATTGAGGCCTTCTCTTTCCATAATTAATGTAGGGTGAGCACCTGTGTGTCATGTAAGAAATGGTATTTTGGGTGTGTGATCCACAGCGATGCCTATGAGAACTCAATAAAAGGAAAAGCCAACGTAGTCTTGGCAACAATAAGGAGACTCGGGTGAAAAACAGAAAGCCTGTAAGGGTAAAAGAAAACAGGACTGCATAATAATGAGTAGACACAGGTCAGAAGGTCACTATCATCACTTAACCCTCCGGAGATGAGGGTACCACATTTTTAGATCTTAAATGAGGGTCTTTATTCATGTGCCCGATGCCCTTAAGTTGCAGGCAAAAATGTACGTTTCTTTTTCTTGCGGTGCTAAATAAGAGAAGGCAATGTGTCCCCTTTTTGATTTCATGTATGTGCTCTGTCATCAGAAACTTTACTTTCTCTCACGCCCTTTCTAATTGGTCGAGTTCTTTTCGAATCATTTCCAATGAGCTAAATTGCTTTGAAGCGGATCCAATTGGCCCCATTGTCCATGCATGTAACATGTGTGTCCTTTATGTCTAGGGACTGCCTGGGCAAGTAATGAGAGTAAAGTGCCCAGCCCCATTTATGCCTTGATGTCTTTGCTGATCTAGAGAGAGCCAATATGTTCAGGAAGGATGTTAAGGCTGTTCTCTGCTAGCTTTCTGTCCAAGTACCACCTCTACTCACTAAATCATCAGCTGAAGAAAACAAGCCATACAGGTGAAAAGGTCTCCAGGCCTGGGCACGAATTCCAGGGCCTCAAACCAACTGGCCACAATGTGAACCCTGAAGCAAGCACATTTTAACTTGTTGACATGGTGCTTCAAAACAGTCAAGCCCCTTCTTGCCTCCCGTGTACTCATTGGGTGGAAGCTTTCTGAAATTGACAAGCCTGCATCACACCAAGGGATGCCCTCGAGCTTGGATTTGCTCCCCTCCCACGACCTTTAGTTCAGCAGTTCACACATGGCTGTTCTCTTCCAGCTATGCATTCTTCTTTGAAGTGTCATATTGCAAAGTTATTGTTATTTGGCTTCCACGATTGAGGTCATTGATATGCAGAATATAACTAGATGCTCATGGACTGAATGAGCCTATAGTCGGGTTTATAGACATGTGTCACAGTGGCCCAACCTCCCAATATAAGACAGATGGTCGAGGTGCTTAGCATGACAGGGTTGCCTCACATATAAAGTTAAATTTAGTTGAACACGGGAGGTCATTCCAAAATCCGTCTGGTCTCATCTCAACGCAGTCCTCATTGTTTTTGTCATTATTGGGTTCCCCTTTATTCCAGTTGCTGCAAAAATCAGAAATTCAAGTGAGTTATTTTCCTAATCGTCTCATCCCAAGCATGCAAATCTAAACGGTAAACACTTCTTTAGAACTTGATGCTGAAAAAGATACTTTACTTAGAACGGCAATAATAAAATTGATATCACCATTTTATGTAGCGCTTCATGCCAGATGCGCCCACTTCTAAGTGCTGCAATGGTAGGTGCTAATAATTCCCTATTTAAAGGGGCATCATCACAAGTTAGGCGGTATCCCGGCTGTAATACCGTCTGACTGTAATAACGTTATCATCCACCTGTCCGGCGGTATTGGGCGTCAACAGTAAATCCCCATTGGGTCCATTGAATCCAAAGGGGCATTTTCCGGCACTAATACAGTGGGCTAATACAGCCGAGGTATTACCAGCGAAAAAAGGGCGCTAAGGGTCTAATCACTAGATGGGCGGTATCCCGTCTGTCATACCCCCAACTATACTAGTGGTAGCGCCAAACCCATGATCCGGCTGTAATAACGCCGGCTGGGTTGGCGCTAACGCTAGTATAGTCCATTGTAGAACCCAATGGGGAATCTTCGGCCCTACTCGTGATCAGGCGCTAAATGGAATTTTCACCTCCAGAAAAAAGCTTGAGGTAAAACAGTCCATTTAGCGCCCAACTCGTCATAGGGCCAGACCTTAAATGTGGCAGTAATACCATTACCACTGCATTTAAGGATCCGCCCAATCATGAGTATGGTCTGTTTACCCCCAGCTCAGAGCTGGGGCTAAACAAGCCTTAGAATTGCTGAT
This sequence comes from Ambystoma mexicanum, assembly GCF_040938575.1. Classification (NCBI taxonomy): domain Eukaryota; kingdom Metazoa; phylum Chordata; class Amphibia; order Caudata; family Ambystomatidae; genus Ambystoma; species Ambystoma mexicanum. The sequence continues at coordinate 1,130,570,611 of NC_090926.1, forward strand.
TTTCGGTGCAATTACTGTGTGGTAATACTGCTAGCGGTAATTGCACCAAAAATTACCCATCGGGTCCAATGGAAGCAATGGGGAATTGGGAATAATGTTTACTGCCCAACCGGTAATCCGGGGGTAATACCACCACATGGGTGGGTGGAAACGCAAATAAAGATGTGCAGTATCCCAATCGGGATACCACCCAACTCATGATGAGGCCCTAAGTCTTAAGGGCCGTATGACGAGTTGGGCGGTATCTCGGCAGTAGCACTGCCGGGATAACGCCCAGCACTAATAGTGCTACCGCAACTCGGTCCGGCGCAAGTTGTGCCGGATCACGAGTTGCGGGACGGCGGTAAATCTTATTTCCCACTGGGTCCATAGGACTCAATGTGGTTTGGGAGCGCTATTGCCGGTAATTGCACCGGCGGTAATAGCGCCGAAAATTGCTGAAACTGTCCCCAAAAAATTTTCATTTTCCACCCAACTCATGATTTGGCCAGCCCTTAAATGCAGCGGTAATACCGCCGCATTTAAGGGCTGAGGCCAAACTCGCGATGAGGCCCTAATGGCTAAAAGTCAGCCATGCTGGCATCTAAAATTGCATAGCGTTTAACTCAATTCGCTGTACAGGGCTTTCGCAAGGCCATCAAGACTAGTCTCTTCAAATAATGTGCCTGTTTTCTGTTTCGCTACCCTGGACCTATGTATCTGTAACTCTGTATGTATATTCTAAGAACTCCTCTGGGATGGCTTTTTTGTAACCCTTAATCAAGCCTTCTTATGTACCACTTATCAGCGCCTCTATGCCTTAGGGCTGCAGTGCGCTTTACAAATGTAAAAAATAAAATAAAAAAAATAAAGGGATGGGGTGCGGAGGTGTGCATTGGTGTTTAGGAAAATAGTGGGGTTTCCTGACAGACTACTGGCTCCAAAAGGTCAATATGGCTGGCTTGGAAAGGGAGGGAGTGTTGGGCTTCTTGTTCTATGCCTTCAAGACAAATCCAGATGCATGCCTATTGAGCTTATACTCACCTGAATGTGAGGGGAGTGCCATCCCCCCAGTGCCACTTCCCCTCAGTATCGATATCTGTCAAACTGATCCAGTACCCCTTAGAACCTGTGTGTTGGATCAAGAAATTCTAGGAGAAGAACAGATGGCAAAATATTAGCATCCAGTGGGAGAAGGTCATTATTCTCATATACAAATAAAACATGTACTGGCACAGTGCACTGTGCTGCTATATGGGTTTCCAATCTCCCCACCTCACACACTGCCACAAATTCCTTCTTTGACACAGGCACTTTGATATAGTAGTTTGAAGGGGAAGCCCCCAGCATGCATTTGGAAAATAAGAGAAGAAATTGCTACTGCCAAAGCATTCCCTCCATGGCTTAATGGCCAGAAAAATCGTTAAGGAGGTTTGGAAAGTCTTACACTAATACTTTGGACAAGACTGGAGGCCTCCATTACATCATAAATGGCACAGGGCCTCATCGCGAATTTGGCGGTATCTCGACTGAGACACCGGCCAACTTTATTTGCATTACCACCCATCCATCCGGTGGTATTCCCGCCAGATCACAGGTTGAGCATTTAACGTAATTCAATGGAGAATTTTCGGTGCAATTAACGCTGGCGGTATTACTGTGCGGCAATTGCACCGAAATTCAGCATTTTTCTGGCAGGCTTACCCCCAGCTCTGAGCTGGGGTGAACATGCCATACTCATGTTTGGGCGGACCCTTAAATGCAGTGGTAATAGCGTTACCGTCACATTTAATGGCTAGCGCCCAACTCGTGATGAGGCCCACAATGTGATAGTCAAATCAGATGTGATTTCAAAGACCATTTTCATTGTCCGTTTTGGATAAGCTGCACAAACAATGGAATCTTTAAGAACTTTCTGTCCATTTTGTGGGGGAGAATGAAGCCATCAAATGCCCCCCCCCGAATGCCCTTGCAAACCTGCAATACGTACATTTGTGAATGATCAACTCACCTCGACAACCAATATGCCTTACCGCTTTACTCTGCAATCTGTTTTACCGCTACCCAGCATATGCTCACAGTAGATATAAGTGCATTGTGTTTTTGAATATTATAGAAAGTTATTTTTAATTTCTTGCAATGGCAAGGACCAACCCCTGTCTGCTTAATATCTCCTGCCATCCAGCCCACTTTCATAGGTTCCTCCTTAATGTTACGGGGACAGTGTCGGGCCAGATGACCCTTTTCTCCACAGAAGAAACAGGTTATAGTTGTACTAGTAGAGACGCTACTCCTATCTGGTTTCTCAGCGGTCTTCTCCTGGAGAAAGGGAAACTTCCTTTCCAGTATCCTTTCATCCTCTTTAGGAGTACATTTGGAAAGTTTATCAGATTTGGTCATTAGGTCATTAAGGGGGCAAAGGGCACTAACCTTATCTCCCTCTTATTCTCCCCCTCTCTATGTAGATTTCTTAGCTGTTTGGCCGCCGCAGCATAGGCTAGCGCTGTATTGACAGCGATGATCAAGCTCGGTTTACTGTGTTGAAGTACATCCCGGTGTAAAAAAGTTGGGAGCCTGTTAAGTAACTGCTCTAAGGCTAATGCCCCTATAACCTTTTTTCCCAACCATTGGGAGAGGGTATTCTGTATGAGGGCTCCTAGTTCTAATGGTGCTTCATTGGGGCCCATCCGAATCTCCCAAAATGTGCTTCCCTTCAGTTTAGCCAACCCGATGTAGTAACCCCTGTTTAATCTTGGCAAGCGAGGTAGTACCTTAGTGATTTAGGGTCAGATAGGATGCTTGTATCCCTCCCTTTAAGAGGAGATCAAAGTAACAACTGTTTCATTCATCGGTCCAAGGAAACTGTTTGGCCAGTGTTTCAAAGTTAAGAAGAACATTCCCAAGACCTTCTCCCTCCCAGTAGGACTGGAGTGCACCATGTGGAACTTTTGGCTGAAGTTGAGTGGTGACTAGCCTATGCTACCCTTCCTGGAAGCATTGGTCTGCCTGAATTTGATATTCTATCAGGTGCTGCAATAATGCCTCCATTTGATATTGATAGGACAGGTCACCCATTGGGTGAAGGAGAATTAAAGGGAGTAGGTAGTGGGTTTGCCACCCCTCCTTTTTATTTATGTTTCAGTGGGTTCCCCCAACTTATATAGCAGTTGGGCAAGATCCCATTCAATTCTTAGGCGACAAGGAATGAAGAGACGGACCAAGTGGTACCATAGTGGTTACTATTGACGTTCATGAAAAGAAAACCAAACCTATCTATTCCTAGGATTCCCCTACCTAAACGAAAGAACCTCAGCTGCTTGTCAGGAAGTATGTTTGAGTCGAAAGAAAAAGGCACTGTACCGGTCACAAAGGCTCCTACTCTATTCCTTATTCCTGTAACTACAAGAAAACGCCATAAAGTCCAGCTACTGTTCGTAACCCAGGAGAATGACTACATTCACCTGGATACAAAGCGTCCAAAAGCCTCTCAGGTTGTTCAAAGCAAAGGTTCTATAAAGGTTCTGGGTTCTCTGTAACCCAACAGAAATCACATAAAGTTCTCATAGGGCTAGGTAAATGATTCCCTTCTCCTAGCTGGTTACCAAATGTCTTTCACAGTTTTTCATAAGATTTGTAGCTCCATTATGGAGGTTTTCACAATCTCTGGGTTCAGCACATCTTTTGATCCACCCCCACTGGGACGATGATGCTGTCCCTGGAGTCTCTCTTGACTTTCCAGCACCACACTTTCTTTGGAAATGGCTAGGGACTGTATCACAAAATGTTTTACTGTTTCTCTATGTCTTTAGGGCTAAACAGTCAAGGATTCTCGATTCACATGGCTTTTCAAGTGACATAAAGGTTACGACTATGGTTTTTCTTCTTACCTTGAGGCAGGCAAAGTTAAGGTCACACACTGACGAGACAGGACTCTTGGCAAGATCTGGTGTTGACCAATCAACAATGTGTAACAGACTGATGACAGAAATGAATTGGGGTTTGGCTCGATGGATTAGCCCTAGATGGTTCTGTTGGTGTGCTCTGGAGGACCTCTATGACTACCCTCCTGAGAACTATGCTCTTGTCGATGATCCTCCCGAAGACGGATTTACGTATTTTGGTTTCTTCAGATTGTACTCGAGAAGGCAACCCATTGAATACGTTTTAAGAGGCGTCTGGTTTCTGGAGCCGTACTGGCAGTGTCATGAACCATCGGACGCGTCCTTTTGGACTTCCTGGTCCCTGACACGTAGGGGCTTCCACTCAGCAGTTCTCCCAACATGGCCGTCGAACACGGAATGCTGTTTACCAGCTTCTGCGTCGGACGCAGCACGTTCTATAAAGAAGCCACGCACCCGCGGCCCCGCACGTCTCAACGCTACCGCTTGCAGTAGCTAGACGTGCGCTATCGTAGTTCGCTCTCGCCAACTTCTTTGATTCCTGGTTCTTGGGCCCTAATTTTCCTTCTCATTCATCTCCTTCCTCTTTGTTACCTCTTGCATCCTGGATCTCTGTGTACCCGTCTCCCAAGTACACGCTTCATCGGTTCCCAGGACTTCCCAGACATTCTGAACGTTCCAGGAGTCGGATTGCCGAATGCACGCTGGAACCCGAGGACGTACGCACAAGGTTATACAAGACCCGAAATGTGCACAAGAAGACTCCATCAAAGAACTTCAATAAACAACACAGACAGGTGAGAAGGGGGGAAACCTGTGACAGGCAGAAAATAATCCCAGTGGCCAAGGTGTGGGTTAGCTTGGTTAATTTACTTTCCTAATCTTTGTGTCTATTCATATAACAATTATTTACACCCTCCAGATGTTATTAATGTCCTCTGAGGCTATTTTAAGTTTCACTTGGACTTCTCCCAGACATTTAATATTTCCTGGTGTCGGGAGTCGTCACCAGTTCGGCCTGGGTTTTCGTAATGGTCAATTGCCTTTTGACACTTTTATAAGGGCTCGCTTCTTGTGCCCTGTACACAGCTGGCTGTCAGGAAGCGGACCAGGGGCTCGAGCCTCCTTCCCTGTACAGATCATCTAGCCGCCACCTCTATGGATACTGTGATTTTTTTCCACTCAGGAGATTTGTGGTGCTTGCACAGCCAATCTCCGGAGGGAAAGAAAATTACAAAAAGATGGATCTAGTCCCTTTTCCATTTCTATGGCAGCAGCCAGAGCGGGAGGTGCGGCAGACTCAAGCTCCAGTTCCGCAGGTAAGTATGGAGGGAGGGAGGCCGTGAGGGAGAGGTTTGAGGGATTTGGGGGTGGGATGGTGCTATTATTTGCTATTCATGATTAAATAAGTTAGTGATCTTTTGTCATCTGTCCAGATCAGAAACTAGAGTGTCTGCAGTTGAACTGAGAGTAAATCAAGGAGATATGGCACACACACTCCAAGATGCAGCGTATATGTGGGTGTCGGTAGACAGACCCCTAATAGCTGACGGAAAAACTTAATTTGGAATGGTATTGTATATGCTATTGTTTATTTATAAAGAGCAAGACAAGCAAGTGTTTCAAAGTGCTCACGGAGGGTGGGAACAGGGGAAAAAACAACAGTCGCTCAGAGCCCTTGAAATTCTGACACGATAATAGTCTGCACAGGCAGAGTAAGTGTGTAAAATACATTTTACAGTTTGAGATACAGCAAATAGGTGACGGCGATTCAGCAGTTTTACCAGCGCAATTAACGGGTGAAGACAAGGGAGAACAGACAGACGATCTTCAGTTAAGTTACGTACGGATCGTGCAAGTGCACAACGGTCACAGGGATGGGGAGGTCCAAGTGCACTCGGTCAGTGTAGACTGGGGTAAGTGCAGAGAAAGCCACTCTCTCGGGTTCAATCTCAAGTGCAGTAAGGGTTGGTGTAGGGCCCTGAGGCGTGCCAGGGACCTGTGAGACTCTGAGGTACACAAGGCGGCCAGTCGGCGAGTTGTAAAGAAGAGGAGGGGGAGAAGGAAAGAGCAGAGATAGCAGGGTGGAGGGAGAGAGAAGGAAGAGGAGAAGAGGAAGGTCATGAGGAGTTTACGGAACTTAAGAAGATCAGGCTCAAGACGTAGGGTGGCAGGAAGGCTATTCCAAAGGGAGGCACCTGCTGAGGATAGGAATCTCCCTCCAAATCTCTGCTTGGAGAACCGGCTCACATGCAGAAGGTTGTAGTTAGATGAGCGGAGGGCTCGTGAGGGACAGTATTTAGGTAGGCAGCGTTGCAGGTAGGTAGCTCCCAGGCCTCCAAAAGCCTTGTGGATAATGCAGGGGTCTTGGACCTGATCCTTGCAGCCACTGGAAGCCAGAGAAGGGATTACAGTGCCGGAGAGATGCAGTCCCTGGGCTTGAGGCCAAGGATAAGTCTTGCGGTTCTGTTCTGGAAGAGTTGCAGTAGGCGCAGGTCAGAAGGGAGGTTGAGGAAGAGGCTGTTGCAATAGTCTGGCCTAGAGAGAACCAGGGCTCTGGAGACAGTGAGATGCTGGGGGAAAGTGAGAAAAGGTAGAGTACCTCTGAGGAGGTGTAGCTGATAGACTTTTTGGAGATGTCCGAAATGTGAGAGGAGAAGGACAGAGTGTAGTAAAATATTATCCCAAGGTTTCTTGCCTCGTAAGTGGGTGCAGGCGTAGGGCCAAGGGAGGCCAGCCAGAGTGAAAGTGTGAAAGCGGGTGAAGGGGTCCCAATGCAAACGATTTCAGTCTTACTGGCGTGAAGGCGGAGGTCAGTTGTAGCACACCAGGACTGAATAGCGGACAGTAAGATATGAGCAAGGTGGAGGAGGTGGTTGAGGGTAGCCTGAAAGTAAGATGGTTGTCATCCGCGTAACATTGGAAGTTAGAGGTGAAAGTGGCAATCACACGTGCCAGGGCTATATAGACGTTGAAGAACCAGGGGGATAGATTAGATCCCTGCGTAACGCCACAGGTTCAGAGAGCTATAGTCGAGAGAAAGGCTCTGAGTTTCACCTGGGATCGGCGATCAGGAGACGTGTGATCCGGATGTTGTGGTTAACCGTGTCAAAAGTAGAGGAGAGGTCAAGAAGAATGAGGACAGATGTCGTGATAAGCTGCTAGGCGCTTGCAGTAACCTGCATTTGCACTAACCCACTGAGCTATCTTGTGTGTATTAGAGCCTATTCGAAGCGTGGAGGAAAATGCTGACATCAACCAGGACTCGCGAACTGGGTGAGCCTGCATGCTTGCAAGGGGTTAATTGCGAAGGCCTTTTCTGAAGACATAAAACATCTAGCATTTGCAAGAGGCTCTATGCAGCCCTTGGGGGCCAGGCACAGCTTTGCTCGTCTTCGCTCTGCGAGTCAGGTGCACTGATAAGGCAAGAATGTCTGATCTTTTCAAAACACAGTGCCCGAAGCCTGGGAGCCAAGACTGGCTGTTTCCAGTCTTGTAACTTTCCAAGCAAAAAACATGTTTACTGCCGGGAAGGGAGAGCCTAGAAGCTTCTCGAAGAGCTGACACGTCATGGTGATTGACGTGCAGCTCCTAATAAGAGAACTATACTTGGACCAGGGAAGGGGGACTCATCCTGGGCTGTTGGAAAGACGCGCGTATCAAGAAGAACAGTGCCTGGACGACCAGCTGTGCACTATCAGGGCCGAGACTCCTACCATCACATCCCCGCTCTGGTTGAGGACTGTGGGGGCTTGGCCAGTCCTCCCCGCCTCTTCTGAGGAGTGCCGGGCACCTGTAGCGGCGAGGGTCCTGGGTGTGATCAGATCGTACCTTCATCTACATTTCATTAGGAACGTAAGACCAAATAATTGCATATTCATCTGTGAATGATAATTGACATTATATAGCTTGCACTTTCTATTTCCACATTATTATAAATTGCTGCTTAGTTTTCATTAGCCACTGTAGATAATAAATGCAAGCATCATATATTCTGTGTGATTGGCTTTTTTTCCAGACTGAGATCATCGTGCGTCTTAAACCTTATTTGTGTGGGAAGGTAATTAGGAGTGATTTACTTTGCACAAAGGGCTGGATCCCAGGGAGGTGCGGGTACTGCTTATCACTACATTTGGCGCTGTGAGCAGGGTTTACGAGCACGATGCCATTCTGGAAAAAACATGCAAAAGATGAATGCAATGGGGAAGATAGTGCACTGTGTCACATTCCAGGATGGCCGGCATCAAATGCTTGGTCGGGTGTGGCAGATATTTTGCATCGGTACTCGGCACCGAGGGCATGGGACATGCTTGAAGATGATGTTTCCCCGGCGGTAATTAGTAAGTGCTTGGAGAGTTTACCGCTTGAGAGATGCAGAAGGGAGCTAAAGGCAGCAGGAAACATAGGCTGGTTATTCCTGCAGGCGCTCAGAAAGGTGCATGAGAATGAATTTCTTAAAGATGCGCAGATTCGCAAATTAACAGATGAGATTTCCCTGCTCCAAGAGCAACAAATTATTATGAGAGAGACCCTTGAATCGTCCGTTAAACGGGCTGATCAGATGGAGGACAGGTGTGCCTCTTTAGCTGTGCGTGTAGCCACGCACAAGCGCAGACAACTGCGGGGCAATCCGTCAAAGATAAGGATTTGCGCGCTAATTAGGAAAGATAACTGGGACCCAAATTTATGGTCGGGTGAAGTCAGTGATAGTGAAACTGAGCAAGCATATGACTGGAATGAGTCTGTTGAAATTAGACTTGCTGAATTAAATTGTTCTGATGAAGAGGAGCTGGAATGTGCTCCAAAGAAATGTGTTTATCCAGCGCGGCCGTTAATCACTAACAAGTCAAAAGGCCAAGCTGGCGGTGCAAATATTCAGAATACAAGGATTGTCCGCGATTATACACAGACAGAGCTTTTAGAGATTGCTAAGTTATTTAGACAGAAGCCAGGTGAAGCACTTCTGAGATGGTTCCTTCGCCTCTGGGACACGGGTGCCGATAGTATCTTCTTAACCCCAGAGGAACTGTTAAAGATGGGTTCACTCACTACTAATGTGATGTTGGGACAGATAGTGCGCGGTGCGCTCGGACAGCAAGGTTCTCATTCCTTGTTAAATTGGCTTCAGACTGCCTTAATGACTCTGTATGGGAGTCCAATGGATATGGAAGAGAGTTGGGGCGGTTGGCAATCACTAACTGAAGCAACAGATCAGCTTAGAGAGATGGGTTTGCAGTGAGCACTGTACAGTGCAAATTTTGCAGGGCCTGACATGGAGTTGTTTACAGCTGGCATGCGCGCACGTTTGTTAAGAAATGCACCGAGTCACATGAAGGGCGCATTGCTTTCATTGCTGGGTCCAGCGCAGGGCAAAGCCATTGGTGAAGTGGCACTTCTGTTAGGGCAATTAGAAGGGCTGTATGTGCATAAAGCAGCGCGCCTAGTGGCTGCAAACAATGATTCAGAGAAAAAGCGTGGTAAAAATGTAACATCTAAAGAGAAAGCTGATACTGTCGAGATCACACGCAGACAAATGTGGGTGGACCTGCTAAAAGCAGGAATTCCAAGGGAAGAGATAGATGGTAAACCCACATCTGTGCTGCTTGAGAAATGGAAAAAATTAAAAAGACAGGGATTGGAAAAAACTAAGCCCTCTGCACCCTCTGAAGAGGAGGTGTTGAAGCCCAAAGTGCGAGCAAAAGGTTACCCTGATTTGGCAAAGGACAGGTGGGAGGTCCCAGATCCCATTTTTGATTGAAGGGCTGGCTCTGTCTTTGAGGTACGGTTAATAAAGAGAACTAGTCCCAGAGACAGACGCCCTTTTGTGCCACTTACCTTGTACTTGGATGAGAAAGTAAAACATGTTTTGGCTCTACTAGACACAGGAGCTGAGGTAACCATTCTGAATGGCAATCCCAGTAAATTATCTGGTCCCAGAGTTTTGGTCAATGGTTATGGGGGAGCAGAAACTGTTGCAAAAGCCTTTAATGTAAAAATGTCAATTGGCGAGGGATTGCCTTTCACAGCAAATGTTTTGATTGCAAATATACCGGTGTACATCCTTGGCATGGATGTATTGTTGGGCAAAAGTGTGACTACAGATTTAGGCAAATTTGTTTTTGGCAATTGAAAAATCCATGTGAGAGTTATTAACCCTGTTGTGGTTGGGCATGCCAAATGGTCCCCCTTGCATTTACCTCCTCCTGCTGACCCAGTGTGCGTGAAACAGTACCGGTTGCCAGGAGGACATAAAGAGATTGGTGAAACTATTGAGTCATTGGTGAAAGCTGGCATAATGAGGCCGGCAGTCAGTCCATTCAACTCGCCGATCTGGCCTGTCCACCGTCCGGATGGGACATGGCGTCTGACAATTGATTACCGCATTTTGAACAAGAAGGTGCCGCCCTTAGCTGCGGCGGTGCCAGACATCATCACCCTGATTGAAAACCTTACGAGAGAAGTGGGTGAATGGCATGTGGTCCTTGACCTGGCAAATGCATTAAACTCCATTGATATTGACACTGAATCACAAGACCAATTTGCTATCACTTGGGGAGACAGACAATTTACCTTTACTAAATTGCCCCAGGGGTATGTGCATAGTCCCACTCTGTGTCATGGATTAATTGCCAGAGACTTAAAGATGGTGCAATTGGATAATGTATTTATTGCTCATTACATTGATGACATCATGCTGACCAGTGTTGAGAAAGAACATGTAGAAAACGCTGCTGAAAAGTTGATCACACACATGCAAAATCGGGGGTGGGCCATAAATCCCAAAAAGGTACAGGGGCCTGCTCAAGAGGTGAAATTTCTAGGTGCAATCTGGTCTGGGTCAGTTAAGAAAATTCCTGACCCGGTAATTGATATGGTTCAGCAGATGGCTCCACCAGCAGATAAAAAAGAGGCACAAAGATTCATTGGGTTAATGGGGTTTTGGAGAAATCACATACCTCATTTAAGCCTGATACTGAAACCCATTTACAAAGTCACCAGAAAGAAACATGACTTTACATGGGGCCTAGAGCAACAGACTTCCTTCCAACAGGCTAAAGACGCATTGCAAAATTACATCACGCTGGGGCCCCTGACAAAAACTGATCCTTTTGAATTGGAGATTCTTGTCTACAATGACGTGGCTGTGTGGAGCTTGTGGCAAAAGCAAGGACAGAAAAGAGTGCCACAGGGGTTCTGGTCAAGGAAACTCACAGATCCTATGACAAGATACACTCCGCTTGAGAAACAAGTTGCTGCAGTGTACTGGGCTCTAGTTGAAACTGAAACAATCACAGGCGAGCAACCAGTGACAATTTGCACAGAAATTCCAATCATGGGCTGGGTGCATGACACTGCTGCAAATGGGAAAAGTGGCAGAGCACAAGACGCCACTCATGTCAAATGGAAATGGTATTTACAGCAAAGTGCGAAAGCTGGCCGCACAGGGGTTTCCAGACTGCAAGAACAAATGCTGGAGGCGGTAGATCTGGAAGCGATGCCTGAACCAAACACCCCTGTGGCGTTGCCAGAATCTCCCTTCAAAGTCACACCCGCCTATGATACATTGACAGAAGAAGAACAAAAGTCTGCATGGTTCACGGACGGCACCGCAAAGTATGATAAAGGGCAAAGACACTGGCAAGCTGTCGCATTCCAGCCCCACCGAGAAACACTGCTAATGAGAGAAGGTGTGGGAGGATCAAGTCAGTATGCTGAACTGCAGGCAGTGGTCTCCGTGATTGAACAGGTGAAGGAAACAGAGACTGCATACATATACACAGACAGTTGGGCCACATATCAAGGCCTGACACATTGGGCACCGGCATGGAGAAGAGATGGTTGGCAGATCAAGAACACACCGATCTGGGGAGGGCCAGACATCTGGGAAGAGATGTGGTGCAAAGGTGAGAGGTGCAAAATCTGCATTGGGCATGTCGATGCACACATGCCCCCTGACACCTCACTGGCTGCCCTGTTCAACAATGAAGTGGACCAAATGGCAAAGATTCGCCCAGTGACAACACCGCAAGAAGCTGAGGTGTTGCAAGGGATGGCGGATTGGGTACACCAAACCTCAGGGCATCTAGGGCAAACAGGAACTTATCAATGGGCAAAAAAGAGACAATTGCCCATTACCATGGATCAAGCCATACAAGCTGCCTCCCAATGTTCTGTGTGCAGTGAAGTGAAGCACTACCCTCTGGAGAGGAAGCCTCAAGGCCTTTTGAGAAGAGGTGAAAAAGCTGCTAGCGTATGGCAAGTTGACTACATTGGCCCTTTACCGCCCGAGAATGGAAAGCATTATGTGTTGACCATGGTAGACACATACTCTGGACTGCTGTTAGCTTATCCAGTCGCCCATGCAGATCAACGGGCTACCTTGCAAGGCATGGAATACCTCATCAGACACTATGGCATCCCGGATGAAATCCAATCAGACCAAGGCAGCCATTTTGCTGGACACAATGTGCAAGACTGGGCACTAGAGCAAGGCATAAAATGGACACTGCACATCAGCCAATACCCAGAATCCTTTGCTCTGGTGGAACGTAGCAATGGGCTGCTCAAGCAACAAATAAAGAAGCTGACTAAGACTCACACTCTCCTTTGTGAGACTGACAAGTGCGAAAGTGGAATCTACAAAGACTCTTGTTGTGTGGAAAACCGACAAAGAAGCTAAGCTGCCTGTGCAAGCGACTGCAGGCAGCATTGGACTTGATCTATCTACCTGTGAAGATGATGTTATACCGGCGGGGCAAACCAAATCCATCTCGCTGGGTATTGGCATCAAATTGCCGGCTGGCACTTATGGACGCATTGCTGCACGATCCAGCCTGGCAAAACAAGGCATTGACATATTGGGAGGTGTGATTGATCCTGATTATAGAGGGACTGTTTCGGTACTTTTACATAATGCTGGTGCATCTGCAGTACCATTAACCAAATATGACCGAATTGCCCAATTGATTTGTGAACGAGCAGTTGTCCCCCTAGTAGTAGAAAGCAAGCAATCCCCAGACACTACATTGAGGGGGGAAGGAGGCTTCGGTAGCACGGGAAAAAAGGTGTGGGTGCACCATCCTAACAAAAAGCCTGAGGCTGGGGAAGTGTTAAGTCAAGGTGTTGGAAGTACTTATGTTGTACTTTTGCATAATTCTGATGTGCCTGTTTATATTCCCGCTACTAGGCTCACACCACGAACGTAGAGCAGTATGAAGGGGATGGGACTTGCCTTGCTGTGGGTGCTCCTGGCCTGCCAAACCAACGCTTTCGCTGTAAAGAGTGGGTTATTGCAAGACACTACATGGACTCTGAGAATCGCATGCACTACACGTGATGCTCCAGTCCTGCGTGATAACTACAACCGCACCGTAACCTGTGAGAAAAGCGTTACAAATGAGTATCCACATGAAACTGCAAGAGTTCTAGATTGGCACATTGTCGGACACCTTTTATCACTAACTCATATGACTGGCGCTTATGAAATCTTAGGTCCAAAGGTTTCAGTGAATGGATCAAATCATTTGTTTGATGTTTCATGTTTCTTTTGCCCCAAGAACTGCAATGGGTGTACTCGCCAAGATTTTCTGGACTATAACTTGACCAAATGCCTTTCATACAATTGTACGTTGAAACAGCCTCTACCAGATGGTAGTATGGTGTTTGTATCAAAAACCAATATTGTATATGGTAGGCATCCCACTTGGAGGATGGTGTTTTTCAAATCACACAAAGTAGAAACTGTGAACATGCTAGATTTTCCAGTAGTAAGACAACATTTAAATTGCAGACATGTGATGCACGCTTCCATCATTTCAGAGGTACACTTAGACATAGACTTATCACGGGGCAATGTCTCCTTAGTACTACCAAGCTGCTATAAATGGAGTCGATTTCTATGGCCCATCACCAAATTGCGCGTAGCTAGGGGTTTAGATTCATTGATTGCGGGTGCAGCGGGAGTGGGAACGGGGGCTTTAAATGCTTTTGACATAGAAACTGTGCGCAACAAGTTAGCCACTATGGGTTCTGATGCCAGCGGCGCTATAAAACTTCTGGCCCAGTGGGGCCCATTGATAAGTCCTACCCTGCGCAACACTGCTACAAGTATTGGCAACCATTGGAAGTGGCAGAATTTCAGCTATGAAGACATTTTCTCTGCCATAGGACAGGTCAACAAAACTGCTAAAGACACACGATGCATTTTATGGCAAACTTTGCTAAATCAGCAGGTGTTGGCTTTCCGCTCCGAATGGGGGCGACTATCTTCAACCCACTGGCACACAGAGCTACAGTTACCAGCAAACATATGGATTAAGCCGCTTGCTTTTGATTGCATGAATAACACCTGCCATGCGTTAATGCAAGTTAGTAGGACTGCTTATGCTCTAGAAATATGGTGCCCTTTTATAGTATTGCCTATGAAAATCAATGGTTCCTGGTGAGTTCCGCAAATACGAGGGGAATGGTTAGACAGCCAAAACTACACCATCCACAGTCACACCTGCATGCCCTGGGATCAGGGGTGGGTGTGTCCCCTAACTGGGAGGGTTCCGGACCCATGCATATATCCCGTAGCAGGGGAGTGCACCTGGATGCAATACCACATAAATGGGACTGACATCTTCCAGATAGATCAGCATAAAGCTTGCGTAGTTACTAATCATTCCTTGCTTATTAACAATTATAAGCTATTAGGGAATCCTCAAGTCTTTTGCGTAGATCAAGTTGTGACTATCTTAGACATTGTTACTCATACCCTATATTCTTTAACCCAGTGGTCTCACACTACTCTGCATGCTGAGCTCACGCATTTGCTTAACTGGACTCTATCCTATGGAGTGATTACTGCCCGGCTTCAAGCTATTAGACAGTTTGCCCAAACTGCTTGGAAAGATTTCCAGACGCTAGCTACCTCAGTTATTTCTGCAGAGTACAAGCTGATAATAGACAGAAACCAATTAATCAAAACTGCTGACCATCTGCAATCAGTTACTACTCACCACTGGTGGGATATATTCACTGGGTGGTCCCCCTCCTCCACTACGCTGCTTAATATAATACTGCACCCATTGCTGTGGTTGCTGATTTCCCTAATATTCATACTTATCGTCTTCATTGGGCTCTTGCGCAGAATGTCTTTCCTTTATACTAGAATGACTGCGCTAGAGAAACGCTTAATTGGCCTAAAGCACACTGTGCATGCTTCCAGATCATGGAACTGAGTTAGCATTTTCAGGCCTCACTTCGAAAGGGGTGGAATGTCGTGATAAGCTGCTAGGCGCTTGCAGTAACCTGCATTTGCACTAACCCACTGAGCTATCTTGTGTGTATTAGAGCCTATTCGAAGCGTGGAGGAAAATGCTGACATCAACCCGGACTCTCGTACTGGGTGAGCCTGCATGCTTGCAAGGGGTTAATTGCGAAGGCCTTTTCTGAAGACATAAAACATCTAGCATTTGCAAGAGGCTCTATGCAGCCCTTGGGAGCCAGGCACAGCTTTGCTCGTCTTCGCTCTGCGAGTCAGGTGCACTGATAAGGCAAGAATGTCTGATCTTTTCAAAACACAGTGCCCGAAGCCTGGGAGCCAAGACTGGCTGTTTCCAGTCTTGTAACTTTCCAAGCAAAAAACATGTTTACTGCCGGGAAGGGAGAGCCTAGAAGCTTCTCGAAGAGCTGACACATCATGATGATTGACGTGCAGCTCCTAATAAGAGAACTATACTTGGACCAGGGAAGGGGGGACTCATCCTGGGCTGTTGGAAAGACGCGCGTATCAAGAAGAACAGTGCCTGGACGACCAGCTGTGCACTATCAGGGCCGAGACTCCTAACATCACATCCCCGCTCTGGTGTAGGACTGTGGGGGCTTGGCCAGTCCTCCCCTCCTCTTCTGAGGAGTGCCGGGCACCTGTAGCGGCGAGGGTCCTGGGTGTGATCAGATCGTACCTTCATCTACATTTCATTAGGAGCGTAAGACCAAATAATTGCATATTCATCTGTGATTGATAATTGGCATTATATAGCTTGCACTTTCTATTTCCACATTATTATAAATTGCTGCTTAGTTTTCATTAGCCACTGTAGATAATAAATGCAAGCATCATATATTCTGTGTGATTGTCTTTTTTTCCAGACTGAGATCATTGTGCGTCTTAAACCTTATTTGTGTGGGAAGGTAATTAGGAGTGATTTACTTTGCACAAAGGGCTGGATCCCAGGGAGGTGCGGGTACTGCTTATCACTACAACAGAGGGAGTGTCAGTGTCAAGATTTGCGAGCAGGTCATGATTTGGGAGCTTTTAGAGAGGGCCATGATTTTGAATGACACCAAATTGTATTGCAAATTCGCTCAGTTCCCCTATTGGTGTTCCCCTATATTGGGAAACCTGTTTGATTCAGTTGACCAGGTAGGCATTATGCCATCTTCGTGGAAAAGTAGTCTGATCGTGCCTACATTTAAAAAGGGTTCCACTGCTGACCCCCACTATTACAGGTCTATTTACGAACTGGACATTGCCAGTAGGATATTCTCCAAATGTTTGATGCTCAGACTGGAGAAGTGGGCTCACAGTAACAATATCCTGAAGACCTCCCAAGTGGGTTTCAGGAGAGGCGTTTGTACAGTGGGCCACTGTTTCACAGACAGGCGCTATTTGTTTTTTTTGGGGGGATTTTGAGAAAGTATTTTTGATTGATAGAAACATCTTGTGACATAAGTTACATTTTATTGGGATCCCTAACTATCTTCCAGGGCAGGAGCCCTGCAACACCCTCTCCAGTTCGTGCCCGATCGTTCCGGCGTTGCACAATGCTGCAGGAGCAGCTAGGATTCGTGCTCGCCCGAGCCCGCTCTGCCTACCATTGAGCCTTTGATCTCTGCCTGGTTCGCGATCATCAGCTGCACTGCTACTTTGGCCTGATATTAGGGCCCCATTGCCTGTGGGCACACTCACAACCACGAGCCCACAAGATTGCCGGCGCTGCTCCTCGCCGCAAGATGGCTGACATAGAAAACGCGTTTTTGTAGCATTAGCACTGGTTGCCTAGCAACCTGTTCAACTTCCGTACATACACCAGCAGAGAAAACCGGAGGCGGAAGCCGGTCGAAGTCGTCTAAGGCCCGAGAGCCAAAGGCCCCTTCCTGCCTGCCCCTGTCCGCACCTGCGCTACGGTGATTATTCCCCACCCTGTCTACTAACTCTACCTCATCCTCATCAGCGGAACCCGTGACCCCTCCGCACGTCCTGCTGACAATCAGACATGAGGAGGCACTAACAGATGGACACTTTCACCTGAATTCCATGACCGCCATTGACTACGATGCACATAGTCTTGCCAATGCTTGAAGGTACGGTTAGCAGAGCCTGCTGCCAAGTAAGCATGCTTAGGAAATGATTTAACGTACTTACCTAATACAGCAGCATGTAATCATGTTAGCACCACCAAGCTTATGTTCATGCTTTGATCCACCCACGTCAGTCTGATAATCTGCTGCCTTGTCCGTCACCATATTTCATACTAGCTACTTGCCTTAAAATGATAGTCATCTTGTCATCATGTGTATTCCTAGTACTTATGCTAGCCTAGAAATAATAAATTTGAGTGGATAATGCCCTATGTCTACATGAACTATTGCCATTGATTATGCTCGTTTCCTTGGTTGATCGCTTATTATAAACCCTATTTGCTACATGTTAGACTGTGATTATTGCCCCCTTACCTAGTGTTACATTTCTCGCAACGCTACACTATATATCTGGCATTCAAAATAACATACGCTGTCTAGTGAGCGATTAATACTGCCTCAGCCTTATCTTTAGTACCTGTAGTAGCGCCAGGCTTACAATCACTTGCTTTATCATTCAGTATGCAGCCCTGCTCACAAGTGTGCTCGCCTGCATCCTGTACCTTATAAATATTTCAGTTCTGCTGAGGTTTATACCGTTCCCACTGACCATAATACATCCAACTATGCTTAACATGCAACTATCTAGTAACGCACATCTAGCTTTAAATGACCTACAGCTAGTGATACCCATCAGCCTCCCTCGCTCTACTACTGATAGGAATCTCGGACTTAGAGCCAGACTAGCCAAAATGTATGAGCCCCTTGTCCGCTCACTGCCTACCATACGAAACCCAAAATGACACCGCTCCAACCGAGACTATCCACAAGAAAATCTAACCCCCCTCGGAACCCTAACCCGACACCCCCTCCTAACCCCACTAACTTAGACCCATTTTGTGACATAACTGAGGACCATTGCCACACTACTTCTACTAAAACCATAGCAAGCCCCCAAATCAAGCAAGCTCTGATCAATGCCAGATCGTTAGTAGCTCATGCAACAGACATTTCTGACTTGATCCTCAAAGAAGACCTCAACTTCCTTGCTATCACTGAGACCTGGCTACACCCAGCAGCAGGTCCCATGCTCATGCCGGCTACCCAAGATAATAACTCTATCCTGAGACAAGATCGACCCAACTCCAGAGGAGGAGGTGTCGCTATTATCCACAAATGCAGTCTTACCATGAGATTATCTACAACAATCAACGTCCGCTCCTGTGAAACACTCTCAGTTAAAGTCCCCCTCACTAATGCCCAGACTCTCAACATCCACCCGATTTATCGCCCAGCAGGCCCTACAGGCACTTTTGACGAGGACATAAACACTATCTTAACTAGAAACCTCAAAAGTTCCACCCAAGTACTTACCCTTGGGGACTTCAATCTGGGCTACAATGACCCGGAAGATTTACTCACCATACTATAGTCAATACCCTCTCTGAATTAGGCTTTACACAAAGAAACATGGAACCTACTCATGCCAAAGGCAGAATACTTGATTGGATAGTCGACCACAACTGTCTTGCGAATATCATCAATATTTCACCACTAGCTTGGATCGATCACTACCTGGTTTCGTTTATGATTTCCACCACCGACCCTTACCCCGGCCGATTATCAGGACCCCCACACTCACAAGAAACAAGAGGAATATTACAGTCGAGAGACTTATCCCTAACCTACTCTCAACTCACTCCCCGAGAATTCGGACCCAGAGACTCTGGTCGAAGAATATAATAAAATCATGTCCACTTCGCTGGATCTTATTGCCCCCTTCAAACTCAGATCTAGCAAGCCTAAATCGCACCTAAACAAATGGTTCACACCTCTCCTCAAAAATGTAAGGCTGCAAAAAAGAAATTGCGAGGCTACCTGGAAAAAAGTCCCCTCAGTAGCCAATAAACTCAAACTCTCTAAACTAAACACCCTCTACAAAAAAAATATCTACTTGGCTAAACGTACCTTCTTTGACTCCCGAGTATCCCAAGCAAAATCAAACACAAAGGAACTATTCTCCATCCTTAAAGAAGTGGAAACCCCCACAGCTCCACTAGATACTTGCACAAAAGATAAAAACTGGTGTTCTGAAATCCAAAATGCCCTAGCTAACAAGATTGCCACCCAACAAAACAAAATTGCCCATAAAAAAGCTTCCTTAAATGATCCGCTCCCATCTAAACCACCCGAGAAGCCCGAGAAGCCCACACCCCTCGCTACAACTTCTCTAAAGTGACTACACTAGAAGTAGAAAAAATCATCATGTCACTGTCAGGGAGATCTGTGCCCGGCACAGCTCATTAAAGATGCCGCCCGAGACATCCCCCCCTTCATCACAAAATGAATTAATGCCTCCTTTTCCACTGGCTCCATCCCCTCGAATCTAAAACAATCCTGGGTGCTTCCCTTACTAAAAAAACCCACACTTGCCCCTGCCACGCGTACTAATTACAGACACATAACAACTGTACCCTTCCGTCTACAAATCCTGGACAAGGTTGCCTATGTACAAATACAGAGGCACCTGGAAGAACACCACCTTTTAGGAGCGAGACAATCAGGCTTCCGTCCACAACACAGGACTGAAACCGCTCTCATCGACTTGAAATCACAAGTCGATAAGCTCAGAGACAATGGCCAAGCAGCCCTACTGCTCCTGCTTGACCTCTCTGCAGCTTTCGACTTGGTTGATCACTCCGTCTTGTGCACACACCTCCACACGTCTGCCCACTTCTCTGCCGAGGCCATCACCTCGATCAGATCATTCCTCAACGACAGAACCATGAGGGTCTTCTCACCCACAGCGGCAGCAGACCCCATACCCATCACTTGCGGTGTACCACAGGGCTCCTGAGTCTCCCCTACACTGTACAATATATTTACCAAGCCCCTTTTCGATGATTTGGATCATCTCGGTATCGCCTACACCAACTACGCAGATGATACCCAGATCCGCCTTCCGCTTTCTGGAGATTATGAAAAGGATTTGGCCTTGGTGAATAGTGTGTACATCATCATCTAGGCATGGATGGCCATACATGGGCTATGCCTGAATGATGATAAAACTGAACTCATCATCCTATGCACCACCACCAGTCTAAAGAAACTAAGCCCTGTCTATAGTTCCTTCTTGATCGATGGGAACAACATCAAAGTGGGACAAGAAGTTAATACACTGGGCTTTTGTCTGGACTCTAACTTCTCCTTCAACAGACAGGTAAACTCCCCAGCTTCCTCCACGGCGTACACATGCAAACTGATCCATACAGCCAAACCATTCCTGTCCAACTCTAGCTGCCTTACCATCGCTAGAGCCCTCATTCTGTCCCGCTTGGACTACTGTAATGTCCTCTACTTAGGATCCTCTAAAGCCACCACTAGCAAACTACAAACTCTGCAGAACAACGCTCTTAGAGCGGCCTTGGGCATTTCTAGAAGAGAGCACATCACAGGACATAGCCAACAGAACAACTGGCTCTCTATTAAAGACAAAATTACCCTCAAAACGGCGTCCCTCACTTACAAATCCCTTCATAACGCTGCCCCGACTTACCTACTAGACAGATTTCATAGACAGTGCTCTGAGAGACCGACAAGAACAGCCTACAAGGACTGCCTGGCTATCCCTAACTTTAAACGCTCTACAATAGGGGGCAACAGTTTCCTAGTGCAAGCAGCTAAGCTGTGGAACTCACTACCACCAACCCTTAGAAGGGACTTGCCCTATCAAAGCTTCCGATCGAAGGTAGTTTTATGGATGAAAAAGCAAGCCTTCAAACACACGCTGGTGCCTAGTTTTTTCTACCTATGCCTGTCACACACACTGTAACCAATTGTGCCTATTTGTATATATGAATATAATCTTGCGTTTTACTGTCATTGTGCTTATGTATATTTTATGATTGTTGCAACTAAGCTTCGCATATCCATGTAAAGGCTGCGCCCTGTTACCTTAGGGTATGCTCACGCATTACAAATAATAAACAAACAAACAAACAAACAAATCTAATCCTAGCACCTGTCCGATATACAAGATCAGGGAATTATTAATTGTTTTCCCCGGTTTAGGACGTGTTGACCGCATGCAAGAGTTTGCATGGTCAAAAAGTCCTAAAAATGCTACCTCCAAAGGTTCGAACACCAAAGGCTCGAACCTTTGGTGGTAGCATTATAGGTAAGTATGTGAAAAAAAAAAGACTGCGGCGGCTGCGGGGGTTTCCCCCGCAACACCCCGCTCACTATACTGTGTGGTATAGTGAGCGGGGTGTTGCGGGGGATATCCCTGCTACACACCCGCAAAAAAAAAAAGAAAAGGGGGGCTGCAGGGGTGTCCCCCGCAACACCCCGCTCACTATACTTGACAGTATAGTGAGCATGGGATGCGGGGGACACCACTGCAGCCCCCGTTGTATGTAAGTGTGTTTGCATGAGAAAGGTGCAAACTTTTGGTAGTTCGCACCTTTCTCATGCAAACGATTTGCCTGTGTTAATTTCAGCCGCAAGCAAATCACTCGGATTCGTTTTCCCCCACCAATAAAGGTGTAAGACAGGTATGTTCCTTGGCCCCAATGTATTACTATCAGACTTTGACCATAGTACTTCTCTTAGGAAAGTTAATCCACTCTTTCTGGAGGGTACACCTTCTAGCATGCTTCTTTACGCGTTATGGATTTAACTCTGGCAGGGCTCCAACAGTGTCTTTTATATGCAAATGACTATTCTGAGAGCCGTAGTTTGATATTATATGATATTAACAAAAATTATGGTGTTTGGGAAAAGGGGGAACCGTATAGCTGGGTTTTCAATGAATGTAGAATTGAGGAGGGCCACTCATATTTTTTGTGGGTCTTCTCTTCTTGAAAGAGTGGTGCCTGGGCCTACCATTTTAATAATACAGCTGAAAGGGCCTTATTAAGGATTAAAGGGATTTTACGACTGTATTTCAAGTTTTGGGTGTTCAGATTGGACAAGTGTCTCAAGGCATATAAGGCAACAGTCTGGTTCCATGTTTTTTTATGGCTGTAAAACCTGGGGTTACTCAAACTGTCATATCCTGGAGGTGTTGCAAAATAAATTCCTTCACCAAATAGCAGGTCTCTCTCTTAAGGTACACAAGGTAGCACCTTATGAGCTGAATTGGGGTGCTCAGTTTTAAGGTGATTTTAAATTATTTTTTAAAAGCACATGTGGAATTTCCTGCTAATCATAATGTGAATATTAGTGAAAGTGAGATTGTGGCCTACCCTGGTAAAGACAAATACTCGTGGTACGAGGGAGGTTGTAAGACACTGCTAATTTCGTTTGGTGACGGGACGTGAATATAACAACACTTTGCATAATAAGTCGACTTTAATAGCTCTTAAAGCAAGAGCTTGTCAAATGGGGTGAGATGCACATGTCTATAAAATACATAAGCTTCCCTCCTTAGCCTTATATGCAGACTTTAAGTACTCATATACGACAGCAAGGAGAAATCTGTGAAATAAGATCCTCAAAACGTAGGAAGCTGGTGCTAATGGTACGTTCAAATTTGCCCCATCTTAATAAACGAAGAAGGTGTGCAGGGGAAAGAACCAAGTATGTCTGCAAAATTGGAGTCAAAGTTTTTTTTTATTTTGTTCTGTTTTGTGTAAGCACTGGGTAAGACCCTAGTTTTGGTTAAATGGTATTAGGACATGCATGGAAGCTATGTTTTATATCATTCATTGTAATGATCAGGTTTATATATATAGTTTCTTTGAATGTGTTACAGCTGCTCTTTTATTCCATGCTTGTTCGGAGTGAATTTTATGAAATATGATACATGTATTTTTAAATGTTGCAAACTGTTAATGGAATAATATATGTTAATAAATAAATATTGATTGGGTAATACTTGTCAGAACAAGGTAGGCTTTACAGATTA
Organism: Ambystoma mexicanum; assembly: GCF_040938575.1. Classification (NCBI taxonomy): domain Eukaryota; kingdom Metazoa; phylum Chordata; class Amphibia; order Caudata; family Ambystomatidae; genus Ambystoma; species Ambystoma mexicanum. The sequence continues at coordinate 1,130,593,744 of NC_090926.1, forward strand.
CTTCACTGGGGCTTTGAGGGTTAGCCCCAAGAATTCCATTGGCATGTAATGGAAAATAGTGCATTTTAAAGCACCTGGGGCCTGTTACATTGGTTAAAAAGTGGTTAGGAATACAAATTATATTTCAAGGATTTTGGGGCCTCTCCTCCCAGCACAAACGCTATTGGTGATAAAATGTAGTGGCAAACATTGGTCAAAACTTTGAGCATTTGAAGACCACTTCATAGAGGGGCGTTGTGGGGTTAACTTGGTATTTGGATTATTCCATTGGCTTGCTAATGAAAACTTATCAACAGGTACTTCATTGATTTGAATATAAGGCAAATGATGTAATGATGACAAATGTGGCATGCATTTGCCTTGTCTGCCCATTATCCACATGCCAGATGGACAGAGTATCAAATGATGACAACTTTTCCACCATGTAACCATAAATGTAGGTGACACAAACATAATATTTCTGATAAATGTAATGCACAGTGGCATCAAACAAAACCTTGCTTGTACAAAAAGAGCATTTGGAAATTATTTAATAAAGGGAAGTTGGGTATACTTGCAACCTATTTGTCCATTTTACTCTTACTGCCTGTACAAAAGAAAAAAAGATGGCAATTGTCTCCAGGTCACAAACATGGGGACATGGTTCAATTATTTTGCTCACAAATTTGTTTGCCAGGTGGTCAAAGTATCCGCACATGACAACTTTTTAATAATGACACTGCAATGAGTAAGGACATTTTCTGAAAAATGATTTGCATGGTGGCAACAAACTCAAATCTTGCATATACAACAATTAGCCAACTGGAACCACAGCAGGCTCATTGGACAACATTACAGCACAGTTCAGTCCTGGCTATACTGCTACCAAGGTCTCATTCCTTCAGCACCCCCTTCTTGACCATGGCCCACAGCAACTGGCAAGCAACATTTTAGGGTGCCACGAGCAACATGTTGCTCCCAAACTACACGTTGGGGATCCCTGCTCTAGACTTTTGGGCTATTTGAGACTGACAGGAAGGACGGGCAACCAGAGTGGATTTTTGTTCAGTCTAAAAAAGGCAGCTTTGAAATCAATGCACACGTCCTTTTCCCTAACAAGCACTGCCCACCCTTGCATGTTTTTGGCAGATCGCCCCCTTCAGGTGTTGTTTCTTCTGGCTCGGTCACAGTTTGCTTCTTAAGACTGCTCTCCTGCCAGCATGGATAACGAGTCAGCGCACTAGTGTAGATCCGGTAAGACAAACTATGCAGGAAAGACTGTACGCTGCTACAAAACTAAATATGTGTGGGATGATGTATAGTTGGAAGACTGAAAACTGCAAATGTGCTACCAAATAGCATGGCCTCAGAGCCCAGTGCCTTCACGTCATGTTTATTTTTTTATTTATTGAACATTTGTTTGGTGCCTATACAGCAAAAAGTGTTTCCAGGCACCACAAGACAAGAGGAGGGGTGGGGGGTGGGAGGGTGAGGGGCAGAGGAGAAAAATAACAATAATGGTCCTACTACACCTTGTGATGTTCAGATCATGCAAGTGCAGTAATAGAAGTGCAGGGGGAGGGAAAGGAGGGAGAAGTGCTGGAGAGAGGGGGACCCATGGGCTGGGCAAGTGCTTAGGGGAGCCAAGGAGGGCAAGTGTCTTGGGAAAAGTGGTGGGGTTCATCTAGTGGGGATGGGGAGTGGACAATACTCAGAAGGGTAGTCAGGGAAGGGCGCCCATAGGCAAGTGCTGGTAAAGGGTGGGGGCGAAAGATTGGTTGAGGGGGGCGTGGCCCCCTGGTAAAGCTCATAAAGGACACAGGCAACAAGTAGGAGTGTCAGGTGGAGACTAGTAAGGGAGGGGGAAGGAGGAAGAGAAAAGGAAGGTCTTGAGAAAATTCCGAAACATAAGGAGATCTGGCTCAAGTCGAAGAGGGGCAGGGAGGCCATTCCAGAGGGCGGCTTCTGCCAAAGAAAGAGATCTACCCCCCACTCTGCTTGGAAAAAACGTCGGACCTGCAGATAATTTGAGCTTGAGGCCCGAAGAACTCTAGCAGGGAGGTGTTTAGGGAGAGAGAGTTGGGTGTAGTGAGGTCCCATGCCCCTAAAAAGCCTTGTGGGTGGTGCAGAAGGTCTTTACTTGGATCCTTGCAAACACCAGGAGCCAGTGGAGAGAGCCCAATGATAAGTCCCACAGCCCTATTTTATATTAGTTGAAGAGGGTGGAGGGAGGAAAGAGGAAGATTTAGGAAGGGGCTGTTACAGTAATCCAGCCTGGAGAGAACCATAGTTCTGGAGACCCTGAGTTTCCGGGAGAAAGTGAGGAAAGGTAGAAAGCCTCAGTGAAGGTGAAGCTCAAAGTGGGGCTTCTTGGCAAGGTAATAGATATGAGATAGGAAGGAGAGAGAGAGAGGAGTCAAAGATGACACCCACGTGTTTGGCCTCACACGAGGGTGAGGGGAGAGGACCCAGGGAGGGCAGTCAGAGATTAGAAGGGAAGCAGGGGGCAGGGGTCCCAACGAGAAGGATAACTGTCTTACTGGCATTAAGGCAGCACACCATTCCTGAATAGCAGTCAGACAGTTGCGAATGATAGAGGAGGAAGAGTAGGGAAGCTTAAAGGAGAGCTGTGTGTCGTCAGCATAGCACTGGAAATGAGGAGAGAATGTGGAGATCAAGTGGGCAAGAGGGGCAATGTGGCCACGACGAGAGGATAGAGCCCTGAGGGATGCCACAAGTACAAAGTGAGGTAGAGGAGTAAAAAGGGCCCAGTTGCACTTGGGAGGGCCGATTTGAAAGGAAAGAGGTCAGCCAATCCAGTGCCCTGTCCGTGATGCTGAGGGTATCACAGCCAATTTATAAGGGTGGAGTGATTAACCGTGTCAAAGTTAGAGGACATATCGAGGAGGATAGGAACGGAAGGAGAGTTGGAGTCAAGGTTTGAGAGCAAGTCCTCACAGGTGTTCAGGAGAGCAATGTATCTGCCTCTATCTGCTCTGAAGCCAGACTGGTTGTCGCGGAGACAACCAACTGATTTAGTGTGGTGGATTAGTTGGGAGATGAACAACTAGACCAAGAGTTTGCGAAAGAGGGGGCAGTAGTTAGCCTGGCAGGAAGAGTCTGCAGATTGCTTTTTTAGGAGAGGCTGCACAAGGGAGTGCTTGAGGGGTAATGGGAAGGAGCCAGTGGCAAACAAGTGTTTGCACAACTCAGCTCTCTCTCTTAACCAATCTGTGTGATACTAAGGAAACCACTGTACCTAACTGGGGGTTCTCTTCAGTTGCTGGCAAAATTGGGACATAAAAGGGACCCTTGCCCTGAGACAGCATGGCATGAGCAATCTCGTTGTTATTCATTTTATTAGCCGCAGCACGTCGACATGTTTTGCCGGCTTCTCTTGGATACAAACCTGCAGCTTGAGTATAGATCTCTACTGTATTTTTACAAATCATATTTAAGTTACTGATCCTTTGGGTTCGAATATATAAGGGCAGTGCATGTAAAATGTAGTTCAGAAGTGGGAAGCAGAGTAATACCAAAAGGGTTCCATGTAATAATGTCCCCTCAAAAATATCGCCATGCAAAAAAATCGCTGAAAAATGGCAGTTTTTTGTGGGGACATTATTACATGGAACATGCAGGGGACACCCCAGCAACCCCAAACCCTTTTTTTTCCTTCATGGGGAGCGAGGGACACCCCTGCAACCCCCGCTGCCCCTGTCCCTATATATATGGTCACCCATATAATATCGCCACAACCTTTTCCCGGCTATGTTATATACGGCGACAATATATATGGGGATAATATTACCTGATACCACCAAAAGGTGATAGATGGAAGGCTTTGAGTTAACTGTTAGGGAGAATTCTCTTCTATGGCTAATTTCCCTTACCTATAGAGTCCCCCCTTGCTGGATTTGAGGGGTTTATTTTTTTCTCCTGCTAAGAGTGAGACCCTTTTTCCCCACCCTTAGGCAGATTGCTAGTGTGTGTTTTAGGCTATCTAGTGTGCTTATGGTCTATGGGGATTTTCTCACCCTCATAGGAATCATCTTTTTCATGTGTGGTACACAGCACCCTCCGTCAAGTACCAAAGGGGTGTCGTAGCGACCCCCAAACCTAGACTCCATACCCTGGGACTGACTACTGTCTCCCAGGACATGTAAAGTCCCCATTGACTTTACTAGTCAAATCTTATGAACAAAACCAGTAGGGTACCGTACAGTTCCTCTCTCAAAAGTTTCTGGCTGGTGGCAGTGGTTACTACCAAAATATTCGACTGCAAATATTTTCCTATGGGATTTTCCCATTGATTGAGGCTACTACTTTTACTGACAGCATCTAACATACCGCCGGTTTATTTTAATATTAACTTTACTCCGGTTTTTAATGCCAGAACTTTGATTTAATTTCTTTCTCGTGTCTTTCTTTATAGTCTTAACCCAGGTCGGGGATCCTTTGTTCGTCCTTTTGGCGGGCTTCTGCACAAAAGCCCTCCTTTCGGCGCCACTGAGTCTGGGGTAGACAGGATGTGTGGGAGGGGGATTAGGCACCCTGGACAGGGTTGCCTACGCAACCCAAGTCACACTCTGCCCTGATAGGCTGGGGGGTTCTCCTGCCAGGAGAACCACCCCACTGTGTGAGTGACAGCTAGGCTGTATGAATGGGGGTCTTGCTGAATAAAAGCAGGGTCCTGAGGACTGGAGGACAAGACGTCGCCACTGGAACTAAGAAGCCGAAGAGGAGAGAAGCCAAAGAAATTTGCAATGACTGAACCACCGGTGAAGCCCTGCTGCAGATCCTCACGACTTTTCTCCAACGACTCGAGAAGATCTTCACCTGCAAGAGTCTTCTTCCCTTGAGCTGGTGGGGCCAATCAGTTCGCCAATCGCCTTCCCGGACCTGCCTTGGTCGAATCGCCAGTGTCAAGCAATAGGAGACCGGATAGTCAGACACCAGTCCACCAGGACCGCGATTTAAAGGAGTGTATCTTTTATTTCGTTTGGCAGCACTGCGGCTGGTTTTATCCCTGGGCAGTGCAGTAACTCGAACCTTCCTCCACAACGAGAGCCGGTCTTCCTCTGCTGGATATCCCGAACTGCAGGAACTGCCAGGAACTACCGCTACTGCAAGAGCCTCTTCTACTTTTAAGGTACATTGTTCCGCCAGGCCTCCCTTTTCATTGGGTACTGCTAAAGGTGTTTTAAATCCTTTACTTACCTATTGGGTTGGCTGCCCTATCATCTAACATTGTCTTTCACCTTCTGCAACCACCTTTTTGAATCGTTTAACAAAGACTTGACTGCAGCTACAAGAACATCTTGCTCCTGGGCACTTTGCCCTGTACCACTGACTCTGGCACAGCCCTATTGACTCTGGCTAAATCTGTTACAACTGCCTTCTCTAGATTGCTTCTCACCTAGAAATGTGTTGGTGCACCTAACTCTTATAATCACCTTTTCCTTCCCTCTTATTAAACTTGTGAAGTGCTATTTTGCTCGGTTTTCACCTCAGTATCATACATGCTAAAGTAATGCCTTGCCTAATTTGTTCACAATCTGCTTGGGAAGTTTAGCTGATGTGTTTAAGAGTATATGCCTGTATAACTTGGCCTTTCCCTCCCTTTTGAGAAATTGATAAAGTGTCATTTCTGCTTGGTGTTCACTGTGCCGTTTTGCTCAGTTTTCACTCTTGCTCAAACTTGTCTACAATTTAAATAGGGAGTTGTATACACTTTTCTTGACTGATTTAACTTGCTTTTATAATAGTGATTTGTGTGTGAACATTAGAGTGTGTAAAATAAATATATATATATATATATATATATATATTCTTTTTAATACAAAGCTTTGGTCAGTGTTTCCTTGTACCCTAGTTTTGTAGTCCTATTGTGTAAACCCTGAATACTGCTCATCCCCCTCTTGAAATAAGTCTAACTGCTTAGCCACAGCTACCAACTAAATCTTTGTGGTACGGACTGATACCAAAGGGGATTTATTGCTCATACCTGTAGTCTTAATCTTCTGTAGTGCTCCCTAAGGGAACTGCACAGAATTCTGCTTAACATTAACCATAACCACTGGCACTGCACAGCGACTGCGCGACCTTATGTGTCATTGTATATTAGTTCATTCGCACCATTACAGAAGGGGACTAAACATATAATAATAATGAATTATTTGTGTACCGCAACACACCCATAGGACTCAGAGCGCCTCGGAAGGTTGAAAGGTTGCTTTGACGCTTGCGGGATTCAAACCTGCCACAGCAGGCTGCAAACAGATATTAGGGCGCGAGCGCGTCGCTCACTGTGCTATCTGACCTGATTTATATACAGATCAATCTTGGGCCTGCCAGGAATAGAAAGAGTCCATCACAAACTACTTGAGCAGGTCCTCTCTGCACAGGAACATAGCCTACCTCAAACACCTCTCTGCCTTGTGCCCAAAGAGCTCATGTAGGACTGGTTGAAATGGTGGCAGGACCGGGAACCATTGGCATATGATCATAGGGAAAGCCGCTATGGCAAAGCCCTGCATGGCCACTTTTTGGTCTCAGGGTGTCTCCCCAATGGCAAGAGCATTTGCCCAGATATGGGTCCCTTGCTCCTAGGGAACCACACTGAAAGCAGAAACATCCCTGCTGTTGCTTGTGTTACTGTGCAGAGGGACATGGCCTTGTAGATTGAGCCAGACTGCCTGCATTAGTGGCAAGCAAAGAATGATTTGCATATCGCCGGCCTCCTTCAGAGATGTCGATTCACCAAAATCCTAGGGGTAGCGGTTTGGGATGCCTTGTCCCTTTTAGGGTGGAACCAAGTCTGATGTGTATATGGTCTTTCCCCTTCTGTAATGGCTTGGCAGGTGAAGAACGATGGTCTAGGGGGTTGCCCAGAGCAATGCCAGAGGTTAGGATTACTTCCCAATCTATCAGCCTTCATCACCTCCTCTGTTTTGCATAAGTGCTCTGTTGTTTCATTTCGTAAAGGTATGTAGTGAGCTGTGGGAGCAGTAGGATGCTCTGTATGGTGTGAGCTGTTCTGCAACCTCCAATTCTACCGGATCCTATAACCGAACTGAGAAGACTCCTTTCCAGGGTTGCCAGAAGTGGAAACTTATACAAAGCCCAAAAGGGCCCCAAAACAGGCCTAAATATATAGCCCAACTGCATGCTCCCCCAATCGGCTTTTTTAAATTTTTTTTACCATATTACAAATACTAATATGAAGGGGGCTAGGATGTCGCTATCTCTAAATGCTAAGAATGGATGAACACCTGTTTTTAACATGTTTTTGTAATCTTGATGTTAGTCTTCATGGAATTATTAACATGAAGAAGGATTTTAAATACTAGGAAGAGATGAGTATCTGTTTCAATATGTTTTGTACTCTTGATCAGTTGTGATCTTCTTGTGTGATGTGTGAAAAGTTTCTAAAAAAAAACCATAACACTCCAAATAAATAAATAAATAAATAAATAAATTTGCGAAAACAAATAGGGCAGTTTGTATACACACATTGCATTGTGGTACTAGTGTTTTCTATTTAAGATGGCCAAAATAAACCAACAAGCACATTTCTTTTATTTAACACATTCCTTTCAGTTTTTATATGTTTGGCCAAGTTAATTTATTACGCTATATTTACTTTTGACCGCACTAGATTCCTCCTTCAGAATGCCGAGTGGCGCAAGCAGGGAAGGAACTGGGGCTGAACAAGGCAGAGCTGCGCTCCTGCAAAATGTGTCTGGCCAGAGTGCCGTTCCCTGTGGACCCGAAGACCAACCTCCAAGTGCACATTAGAATTACTAGCACCACATTGGCCAATCTTGTGTTCCCAAAATGCACTTATTTTCAATGCAAAGCAGCCAGCATCCTATGCCCAGGGCGCCCAATCGATACCTTGCTCCACCAATCAGTCCCGCCCACACCACTAACAATCCGCCACCCTCTCCCCTGTGTGCAAGAAGGAGGGAGGGAGTTCCCCCAGTAACCTCTGTCCATTTCCAGCACTGAGTAGGAGCCCAATCATTCACCTGTGGGGTCTTGAGCTTATTTTCAAGTCTTAGACACACAAACTGTAACGACAATTTTACATCCCAAAAGGGAAAAGGAAATGTTTTTCGTGCATTTATGACAAGCACATATCATGAAAACAAAGGAGACGTTTCTAAAAATAGAGCAATGCGTCATTTAGTCGCGGCATTAAATGGACTGGAGAGGAGATTTAAGTAGTCAAATGGTGGAGCTGTCTTGGGGGCGAGGGTGTGGGGGCAATTGCAAAAGTTCCCATCACCCCCTGTTAGGCCTCAAGGGGCATGCCCCTGTGACACCCCTTATCACCCAAACATTAAGGCTAATTTGGGTCGCTGCCATTCACAATGGACACAGAGATTTCCTCTCAATGTGCAAAGGCATTATGGCATTAGCATGGCGTAAAAGCTCGGGCAGTCACAGGTGGCACATGCCTGTTATGGGGCCGGCACATCCGGGCCCCACAGTGTTGAGGGTGCTCGGGGAGGCCAAGTGGCCTGTCTGAGCAGAGGCGTTGCTAGGGGTGGAGCTGAAGGGGTTATAGCCCCAGGTCTTTTGGTTGTAGCCCCGAATAGAAGCTCAGGTGCCACAATCAAAATGCTAGCTAGCCCCGAGTCCCGCCGGTGCCAACACTAGCTTAGCCGCTGATCTTTTCCACACCTAGCAGCACCCCTGTGTATGAGCCATCACGTGCGACGCACCGCAGAGGTGCAATAATGCTCCAGAGACAGTGATTTGGGAGGCAACTGGCGCGTGGGAAGCTGCTGACTGCTTTGATTGGAAGCATACACGTGACCGAAGCATGCACCCTAGTAGTCACGTGCTGTTGTCACAACAATGCCTTCTGTTGGCCATGCTACCGACTTTTTGAAATAATTGGTCTTCTGTGAAATGTAGCTCAAATGAGCCCAAAATTAGGCAACCCACACACAATCCTTTTTTCCCCATACATACGTATGTTGAGAAGCCCAGTTCTGCAGGAAATTGCCTGATCTGGCAACCCTAATCCCTTCACAGTAGAGCCCGCGCAGGGGTATCCAGTCAACGTAACTGTTGTGACTAATGCCCCCCCTGTGCTCGTGCAGAAGCCACGTGTTATGTGACACCTGAAAGACGTGTTATCATCCAAATAAAGGGCAGAGCAGCTTCTCGAAAGATGGCAGCGCTGTACCCACTCCTGAAGAGCAAATCCATGCCACTCCGGATAAAGATCAACGTCTACAAGGCAATCATCAGACCAACCCTGACGTATGCCTCCCCAGCATGGATGACCTGCCATGAGCGACACCAAAAGAGTCTTCAGATAGTCCAGAACAAGGCCCTGCGGATATCGTCTGGAGCTCCAATCTTCACAAGAATAGCAGACCTTCACAGAGACCTGGAAATCGAGATGTTGGACGAACATCTAGTGAAGCTGAGTAAGAACTTCTGCCAAGGACTGGATCAGAACCCGAAACCTCTGATCAGAAGACTCACTGCCACCACTGCAAACCCCTTCAACCGCTACCCAAGGCCCATCACTGCGAAGACCCTGTGAAACCAGCCCTACTGTTACAAGACCACACAGACCAAGAATAATACAAACCCACGACTACAGACTCAACCCGAGAAGATGGAGTAAGGAGGCTCAAGCCTCGGCATCCAAAAATAACCACTGATGGATAAAAATCTATCAGCAAGAAGAAGAACAAGCGCACACTTGGCACGTCACTTACCAATGGGACTCCTGCTGTGTGTGTCATTTCACCTCCTGCCAGCGCTCCACAGTATACAGTGGGCCTGCCCATAGAGGCTCTCCACCATTAGGGCGCACGGCCACAGTGCCCCTTAACAACTGCCGATGAGGATGGGATCCGGCGCCCCACCAATCCCAAAGAAAAGGGGCTCGACCAGCCCCTGCCATGCAGCAAGCATGGCCGAGATCGCTCCTGGAAGAGCTAGAATGGCGTGGCGAAGCGGGCGGTGGTGTGGTTGAAGCCATGGCACAAAGGGCACAACGGCCAAGATGGTGGCCACAATGAGGGACAGCTGGTCCCTGCCATGCGACTAGCATGGCAAAGTGTGCCAACGGCGTTGAGGGAGCCGCGGTGTGCTGAGCGCTAAAAACCAAACTAGTGGCCACAATGAGGGGCACAGCCTGCCCACAGCCCCTAAAATGTAATTAGGGTCCGCCAGGCCTCCCCAGCGCCACACAGATCCGCCAGCCTCCCCAGCAGTGTGCCCCCAAGAAGGGCCATCAGCCCACCGCCAGAGGTCACCCCCCGGCGTCGATAGGCTCCACATAGGAACTTTGTATATTGAAGAGAAGAGAAGGGAAGACGTTCTGCATCCGCCATATTGGTTTGAATGTTTCCCGCCTGGGGGAGTGACACCGCAGCCCAGGAATCGCGACTCAAAACACTCCCATTATCCGCCTGCCAAGAGAAGAGCGAGAGGAATGGAAAGGCATCCGCCTCAGCGGGCACCTGGTGCTGGCCTAATCATACTTCTGCCCAGGGGGAATGAAGGTGGAGTGCCGCCGAGAAACAAAAGGAATGAAGTGGCCGCAGATGCGCTAGAACGGGCGGTGCAAGACCACACCGAACACATGAAGGAGGTAGAGAAAATACAGCGTACACTGCGGCAACCTGGCAAAATCGCGGTAGCTGTGGCCAGCGTTCGAGAGGGTGTCTGTGCGGTCGGGCAAATGGATCACCTGCACGCCACCACATTGAGTGAAGTGAAAGCAGGTGTGGCCTCCGGTGTAGCCAGGTGCGGCTCTTCCTGAAAACCCTCATTGACAATAAACTAAAAAAAGTGTGGGACTAATAAAAGTGTTACCTTGTTTAAGTGATGTGTCTTGGTGCTGTGCGCCCGCCCGTCTCATGGACTGGTCGCAGTCCAAGAGAACGTTGCAGTCCGCAGCCATGCGGATGTTGAATGTACTGTGTGCTGTTATGTTTGTCACTGGTTTACTTTATACCCCTGGCATGGAATGTTGTGACTAACGCTCCTCCTGGGCTCCTGCAGAAGCCACGTGTTATGCGAAACATGAGAGCCGAGTCATCATCCCACCAAAGGGCAGAGCAGCTTCCCGCTCAGCAGTCAGTTACCAACATGACTCCTGCTGTATGTGTTTGTCATTTCAGCGACTGCCTGCCAACAGTAACCGAGTACTGCACCCTCCCCAAAGCGGCTGCTGGTTACTGTAACATTTTTTAAAACCTTACTGCTGAAATTAAGCTCTTAGCATCGACAGTGATTTGATCTTACAACAGGTGTCAAAGGCCCGTCAACGGCCACATCACGAGTTTTTAAGCAGTTCAGATATCTCAGTAACATGGCGCCAGCCCTTACCACTTCCTCTTTGTTATTGAGAATGACCACGCGGGAGTTCTGGACGGCGCAGCTCTGCTTTGCGGAGTCATATGTCACTGAAGACCTGGAGAAGAAGTAGCACGTGTTGTTGAAGGCCAGCCAGCCAGTCGGGCACTGCATGCACATAAAATCTGTAAAATAGGGCAAACAGACATGACGCAGTATCCGCAAACATCCTGCCTGCCTCCTCAAATGCTGCAGCCAAAGAAAGGCCCTGTAAAGTTACCTCCTGCTGCTCTGTACACCAGGTATTACACATGTAGCATAGTAAGGGCATGCTGCTGTTTCTAAAGTACAACATAGCCAGCAAGGAGCAAAGTTTCCCACCACTATTAGGAAAGAAACTTCAAACATTTGCGAATATTTACAACTATTATTGGCTCAAAGAATAATATCTAAAGATCAGGGCAATTCCAGGTTATCGTCTGTGAGTGGAGTTAGAAGAGTTTGAGGGCATTATTCCACCACCGATCAATAACTACCAAGGAGTGCACTTCCCCTTGGATGATACCAGAATGGACCACAATGGTAGTTTGGCCTTTTGTATAGGAATTGCATTCTGATATATTGATGTATGTATAAAGCTAGGGGGTGTATGCGCATGCTGAGGGTGTGTGTGTGTGTTTGTGCCTGTATGCTTTTATATATGCTTGTACTTTTTTAGGTGCCTGTTCAGTGTGTGGGTGTCAATGGTGTGTCGCGTGCCATTGAAGGGTGACCATGTTGGTTCAGTGTTAAGCATGTACACACTGTGTGAGCAAGTGCATGTAGCGTGAAGGGAGGGCAGTGCGCAGATGTGAGGTAGGTGCCATGTCCGGATGAGTTTTGCGGAAACCATAATGATTGACATTCATCACATCAAGGCACCGCAAAAACGCTGAGGATGCCTTCCCTGTCTTTAACAACTGACATACACAGCCCGTGGACCATGCAGGCCCACGCTACAGGAGTGAGGCATCCCCAGTGGACACAAATCCTTTGATAGCTCCTACCCTTCAGACCTGCCAGGCTTACAAGCACGCAGGGCCCAGGGTAGCTCTGATCTGCAACCTCCACACAAAGCACTGCAATCTCGCCTTTCCCCTCTCCTCTCAACTAACCAAATGCACCCACTCTCTTCCAGATCCTCCAGAGCGCCTGGAGACCATGCAAATGGCAGTGGTGCACGGTACAAATCCTAAGAACACAACAGTGTGATCATGCACGTGCAGTGTGGGTGCATGTATCTGTAATGTATCGATACATCCTAAGAACACAACAGTGTGATCATGCACGTGCAGTGTGGGTGCATGTATCTGTAATGTATCCATATTTCCTAAGAACTCAACAGTGTGATCAAGCACGTGCAGTGTGGGTGCATGTATCTAATGCATCCATACATCCTAAGAACTCAACAGTGTGATCATGCACGTGCAGTGCAGTGTGGGTGCATGTATCTTTAACATATCCATATATCCTAAGAACTCAACAGTGCGATCATGCACGTGCAGCGTGGGTGCGTGTATTGTAATGTATCCATATATCCTAAGAACTCAACAGTGTGATCATGCATGTGCAGTGTGGTTGCGTGTATCTGTAATTTATCCATATATCCTAAGAACTCAACAGTGTGATCCTGCATGTGCAGTGTGGGTGCGTGTATCTGTAATGTATCCAGATATCCTAAGAACTCAACAGTGTGATCATGCACGTGCAGTGTGGGTGCATGTATCTGTAATGTATCCATATATCCTAAGAACTCAACAGTGTGATCATACACGTGCAGTGTGGGTGCATTTATCTGTAATCTATCCATACATCCTAAGAACTCAACAGTGTGATCATGCACGTGCAGTGCAGTGTGGGTGCATGTATCTGTAACATATCCATATATCCTAAGAACTCAACAGTGTGATCATGCACGTGCAGTGTGGGTGCTTGTATCTGTAATGTAACAGTGTGATCATGCATGTGCAGTGTGGGTGCATGCATCTGTAATGTATCCATATATCCTAAGAACTCAACAGTGTGATCATGCACGTGCAGTGTGGGTGCATGTATCTGTAATGTATCCATATATCCTAAGAACTCAACAGTGTGATCATGCACGTGCAGTGTGGGTGCATGTTTCTGTAATGTATCCATATATCCTAAGAACTCAACAGTGTGATCATGCATGTGCAGTGTGGGTGCTTGTATCTGTAATGTAACAGTGTGATCATGCATGTGCAGTGTGGGTGCATGTATCTGTAATGTATCCATACATCCTAAGAACTCAACAGTGTGATCATGCACGTGCAGTGCAGTGTGGGTGCATGTATCTGTAATGTATCCATACATCTTAAGAACTCAACAGTGTGATCATGCACGTGCAGTGCAGTGTGGGTGCATGTTTCTGTAACATATCCATATATACTAAGAACTCAACAGTGTGATCATGCACATGCAGTGTGGGTGCTTGTATCTGTAATGTATCCATATATCCTAAGAACTCAACAGTGTGATCATGCATGTGCAGTGTGGGTGCATGTATCTGTAATGTATCCATACATCCTAAGAACTCAACAGTGTGATCATGCACGTGCAGTGCAGTGTGGGTGCATGTATCTGTAACATATCCATATATCCTAAGAACTCAACAGTGTGATCATGCACATGCAGTGTGGGTGCTTGTATCTGTAATGTAACAGTGTGATCATGCAGGTGCAGTGTGGGTGCATGTATCTGTAATGTATCCATACATCCTAAGAACTCAACAGTGTGATCATGCATGTGCAGTGTGGGTGCGTGTATCTGTAATGTATCCATACATCCTAACAACTCAACAGTGTGATCATGCATGTGCAGTGTGGGTGCATGTACCTGTAATGTATCCATATATCCTAAGACCTCAACAGTGTGATCATGCATGTGCAGTGTGGGTGCGTGTATCTGTAATGTATCCATATATCCTAAGAACTCAACAGTGTGATCATGCATATGCAGTGTGGGTGCTTGTATCTGTAATGTAACAGTGTGATCATGCATGTGCAGTGTGGGTGCATGTATCTGTAATGTATCCATATATCCGAAGAACTCAACAGTGTGATCATGCATGTGCAGTGTGGGTGCATGTATCTGTAATGTATCCATATATCCTAAGAACTCAACAGTGTGATCATGCATGTGCAGTGTGGGTGCTTGTATCTGTAATGTAACAGTGTGATCATGCATGTGCAGTGTGGGTGCATGTATCTGTAATGTATCCATATATCCTAAGAACTCAACAGTGTGATCATGCATGTGCAGTGTGGGTGCTTGTATCTGTAATGTAACAGTGTGATCATGCATGTGCAGTGTGGGTGCATGTATCTGTAATGTATCCATATATCCTAAGAACTCAACAGTGTGATCATGCACGTGCAGTGCAGTGCAGTGTGGGTGCATGTATCTGTAACATATCCATATATCCTAAGAACTCAACAGTGTGATCATGCATGTGCAGTGTGGGTGCATGTATCTGTAATGTATCCATATATCCTAAGAACTCAACAGTGTGATCATGCATGTGCAGTGTGGGTGCTTATATCTGTAATGTAACAGTGTGATCATGCATGTGCAGTGTGGGTGCATGTATCTGTAATGTATCCATATATCCTAAGAACTTAACAGTGTGATCATGCACGTGCAGTGTGGGTGCATGTATCTGTAATGTATCCATACATCCTAAGAACTGAACAGTGTGATCATGCACGTGCAGTGCAGTGTGGGTGCATGTATCTGTAACATATCCATATATCCTAAGAACTCAAGTGTGATCATTTACGTGCAGTGTGGGTGCATGTATCTGTAATGTATCCATACACCCTAAGAACTCAACAGTGTGATCATGCACGTGCAGTGTGGGTGCATGTATCTGTAATGTATCCATACATTCTAAGAACTCAATAGTGTGATCATGCACGTGCAGTGCAGTGTGGGTGCATGTATCTTTAACATATCCATATATCCTAAGAACTCAACAGTGTGATCATGCATGTGCAGTGTGGGTGCATGTATCTGTAATGTATCCATATATCCTAAGAAGTCAACAGTGTGATCATGCACGTGCAGTGTGGGTGCATGCATCTGCAATGTATCCTTATATCCTAAGAACTCAACAGTGTGATCATGCACGTGCAGTGTGGGTGCATGTATCTGTAATGTATCCATACATCCTAAGAACTCAACAGTGTGATCATGCACGTGCAGTGCAGTGTGGGTGCATGTATCTGTAACATATCCATATATCCTAAGAACTCAACAGTGTGCTCTTCATGTGCAGTGTGGGTGCATGTATCTGTAATGTATCCATATATCCTAAGAACTCAACAGTGTGATCATGCACGTGCAGTGCAGTGTGGGTGCATGTATCTGTAACATATCCATATATCCTAAGAACTCAACAGTGTGATCATGCACATGCAGTGTGGGTGATTGTATCTGTAATGTAACAGTGTGATCATGCATGTGCAGTGTGGGTGCATGTATCTGTAATGTATCTATACATCCTAAGAACTCAACAGTGTGATCATGCATGTGCAGTGTGGGTGCATGTATCTGTAATGTATCCATATATCCTAAGAACTCAACAGTGTGATCATGCACGTGCAGTGCAGTGTGGGTGCATGTATCTGTAACATATCCATATATCCTAAGAACTCAACAGTTTGATCATGCATGTGCAGTGTGGGTGCATGTATCTGTAATGCATCCATATATCCTAAGAACTCAAAAGTGTGATCATGCACGTGCAGTGTGGGTGCATGTATCTGTAACATATCCATATATCCTAAGAACTCAACAGTGTGATCATGCACCTGCAGTGCAGTGTGGGTGCATGTATCTGTAATGTATCCATATATCCTAAGAACTCAACAGTGTGATCATGCACGTGCAGTGTGGGTGCATGTATCTGTAACATATCCATATATCCTAAGAACTCAACAGTGTGATCATGCACGTGCAGTGTGGGTGCTTGTATCTGTAATGTAACAGTGTGATCATGCATGTGCAGTGTGGGTGCATGTATCTGTAATGTATCTATACATCCTAAGAACTCAACAGTGTGATCATGCATGTGCAGTGTGGGTGCATGTATCTGTAATGTATCCATATATCCTAAGAACTCAACAGTGTGATCATGCACGTGCAGTGCAGTGTGGGTGCATGTATCTGTAACATATCCATATATCCTAAGAACTCAACAGTGTGATCATGCATGTGCAGTGTGGGTGCATGTATCTGTAATTTATCCATATATCCTAAGAACTCAAAAGTGTGATCATGCACTTGCAGTGTGGGTGCATGTATCTGTAACATATCCATATATCCTAAGAACTCAACAGTGTGATTATGCACGTGCAGTGTGGGTGCATGTATCTGTAACATATCCATATATCCTAAGGACTAAACAGTGTGATCATGCACGTGCAGTGTGGGTGCATGTATCTGTAATGTATCCATATATCCTAAGAACTCAACAGTGTGATCATGCACGTGCAGTGCAGTGTGGGTGCATGTATCTGTAATGTATCCATATATCCTAAGAACTCAACAGTGTGATCATGCAAGTGCAGTGCAGTGTGGGTGCATGTATCTGTAACATCTCCATATATCCTAAGAACTCAACAGTGTGATCATGCACGTGCAGTGTGGGTGCTTGCATCTGTAATGTATCCATATATCCTAAGAACTCAACACTGTGATCATGCATGTGCAGTGTGGGTGCATGTATCTGTAATGTATCCATATATCCTAAGAACTCAACAGTGTGATCATGCATGTGCAGTGTGGGTGCATGTATCTGTAATGTATCCATACATCCTAAGAACTCAACAGTGTGATCATGCATATGCAGTGTGGGTGCATGTATCTGTAATGTATCCATATATCCTAAGAACTCAACACTGTGATCATGCATGTGCAGTGTGGGTGCATGTATCTGTAATGTATCCATATATCCTAAGAACTCAACAGTGTGATCATGCATGTGCAATGTGGGTGCTTGTATCTGTAATGTAACAGTGTGATCATGCACGTGCAGTGTGGGTGCATGTATCTGTAATGTATCCATATATCCTAAGAACTCAAAAGTGTGATCATGCACGTGCAGTGTGGGTGCATGTATCTGTAACATATCCATATATCCTAAGAACTCAACAGTGTGATTATGCACGTGCAGTGTGGGTGCATGTATCTGTAACATATCCATATATCCTAAGGACTAAACAGTGTGATCATGCACGTGCAGTGTGGGTGCATGTATCTGTAATGTATCCATATATCCTAAGAACTCAACAGTGTGATCATGCACGTGCAGTGCAGTGTGGGTGCATGTATCTGTAATGTATCCATATATCCTAAGAACTCAACAGTGTGATCATGCACGTGCAGTGTGGGTGCATGTATCTGTAATGTATCCATATATCCTAAGAACTCAACAGTGTGATCATGCAAGTGCAGTGCAGTGTGGGTGCATGTATCTGTAACATCTCCATATATCCTAAGAACTCAACAGTGTGATCATGCACGTGCAGTGTGGGTGCTTGTATCTGTAATGTAACAGTGTGATCATGCATGTGCAGTGTGGGTGCATGTTACTGTAATGTATCCATACATCCTAAGAACTCAACAGTGTGATCATGCATATGCAGTGTGGGTGCATGTATCTGTAATGTATCCATATATCCTAAGAACTCAAAACTGTGATCATGCATGTGCAGTGTGGGTGCATGTATCTGTAATGCATCCATATATCCTAAGAACTCAACAGTGTGATCATGCATGTGCAATGTGGGTGCTTATATCTGTAATGTAACAGTGTGATCATGCACGTGCAGTGTGGGTGCATGTATCTGTAATGTATCCATATATCCTAAGAACTCAACAGTGTGATCATGCATGTGCAGTGTGGATGCATGCATCTGTAATGTGTCCATACATCCTAAGAACTCAACAGTGTGATCATGCACGTGCAGTGCAGTGTGGGTGCATGTATCTGTAACATATCCATATATCCTAAGAACTCAACAGTGTGATCATGCACGTGCAGTGCAGTGTGGGTGCATGTATCTGTAACATATCCATATATCCTAAGAACTCAACAGTGTGATCATGCACGTGCAGTGCAGTGTGGGTGCATGTATCTGCAACATATCCATATATCCTAAGAACTCAACAGTGTGATCATGCACGTGCAGTGTGGGTGCATGTATCTGTAATGTATCCATACATCCTAAGAACTCAACAATGTGATCATGCATGTGCAGTGCAGGTGCATGTATCTGTAACATATCCATATATCCTAAGAACTCAAGTGTGATCATGCACGTGCAGTGAAGTGTGGGTGCATGCATCTGTAACATATCCATATATCCTAAGAACTCAACAGTGTGATCATGCACGTGCAGTGTGGGTGCTTGTATCTGTAATGTAACAGTGTGATCATGCATGTGCAGTGTGGGTGCATGTATCTGTAATGTATCTATACATCCTAAGAACTCAACAGTGTGATCATGCATGTGCAGTGTGGGTGCATGTATCTGTAACATATCCATATATCCTAAGAACTAAACAGTGTGATCATGCACGTGCAGTGCAGTGTGGGTGCATGTATCTGTAATGTATCCATATATCCTAAGAACTCAACAGTGTGATCATGCACGTGCAGTGCAGTGTGGGTGCATGTATCTGTAATGTATCCATATATCCTAAGAACTCAACAGTGTGATCATGCACGTGCAGTGTGGGTGAATGTTTCTGTAATGTATCCATATATCCTAAGAACTCAACAGTGTGATCATGCAAGTGCAGTGCAGTGTGGGTGCATGTATCTGTAACATATCCATATATCCTAAGAACTCAACAGTGTGATCCTGCATGTGCAGTGTGGGTGCATATATCTGTAATGTATCCATATATCCTAAGAACTAAACAGGGTGATCATGAACGTGCAGTGTGGGTGCATGTATCTGTAATGTATCCATATATCCTAAGAACTCAACAGTGTGATCATGCACGTGCAGTGCAGTGTGGGTGCATGTATCTGTAACATATCCATATATCCTAAGAACTCAACAGTGTGATCATGCATGTGCAGTGTGGGTGCATGTATCTGTAAAGTATCCATATATCCTAAGAACTCAACAGTGTGATCATGCAAGTGCAGTGCAGTGTGGGTGCATGTATCTGTAACATCTCCATATATCCTAAGAACTCAACATTGTGATCATGCACGTGCAGTGTGGGTGCTTGTATCTGTAATGTAACAGTGTGATCATGCATGTGCATTGTGGGTGCATGTATCTGTAATGTATCCATACATCCTAAGAACTCAACAGTGTGATCATGCATGTGCAATGTGGGTGCTTGTATCTGTAATGTAACAGTGTGATCATGCATGTGCAGTGTGGGTGCATGTATCTGTTATGTATCCATATATCCTAAGAACTGAACAGTGTGATCATGCATATGCAGTGTGGGTGCATGTATCTGTAATGTATCCATATATCCTAAGAACTTAACAGTGTGATCATGCATGTGCAGTGTGGGTGCATATATCTGTAATGTATCCATATATCCTAAGAACTAAACAGTGTGATCATGCACGTGCAGTGTGGGTGCATGTATCTGTAATGTATCCATATATCCTAAGAACTCAACAGTGTGATCATGCACGTTCAGTGCAGTGTGGGTGCATGTATCTGTAACATATCCATATATCCTAAGAACTCAACAGTGTGATCATGCATGTGCAGTGTGGGTGCATGTATCTGTAAAGTATCCATATATCCTAAGAACTCAACAGTGTGATCATGCAAGTGCAGTGCAGTGTGGGTGCATGTATCTGTAACATCTCCATATATCCTAAGAACTCAACAGTGTGATCATGCACGTGCAGTGTGGGTGCTTGTATCTGTAATGTAACAGTGTGATCATGCATGTGCATTGTGGGTGCATGTATCTGTAATGTATCCATACATCCTAAGAACTCAACAGTGTGATCATGCATGTGCAATGTGGGTGCTTGTATCTGTAATGTAACAGTGTGATCATGCATGTGCAGTGTGGGTGCATGTATCTGTTATGTATCCATATATCCTAAGAACTGAACAGTGTGATCATGCATATGCAGTGTGGGTGCATGTATCTGTAATGTATCCATATATCCTAAGAACTTAACAGTGTGATCATGCATGTGCAGTGTGGGTGCATGTATCTGTAATGTATCCATATATCCTAAGAACTCAACAGTGTGATCATGCATGTGCAATGTGGGTGCTTGTATCTGTAATGTAACAGTGTGATCATGCATGTGCAGTGTGGGTGCATGTATCTGTTATGTATCCATATATCCTAAGAACTGAACAGTGTGACCATGCATGTGCAGTGTGGGTGCATGTATCTGTAATGTATCCATACATCCTAAGAACTCAACAGTGTGATCATGCATGTGCAGTGTGGGTGCATGTATCTGTAATGTATCCATATATCCTAAGAACTCAACAGTGTGATCATGCATGTGCAGTGTGGGTGCTTGTATCTGTAATGTAACAGTGTGATCATGCACGTGCAGTGTGGGTGCATGTATCTGTAATGTATCCATATATCCTAAGAACTCAACAGTGTGATCATGCATGTGCAGTGTGGGTGCATGTATCTGTAATGTGTCCATACATCCTAAGAACTCAACAGTGTGATCATGCACGTGCAGTGCAGTGTGGGTGCATGTATCTGTAACATATCCATATATCCTAAGAACTCAACAGTGTGATCATGCATGTGCAGTGTGGGTGCGTGTATCTGTAATGTATCCATATATCCTAAGAACTCAACAGTGTGATCATGCACGTGCAGTGTGGGTGCTTGTATCTGTAATGTAACAGTGTGATCATGCATGTGCAGTGTGGGTGCATGCATCTGTAATGTATCCATACATCCTAAGAACTCAACAGTGTGATCATGCACGTGCAGTGTGGGTGCATGTATCTGTAATGTATCCATATATCCTAAGAACTCAACAGTGTGATCATGCACGTGCAGTGTGGGTGCATGTATCTGTAATGTATCCATATATCCTAAGAACACAACAGTGTGATCATGCACGTGCAGTGTGGGTGCATGTATCTGTAATGTATCCATATATCCTAAGAACTCAACAGTGTGATCATGCACGTGCAGTGTGGGTGCTTGTATCTGTAATGTAACAGTGTGATCATGCATGTGCAGTGTGGGTGCATGTATCTGTAATGTATCCATATATCCTAAGAACTCACCAGTGTGAACATGCATGTGCAGTGTGGGTGCTTGTATCTGTAATGTATCCATACATCCTAAGAAATCAACAGTGTGATCATGCATGTGCAGTGTGGGTGCTTATATCTGTAATGTAACAGTGTGATCATGCATGTGCCGTGTGGGTGCATGTATCTGTAATGTATCCATACATCCTAAGAACTCAACAGTGTGATCATGCACATGCAGTGTGGGTGCATGTATCTGTAATGTATCCATATATCCTAAGAACTCAACAGTGTGATCATGCACGTGCAGTGTGGGTGCTTGTATCTGTAATGTAACAGTGTGATCATGCATGTGCAGTGTGGGTGCATGTATCTGTAATGTATCCATATATCCTAAGAACTCAACAGTGTGATCATGCATGTGCAGTGTGGCTGCTTGTATCTGTAATGTAACAGTGTGATCATGCATGTGCAATGTGGGTGCATGTATCTGTAATGTAACAGTGTGATCATGCATGTGCAGTGTGGGTGCTTGTATCTGTAATGTAACAGTGTGATCATGCATGTGCAGTGTGGGTGCTTGTATCTGTAATGTAACAGGGTGATCATGCATGTGCAATGTGGGTGCATGTATCTGTAATGTAACAGTGTGATCATGCATGTGCAGTGTGGGTGCTTGTATCTGTAATGTAACAGTGTGATCATGCATGTGCAGTGTGGGTGCATGTATCTGTAATGTATCCATATATCCTAAGAACTCAACAGTGTGATCATGCATGTGCAGTGTGGGTGCGTGTATCTGTAATGTATCCATATATCCTAAGAACTCAACAGTGTGATCATGCATGTGCAGTGTGGGTGCTTGTATCTGTAATGTAACAGTGTGATCATGCATGTGCAGTGTTGGTGCGTGTATCCGTAATGTATCCATACATCCTAAGAACTCAACAGTGTGATCATGCATGTGCAGTGTGGGTGCTTGTATCTGTAATGTAACAGTGTGATCATGCATGTGCAGTGTGGGTGCATGTATCTGTAATGTAACAGTGTGATCATGCATGTGCAGTGTGGGTGCGTGTATCTGTAATGTATCCATATATCCTAAGAACTCAACAGTGTGATCATGCATGTGCAGTGTGGGTGCTTGTATCTGTAATGTAACAGTGTGATCATGCATGTGCAGTGTGGGTGCATGTATCTGTAATGTATCCATATATCCTAAGAACTCAACAGTGTGATCATGCATGTGCAGTGTGGGTGCATGTAACTAATGTATCCATGTATCCTAAGAACTCAACAGTGTGATCATGCATGTGCAGTGTGGGTGCTTGTATCTGTAATGTAACAGTGTGATCATGCATGTGCAGTGTGGGTGCGTGTATCTGTAATGTATCCATACATCCTAAGAACTCAACAGTGTGATCATGCATGTGCAGTGTGGGTGCTTGTATCTGTAATGTAACAGTGTGATCATGCATGTGCAGTGTGGGTGCGTGTATCTGTAATGTATCCATATATCCTAAGAACTCAAAAGTGTGATCATGCATGTGCAGTGTGGGTGCTTGTATCTGTAATGTAACAGTGTGATCATGCATGTGCAGTGTGGGTGCGTGTATCTGTAATGTATCCATACATCCTAAGAACTCAACAGTGTGATCATGCATGTGCAGTGTGGGTGCTTGTATCTGTAATGTAACAGTGTGATCATGCATGTGCAGTGTGGGTGCATGTATCTGTAATGTATCCATATATCCTAAGAACTCAACAGTGTGATCATGCATGTGCAGTGTGGGTGCATGTATCTAATGTATCCATGTATCCTAAGAACTCAACAGTGTGATCATGAATATGCAGTGTGGGTGCATGTATCTGTAATGTAACAGTGTGATCATGCATGTGCAGCGTGGGTGCATGTATCTGTAATGTATCCATATATCCTAAGAACTCAACAGTGTGATCATGCATGTGCAGTGTGGGTGCATGTATCTGTAATGTATCCATATATCCTAAGAACTCAACAGTGTGATCATGCATGTGCAGTGTGGGTGCATGTATCTGTAATGTAACAGTGTGATCATGTATGTGCAGTGTGGGTGCATGTATCTGTAATGTATCCATGTATCCTAAGAACTCAACAGTGTGATCATGCATGTGCAGTGTGGGTGCATGTATCTGTAATGTAACAGTGTGATCATGCATGTGCAGTGTGGGTGCATGTATCTGGATTGTATCCATGTATCCTAAGAACTCAACAGTGTGATCATTCATGTGCAGTGTGGGTGCATGTATCTGTAATGTATCGATATTCATTCATTTGGTAGAGGGCACAATACCTCAATCAGCAGCACCTTACAACAGCGTTGCTACAGAGTTGAGAGCAATCCTGTAAACGGGCACTTTAAATGTAAGTACTGCAATGGTGTGTCCCAATATGCGATGGAGGAGAACTGGTACATAATGGGAACATGACAGAGAGACAATATAATAAGGATGCTGTAAAATATTGACGTTATTGAGTAGAGAATGTATAGTTTAGTTGCATTGATTTACAGTAGTAGGCAGTGAAGACAGGGTGGGTATTAGGGCAGAGGCATGATATGGCTGGTTACAGCACGAGAACCATCAAAAGAGGACATGCTGTCTGATGGCAATTGTGAAAGTCTAGAATAGAAGTTTAGTTCACGTTGAGGATAGAAGTTATGTTCTCAGTGACAGATTGGGCGTAGCGGGGTAGGAGGGTCTGAAATGACCCTGGCATGCATTGCTCATCCCCTGTGCATGTCCCCAACAGATGAAAATATGGGGGCATTTATATGAGTTTCCAAGCGCTTCCTGCTTGTAATACGCAGAATTACCCCCATGGGTAAAGGCATCTTATTGTGGGAATCTGTGGTGTTCACATTCAGATACCCTTTAAGAATGGGGCGTAACAGTTTTGGGCGCAAGTGATGAGAAGCACATCTCCTCACTTGTACCAAAAAAAGGTTTCGAGAATCTGCTCCTAGGTGTCTAGGTTTGCCAACCCTTTCTTATTGTCAGAGGGTCTTCTCTATCAAGAGCATCTCCACAGAAGATCAGATGTGGTGAAACCCAAGAAACAGCTATTTCAAGTATCAAGATGTAACTGGGGATGGACGTGATGGGGTTTGAAATGTTACATAATGGGGCCATGACAGAGAGACCACATAACGCTGGTATAATAGTATGTACATTCTCCAGCATTGGATTTTTCATAGATTCACTTGCTGTTTGAATATTCCCTGTTGTTAGGCTGCGAATCCTCTCTAACATTAGAGGATCTTGATTTGTGCTAAGGCATCCTGCTAGGCCTTCGCTCCCTGTAACCACGAGCTAAGCCTACTGCCTGTAACTAAGACATCTTCTGCAACAGCGCCTCGATGCCCATGGGCTGTAGTGCGCTTTAAAAATTCAAATAAATACATTTGTGATGAAGACCTGCAATCAGTTTAGTGCTCTCTGTGTTGTTTTGTGTCGTTTACCCCTTAGCCAACATGCAGCACCTCCTGTAGCTCCTCCCCTGGAGGCCATCTTCAGATTCTTTCCACATGTTCAAGTGCTCGGGAGTGCTCTTCAAGTTCTCTACTTTCATTTGAGGATGGTTTGTAAATGATACAGCTTTCAAGACGGCTTTTAATCTCGTTGAAAACCCAGATAAGCGACTTTTATATTCTGGAGAAAAAGGAGTCCTACATCCATTTGGTGCGCTCCTGTGTACCCCCAGGGTTGAGTCCTGTGAAGTGTTTTCTTCTGGCTCCTCCATTGCTGACCCGAAGACTAAGACAAATCTTTTTAAGTCATCTTCCACCCGCCACCTGAAAGACATCTACATCGAGGATCAGCGTGAGGAGTTTCTGTATTGTTTGTATCTAGACCACAATGTCAAGTGCTGCTTCATTTTCCACTCTTTTCCAAATAAGACTTTGAAAGACTGTCATAGAAGGCTGGTGGCCTAGCCAGGTGAGGGGACTGTGACCTCGGGCTCAGCATCGCAGAGGAGCCATGCATCACGTCACCAGAGAAGACCACTAGAGAGTGTTCCCTCTTCAAAGAGGTCGCGATCCCACGAGGAGGCTTCTTCTGGGAAAATGGTGAGCAAAGAACATACCACCCATGCTCTTTCCACTGCAGATGAGACGGTCCTGCCACACAAATCCTTGTTGCAAAAGCTGCCAGTTCTATCGTCAAAATCCATGATGATGGCATTGTCGACGACTCCGTCGACAGTTCCGTCAACAATTATGGTGCCACCCACGGCACATCATTCGTCCACATAGATCTCCAGTACTGTCCCCAAAGCGCAATGCCGCCGGAGACGGGATTTTGCTCAGACGATGTTCCTGCCCCTTTCCACCTACCAGGCATTCACAACTCTGTGGATGACTCCGTCAGCAGGGAGCTCTGTTCCTGCCTGGAGTGGGAACTCCTCCACAGCCAAGCTCTACATGACTTCCAGATGTGGGGGACACCGGACATGGACCTGTTTGTCACCAGGGGCAACTGAAAATGCCTTTTATTTATTTATTGGATATTTGGATGTCGCCTGAACAACAACTGGTGTTTCAAGGCGCCACGAGACAGCTAATAGTACATATCACCGCTCTTTACTGAATATGGACATTTAAATTTGGAATCTTCATATTTCATCTAAGTTACCTTCCTCTAAGTTACCTTCCATGTGTGACCTTTCCAGATGAACAAAGTGCACGTGTGTCGATTGAAATAACATAGATCTGAAACTCTAAAAACCTGACAGCCAATCCAAGCTTCAGTTCAGAGATTTCCATTGACTTACACCATCTAAACCAAAATATTCTGTTTCCTCCTTCCCCTTTCACCGGATCTGTGCATTTTACAGAACTCCTACTTCATCAGTTGTTAAATCGATGAGATCTATAAGGTAACATCACCTTTTCTGACCAATCCTGGGCCGTGGGTCAGATGATACTGCTCATGTTCATTGAGTGTCCCAGACAAGCATGGGCTTGTTTCTAGAACATGAAAGAGCTTCTTGGTCCTTGGCAGGTGTGAGATCTCACTGAGTTGACAAACCTTAACATATACCTTCTTTAAAGCTTTCTGGGATTGAGGCTGGGCGTAAAGAAACATTCCTGTATTAAATGTCATGAGGCCCCAGCTGTGTGGCTGTACCACGGGTAAATGACCAAATTGAGGCGCTCATCCTCTGGCTGATGGAAAGCATACAGACACAAATCTTTCCCGCTAATACCAGTCTTCTTTTTTGCCGAGAACTATTTAGAGCAACCACAAGGGAAACAAATGCATATCAGTGGACGCTAGAGGGTTGTGAGTGATGAAATACAGTGAAGCAAACAAATTGATGCATTGCCTTTTACATGCATCAGCCTCACTCTTGCCTATTATCTGTAGTAGGACCATCACTTTGAACTGACCTTACCTGAAATTTTCTTCAGTTCTTCAGATCCCTTGATCATCGCAGACATCAGATCCTGGGATACTGAGAATAATAAACAAGAGACAGGCCTTGATCAGAATGGAGAATCTAGACTTAGAAATATCTCTCAAGCCCATCATTTCCTAGGGTTTTCAGACTAGTAAGACTAACATCCACTCAAAAGTAACGTCAGTGAGGTACTATAATTGATAGACTTTGGTTTTGGATGGGGGACCAAAGACAGTCTCAGTACAATTTCTGAAGATTAATGCAAAAGGAATTAAGCTGATCTGCACTAATGAATTCCAAAACTTCAAGACACACCATGAGGACATGCAGAGTCGTAAGGGAGGGCCTCATTACAAGTTTGGTGGTATTCAGTAGTAAATCTGATGGAATACCGCCAAACATAATTACTGTTACCGCCACTTGTTCCAGCGGATTTACCACCGGATTACAAGTGGTGGTAGGTGGTTTAGGTCCCGATTAATTAGAGTCCATAGGATGCCATGAGGATTTGGGGGGGGGATTGTTGCTGGCGATAATTCGATGATTTTGCCCAGATTTGGCAGTGAGGTAGAGGATCTACCTCTAGCTTCTTGCTGGAGTTTTTTCTTCCACTTAACCTCCAAACCTGGAGTTGGGCAGTGCGGTAATATGCAGTAATGGAATTACCACTGCATTAGAACCCCAACTTGTAATGAGGCCCTCTTGTGCCTAACGCTACTCGGAACGGATCCACGGGTGCGTGCTTATCTCTGTAGGGGACAGATCATGCTCACTGCTGGGGCAGTGACATTAACAGTCTCCTAGTTCCATGGATTTCATAACAGCTCCTACTTTGCCCAGGCTATACCTACAAATATTTTTCCTAATGGCTGGTCCATAAGTTCAGGTGGAGCCAAGTATTGAGAACTGTTATTATTTAATTATTTTAGCTAGTGGATGGTTTCAAATAACTGTGTGTAGCTATTAAGCTATGATAGAAATTAAATCCACAGCGCGGTTTGTTGAAGTGATCACTGGCCAAGCATGACTCGGGTTGGGGAGGGGAGCTCTGCAAGTGGTCTTTTGCGGTAGGGCGAGGTCCCAGCATCGCACTGCAGGCCAAAAGAACTATGGGCGTCTACATTCCTCTTTCTGATGCTGAGTAGCCCTACTTTAAATCTTGTGTGGTTTTGAGTAGGACTGCAGCTTTTGTTTTTGATAGCTTGGTAGGTGGGAGCACCAGGCAACCCATCCTGAAACACAACCTTGCAGCCATATACAACAATACAGTTTTCTCGGTATACGTGCGACCAGGACTGGGGTTAAGAATTTGGAAAGTTGAGAGTAAAAGGACGTCTAAAGGAGTAAACACACAGTTCCCATTTGTGAATGGTGGATTATTAGACAAGTGAAAATATCTTTTAATTAATGAACAGGCATTTTCCTTGCAATGCTTTGTAGCTAGTGAATCCTGCCTTCACAACGGGCATTGCTGCAGCGAAGGTCCTCCTTGTGAATGGTTGTGCTCATGGGCCTCATTACAAGTTGGCCGGTCTGGGTATAAAGTTCCGATAACAACGTATGCCAGCACCTTTCTGGACAAGCCAGCCCCAAGTCTGCCGGTAGGGGCTCTGATCTGACCTGTGATTCGGGCATTTATCTGTTGGTAGGGTCCTGATTTACCGGCAGGCCTAGTGCTAACGGTGCTAGTGATTCAGGCAACCCCATACCATGGAGTCCTATCAGATTCCCTGGAATGGGGAGTTATCAGCGTCTCCGCCGCTCGTAATATCCCAGTAATGACGGGATATCGAGTGGCGGAGACGGTACGGTAATTCCCCGGTATACCGCCGGAATTACCCAAATGGTTTCCAGCGATCCGCAGGAAATAAATAGGGTATCCAATGTTCATGTGCTTCCTCGACCCAAATACCTTAACAGGGGTCTTGGGTTACAGAGATGTCATACTCTTTGCTTATTTCTAATATATACTTTTCAAATCAGTGCTTCTCCGATGAGTAAGGGGGCTGCAACTCATTAACACATAAGCAACATATCATGACACCGTACCCCGTTACAGTAGAGGAAATAAAAGATGGCCCATTCCAATTATGGTTTACCGCACACCACTTTTGTGATTTACCAATCAGAGTACTCATGTACATACATGGTTTAAAGTCTTGATTTCTGAAAGCGTTGGGGCATAGCTGAATGTTTTGCTCTTAGCATTGAAGAGCTTACTAGCTCTTTTAAAAATCAGGAGTAACATTGGAGATACAGTCACAGTTTTCACCAAATTCTTTAACAATGGACTAAAAGTAGAGACCCAGAGTTGTGGTTCCTCTTCAATTATAATTCTTGGCAAACCATCTGGACCCAGAGGATTCTCCACCCAAGTGCAAGAATGGCCAAATGTATGACTCAAAAGTTCCTTATGGCAGGTGACTTAAAGTCCCTGCTGAAGGAAAGCCATAAAATGCTTGATATATACAGCTTACCAGATGCTTGCATTTATTGGGTTGATCTGGTTTACCGCAGAGTGAACCTTTCTATATAAATAGGGTAGACATGAATCACGAATCATGTCTGACTAATCCAAATTCAGAATGTATCTGAATATCATATTTCTGAAGAGTATAAGCATCACCTACTAAATTGAGTCCCCATAATTGGAATCGCAAACTAGTGTCTTTGAAACTAAATTTTGATTTGGAATACATAGAGAATCGAATTAAGCATATGCAATCTTCCAGAGCATGTGGTCATGGAGTGCCTGTCAATATCCTTAAAAATTCACTTCTCCATTCTTCCTTCATGACTTCAGATCCTCCATCTCCACTGCCGTTACACAGGTATGTTTCACCTTTCTTTTTCAGGACACCCTTTGCAAATACAGATACTCTCTCTAGGTTCCATTTTTTTCTATCTGATGTGCACACATGGTTCATGCACCTCTTCACAATCTTGAGAGGATGACTGCAGTGAGACCCTGTTATCCTATCCTTGTGTGGTAATTTGATTCTTACTATATGTTTGTCTTTAACTTTTCTTCGCTGTACTACTCTGCGACTATCATACCACCTCTTCATTTGATCTTTGCTTTTCCTGATCCTCCACACCACCTCTTCCATATCGATTATCTCATCCGCTCTCAGACTGGAAAGCCATGAATGCTGCTTTCCTACCTCTCAGCATATGGAAAGGCGATATCATGTTGGTGGCATCAGGTGTTAATCTGTGGGCTGCTACTGCTTCCAAGACTGTCATGGAGCTTCACGCCTGATGCCATGGCAAGTTGGATAGCTCCCTTTATGAATCTATCCTTTCATCTGGTCTGTTAGTCTGTGGAAGAAGCTGCCTTGATTTTCTTTATAGTGTTCTTTTCCAGGAATCTAGAAATCAGCTGGACACCATTGTCTATTATTCGTTCCTTTGTCAAAACGATGGCAATATTTCTATCACAGTCCTTGTAGTGATGTCATGTATGAACAGTCTCCGCCCACATAGTCCACTTTCACCACATTATACCTGTGCTCAGCGTTCATGGCTTCTAATGGACCTATAAAATCCAAACCTAACCTTTCCCTTACTCCTTGTAGTATGTCTGTGTGTACGAGAGGTGCTAGTCTCACCTTCAGATGCTTGTCTCCATTTAGGCATTTGTGAAACTGCTGCAGCATATTCTTTATATCCTGGTCAATGTTAGGCCACTCATAGGATTCTCGTATTCTGTGTCTTGTCATGTTGTTCTCTAGATGCTCTGAGTGAGCCCCATCCAGTATAGTATTAACTCGGGGGGGACGGGGGGACACCATGTCATTCCTTAACAACAAGCCATTCTCCTCAGTTATTTATTCTGCCACATTCCAATATGGTTGCGTGCCTTCCAAGACTGCCTTTTCATCTGGCCAGCTGTTCCTTGTCCATCTTGCCATCGTTGCTATGGTCTAATCTTTGGCCGATTCTGACAGTCAGTGTTGATCACTCATCTCTAGGTACTCCTTGTCTCTTAAGTCTACCCAGGATGCTACTATACACACAGCATGTAGAAATGTGATATTATTCCGATTAGATTCTGATGATCTGGACATGCAGTCGGCCTCCGAGTTTTTCCATCTAAGATTTGCGGCTATGCTCGTCAACCTTGGGGTGGAAATCTTTGTGCCCATAGTCTCAACATGTCCACCAAAGGTTTGTATGAATCACTCACCTGTCAGTTTCCCTTATCGTACAAGGAATACATCACCTTCCACCTCATCTACAGACCACCTCACCCGAGTGACTCTTTCATTGTCGACATCTCCAACGTACTTGCCTCTGCCAAATTAGCATACTAAAATAATGTCTTTCTCAGAGATTTTAACGTCCCTGAGTCACAGGCTGAAAACCACACTTGAAACTTGAAGCACGCTTTTTGCACTGACCAGTTCCATGGCCCTTAAGCATATTGTGCGCTCCCCCATGCATTACAAATGGCAACACCCTAGACTTAGTCTTCACATCATCTACCCTCATCACCTGTGCAGACCCTATCCCACTTGACTGGTCTGACCATGCCACCATCCCACTATTGGTCACCCACTCAACTACAGCCTACAAAGATCAGGCTAAATGCCATCTCACTCAGCGCCTCTCATTCAAAACCTTCCCGATCATTGCGCTAGAAGCAAACTTTGCAGTCAGTCCCACCAAAGGGAATTCCTCTGGCCTCCTAGAATTATTCAACAACTCGGCTATGAACCTGGTGCACTCATGCCCTCCTATAAATCAGATGCACAAAGACCAAACCAGCTGCCCCTTGGTACTCCCCTGAATTTGCCTCCAATGAATGCGCAAACAGAGTCTTAGAAAAAAAATGACCTCACCAACCTCATATCTCTGCACAATACCTGTAGGATTCTGATTACCGAGGCCAAAGGAACAAGTTACTTACCTGTAACTGTTGTTCTCCAGCATGGGTCTGGCATGGATTCACATGCTCATGAATATTCCCCGTCGTCAGGCTGGGAATCCTCGGTAAAGAAAAAACCAGTATCAGTTTCGTTTCTGATCTGTCTTTCGTAGTAGTAACCAATCACTGGTCTCTGCGTCATACTGAACACAGCCAATGACTGCCCTCTACCTAAGCCCCGCCTCTGGCAGCCATCTTCAGATTTGGAAGCACGTGAAGTGGCAGTATGACCAAGTGAAGAGCCGCAGAGGGGTAGGCGGGAGGGTTCGCATGTGAATCCATGCCAGACCCATGCTGGAGAACAACAGTTACAGGTAAGTAACTTGTTCCTTCTCCAGCATGGGGTCTGGCATGGATTCACATGCTCATGAATAAAGAATACATAGCAGTACACACATGCACAACCACGGGAGGTGGCAAAGGCTCAACATTAAGCATTACATCAAACTCAACATCAAGCAATCTTACCTCCTCACCAGGCTCACCTCAGGCGAACAGGTTGCGCAGCACTGCTTGCCGACCCTGGACTCCTCCCTGGAATCCCGATCGACGCAGTAGAATTTCGTGAAGGTGTGCGTCGACCTCCACGTAGCAGCCCTGAAATGGAATGGGCTCTCGGACGGCCAGGCAGCGGTCGGTTTGCCAACCGATGACAGTACATGATACAGCCGGAGAGCCATCTGGAAATGGAAGCCTTCGAGAGAGCCTTCCCCTGATTGACAGATCCAAAGTTCACAAAGAGTTGTGACGTCTTCCGAAAACACTTCGTGTGGTCCACGTAGAACTTCAGCGCTCTAGCCACATCCAGCGAGTGCAAAGTCCTCTCAGCCGGCGACGAAGGCGACGGGAAAAACACAGGCAACACCAAGGGTTCGTTGAGGTGGAAGTCCGACGGCACCTTGGGCATGAAGGAGGGGTGCGTCCTGAGCACCACCCTCGTGTCGTGAAAAGTCAAGTATGGCGGCTTGCAAGATAGGGCCTGGATCTCTCCCACTCGTCGTGCGGAGGTGATGGCCACAAGAAACGCTGTTTTCCACGACAGAAACTTCAACGGGGCCGAGTGCAGAGGCTCGAACGGAGGTCCCATGAGCTTGGTCAGCGCCAGGTTGAGCTCCCAAGCCGGGGCCGGAGCCTTCACCGGCGGGAACGATCTGAACAGTCCCTTCATGAACTCTTTCACCAGACGATGAGACCACAAGGACGTCCGCCCCGTGGTTCTGGTGTATCGGGAGATCGCAGCAAGATGAATCTTGATGGACGCGTGTGCCAGTCCAGCCTTGGCCAGCGTCAACAGGTACGGCAGCACTTGGGGAGCCGTAATCCTTAGAGGGTTAATCTTCTGTGCGTGGCACCAGACAGAGAACCTCTTCCATTTGTGTCCGTAGCATTTAAGAGTCGAGGACGCCCTGGCCTTTGCAAGAACCTCTCTGCAGTCGGCCGGTATGTCGTATCCTCCAAACTCTAGCGCTGCAGGAGCCAGGCCTGCAGGTTCAGCGACTTCGGGTCGTGGTGGAGGATGGTGCCTCCTTCCCTGGAGAGCAGATCCGCGTCCACTGGCAGCTTGATTGACGGGGACGCTGACAATTCCAGAAGGTCCGGGAACCATATCTGCCTCGGCCACGCAGGTGCGACGAGGATCATCCTGCACCGTGACCTCTTGAGCTGGTTGATGAGCCGGATCAGCAGTGGCAGAGGAGGGAACGCGTATAGGAACAGGCCTTCCCAGGGGAACGAGAAAGCATTGCCCATGCTCCTCGGCTGGGGAAACCTGCTGGCGAACCTCCGGCACTTGGAGTTCGTCACCGTCCGAACAGGTCGATCTGGGGTGTGCCCCACCGTCGGAAGAGGCGATCCACTAGATCCTGCCGTAGTTCCCACTCGTGGCTCGAGCGCAGCTCCCTGCTGAGTGAGTCAGCGATGGTGTTTTTTATCCCTGCCAGATGAAACGGCACCAGAAACATCCTTTGGGCGACGGCCCAATGCCACAGGTCCTGCGCCTCCTTGGACAGTGCTGGGGACCTGGTTCCGCCCTGTTTCCTGATGTAAAACATGGTGGTGGTGTTGTCGGTGAAGATCCTCACCACCTTGCCCTTGAGGGACGGAAGGAAGGACCTGAGGGCCCAAAACACTGCACGGAGCCCCAGGACGTTGATATGGAGGGACTTCTCCGTCGGGAGCCAAAGGCCTCTCGCGTGCAGATTTCCGGTGTGCGCTCCCCACCCTTCCAGGGAGGCATCCGTGGTCACTGTCTCCTGGTGGCCTGGGTTCTGGAAGTCCATGCCCGCCGTCAGATGCGCGCGGGTGCCCCACCACCGGATCGCTCGTCGGAAACTCTCGTCGAGTGTGATCCTCTCCTCGAAGTTGCCCGTCGTTTGGATCCAGCGCGCGTCCAGGAACTCCTGCAACGGGCGCATCCGGAGCCTGCACATGGGAATGAGGTAGATGCAAGAAGACATCATTCCGAGGAGGGACTTGATGGACCTCACCTTGGCCGCGTCGGCAACCAACATCCGCTGTACCTTGCCCAGGATGGCCCTGGTCCTTTCCTCCGACGGGGAGGCCAGAAGGGACACTGTGTCGAGCTTCGCTCCCAGAAACAGTGCGTCTTGCGCGGGTACCAGGTGGAACTTGGCGTAGTTCACGGAGAATCCCAGGTCCGTGAGAAGTTGGACGGTCCTTGCTGTGTGCTCCACGGCGAGCTCCCTCGTCTTGGCTCGGATGAGCCAGTCGTCCAGGTAGGGGTAGACGTGGATCCCCTCTCGGCGCAGCTGTGCCGCCACTGGTGCAAGGCACTTGGTGAACACCCTGGGTGCCGACCGCAGACCGAAGGGAAGGGCTCTGAACTGATAGTGACGCCCTTGGACCACGAACCTGAGAAATTTTCGGTGCCCCTTTAGGATGGGAATATGCAAGTAGGCATCCTCCAAATCCAACGACGACAGGAAGTCGTCCTCCTCCAGCTGACCCAGGACGTGCTGGAGGGTGACCATCCGGAACTTCTGCGCCTTGATGAACTTGTTCAGCCGTCGTAGGTCTAGGATGGGGCGCCATCCTCCCGTCTTCTTCTTCACGAGGAAGTATCTTGAGTAAACTCCGGAGCCCCGAAGCCTCTTTGGGACAAGTTCGATGGCGCCCTTCCTGAGCATCGCCTTTACCTCCCGGAGAAGCTGAGGGACGTGAAGCTCTTTCCTGGCCACAGGGGGGACGCGCGGGCACCTTCTTTGAAACTCGAGTGCGTGGCCATGGGCCAGGGCGTCCAGCACCCAACGGTCGGTGGAGATGGACTCCCACACGCTGACGAAGCTCGCCAGCCGGCCTCCCACCGGGGTGCTTCGGTGGGGGCCCGACCCCATGGCCGGTTCAATCCTGCTTAGACAAGGCTTTGCCGCCTTGACCTCCTTGGCGACGACGGCGGGGTCCGCCTGACTTGCCTCGTCCCCTGTAAGCTTCTTGAGACGACGAACGGGCCGCTTGACGGTAGGTGGAAAATCCGCCGCCGGAACCTTTGGAGGCACCCTTGCCTCCGCCGCTCCGAAAGGGCGGCCGCCGTTGCTGGAGAGCCCCGAGAGCCCGGGCCGTCTCCGTGTCCGCTTTAATGGCTTGAAGGGAATCGTCCACTGTTTTCCCAAACAGGTTGTTTCCATCGAACGGCATGTCCAGGACTCTGGTCTGTACATCTTGACGGAAGTCAGTAGCCCTGAGCCATCCACGCCGCCTAAGGCACACGCCGTTGCCCAACTGGCGAAATCCAGTGTCGGCGATGTCCGTCGCAATCGTGATGGCGTGGTCCGACGCCACCTCACCTTCCTGCAAGATCTCCAGGGCATCCGCCCTCTTATCGTCCAGTAGGAAGTCCAGTAGGGGAGCCAGTTTGTACCACAGCTCCCTGTCGTACGATAGCCAAGGCGTTGGCCGCCTTAATCGTCGTCGCTGCAGACGAGATGACCCTGCGCCCCATCGTGTCCAATTTCTTTCCCTCGCCGTCCGGCGGGGAAGTCGACGTGGAGGCCGCACCCCCCCCCCCGCTTTCTTCCTGGCTGCCGCGGAGACGACGGAGTCCGGGGTAGGCTGTGCCCGGAGGCACAAGGGGGCCGCGTCCGGGACCCGGTACTTCTTCTCGTACCGGTCTCTTCTAGCCGGCGTCGTGGATGGGTTCTTGAGGAGGGCAAGGCCCTCATCCCAAATATCGTCCAGCAGAGGTACCGAGAGGACCGTCTTCCTCTTGGCCTCGCGCCGCTGATAAAGGAAACCTTCCTTCTTCTTCTCCTCAGGGCAGAGCTGGAAGAGCTCGGACGCCCTGGCGATCATGGAGTGAAAAGATCCAATCTCGTCGGGCGGGGAAGCCCAGGTGGGAGGTGACGACGGCAGATCCTCGTCGTACACCTCGTCGTCCGTACCCGTCGCGGCCGTGTCAGTCCCCGTGTCATCCCCTCGAGTCGTGGACGGGGAGGAGGGCTGGAGGGCTGAACGGGGCGCGACGGCTGAAAAGGAGGTGGAGGGTGAATCCTTCTTTTCTTAGGAGGGGGGCTGCCCGAAGGGCCTGGTTCCGGGTCCCCCGACGGGCGACGGGATCTCCACTGGCAACGGCAGTCTAGTCCTTATCTCTGAGCATAAGGACTGTATAGCCAACAAAATGGCCGCCGAGTTGTCTTGCGGCGCTGGTAGAGGGGAGTCCGACGGGCGGTCAGGGGCCCCGTCGGTACCCTCGACGATGTCGTCGTCTCCTGTGTCGGGATCCCTCCCGACGGGCTGGTCTTCTTCCACGCCAACGCCGTGGCTTAAGACCTCGACCAGTTCTTCCTCAGAGGTTGAGGCCGAATCCACAACGACCTCCTGCCCCCCCTTTTTCTTCTCCGTCGGAGGTTTCACAGGGGTCCTGTCGATGGGCATAAAAGAGGACTCCCTCCGCGGTGACAGGGAGACTCTGAGCCCCGAGGTCGCCACCACTGGTGTAGCCTCCACAGGCTGAGCCAGGGCTGCCGCGACTGTCTCGATAGAGGCCTTGGCCGGATGGATTAAGGCTTTCACCACCTTAGGTGCGCTCACCGCCTTCTCCTTGAGGGGGGACACTGCCTCGCTCCCCCTCCGCCTTAGAGCTCGACCGGGGCCTCTCCAGGAGCTTCGCCGGGTGCTCGGCCTTCCTCTTACCCGACCCAGAGCGTTGGCTCGTGGTTGATGGTGCCGGGGAGGGTGCGCCCTGCCTGGCGCCCGTAGAGCCCAACCGTTCGGCGCTCCCGGTGCCAGCGGACTCGCGGTGCTTGGCCTTGTGTTGGACCCCCGTCGCCGGGGCGTCCTCAAAGGTCTTAGAAGACCGCTCGGATTTCTTCCTCCTTTTCTCGCCGGACGGGCTCTTCCCTTCCAGACAGTTGGCGAGACGTTGATGGCGGTCCTTCATGGTCCGCTCCGACATGTTGCCGCAAAACATACAGTCCTTCTCCATGTGCGTCTTGTCCTCATGTAGGCAGTAAAGACAAAAGGAGTGTTCGTCTTCCTTAAAGACATTCTGTAGCTGGCATCCAGGGCAGACCCTGAACAGCTTTCCGGGCGTCGAGCTTCCCTTCTCCTGGGCCATGACCGAGATGGGCCTGAGAAACTTCTGGAATCCTCCAAAAGCGTAGCTCGACGAATCGTCACCCTTGAGGGGCGTAGACAAATCCGACACGGGTCCTCGTTGATCGGATGGAGAGTCGGTGGAGCTTGAGGCTCTTTTGACAGAAAAAACGAAGTTTTTTGAGAAAAAACGTGAAAAATAGCACTAACGCTCGAGAGCAATAGCACGAGGATCCCAACACATGAACGTGCGGTAAAAATCTGAAGATGGCTGCCAGAGGCGGGGCTTAGGTAGAGGGCAGTCATTGGCTGTGGTCAGTATGACGCAGAGACCAGTGATTGGTTACTACTACGAAAGACAGATCAGAAACGAAACTGATACAGGTTTTTTCTTTACCGAGGATTCCCAGCCTGACGACGGGGAATATTCATGAGCATGTGAATCCATGCCAGACCCCATGCTGGAGAAGCATCTTACTTCTCCACCACCATTGTGGCAGGCTTGAACAGCAGTAAATCCATCTTTGAAGTACTAAAGCATTGTATCAAACCCACACCAAACTAAATCAACACATTTATAAAAAATATGGACAAAATTCAAGAGACCATCTTATCAACCTCTCACAGCATTAGCACCTTCTGAAGCCAAGCGCACACACTGCCCCTTTGGACTAAATTCTCTCCTCTCTCTCCCCCGGATCTCCTAAAACCGACTGATTCATTCAAACTTACTTCTTACTTTGACAATAACATCACAGTCTGCATCATTAAACAATTGACAGGCCCGGCGCTCAATGCGCTCCTCAGCCTCATTAATGCCTCCTATCCAGAAAGGTAATTCCCAGTCTCATATGACTTCTTTTGAAAACAACAACCCTGAATCCAGATGGCCTGGCCAACTATCGCCCATTATTAACCTCCCGTTTATTGGCAAAATCTTGTAAAAGTAGCTACTAAACCACTGCGCAACAGAATTGAACAGCTTCACAAGGCATAAATTAGTTTTCTAAAATGTATTAGCAGAGTTTCCTAATTACATTTTTCTTGATTAGCAAACAAACCCATTTGAATTTTGTACTAATGTTTTTAATGCCACCAGAAGATACTTGTACCCAAGGTATAAAATGAGCAAAAATACAGCAGTTTTGTATACCACTGAAGTAAGATATTAGTGAGATAAGTCAGGCCCTGCAAATTCTTTCTGTAAAATGGTGCATGTCACCACAAACCCACTTTAGTTTGGCACACTGCTGCCACCCAGAGGCCAGCCATGCACAGTGAAACGTTTATTTGACATTTACAGCAAACAAAGTAAAGTTTAAATAAAGGTTTCCAACATCACCTGCAAATGGTACTGACCCTTCTTAAAATCTACTCGACTATGCGCGTGGGTGAAAATACTTTGCGAGCCCTGTGTGAGTGTCTGCAAAAAGGTTAGCTGCATGAATGGACACAAATAAATAGATATGATTAAAAGGCTCTCAAAACAGTTTGGCCAGCTCTCTCTACTTCAGGTGCAAATATATAATACAATCATAATCATAGTGCAAAGCGAGCTCTGGAGGTTTAGTACAGTGAATGGTAATGCAGTAGATCTGTAGATGTACAGACTAGATGAAACTATTGATCGCTACTCTAAGTAAACATCAGCTAAGCTTTGTGTATTCATTATGTAAAAGACTAAGCAGAGTGGATGGCATAGCAGGCAGAGAACTGGGCAAACTAGGCAGAATATTGTAGTTTGCGGCCAACTCACTTTCAGGGTAGCGGGTATAACCAAACATGGTAAAATAGAATGTCAAGGAGTATGGTATCAGCTCATGGGTTGAGCACCAGTTGCAAGCTGTATGTAACCAGCAGGCCACAGGACTAGGTTTACCATCAAAGCATTTGGCCTCATGGCCATGTACATTTTTAAAGGTGTTCACTCGTCAATATGATGCATCTTCCCCAACAAAATGAAATCTAGTTGACACTGAGATTTATTTTCGTTTCATTGTAAAGCATGGAGACAATGCAGTGTTTTACAGTAGCAGTACTGTAATTATGCATTTTGTAACCTATTACATTTTTAGAAACAGAATTGAAAGCCTTTTTTAAAAGAAATAACTAACACATACTGGCCTTTGGCTGATGGGACACAGTTGGCTTAATAACAATATTAGCCCGATTATTTCTGGTTTGCAATTATTTGAAGGCCTTTTAGCACATGAGTGGAGGGTATGATTACTGCTGCACTTTCTCTCCATTAGCCCCTTTGAGCTTGCAGTGAACAGAGAAAAGAGGGTGGATAGAGCTCTGAAGGCAAAGCTGTGCTTTCATTGAACAGGGTAATTTAAATAGCTAACTTTGCTACACAAGTGATAATTTAATTAGCAAACCTACAGAATTACATAGCAAATTGCTCCGTAAAACTGCTTATTGTATGCCTTAGCTTCAGGGTTACGCACCAAGTGTAGCATCGATACAGCCACCATCCAGGTGATGGATGATTCCCTCCAAATCATGGATAAGGGTGACTCATGCATCCTAATCTTAACATTATTGCTGCATTCAACACTTTTGACTACAGCGTACTCCTCTCCCTTCTTGCCGGCAGGATGGGATTATCTGGCACTGCCCTGAATTAGTTTACCTCCTACCTCTTTGGCGGACACCAAGCCGTCTGTATAAACACATGGGGCCTCATTACAACTCCGGAGTTGCATTTTTACCGGCACCCGCGAATGGGCAAGAACCGGGTCCTGCCGAGTTTGGTGAACCTGGTAATTTCCCATTCGCGGATGCGGCAATAAGGGACTCCCATCCCCATTCGGCCCATAGGGATGAATAGAAATGGGATGTCGGATGCACCAGCACCATTCACTGGCAACACTGGCGGCACATTAATCGTCCAACACATAGTCCTTCAAATGGGATGGACGGCACCTGTATTCACGTTAGGGGTGCCTCCTACCTGTGCTCCCCTTCTTCTACACCTGGGACCAGGATCTGTTGGCTCTTGATGACTCCACCCTGGATCATTCGTTTGGTTGGCCTCACCCGTCACGGGGCTCGGGTCCACTGTATTCTGGCCACTTATCTTCCTGAAAAAACTAGAGTTCCGGGTTACCGTCGTCCTCCTATCAGATGCAGTCACCATTAACCCCTTTACTCCGACCACATCCAACAGCTTTTGGTCTTATGTAGGGAGATCTTGCTTTCCAGGTGCCTGTTCCTGACCACCATCTCATCTCCCAGGGATATGTCTGGTGGTTGCAGTTTCCTCCTGATATTTTCTCTCTAATTACACGTTCTTCGACCATCTACTCTTCATTGATCACTCTCGGTGCCCTACCTCGCTGTCTGGGAAAACAAAACACATGGGCACCTTCTGAACAGAGCTTCTGCAGAGGCAACTCCTGTGGAGCAGTGTGTAGTGGCCTTGTATTCCCTCGGGAAATAATAGAGCACTCGATACAGGGATTGCCCTTGTCCATGAGTGATCCTAAACACCTTGTTCAGGGTCCGCATAAAATGCTCTGCCTCTCCATTTGCTCTGGGCCACAATGGAGATATCTTCCTGTGCCTGACTCTGCACTCTTTCAAGAAGCCTGCAAAACTATCTCCGTGAAACGGCAGTCCATTAACGGTACACACTTCTTGCAGAAATCCATCGGATGCAAACACCTTCTCCACCATCGGCACAATATTCTCAAAAAAGGTAGATTCCTCGAACTGCATGTCTGTATACCTGCTCCGTACATCAATTAACACTAGGAAGTGTACGTCTCTCCCTACAAATCCAAACTCCATGTGTACCACCTCCCATGGTCCAGGGCCCCTGGGCATCTACTGAATTTGGGGTTCTCTCCACACAGGAGCTTCAGCCTGACACTACACACAACTCTTCACAAACTCACAAACTCATTCACCAGATGCTCCAAGTTGGGGAACCACACCTCCATCCTTGAGCGTGACTTGGTCTTGGCCGACCCCTGATGAGCCAGTTTAATTACTTTGGTGACCAACGGCAATCCTCTGGTCTCTCAATAGCAGCCCTGACTCTGCAAAGGACAGCTTGTTCCTCACTTTCCACAGCTGCTCTAGTCCTACCTTTGCATCCTGTGTGCGTTTGTCGAGCCCCATCAGAGCCCACTTCCAATCACCTTCAGCGAGGGCCTCACGAAGTAAGCAGAAGCATTTGTCTCCTGCAGAGCTACCCGCCAGCTCTTGTACAGACATGGAGTTCGGAGTGCTGGACACAACCACCAGCCTGACAAATTCTTCAACATCCTCTACCAGACTCCACTTCAGACTTCCCTGGATGTCTGGACAGGCAATCTGAGGCATTGTTCACCCCTGGCCGGTACACCAAACAGATGTCGTACTCCAATAATGCCAAATCCAATGCTCAATCTGAGCCAGTGGCCTTGATGATGATCCGGCCATGATTGCAGCAACAGCTTATGGTCGGTCACAACCATCACTGGTCTCCCCAACACATAAAGCCTGAAATGCATGCACCCACAGAGCACCG
This sequence comes from Ambystoma mexicanum, assembly GCF_040938575.1. NCBI lineage: Eukaryota > Metazoa > Chordata > Amphibia > Caudata > Ambystomatidae > Ambystoma > Ambystoma mexicanum. Next base: position 1,130,635,794 of record NC_090926.1, read on the forward strand.
CCAGTGCCTCGCATTCAACCTGGGAATACCGCTGCTCGGTATCCGTCAGGGCTCTGCTCGTAAATGCCATAGGCTCCACCTCACCCTTTTGGTTTTGATGGGTCAGCACAGCTCCAAGTCCAAAAGGGCTTGCATCCACCACGATCTCAAATGCTATGGCTGGGTGAAAAAATGCAATAGGGCTGTCGGCCGTGAGGGCTGTCTTGATGTCCTCTAATGCACTCTGCTCCAATGGGCCCCACTGCCATTCGGTACCTTTCTTCGTCAGATTTCACAACAATTCGGACAACGTCGCCAGATTTCTGATGAATCGCCCACAGTATGTTACCATATCGAGGAAACCTCTCACTTTCCGGGACTGACTTCAGGGGCTTTGCTTCCTTAATGCCCTTCACCTTTCTGGGATCCGGCGACACGCCTCGCTGCTGAAACACTAACCCAAAAAATGCAATCTTCTCCTTGAAGAATTCATATTTCACCTTGTGGAGGGTGAGTCTCAGCATCTTTACACACAAAAAGGAAGCTGAGGGAGTGGCACTGTCCACTACTAATCGTCCCTCATTAAGGTTCTGCACCTTTTACAACAAACATTAGGGTTAGGTGGGCTATTGGAAACTGTTTACACAGTAAAGACCATAGTTGGCACCAGGAGCCAACATCGCCGGATAGTGCTGCCACTATATTAGATTCAGAAGCACACTACGAGTAAGACTTCAACAATTAAGCAATTTTATTAACATATAAAAGATAAAAGTTTTAAACAATACCAAAAGGTCACCATAAAATGAATCGACGCAATATCAGTAAAAAACAGTGCAAAGTGTGTTTCAGACAGTTGAACAAAAAAAGGACAAAGTATTCAGTCACAATGGCCTAAAGGTCAGTGGTGTAGATGAAAGTGTCATGTGCTGTGCAAATTGAGCTTGTAAACATAGTCTGACACTCCATTCAAATTCTCCATCACTCATACATCCACATACATACAATTCGTACCAACATGTTTCTTTCCAAAATGTAACGGGTGAAAAAAATATATGTTCAAGGAAATTCGTCAGGGGCTGTCAAAAAACAAAACAGAACACTGTTGTGCAAATTCAACTAATGCAGCACAAAATACAATTCTATATGTCTATACCAATGCTAGTCTTAGTATATTATCAACACTCAAGGTAGTGTTGCTGAGGACACATATCACAACAATCCAGATAGTATATATTGTATTGGTAATGAGTCCGCAATGTGGCTCCTGGTTTCACCATGGATTACCACATGCTCCCTTAAACTCAGGGGCATGGATGATTCTTAAGCAGGTCGTAAGGCTTCCCACGATGTAGTGGACTATCAGATGGGGGAAGAGAATCACAATCCCTGCTAGTCACGCTTCTTAAAAAATGAAGCATACGGCACATGTGTAATCCGCTTCTGTGAAGGGCTCTGATGTGGCTGAATCGCTAGACGGTTGATGCAGGGGGACTGCCCAGTGAAATATCACTGACGAATTATTGTTGCGTCACGGCTCGCTGAGAGCAACCCTTTAAACGAATTGGTCTGTGCGGAATGCCGCCGTCCTTCCTACGGAGAGCGTCCAAACGCTCAGCTGCGCTGCCCAAGCTCCAGTGTACCTCGGGCTGTGTGAGTCTCAGCAACCTGATCCTCCCAAGTGTCTTCTCTAGCCTCTCCATAGGTTCAGTCTCAGACCTGGTGAACCCCAAAATGTCAGCCAGCACTCCATGTATAATGTTCTGGAAAACCTCAGCGGCCGATGATACAGCAAAGCTGAGTCGCTTAAACCTGCATATGCCCTTATGAGTTGTGAAAGTTGTAATGTACCAAGACACAGGGTGCAGGACCACCTGATGATAGCCCGCCCTCAGGTCCAGTTTGGAAAAAAGTGCTCTTTGTAGTTCTGCAATGATGTCATCCAGGGTGGGTTTGAGGTGCATTTCTCGCTTGATGGCCTTGTTGGGCAGGCGCATATCTACACAAATCTGAACCGACTTTGGTTGTTTAGGCTTCCGTGCCACCACTATCGGGGACACCCATTGGGCCGGCCCCTCTACTGTCTCAATGATGTCCATCTCCACAAGGCATTCTATCTCCTTGTTGACCTGGTCCCTAAGATGAAACCTCACCCTCTTGTACTTATGGGCCACCGGGTGGATGGATTCGTCAATATGCAGTTTCTCCGGCTCACCCACCAGTTTTCCTACACCCACAAACACACTTTCGAACTTCCGCAGCACCTCGTGAATGACTTCCATGTAGATCCTATATGTAAAACTGACACTCTTGAGGGCCTCTGCCACAGCACAACTCAGCAGATTGTCCTTGCTGACATCAGTGACAAATAATCTCACCTTGATGGTGTTCGGCCCATAACTCACTTTTGAGACGAATACCCCTTTGAGCGGCAACGGTTGTGTACCTCTGAAGGTGAAAATTCTCACTTTCGCACGGGCCAAGACGGGTGGCCTGGGAAAAGCCTCATAGTGGTCCAGGGCCATCACACTCACGATGCCCTCATATCGATCAGTACCAGGATTTCACATCCATCAACAGACACGGCATACATCTCGGAAGCCTCTTCTGTTTGCCCCTTAGGTCACTGAGACTGGAGATGAAGAACGCGTCCTCCTCTTCGTCCTCTGGGTCAGGTCCATGGTCCGGCAGGTCCTCATCTTGATCCACCTGGGCTAACCTAAGAAAACGTCTCTGAGCAGACATGCCCACCTTGGCAGGGCCTCTTGGTGTGGCTACAGGCCCCGGGGCCTTGCACATGAGCGCAAAATGATCAACTGCCCCACCTATCCCAAACACTCTTTTGCAGGACATTCGACTGCGTGTGCGGGAGGTCGTATCCACACAGAGTGCAATAATTTGGCATCTAAGGTCCCCTGTCTCTTCTAGAGCCCATTACCTGCCGTACCACCCTGACGCCTTGTTGGCACCCTATCACTCAGACGACCTCCAGATTCACCATCTGCATGGCTTCATCCATCTTGGAAGCACTTGTGTCCGCTAGTTCATAGGATCACCCCAGTTCTAGAATCCGCACCAGGGTGATCCCTGGTTACCTCAGGACCTGTGGCAGCATCTTTCCAGAGGCACACCCTTGAATTAACTGGTTGCGCACCATCTCCTCCTCATTGTTCCAAGCACATCTGGCCGCCAGCTACCTAAGCCTGCCATGGAAAGAGTCCAGCGACTCGTGGTCCTTCTGCTTAGCTGCGCACATTACGAACCTCTTGTAATCCACATTCACCAGTTGAATGAAATAAGCCTTCAGATAGTCCTTTGCTGCCCCGTAGGAGTCATCCACTTAATTACCTGAACATTCACCTCCCGTAGTGCTGCGAAGTACATCTCCAGGCGCTTCAACCATAAGTTCCTACTGGGGTCCAGAGCTGCCAAAGCCACAGATAGATTATATGTTGGCATTGGAGACAGTGGGCCCTGCTGACGATGCATTTGGACCACCGCTGGAGCCTCTTTGTGAATTTAGAAGTGTGCCCAATAGCCTCTCTGTGGAAAGTTGCATTTAGAAGTGTGCCCAATAGCCTCTCTGTGAATTTAGAAGTGTGCCCAATAGCCTCTCTGTGAAAAGTTGCATTTAGAAGTGTGCCCAATAGCATCTCTGTGAAAGGTGCATTTAGAAGTGTGCCCAATAGCCTCTCTGTGAAAAGTTGCATTTACAAGTGTGCCCAATAGCCCCTCTGTGAAAGTTGCATTTAGAAGTGTCCCCAATACCCTCTCTGTGAATTTAGAAGTGTCCCCAATAGCCTCTCTGTGAATTTAGAAGTTTGTCCAATAGCCTCTCTGTGAAAGTTGCATTTAGAAGTGTGCCCAATAGCCTCTCTGTGAATTTAGAAGTGTGTCCAATAGCCTCTCTGTGAATTTAGAAGTGTCCCCAATAGCCTCTCTGTGAATTTAGAAGTGTGTCCAATATCCTCTCTTTGAAAGTTGCATTTAGAAGTGTGCCCAATAGCCACTCTGTGAAAGCTGCATTTAGAAATGTGCCCAATAGCTTCTGTGTGAAAAGTTGCATTTAGAAGTGTGCCCAATTGCCTCTCTGTGAAAAGTTGCATTCAGAAGTGTGCCCAATAGCCTCTCTGTGTAAAGTTGCATGCATACGTGTACGCAATTGCCTCTCTGTGAATTTAGAAGTGTCCTCAATAGCCTCTCTGTGAAAAGTTGCATTTAGAAGTGTGCCCAATTGCCTCTCTGTGAATTTAGAGGTGTCCCCAATAGCCTCTCTGTGAAAGTTGCATTTAGAAGTGTGCCCAATAGCCTCTCTGTGAAAGTTGCATTTAGAAGTGTGCCCAATAGCCTCTCTGTGAATTTAGAAGTGTCCCCAATAGACTCTCTGTGAAAACTTGCATTTAGAAGTGTGCCCAATAGCCTCTCTGTGAATTTAGAAGTGTGCCCAATAGCCTCTCTGTGAAAAGTTGCATTTAGAAGTGTGCCCAATAGCCTCTCTGTGAATTTAGAAGTGTGCCCAATAGCCTCTCTGTGAAAAGTTGCATTTAGAAGTGTGCCCAATAGCCTCTCTGTGAAAAGTTGCATTAAGAAGTGTGCCCAATAGCCTCTCTGTGAAAAGTTGCATTTAGAAGTGTGCCCAATAGCCTCTCTGTGAATTTAGAAGTGTTCCCAATAGCCTCTCTGTGAATTTAGAAGTGTCCCCAATAGCCTCTCTGGGAAAAGTTGCATTTAGAAGTGTGCCCAATAGCCTCTCTGGGAAAAGTTGCATTTAGAAGTGTGCCCAATAGCCTCTCTGTGGAAAGTTGCATTTAGAAGTGTTCCCAATAGCCTCTCTGTGAATTTAGAAGTGTGCACAATTAGCCTCTCTGTGAAAAGTCGCATTTAGAAGTGTGCCCAATAGCCTCTCTGTGAATTTAGAAGTGTGCCCAATAGTCTCTCTGTGAAAGTTGCATTTAGAAGTGTGCCCAATAGCCTCTCTGTGAAAGTTGCATTTAGAAGTGTGACCAATAGCCTCTCTGTGAATTTAGAAGCATGCCCAATAGCCTCTCTGTGAAAGTTCCATTTAGAAGTGTGCCCAATAGCCTCTCTGTGAATTTAGAAGTGTCCCCAATAGCCTCTCTGTGAATTAGAAGTGTCCCCAATAGCCTCTCTGGGAAAAGTTGAATTTAGAAGTGTGTCCAATAGCCTCTCTGTGAATTTAGAAGTGAGCCCAATAGTCTCTCTGTGAAAGTTGCATTTAGAAGTGTGCCCAATAGCCTCTCTGTGAATTTAGAAGTGAGCCCAATAGTCTCTCTGTGAAAGTTGCATTTAGAAGTGTGCCCAATAGCCTCTCTGTGAATTTAGAAGTGTGCCCAATAGCCTATCTGTGAATTTAGAAGTATACCCAATAGCCTCTCTGTGAATCTAGAAGTGTGCCCAATAGCCTCTCTGTGAATTTCGAAGTGTGCCCAATAGCCTCTCTGTGAAAAGTTGCATTTAGAAGTGTGCCCAATAGCCTCTCTGTGAATTTAGAAGCGTGCCCAATAGTCTCTCTGTGAAAAGTTGTTTTAGAAGTGTGCCCAATAGCCTCTCTGTGAATTTAGAAGTGTGCCCAATACCCTCTCTGGGAAAAGTTGCATTTAGAAGCGTGCCCAATAGCCTCTCTGGGAAAAGTTGCACTTAGAAGTGTGCCCAATAGCCTCTCTGTGAAAAGTTGCATTTAGAAGTGTGCCCAATAGCCTCTCTGTGAATTTAGAAGCAGGCCCAATAGCCTCTCTGTAGAAGTTGCATTTAGAAGTGTGCCCAATAGCCTCTCTGTGAAAGCTGCATTTAGAAGTGTGCCCAATAGCCTCTCCATGGAAAGTTGCATTTAGAAGTGTACCCAATAGCCTCTCTGTGAAAAGTTGTTTTAGAAGTGTGCCCAATAGCCTCTCTGTGAATTTAGAAGTGTGCCCAATACCCTCTCTGGGAAAAGTTGCATTTAGAAGTGTGCCCAATAGCCTCTCTGTGAAAAGTTGCATTTAGAAGTGTGCCCAATAGCCTCTCTGTGAATTTAGAAGTGTGCCCAATAGCCTCTCTGTGAAAGGTTGCATTTAGAAGTGTGCCCAATAGCCTCTCTGTGAAAAGTGGCATTTAGAAGTGTGCCCAATAGCCTCTCTGTGAATTTAGAGGTGTCCCCAACTGACCAGTGTCCAGAACAGTCTCTCTGCGCTTAGCTCAACTTGGAAGTGTACACGACATCATTGAAGTTAAGAAGCGTGCCTAAATACCCTAATTAATCCTAAAAGTATATCTGTGTAATGTAGAATCTAGAATCTAGAACTGAGCCTAACAATCTAATATCCCCTCTATACAAAATCGATCCTAGAAGTAGACCTAATATCATCTCTGTGTACAGTTGAACTTAGAATGTCCCTAGTAGTCTAGTAGCATCTCTGTGCAATTTGAACCTGGAAGTGTACCTGAAAGCGTGCACCCACTGAATTTAGAACTACAACTAGAAAGCCCTCCTAAATTCACCTAAAAGATCGTACCAAACATGAGTGCACCCATCCCACCAGAGCTTGTCGGAAATGACCACCGTGGACCGCCCCCACTTCCCGATCTGCCGTCCCTCCCCTCCAAAATCACCCCACCCTCTTTCGCACTCCCTGCCATCCCCCTCTCCAAACACCAAGCCAGAGGGGCACGATGGCGAGCCAGCCACCCAAAGACCACTCCTCCCCTGAACCCCACCACCGACCAACCAACGTTAACCATGCCTGCTCCCCTCACTATCATACCTGGCACACCCCACCCTGCAAGCACCCACCCCCCGCCCTGCCCTCAAACCCCCACCACCTTCCCGCCCCAACCGCACCCTTTCCACTCCCTAAAAACTGCACGCCTAGCCCTAGCAAGAACCGAAGCCGCATCCCTCTCCCCCTCTGACCCCCCTACCCTCTCTCAAACTCCAATCACAACAAAGAAACTAAAGAGGAAACGTACCTCATCCCCCTCAATCTCTCAGCACTCTTCCCCTTCCTTGTCTTGATCCACCACCTCACTACCCCACTCACCTCTTTCCCCCGTGGCTTCACCCTTCCTGAAACCCCTCTCCCTCGATTTCTCATCAACTGCAACTGAAACTCCTAACCGCCCAGACCCCACCTTCAAATCGCCCGGGACAGACCGGATCATCATAACACAGGCAGTCACCCAACCCCGGCCGAAGCCTGCCAATACATCCGCTCGCCCGCTATCCCCATCGATCATCTCCCACCCCACCGCCCTCCCTCTCCAGCTTCCACACTCTCCGCCACCACCCCCTTCCGCTCCAGCTCCGAGACCATCCTCACCCTCCAACGTAAACTGCATCCTATTTAATGCCCGATCCGTAGCAAAAAACAGACATTGCATCTTTGACCTCATCGCCTCTGACAAACCAGACCTAGTTATCACTGAAACTTGGTTCTCTGACGACTTCGCCCCAATCGCTAATGAAGCCTTTCCCCCTGACTACTTCCTCATCCCACTTTCCATTCGTCTTCAAGTCTCTCTTCCACGCCTTAATCATCGACAACCAACCTTCCATTCCTTCCTGCGAATCTCTCCTTGTTAAACTATCCCTCTCTCCGTCGCTCTCACACAGCTTCCTAATAATCTACAGGCCCCCTGGCTACGATAGAGAATTCGCAAACAACCTCTGCGACACTATTGCCACCCTTCAACTAAACAACCCCAACCTCACACTTCTTGGAGACTTCAACCTATGGCTCTACATTCCCTCCAACCCCATTACACACTCTCTGGTTGACGGTTTAGACGCAATTAACCTCCAACCCCACATAAATGGCCCGACTCACTATAAAGGACACACTGTTAATGCCATCTTCAGCTCCAACACCCGTATTCATTTAAACCCCTTCTCCCCCATCATCTGGTCTGATCACTTCATTCTCTCGTTCGCCATTAGCTCACCCAACCCCCCTCCCCTACTCGAATCCGAACCTCCGAATCTACGCAAATGCTGGAAAAAACTAACTATAGTCCCGGACCTAGCTGATACGCTCCTCCAATCTCCACCACCCTCCTGCCAACTCAATAAACAACTAACCCCTGACGCCTTTGACTCATGGCTCAACGCATCTCTTATGCGGCTCACACCCCCTTGCAAACCCTCAAAGCATTGTGGCCTCTTCCCCAAATGGTTCACTCCCGAGTTGAAGATTACTAAACATCTCTATAAATACCTAGAATGCAAATGGCAGAAAGACAAAACCCAAGAGAGCAGGGCCACCTTGGCACGACACCTTTATCAGTACAAGGCCGAAAACCGGAAAGCAAAAAAAAAGGCCACTACAACTCCCGAATCCTAAACTGCAAAAACCTGAGCAAAGAACTCCACAAAATCATCTCTGAATTCACCAACCCGGCTTGCATCACGACCGTCCCGACCCCCTCACAATCACTATGCGACTCGCTCTCCCTCCACTTTTACACCACAGCTCTCGAAAGAACAAATACTGTAGCCACCAAAGTAGCTCTCCTACATCCACCAGGCAATACTCCCCCTATTCCGACCTGCCGACCAGCTGCAACCACTACGCAACCAACATTTGAATCCTTTAGTCCAATATTACCAGAACAATTTCTCAACTTCTATCTGTCCGCAAACCATCTGGCTCTCCCCTAGACCCTTGCCCAGCCACAACCCTGAAAGAAATTTTCGCTTCAACCTGCGCAGGAGAACACGCAAGATCCATCATAAATGCCTCCCTTTCCTCCGGTATCTTTCCCGACGCATTCAAAACGGTTGTCAAACCTCTAATTAAAAAACCTTCCCTCGACCCTCTCGAGCCCAAAAACTACCGCCCCATCTCAAACACCAGGTTCCTTGCCAAACTCATTGACCGAACCGCCTACTCCCAACTAAATGCCTTTGTCGAAGCCAACAATCTCCTAGACCCCGCACAATCAGGTTTCAGAGCCTATCACAGAACTGAAACCACCCTAACCTCAATCTGGGACGACCTTAAAATGACAGCAGACTACGCGGGATGTGCCGCACTAATCCTTCTTCACCTATCCGCCGCGTTTGACACAATCAATCACTCAATCCTCCTAGACCGCCTCCACTTCATGGAACCGCTCTTAAATGGATAGCTTCATTCCTCAAAGATAGGCACCAAATAACAATACTCTCCACCTATACCTCCCAAGCCCGACCGGTCGACACGGGAGTCCCACAAGGAGCATGCCTATCCGCCCTCCTGTTCAATCTCTACCTGATCACCCTCCCACCAATAATTCGTTCACACAACATCCTGTGTTACAACTACAATCAACTAATTCTAAAACTCCTGAACTCGAAACCCAACTCCCGACCGGACCTGGCATCCTGCCTCCTTGACATAGAACTCTGGATGACCCAAAGCCACCTCTTGTTAAACCCCTCCAAAACGGAAATCATGGTTTGCGGCAATTCTGAACTTCTTCCGCACCCACTACCTTGGCCACCCGCCATGGGCAACTCACCGACCCCCTCCAACTCAGTGAAAAATCTTGGATGCACCATTGACTCTGACCTAACACTCTCGCGCCAAGTCAACAATGTCTCAAAGTCCTGCCACTACCACCTTAAAACCCTTAGACGCATCTTTCCATATCTCTCATTTCCCAACAGACTCTCCGCAGTCCAATCAATCGTTATATCAAGACTGGACTACGCAAACCCCCTATACCTTGGAATCCACGCCTATCAACTGAATAAACTGCAAAGGGCACAAAACGCGGCGGCCAAAATGCTACTTGCGCTCGGTCCAAGAGACCACGTGTCCCGAGCCCTTAAGACACTGCACTGGCTTCCTGTAGCCCGTAGGGTGGCTTTCAAAACCTTATGCCTCTCCCATCGAGCACTGCATAAAACTGGACCTCAATATCTTCAAGACAAACTAAAACCTTATCATCCCACTCGCACCCTAAGATCAAGCTCAGCCGGCCTCCTAGTAATTCCTAAGACAAACTCAGTCAGGCTAGGCGGATCATCATTCTCAGCCATGGCCCCAACCCTGTGGAACTCGCTCCCACCCCACATCCGCCTAACTGAGGATCTAGCGTCCTTCCGCAAACTACTCAAAACCTGGCTCTTCCCCTAAAACCAACCGGTGTTCCAAACTAACAGCATCACAATGACACCGACCCAACAAACTACCTGATGTGAGAAATTGACAGCTAATAAACTCAAATGTAAACTAGAAAGACAAACAGAACTAAACAAGTAAAGTAGATCAAAACAGTGAAGTGGATAATATGAATAAACCATTGGGAAAGTAAGGAGATCTAAACTACTGAAATGGACATAATGAATGAGGAAGGAACAAAGTGAATGGCGTGGATGAAAAAGTTAGAATGGATGAAGCGTATAGAAAAGATGAATGCACTGAGTGGAAGAGGGTATGAGTGGAAGAACAGAAGACTAGATAGATCAAATGAGTATGGAGATCGGATGAGTGTATAGAATAGATGAACATACTAAAGCGGATGAGTGTGTAGAGTGGTTAGGTGTGTAGAGCGGACAAGTGTGTAGAGCCGATGAGTGCGTAAATACAGAGAAGCAAATAGAACACAGGAGTGCATAGAACTGATGACTATACAGAACGGACGAACGTATAGACCGGACGAATGTTGAGACCGGATGAGCGTGTAGAGCGGATGCGTGTGTAGAACGGATGAGTGTGTAGAGCAGATGAGTGTGCAGAGCGGATGAGTGTGCAGAGCGGAGGAGTGTGCAGAATGGATGAGTGTGTAAAGCGGATGAGTGTGGAGAGCGGATGAATCTGGAGAGTGGATGAGTGTGGAGAGCGGATGTGTGTGGAGAGCGGATGACTGTGGAGTGCGGATGACTGTAGGGAGCGGATGACTATGGAAAGCGGATGAGTGTAGAGAGCGGATGAGTGTGGAGAGCAGATGAGTGTGGAGAGCGGATGAGTGTGGAGAGCGGATGAGTGTGTGGAGCGGATGAGTGTGTGGAGCGGATGAGTGTGTGGAGCGGATGAGTGCATGGAGCGGATGAGTGTGTGGAGCGGATGAACGTGTGGTGCGGATGAGTCTGTGGAGCGGATGAGTATGTAGAGCGGACGAGTAGTGTGAGGACCCGATGAGTGTGTAGATTTGGATGAGTGTGTAGATTTGGACGAGTGTGTAGAGCGGATGAGTGTGTAGAGCAGATGAGTGTGTAGAGCGGATGAGTGGAGAGCGGATGAGTGTGGAGAGCAGATGAGTATGAAGAGCGGATGAGTACGAAGAGCGGATGAGTACGAAGAGCGGATGAATATGTAGAGCGGATGAGTACGAAGAGCGGATGAGTACGAAGAGCGGATGAATACGTAGAGCGTATGAGTACCTAGAGCGGACGAGTACACAGAGCGGACGAGTACGTAGAGCGGACAAGTACGTAGAGCGGACAAGTACGTAGAGCGGATGAGTGTGTAGAGCGGATGAGTGTGTGGAGCGGATGAATGTGTGGAGCGGATGAATGTGTGGAGCGGATGAATGTGTGGAGCGGATGAGTGTGTGGAGCGGATGAGTGTTTAGATTGGATGAGCGTGTAGATTGGATGAGCGTGTAGAGCGGATGAGCGTACAGAGCGGATGAGTGTACAGAGCGGATGAGTGAAACGCCTGATCTCGAACGCCTGAAACGAATAAAAGTGCATAGAACGGACTTGATCGCATAGAACTGCATGACGTACATAATATGCCTTGGAATGCAGAGAACATTTGAAAGAGCATACATCCCATCATACCACACCCCCCGCTTACTCTCTTCTTTACACCACCACTCAACTAGAACACAGAGATACCATGACACCATTCGGTATAACTGTTCTCATATCAACATCTCCCGCTCACTCCCCATCACTCTATGTAAACACCGCTGGTTACACACCCCCCAGCCAGGTGTTCTCCTCAGGCCTAAGCAGCCACACTCGGTCTGGATAAATCCTGCTAGAGCGAACACATACTTCTGATCTCAACCACCACACCTACCGCTATGAAGCAGCTACTACACAAATTCCGCCCCAGCTGTACACATACCTGGTGCGCACACGCACCTTTGGACTCTCTATTCTCTCTACTGACCCGAACTTCGGTTCCCGAGGGCGTTCAACCTACCAGCGCCTTCAGACCATACCAATGGTATATAAGGCGCTATATAAATGCAAAAAACCATAACATAACCTGCGGAAGCTGCCTGGTCGTCCGGCTTGCTGGCGCAGCACTCCGCTCAGCAAGACCACAGCGAGTGCACAGGCACCCCCAGTGAAGAGAGTGCCGCAATTCAGTGGGACCGCTGTAAAGTCTTCACACAGATCCTCCACCAACCCAGCTACAGGTTCAAAACACGCAGAAATTAGGAGGAAAAGAAAAACTTGCAAAACTGCCACTGCATGTCAGTGGCGCACGTCCCATTTTCATTGCCATTGTAATGAGGCCGCACAGCCTTGTATAACGGTAGTCCCGGGCCCCCCACAGACTGTGATGCGGGTATTCTGTCCGGGCTCTGTCTGCGCTCTGAGGCACATGCGCGGGGACGCCCCTATTATTCACGCAACGGAGTTGCATTGTTCCATTGTGGCCGTAACGTGACTACGTCACCACAGTGAGGTCTCGGCAACAGCTAACCTAGAGTCACTATGCAAGTTGTAGGGTATTGGCGCCACTGAATGCATTTTGAAAACTGCTAAACTGTCTGTGGAAAAGCATGCATTAGGTTGCTAAAATGCTTGAATGATAAGGAAAAAGGGAGCGAGACCAACGCGGGGTCCTTTTTTTTTTTTATTTGGGTTTTTACAAAAAGTCGACTCTTAGTAAAATCCCGTTTTTCCTCCTTTTAACAGAGGCTCACTCTGAAGTGCAATATAAGTGCATGGTAATGAGCCCTAATGATATGAGCTTAGACTGCTGCTGGTGGGTTTAGACTGATCCCGTTGCACACACTGAACGAGCTGCTTTTATATTTTAGAGCACAAAGGGCCTCATTCCGAGTTTGGCAGTAATTAAGTGTTAATTCCACCAAAGTACCACCAGAATCGGTTACCGTTACTGCCACTTTGTCCCGTGGGCTTACCATGGGATTACAAGGGGCGGCAGGCCAGTGTTGCTCCTCATTTTGTGAGTCCATAGGACTCCATGGGGCTCTTGCTGAAGGTAAATCCTCCACTTATCCTCAAAACTTTGAATTCGCCAGATCGGTAAAAATGGCGGTAATTTCGTTACCACTAAAACAGTGTTAGTAATGGAATCACCACAATTTTTCTACAGCATTGTCGAATTTATAATGATGCCAAAAATCTGTAATCATTCATGCTATGTGCAACACCGTACAGGCCTTCCCTTCTATAAATCTGAGGGTTTCATGAATATAGAATGTCCCTGACTGCCCGACCTTTGCTCTCAAGACAGATCACTTAGTGTTTCGACCTCTCAGATTTACACTGCCTCCCTATGGACATAAAAAGCACCGCTCAAATGCTATGGCTAGTCTTCACTATGACTGCTTTGCTACTCCCAACAGAAAATGCATAGCTCCTTCCTCCCCCCCTAATAACTCTGTTAGACCTTTGACACCAATACCACCTGAAAAAGCTGGGGTTCTAAAGCCTCTGCAGTCTATAACCGACCCCTCTGAAATTCCCTGCCACCTTCTTTGAGGTTCATCCATTCCCACGTGCAATTCCTTGGCTCTCTCAACCCGTCTCTCTTCCTATCACTCCAAAGCTCAGCCAATCACCTTCTTCTGCCCCCAGTTAGGCCCTCCCCTCGATGCATCTTCTTCTTCTTCTTCTTCAAATTATCGACAGCATGGGCGGACCCACGTAGGCGCTTCCCCATCAAAAAGGATGATGTGCACCTACCCCACCAATCTTACACACAGCCCTCACATTCTCATAACTCCTCCCACCGCCCCGTCTGCCCCACAAAATCTAGCAGCACACTGCTCCTCTCTCTGCCTCTCACCCCGACTCCTCCCAGCAAAGCCTTCCCACTCAGTTCAGCCACTCCCAGCGCAGACTTCCGAACCCTCATCGCTCTCTCTCCTCGACATGCCTCTCACACGCAAGCAGAAAATGTCCCACAGTCTCAGGCACCCCATACACCACACAGTCCCTCGACTCACGCTTCACCACTCGAAACAGACTGTCATTCAGCCCCACATGCCCTATCCTCAACCGGTTCAGCATCACCTCCTTCCTCCTCCTCCATTCCAGTTTCCCTGCATCCACCTTCACAGACACTTTCTCACAAACATCAAACATCCACCTGCCCTTCACCCCACTCTCCCACCTCCCCTGCCACTCATCCATAACCCGCTTCACCACCACAGCCTTCACCTCATCCACACTCAAAGGTATCCTCACATCAACCGTTCTTTTTCTCAAACCCGCACCCGCCGCCAAATCCACCAACTCATTACCCAAAATGCCACTGTGACTGGGAACCCACGCCAACTCCAGATCCATCCCCCCACACACACACCGATCAATCTTCCTCCTGATGTCCAAAATCACATCCTTCCTATCACCATCCCCTGCCACAATCGCCTGCAACCCACTCAATGAATCCGAAAACACCACCACCTTCTCAAACCCCAACTCGCACACCCTATCAATCGCCAATGCAATCGCCACCAACTCAGCCGTACAAATCAACACGTCATTCGTCAGTCGCCCCACTTTATACTCCCCAGTGCTTTCCAGATAATACTCCATACCCACTCTCCCAGACACAGGATCCTTCGAACCATCCGTGAACACCTTACACCCTTCCTTCTCTGCCACATACGCCTGTTCCAAAGCCTTGATCTCACCCCGCAAACCCCGCTTCTTTGACACCACACTCGCCAACTCCAAACACACCTTTGGAGACCCCATCATCCACATCGGCTATCTCACCAAATCCGTACCCGTCACAGTCAACAACTCGCCCACACCCCACTGCACCCCCTTCTACCACATGTGAAACCCCAAAGTGCCCCCCTTCCTCCTCCACCGGTCCCTATAATAGTCAAACCTCCAATTATACAGCAAACATTCACGCACTGGGTGAGCCACACTCTTCGCACTGCACTTCACCCACCACCTCATATTCAACGCATCCCTCCTCAAACCCAACGGCATCTCCCCCACAAGCACCTGCACCGCATTCACTGGAGAGGACCTCATCACACCCGAACATACCCTCAGTGCCCTCGCCTGCACCCTATCCAACCGCAGCTTCTGACTCGCTGTGAAACCCACTGCCACCTGACATCCAAAATCCATCACACTCAAAATCAACCCCTTATACAACATTCGTAAACACTTCTGCTGCGCACCCCACTCTTTCCCAGTCACCGCCCGCAACAAATTCAACCTACGTTTACACTTATCCACCATACCATCCACCTGCAAATTCCAAAAATCACCCCCAAGCACCGAAACTCTTCCACGCTCTTCACCCTCACACCTTTCAAAACCAAGTCCAACTCCTGCTGCACTCTTCTCCTCGAGAAAACCATGCTCACACTTTTATCCACAGACACCGAAAAGCGCCATTTCCCACACCACACCTCCATACGCACTATTGCAGCTTGCAGCCGACTCTGCACCAACAAGAAACTCTGCCCTCTTACCCATACCACACCATCATCTACGAAGAAATCCACCTGACACCCGATACCCGCCAAAGCCCGAATCAACCCATCCACCATCACATTAAACAGCATCGCACTAATCACACTCCCCTGCGGCGTCCCATTCTCCATCTTCCAAACCTCAGACATCACCCCCCCTCACTCTCACCTGAAAAGTCCTATCAGCCAAAAACGCTCTTATCCACCGAAACATCCTCCCCTTCCCACCCATCTCCAGCAGTCTCACCAACTGCCCACTCCTCCACACCATATCATACACCTTCTCCAAATCCAAAAACAACGCCCCCGCCAGCTCCCCATCGCACAACGCCTCCTCCACACCAGTCACCAACCTCACTAACGGATCTGCCACCGACCGATTCCGCCTGAACCCACTCTGAAAATCACTCAAACACCCATTCGACTCCAAGTAAGACCCCAATCGCGCAACCACCATCCGGTCCATAACCTTACACAGCACAACAGTCAGCGCAATCGGCCTATATGACTTACACTCCGTAGGGACCTTGCCACCCTTCAAAAACGCCACCACAATCACTCTTTTCCACAACCTAGGCAAAACTCCACTCTTCCAGATCTCATTGAACAGAGCCAACACCTCCAACTTACATTCCACTGGCAACTTTTCCAAAAATATATACATGATCCCATCCACCCCTGGACTAGACCACTTCCCCTTCCGAATCGCCCCATCCAACTCTACCATAGAAAACGGAACCTCATACTGCTCTTCCCAAGGCCCAACATCCGCCAACAACTCTCGCATCTCCTCCTCAACCACACCCATACCTAGCCTCACTGCCTCCGAGAAGTTCCCTGAACTGTGCACTCCCGCAAAATACTCCCCGTTCAAATTCGCCTTCTCCCCATCCTCACTGATCACCTCCACCCCTTTCAACAGCACAGACATACTACCCTGCAGCCTCATCAACCCGGACATCCGCTTAAACTGCTTACAAACCTCACCCACACCAGAATTACTCCTCAGGGACCCACAATAGCCCCTACAATATCCACGCTTCCTTTCCCTAATCACCCTCTGCACCACCGCCTTAGCCTTCTTATATGCCAACAAATCCTCCAACATTCCCGATCTCACCGCCCTGGCCCTAGCCTTCTTACGCGCTGCCACAGCCCGTGAACATTCCACCGACCACCAAGGAACCTCGACCTTCCCACCCTTCCCCTTCACAACCTCCGGAACTGCTGCCACTGACGCCGCTCTCATTCCCTGCACCAGATGCTCATTCCATTCATCCACCCCCCCATCCCTATCCCGAGAAACAATCAATTCCTGACACAATCCCTTATACAACTCCCAATCAGCCTTTCTAAAATTCAACGGACTCCCATGCATCGGGGACCTGACCCCTACCTCACCCCTCACAGTCACCAAAATGCCAGAATGATCGCTCCCCATATCCCCATCCTCCCGCACCTCCCAATCACATTCACCCGCAATCGCAGCAGACACCCAGGTCAGATCTAAACACGACAACTTCCCAGTCCTCACATCCAACCGCGTGCCCGAACCATCATTCAGCAAAAACAGACACAATTCATCCGCCATGCCCTCCAACAGTTCCCCATTCGCATCCGTCCGATCACTACACCACAACGTATTGGCACTGTTAAAATCACCACACAAAACGCAAGGTCCCACATGTCCCCTTATCACTCCAGACAGCACACCCACCTCCACCACCTCACACGGATTATAATAATTCAGCACCAATACTTCCAATCCCCCTACCTGAATGCCCGCCCCAATAGCCTCCACTGCTCCATCTACCACAATCTCCCTTGCAACTAACCCCTTCTGCACTGCCAGAGCCACAACCCCCCTCTCCTCCCCAGCCTATCCTTACGAAACAACTCAAAACCCGGAATCACAAACCTCAGGTCACCCCTTAACCACGTCTCCTGAATGCAAACCACATCAACATTCAATTCCCCACACAACACCGCTTTCAACTCCTGCCCATTCCTCAACAAACTCCTCGCGTTCCACTGCAAAATTCTCAGGCCGACACCCCACTCTGCTTCTGCACTTTAGCAACCTTCCTAAACACATCCTGTTCCAACACATCCACAACACTCAAAAACCTCCTCCCCGCTTCCACCACTCCTTTCGTAAGATCCGACACACTGACAGACACATTCCCTTGCACCAGCTCCAGCACACTCACTATAAAGCACATAAACTCAGTTTTCGGGACAACCACTATTTCTATGCCTTTCACCTCACCCACCACTCTCTTCCTTCCCACAGCCTCATCCATCACCGGCTCTCTCCCACACACCTCACTCACTACCCGTACCGGTTTCACCTTTGCCACAGCCTCCGCATAAGACAAACCTTTCGCCGCCCTTACCTGCACCACCTCTCTCGCCACCCTGTGGCTCTCACACCCCCTAAACGCAGTAGAGTGCCCCCCCCACAATTCACACACTTCTCCGGGGTCTCCACCTTGCAGTCCTTAATATCATGATCTCCACCACACCTCCCACAGTGCCTCTCATTCCTGCATACTCTCGCTACATGTCCAAACTGCTGACACATATAACACCTCAAAGGCAACGCTACATAAACTTTCACACGGAACCTCTGGTAACCCAACTCCACCACCTCCAGACACTCCGCCCTCGCAAACTTCACTGCCACAGTTGTAGACACCACATTCCCCTGTGCATCTCTCCTCCCCAACCTCCACGCCTCCACCACCCCCACATCCGCCAGCTGCTCCTCCACCTCAGACATCTTCACAGACACAGGCACTCCATACAGCACCCCCTTACACGACACACCACTTTGATCAAACACTCGCACCGCATGCCTACCCAGACATTGCACCTCCAGAATCTTAGCCTTACTACCAGCATCCGTCCGCTCCACCAACAACAGGCCCCCAGCCACCACTTGCACCCGAGTGACATCCCCCACAGCCGACTTCACCCATCCAGCAATCACCATCGGATTTTCCCCCAGAAACGTCTTTACATGACTATCAGGCTTCAACACCACCTTCCACAAACTGTCACACTGCATCTGCTCCACCCTAGGCACACCGCTACCTGTGGCCCCCGGCCCCTCAAAAGCGCACTTTTCCTGGGTCCCCGACCCAGAGTTGCCCCGGTCCAGCCCCCCTCTATCATCCCTCTGTGGAGACATGCTGCGATGCCGCCCCTCACTTCCCTCCTTCCCCCCTCCACAGATGTAGATTTCGCCGTCAGCGTCCTCCCTCTCTTCTCCCCCTCCTCTACCCCCTCTTCTTTTCAGCCTTCCCATTCCCCTTTGCCATCCTTACCTCCTCCTCCAAGCACACTCACCCCCTGCACCCGCCTCGAGAGTCTGCTCCGCCTCCTCGAGCCCAGCACCCTCCACCCAGACAACGCTCAGCCCTGCCTGGGTCCGCCTCCTCATCTGATGGAACACTGTTCTCTCCCTCTCACGTCTGTGCACAGCCGACAACCGTCACAAGATGGCGGCCCATGCCCAGGATTCAGCCACTCCTCGATGCATCTCATTTGGGAACCCGTGGAACTCCAGTTTCCTTTTTTAGGGCGTCCTGCTGCCACGCATTCACCTTTCGGTAAATCCTAGGGAGAGCGCTGCAACCTTGACCAATGAGACAATAATGTTTTCAGCACGTAAACTTTAAATGCAACAACCATAACATTGAGTTGTTTACAATTAGTGTTTCCCCTTCAGTAGAGTCACGATGCAGCATGTTTAAATATGCGAAAATAATTAATGGACGATCTATTGCTTGTCAGTCAAACGGTGATTTGAAAATGGGTTACATGAAAATAAAGAAGCCTGGGGTTTGTCAACGCTGTGCCTGTGCCAGCTGTAACATCAGCAATATTTCAATTCCTGTATTCAATTTCACTGGATGGCGCATGACCATGTCAGCAAAGTCCCGGCGAGTCAGACCTTTGATCCTGAGTCAAGAATGTTGCCCCAACCCTTATCCAGTGGCCTCAAAACAGACTTCCTGCCCCTCTCAACGTGGATACTAAGGGTTGCGAAGTATCCTGAATTCACACAGTCTGCCAGGGACCACGTTTGCACTGCAATGAGACAGAGCCAGTTGAAAACATAAATGTGAAAGCGAAGTCATCATAGAGTAATGCAGAAGAGCATGTACAATGGAGCAGCAGCTCTCATATGACTAGGGGGGCATGGGTGTACATGGCGGAATGGTTTGGCGATAATGTATGGCATCAGACATCAAATTCAGTAGGAGTATGAGTGTGTTTACTGTTGAATGCACAGGAGGGTCCTTTCTTCAGCTCGGCTGATAACTCTGAGTCTGCAGAAGAAAGAGAAGAAACACTTCAGTGCATGTCTTTGCATACATTGGTCAATGATCAAGTCTATCCCGAGGTACCTCCCATTGGTACAAACACTACCCGCCATGGTTCCCTGATGCCTGATTTCCTATATTGATTGTGAAACCATTCGTTCTGATTGAATAACAACATTTTAGGGAACACAGTGAGCATTTAACATACTTGCCCACATGACCCATTCCAATCTGTAGTTGCTTATTCAGTGCTCGTTTTTTCTTTGAATTCTGGGACTTGTAGTCTGAGTTAAATAATGAAAAAAGTGGAACTACAAAAAAAACAGGACTGGATAAGCACCTATAGATTGGAATGGCTCATGTTGGCAAGTATGGTTTAAGAATCATTTTGTGTATCCAACGTGGTCAGCTTTCAAGATCGATCGGATGTTGCTCGGATTTGCTTTGCATGTTAAGCCCACCTGCAACAGTGGCCAAATTATGCAATACAAGAAATCAAATTAATATATTCTCCCACTGGCCAGCAACTATATCATTCAAAACCAACTAACCATTGGATAAAAACGACATTGGGCCTCACTACAAGTTTGGGGTAATTTTGGCAATAAATCCACTGAAATACCACCAACTAGATTTACCCTTTCCGCCACTTGTGGTGGTAGGCAATGGAAGTACCCTTTTTTAGTCCACTGGACTGCATGGGGATTTCAGTGGAATTACCACTGGCGGAAATTCTGCTGATTTTTGGGGGTAAGGTGGCCGATTTCCCGCCACCTTTTTGCTGCAGGAAAATCCTCCACCTCACCGCCAAGCTTGTAGTATGGCGGCACAGTAATGCAGCAGTTCGAGCATTACTGCTATATTACCGCTGTTTTTTACTGCACTGTCATACTTATAATGTGGACCATAGTCTCAATTTATATGAATGTGTTTTTTTAGTTTATTTTGTATAAATTGGTGTAATTAATAATTCAAAAACTATTTTAAAGATGGCCTTTTTCCATGATATGTTTTGTGTAATTACTCCACATTGTACAAACAAACCCACATCGTATGTACAGAAACGCATTAGTAAACCTTATTTGTCTTAGAAGCAAACATTTGATGGCATGTGAACACATTTAACGCTTAAGCAAATTCTAGGGAGAAGCATAATTCTATGCTGCAGTGACTAATATTCTTTCAAACTGTTAATCTTAGACTATGCACCAATCCACATTCATTGGTTGATCACATAAAAAAAAACATTAAGATGCAGCAACAGACAACGTTTCAGCCTATCTCAGTCTTCTCCAGGTTCACCCCAAAAATGACAAATCGTCAGAATCATTCAAATCGGTCAGTGTGATTTTGAGGCCATTGCCCGAAGTGTGTTGTCAATCACGATCACCTTGTCCCCTGAAAATCAGTCTATTTAGAGCTCCCCTCAGCCTGACTATTTCTTATCAAATTGGAATTCCAATACCTGCCCTATTGTTTCGCGGCCATCAGCTTTCTTAATCCATGGCCACTGTCTACAGGTTGATCACCAGAAGCGTTGCTATGGGGGCCTGGGAGGCTATTGCCCAGGGTATTTTGGTTGTAGCCCCGGATAGAAACTCAGGGGCTACAACCAAAAGGCTGGCTGGCCCTGAGTCCCAACAATCCTGACATTAGCCTAGCCACAGATCTTTTCCAGACCTAACAACACCCCTGTTGATCACAAACCTCCGACACATGTGTCTTATGTAGCCCAGAGGTCTACTTAAGGAAAACATTTTGCCAAAGATAGATAAAGTCATAAACAGGCCACGGAAACTGTATGCAACAATCCCCCAGTTGGTTAATCCAGGGTGTGCGTCGGCAGCACCAGAATCATCACAAGCACAGACGGATGCCTTCAGTAACTTTTTTATTAACAAAATAGAACTAATACAGGGTAAGATTGGGGAAATTAGACCGTCAGACCCACATGTGGCCTCAGAAGCAATGGTGGAAGTTATTCCAGAAACTTCAACCCAGGATGTGATGACTGGGGTGGACCAGAAATCATTTATATTTACTGAAGTCTCAGAAGAACGGGTTTGCTCCCTGCTCTCTGCGCTGAAGGCAACTAATGACGCACTCTTTGTCATTCCTGCCTCAGTAGCTAAACGAACAGCCCCAGATATTACACCTTTTATAACTAAATTTGTTAATAAATCTCTCACTTCAGGGGTAGCACCAATGATTCTGAAGAAATCTGTGGTTACGCCGCTGCTAAAAAAGGATAATTTAGAACCCAAACATTTTCAGAACTATAGACCAGTAGCAGGACTGTCATGGGCAGCCAAAATTTTGGAAAAGATTGTGACAGCCCAGCTACAAGAACACGTGGATCAAGAGAATCTGCTGGATCCACTGCAAGCGACCTGGTGTTGGGACGGAGACAGCATTGTTGACAGTATGCGACGATCTGCTGGAGACGGCGGACCAGGTGGGCCTGTCCCTGCTGGTCATGTTGGACTTTTCTGCTGCATTTGACACGGTGAACCATGGGATTCTACTTAAACGGCTGAGAGAAGTAGGTGGAGTGGGGGAGATAGCCCTCCGATGGTTCAAATCGTTTCTCTTTAAAAGAGAACAGAGTCCGCCTTGGAGATCCCCTGTTGGATTCAGTACTACTAAATTGTGGTGTCCCGCAGGAATCCTCCCTTTCCCCCCTGCTCTTTAATGTATATGTCAAATTACTTATGGATATCCTCAGGAAGCATGGCATACTCTTCCACTCGTATGCAGATGACACCCAGGTATGGATATCCTCAGGAAGCATGGCATACTCTTCCACTCGTATGCAGATGACACCCAGGTATGGATATCCTCAGGAAGCATGGCATACTCTTCCACTCGTATGCAGATGACACCCAGGTATGGATATCCTCAGGAAGCATGGCATACTCTTCCACTCGTATGCAGATGACACCCAGGTATTCATGAGGATACACAACCCAAAGGCGACATATGAAAAAGTGGAACAGTGCCTGCAGGAAATTCAGACCTGGATCTGTGCCAATCAGCTATTGCTGAATGCCAGCAAAACTGAAGCGGTTTTATTTCCATCAAAACACCACCTACATAGAGAGCAACTACACCCCCCATGCTTCCTGGGGACACAGCTGCAGTTCTCTAAGAATATGAAATGTATCTGGGAGGATAACATGGGAAGTGGACCTCAGGTTAGCGCAAAGGTACAGGCCTACTCACTACGCCTGCTGAAACATATTTTGACTTCCATCGCGATAGATGACAGAGTGGTGGTCATCGGTACTTTGGTCAATTCTAGATTGGATTATGGAAATGCACTACTATCAGGTATACCAGTCTACCAGCTACGCAGGCTACAAGTGGCTCAAAATGCAGCAGTCAGGTTAGTACCTAGGGTAAAAAAATCAGCTCCAATCTCTGATTTAAGGAGAGCCCTACACTGGCTGCCGATAAAGCAAAGAATTGAGTTTAAGGTTCTCTGCCTGATCTTTAAATGTGTCAATGGCATATGCCCAGGATACCTATCGGACAAAATCAGGAAGTATGTCCCTACCCGACAACTGCGCTCAGCAGATAATAATCTGCTTCAGATTCCACGTACTAGGTATGTGAGTAAAGGGGACCGTAGATTTGGAGTCTACGGTCCAAGAGCATGGAATAAATTCCCCAGAGAAATCTGCAAGATTACAAATCTTGCGGCATTCCATAGGGCGGTAAAGACCTATCTGTTTTGTTAGAGCCTTTTGTCTGTAAGATCAATCCATTCCTCCACATACAACTGAACGTGATCTGAACACGTTTCTAATTACAAAGATCACATCTGCGACCATATACGATTAATTTCGTCAGGTGTGCATTACAAATGAATAAAATCAAAATCAACCAAAGCTGCATAGGGGTTTGAAAGCCTAGGCTGGCAGATCGGAGCCTCCTCGAATCGGCCAATGTTCAGGTGATTCCTTTGTGTATAGCTCCACCAAACACTAAAAGCCGGTGTAGACATTTGAAAAGGTTCCATGTCATCTGCTCGAAAACATTTCCTAGTTTTTTCTGGTAGATTGTGCCACAAATATATGTGGGGGGAGACCCCCAGCAGCCCACCCCCCACCTGAACTCTACTACATTAGTTATTAGCCTAAACCCACACCCACCCCCCACATATATTTAGGGAAAAATATGATAAAAAACTAATTCTACTTCAATGAAATCTCTTGCGGCAAAAACTCCCTCTCCCACTTGAGAACATGAGAAACTCTTCATATCCTGCGCAGTTCTGGCCTTACTTGCATGATACGAAGGCATCTCACTGAGGGAACCTGAAGAGGGATCAATGACAGCAGAATTTCAGCATAAGTGGTGAGAGGGAAGTCTAGCCTCCCCACTGAAGGGGTTGAGGGCATATGTTCATTATGCCCGCTGGGTGTACTCAGAGCTCTACAGATAAGTGCGGACCTTGTGGGGATGCGTGATATTCTACTCACATTTTGCAAGTGTCACAGAGAAGAGGATGAGGCTTATAATGAAGGCACCGAGAAGCAGCAGGTTGAACGGGGTCGCGCCAATGCTTCCGCAGTCCTTCCTCCTCGGGGCATCCAACAAGGAGAAGCCGGCAGCTGGAGAGCAATAAGCAACAGTATGAACAGAATTAGGGACCACAAGGAACGGCACAAAGGCAGCAGACACTCCTGTTCGCTTACTGAACAGAAACCTCTCTCATGGCTTTCAGAAAGGCACTGAAAATCAAACTATTCAAGTAAACCGCACCCGCTCCGCTGTTCCCCTGCAACCCTGGAACATGAGTACTGTATGTACCTAACCATTCTACTTGCACCAAGTGAATAATCTATAACAGCGCCTCAATGCCCGAGGGCAGTTTGTGTGCTTTATAAATGGAAATAAATAAAATAAATAAATATTGCACACTGTGAGCTGGAGAACACGCTCCTCACTGTCCATGCATTTGTTCTAAGATTCAGCACAGTGACTGGGGATGGGCCCCAATCACGTCACAGTCCATGCATTTGTCCCAAGCTCTGACACACTGTCTGTCCATATGCCCCAAGGCCCTTGCAGTCCGTACATTTTTTCCAAGCTCTGGCACACTGTCTGTCCATGTGCTCCAAGTCCCTCACAGTCTGCGCATTTGTCCCACGCTTCTGCACACAAGTCTGACCAGTGCGGAGCCAATCACATGCTTTGTGTCATTAAAAACTCTGCCCAGAAGCACAAGCTTACCAAGGATTCTGCTAGAATAAATCCTTTCGGTAACCATGACCTTACTGGAGACACCCCGCAAATAAATCAGAGCTCTTTTGCACGGTTTTTAGGGAGATGCTGCAAAATTGACAAATTGGGATTTTTCACATACAACCGTTGCCAAATGTTGGTTGGGGAAGTAAACAGAAGGGCTTTGCTGCCTGTGTTTCCTGGTAGGGCTACAGCATGCGCAGGCCCACCACAACACTGTGGCACACTCACAAGTCTGACCAATGCAGAGCCAATGACATGCGTTGTGTCCTTAACCACTTTGCACAGAAGCACAAGACTAGTGTTTGGGCAAGTCAAATAATTTAAAGAAACTCCATTTATTAGACGCCTCCAATTGTTTGAAAGGCTGACCCATCACTCCCCCTCCAAAAAGGACCCATATGTTCCTTCCTCTGGCCAACCGAGATAACACGCCTTAATTAATGGAGGAGTGGCACCTTTCAATGAAAGGAAACAGCCATGTGTCCCATGGCAGAGTGTAGGAAGGGTGTGCGCGGTGGAGACCTCGCCTTCGAAGACCCAAGGCCGTGACCTACAAAAGAGCAGCCATTTCTATCACTAAATTAGTAACCCCAAGAGCAGTAGAAGACTTCAAACCCAGAAATGGTGGGTCTGGGGAGGGTGTGTGTGTGTGTTTTTCTGTGTGTGTGTGCACGCATTTCTTTGTGCACCTTTCTGTGTGTGTTGTGTGTGTGTGTGTTTCTGTATGTGTGGGCGCATGTCCATGTGTGACACACTACCTACGCGGTGCAGTTTCTGCTAGGCTACATCATTATTTGTTTGGGAAGCCTAACAATGGCATGTTTTGCTAAACGCCTGCACTAAGCTACATTATCTATGCTGTGCATGATTTTGAAGTGCAACACTCAATTTTGGTCATGTTTTGGTATACTACATTGTGTTATGTTATGGTATGCTGTGTCATGTTATAAGATGTAAAAACATGGTGTGTACTGTCTTGCTCTGCTGGAATTAATGTGTTCTTTTCCAAAAGCTAAATTCCCTCGGCGAAAGGGCGAGTACTGTGCTGTTTTGCTGCAGTGAGATTAACTGTGGAATATCTCCTGTGCCCCGCGTTTGCTGTGGAGTGTTGACGTGGGTAAATAACTATTTGGAGGTGCGTGTGCCTTTAAGTCAGCAGAAGCAGGAGGACCGGGAGGACCAGCTGACTTTAAAAGAGCCGCCTCCACGCCCTTGCGGCGTAAGCCCTCGGCGAAAAGGCGAGTACTGTGCTGTTTTGCTGCAGTGAGATTAACTGTGGAATATCTCCTGTGCCCCGCGTTTGCTGTGGAGTGTTGACGTGGGTAAATAACTATTTGGAGGTGCGTGTGCCTTTAAGTCAGCAGAAGCAGGAGGACCGGGAGGACCAGCTGACTTTAAAAGAGCCGCCTCCACGCCCTTGCGGCGTAAGCCCTCGGCGAAAGGGCGAGTACTGTGCTGTTTTGCTGCAGTGAGATTAACTGTGGAATATCTCCTGTGCCCCGCGTTTGCTGTGGAGTGTTGACGTGGGTAAATAAATATTTGGAGGTGCGTGTGCCTTTAAGTCAGCAGAAGCAGGAGGACCGGGAGGACCAGCTGACTTTAAAAGAGCCGCCTCCACGCCCTTGCGGCGTAAACCCTCGGCGAAAGGGCGAGTACTGTGCTGTTTTGCTGTTCTGCGTGGTCTGCGGCTGGAGTCCCTGTCGGACTGCCCGAATTAAAACATTACGCCGCCGCGATCTTGACGTTTGCCGAGTCCTTGAAATAATCTGCCTTAAACAACACCAACTCTGATGCACTCCGCCAAGACACGCGCACAAACCAGGAAAAGGACCGCAATGGACACACACCTAGACTCCCCGAAGACAGCTGTAGCATGCCGTGGGGCGCTGAATCTAATAACTGTAAGTACTCTAAGCACACAAGCTTGTGTTGAGATAGGCGACGCTACACGACCACGCCCAACGGTCGAGGTTGTTATCAACAATGCTGAAATAAACGTCGAACGCGATTATGATGCCCCAACACACACGGCCATTGAGCAGTGCCCACCACACAATCTAACTAATAGCACTGACCCTACTTCAATGTCTGTGCGTTCAGATAGCCTTGTGGTCAATGCCTGTCATGTTAGTCTCGGCCCAACGGCAAATCCAAAGTCTGACTTCACGGAAGAGGCACAGGTGTCAACGTCGGTCGTTGATCACAGTAGAAAACATAGTGGTATCGATGAAAGTTGTTTGAATACAATGTGTTCTATGGAGTTTAATACTGGGGAAAATGGCGTAACGAACCTTATGGAACCAGATGATTGTAACAGTAAATCATACGTAACACACATCAACCCTGAGACCATGGTCGATAGGGATAGAGAAAACCTACTTTCTCCGTGTTGTACGTCCACTGATGCTGCAGATGCTTTCAATCATGACGGTTCTTCTCACAATGAAATACTGGTCATATCAACAACAAATACATCAAACACCTCTTGTGCCGAAATTCCTCAAAGAGATGATGACTTGAGCAGAAAGTCATCAATGCTCTCTGTTGTACCTAACTTGGAAGCTTGTACTGAGGCAGCTATAACACAAGGTCCCGGGAATCGTAGACCTTCATTAGACATTGCCAACAAGCTCATTACAGATCTAGCACTAATGACCAAACTCCAACAAAACCGACATGTTGAAATAACGAACCAAGGCCACTTGACGTTCACAAATGAACGGTCAGAACAAGTGATGCACGAAGCGACACCAAGTGGCCCCCAAAGTGTCACACGTACATCAACTACTAGAACTAAACGCAGGTGGTCTAACACAGACAGTTTATCACCGATACGCTGTTCCCAGGTAAAAAAAACAAAAGTGATCTCCTCTTTAAATCTTCCCAATGACCAAACGAGTTCCGAATTCTCCTCAGTTGAACACGTCGATCGCTCTAAAACCATTAGACACCAACACCTACAAAATAGTCCGATTTCAGAAACTTCTTCGTCTGATTCCTCAATCATGGAGCGTCCCTATCCGAAAATCAGATCTTGCAGACGATCAAACTCCTCAAAACAAATACGTATGTCCAATACACAAAAGATCCCCCGAATTGCACCTGTCGCTAAAGACCTACAAGCTGTTATCATAGCATCTATGGGAATCTCCATTGCGCCCTTCCTAAAACTGTATGAACAGATGAATGAAAACATAAAAGATCTTACAACCTTAACCGCCCTACTAAACACAAAAATAATCGAATTAGAAAGGAATGAAACGAAATACCATAACAAATTAATCTCTACTAACGACAAAATTGACTGTATTCTAAACTCTGTCTATAACTTTACCGCAAACAATAATGAAGACAAGAAACTGCTGGCAGAAGTAGCACGGGAAGCCTTAAAACTTTTCAAAGAACATCCTGGGAAGTCGACGTGTAACACAAACTTGGAAAAAACTGACTCAGTTAAGACGCATAGCGACACAGACAACGCAATTGAGGCAACATCTATAACACAGCAAGGAAATCGTAACGCGACGAACAATAACTCTGACACCCAAAAACAAAATAAAATGACTCAGTCGGACAAGAACGCAAACAAGATTGATGGACCACACTCACAGAAAGAGTGCGTGCCCTCTGTGTCTAAGGTGTGTGACAAAGACTCCTCCTCGCAAACGATAGCCTCATTCGACGAGATGGTCGAAATCAGCCGCCAACCATGCAATCCTGCAACTGCTGACCTCCAACTGGCATCATCTTCAGGAACCAAATCGGTCTCAAAACAAAAGGGTTCAAATGATGACATAACACCGACAAGACCGAGTGTTGTGCCGACCGCCGCTAGTGTGGAGGTATACGACATATTCAAAAAAAACAAACGGCTGTCAAAACCAGAGCACACACTCCCTGTCGGGAAGTCTGCCAACTGCGAGAAAAAATCTAAAAACTTACCGTCCAAGAATATGAGACGTGCAAATGGATCCAGAACATTTTTACGAAACCTGAAAACAGTGCATCTAACAGTTGATGGTACGAGATGCAACTTCTCCAACCCTGCCAACCCAAAAACCCTTCAAAGAAGTGCAAACACTTATGACAAAACCTGTTCTCCCGAAAGAACTTCTGATGACGATCTGGACTTGATAAATCTATCTACATACGATGGTGATGAAGTAAACCAAACAGACGAGCTGATAGATCTTGCAAATGAGAGTTCACCCTCACAACATGCAGGAGTGCAAGTCTCCCATCCAAGTAATTACATAGAGAAGGATCAGTCCGACGTCTTATTTGACACTCAAAAAGTAACAAAGACACGACGCACATGTACAATCATCAGTGCTGTCGATACGATCTTTGACCCGAACATCAACCAGGACTCACCATTTGTAACAAAGGCTGAAAGACGAGCCAAACTGGCGACCATAAGCACCAAGGATCCTGAACGGGTAACAGATCAATCTACGGTTTCCAAAATGTCCATAAAAAAGGTTACTTCAACGATCCCCGAAGTAAACGGCAATCCTGACTCACCTTTTGAAACACTAACTAAAAGGCGGCTTAAGCTGGTGTCGAAGAGTCTGAAGGATGGTGACTTTGTTAGCAGTAAGGAGGAAGACTCCCACAAATTCACAGAAACTGGAAAAAATGGCTTGACCTGTCTAGGACGCTCGAGCCATCAACACCAAGCTGTGTACAAAGAGCATAGAGATGAAACGAAACCGAACTCTAAAAACATGTTGTCTAAATCAAAAATAACAAAAAAGGAACCTTCTTTCGATAAACTAATACTTGAAAGGCTTGACTCCTGTGATAACATGCTCCTAAATTGACAATACTTATCCAAAGTATTTTACCTGATACCGAGTCTGCGAACACTTAACTCCGATGACGTGAAAATAGTAGAGTTTCACTGTGAAGAAAGAAACGATATGGTGACCCTACACCTTGCTTCCAAAATTATTCGTGAGATACTGCTGGATGCGGTACCTGCATTTTTATCCCTAGGTTTTGACCTATACCCACAAAGCCTAGTTGATAAAACGCCAGAGCCTCTTCTAAATAACACACACGACAAAGGCCAGGAAAGCCTAAAGAAAAGAACAACTTCGAGTACAAAACCCAAAGAATACAAAGACTCGAAATTCGACACATCAACTCGAATTGAGTCCAAACCAAAGGACTCTGAAACAACTCAGTCATATTTAAATGACCAAATCCAAATAACTATTGAAGGTATGAATAAAAACATCGGAACAACTCTAAAGAATGACGTAGAAAATGGAAACTGGTCATGGTTAGCGGCAAACCTAAATAACAAAAACCATGATTAACGCTCAAATCGGAGCTCACCTCAGTGTTATAATTTCGGATCTTGGAACACACGGGGCTTTGTTCACCTATTCAACTCCCCTTGGATGTACAATTTAGACCTGATTTGTCTACAGGAAACTTGGCTGACAACCTGTCCGCTGTCGCCGGCCTTTGAGATAGTGGCAAATCCAGCCATTAAGCCACCCAAAGGTAGGCCAATGTCTGGCCTTTTGATAGCGGTCAAAAAGGATCGTGGACTCAAAATAATCGAGACTAAAAATGTTTCATCGTACATACAAATTGCCAAAGTGGGTATTACCTCCCTTGACAAATCAGAGTACATGTACATAATTAATCTTTATTGGAATCATACTTCTACCGGTGCGGTCAAGTTTATAGATCAGGTGACCGCTATATTGGACAATTTAATGGAAAATTCTAGCAGTCCATCGATTCTTCTATGCGGTGATCTCAACGTAGACTGCTTGAATTCGAATACTGTGCCAAAAAACAATTCCGCGAATCACAAGGTCAACGAAAAAACGGGACAGCTTTGGATGAACTAAATGAACCTAAGAAACCTTACACTTTTGAATGGGAACACACCGGGTGACATCCCGGCACAGCCCACATGGAGACGAGAAAATCAATTTTCAACAATAGATTATCTCTTCGTGTCTGAAGACCTTGCAGCCAAAGTACATCGGCTCGAGATTACCGAAATGAAACATAGTGATCACAACATGCTAAAGATGTCGTTCAATGCCTACAGCCAGACATCCCGAGAATTATGGCCCCATGATATCACGTACCGATCCGGAAGAATTCGCCTTAACCTCAAAACCAAAGACATAAACTCGGTAACATCCGCTTTGGAGGACGCTCAAGGCGTGATTGAATATCAACACCTGCTGATCCAATTTGCGGAACGTAAACAAGGCCTTAAACAACAAAAAACACTACACAAACATAAGTTTGATTTACAAGTATTGCAACAAAAACGAACGTTACGTAAAGAAATAAGGACGCTACCTAGAAGTAACAAGGAATTATACGCCGCGGAGAAAAAACGTATAACGCAAAAATACAGAAATTGGAGAAATAACCACTATGCTACAATCCTGCAGAATGACTCCGAAGAGATGATGAGCAAGCTCAAAAACAAAAACGCAGCTGAATTTTGGCGTATAATAAACAATCTTGCCGCACCACAAATAGCGCTACAGGTATCTCCAATTTGCCAAGAAACTTGGGTCAAACACTATACGAACCTCTTTTACACACTTGAAGTGGAAAATAAAAGTACAAACGAGCATAAAATCCCATGGACACTGGAGTTCGACATTTATGACATCACAAACTCAATTAAGAACTCCAACGCTTCAAGAGCTCCAGGGCCTGATGGCCTCACGAACTATACAATGAAACAAAACCTGAATGAATGGGCAAAGCTCTGTTTACTCCTCTTTGAAAGAATAAAAATAAAACGAGCTACCCCAAGATCTTGGAAAAATGCCATAATTGTGCCAATCTTTAAAAAGGGGAATAGATTGGACCCGAGAGACTACCGACCTATTACCTTGTTAGACGTAATAGGAAAAATCTACGCAACTCAACTTCAACAAACCTTAAAATCGTGGGCACTTAAAAATCATCGTAATGATCCACGACAAGCGGGTTTTGTCAAAGGCGTAGGTTGCGGTCTTAACACCCTTTTGCTGAATCTCTTAAAAATGGAGTCAATACGAACTAACACTTCCATCTATGTCGCATCTATCGATTTTTCACACGCTTTCGATAGTGTTGACCGCCTCATTCTGTGGGAAAAACTCAAAAATTGGAAGTGTCCTGCGGATCTTATAGACGCAATAAAAGAGCTCCATTCTAACACCACTGTGCAAGTCAGACTTGGCCAGGGAGGTTCCTTATCTCCTCTGATTCCAACTTATAAAGGAGTGAAACAAGGATGCCCCTTGGCTGCAATTGTGTTCAACCTCTTTATTTCCGATATAGGAGATGCATTAAACGAGGTAATAGCCTTTACACCCAAGATTCACGGCTCGCAGTTGGGTCACTTGTTGTATGCTGATGACTTATTAATCCTGGATGTCACACCGGTTGGCCTACAGCGAAAACTAGATGCCTTAGAAAAATACGTAAAGGAAAACAAGCTTTGCCTAAATAAGAAGAAATGCGAAATCTTGATATTGCGTAACCTGTCAGCCTACAAAAAGAGATCAACCAACTTTGTGTGGCACTTGGAAAAAACACCGCTCAGAACCTCCACTCACATAAAATACTTGGGATCCATAATAAGTGCACGCATAAATGACAATCCTTGGGTTGAGGCCACCAAAAGGAAATGTCAACAATTGGCTTGTCAGGCCGCGATCATAAACAAAAAATTCGGGAAATTTTCTATAAAACCAGTGATCAACTTTTACAGACATAAAGCAATACCGGCCCTGATCTACGGTGCTGAAAATATGTTCGGTTGCTCACACGAGTTATGGAACACACTCGAAAACAATTTTTGGACTAGAGCGTTACACATCTCTAAAGGATGTCCGACTAGCAACATAAGATTTGAACTGGGACTGACCTCCATACAAGCGAGAGTTTGCTGGAATGCTTTAACTCTATACAGAAAGTCACAGCTCGCCAATGCAGCCCCTCAATTCAAAATAATACACAAGCCAGACTCAGAGCCCGAATACACAATGCTTGCTAAATGGAATCGGCAATGCACTGAAATTCTGGACGCAAACGACATTACCATCACTACCCTACTTGAAAATCCTGAGAAGGCCAAACGTAAATTATGGAACGCGGATTGGCACCAAACCTGTATCGACAGATCTAGCTCTCGTCTTCTAAGAGAAGTTCCACCAGAAGCCAGAGAGCTAGACAAACTACAACCGTATCTGACACAATTTCCCGATCAGAACTCAAGACTACTATATCTGCACTTCCGGCTCAATCTGTTTATGACAAAAGACCGTACAGGCACTTGGCAACCTAAGGAACCTGGAGATTTAATTTGCCGCTTTTGTAAATGTTCGACAGAGACATTAAAACATTTGACGCTGCTTTGCCCTGAATTTCGCTCCTTGCGAACAAAGCTATTTGGACCACTTTTTGAGGCACGAAGTACCTACACAGCTGATGATTGGTGGAGGGTTATGTTTGAGGGTGCTGACCGAAAAATTATGTTTGGTCTAGTTCAAGTGTTAAAGGAGTTGAAAATCCGGCTAAAAGAACTGATCTAGATAGTAGGAAGAGCCGACTGACAAAGTGTTTAAACAACGCACATTTGGTGAAAGAAGTAGGAAAAAGTGTATTTTGCTATCTGTTTTAAAGGTTTTTTTATTGTAAACCATATAAAACTAATAAAAAAAAATTTAAAAAAAAAAAAAAAAGCTAAATGCACGTTAACCAGAATGTACCTTACTGCTACTGTATGTTCTCATTAATGTCTTCGGGAGGGAGAGGATATGATGTTGGTTTCCTTTTGTGCCAGCTGGATAGGTCAAGTTACATTCTGTTGAGATTTCATTATAATGTTTTGCTTTAAATGTCTTATTTGCAAGTTCTTTTGAAGCAGCCATAAGCACTAGGTAGCAACCCCCTAAACACACACACAAAAACAAGGAAAAACTACCAGAAAGGTAGACCGGAAATGTAATCTGTTAACTCGATCCTACACCCCTGTTTTGACCAAACATTTGCATGATGCCCTCTATTAACAGGACACAGCAACTGCAGCCGAGGGTGAGAATGCTAGTCAAAGGCGTGATTAGGTAAATTAACTCCCAGAAGTGCTAAGCCTCAGCCTAAGAGGATTCCTGCCTCAAACACACATTTATTTTAAACATTTTTTATTTTTTTTATTTGTATGGTTGATAAAATCAACCTTTCAAATATCAACATATCCAAAGCAGTACAATACATTAAAGTTCTTTTTCAAAATTAGTTTTACATAAACAACAAAATCACACAAGAATAAAAACAAACATGCAAATTATCACTAATATGGTAACAATGCGACAAATACATTTTAACCTCAGTGTTCACTATGTACATGCCTGTACCAGGCCAGGGACTAAATCTGAAATGTACACCCATAATCATTACTAATAAAACACCTCAGAAGAAAAAGGAAAAGGCAAATAATACTAATCAGGAAAAACTGCATCCAAAAACTGCACAACAGCTATCTTAATTGAAAGCGTGGAAGACGAGAAGATGTACTGCCACATGTTCTTTTGTGTATACCTATGTTGTTCTTCAAAAACATTTCTGAAACACTTCTTTCGAATATTAGACAATTGTGGACAATAAACCAAACAATGTTCCAAAGTTTCTTTTTGCACAGAATTTTTACAAAATCAACATTGATTTTCTGCTTTCGGAATTGCTTTCTACGAGGCAGTACATCTAAGGTTGGCCAAAGATTCAGGCGGAAGCGGAGAAGCTTCTGTCGAAGCTTTGGACAAGCCAAATTTGACTAAGTAATCAGCCATCACTCTATAACGTTTGTGACCAAATAAGTTTCGATCAAAATCCTTGTGATTTAAGCATTTGTTTTGGGTTACACACCAATCATGTTGATGAATTTTCATTTTTGCACGATCTTCATTGGATAAGAGCAATTCTAATTCCACAGAAGTATCAGACAATGTATTCATGGTAAATTCACACCAGTTCCGAGAAAATGTTTGATTTTGCTTAAGTAAGTGAGCTGCCACCTTTCCCAAAATGTCAGGACAATCCAATGACAAAAGACATTTGCGAAAAAAGGCACAGTATTTCCAGGTGACATAAGAGAACATTGATAGAGAGCCCAATTCAAAGCGAATCAGAGGTAGAGGGGTACACATTGGCAAATGTAAGACTTGCTTCCAAAAGGATGATTCTAATTTATCCCACCAAACTGCAGTTCTAGGACTTTGTGCTTCAGACCCATAGGTTAAGATTGGAAGTACCTTCTGAATGTATAATGTTAGCACATGTTTAACTGTAAATTTACCAAATTTGCCCATAAGCACTCTTGCTTGTGCAACTAAGGATCACAATTTACCATTGGTCTCTAAGTCAAACCCAGAGCTTAATAAAGAGTCTGCAATTAGTGTGCCCACGTATGTGTAGCTATACATTCAAGCGTAACATTATGTAAACTCCACTTGAAGGGCTTAACTCTACAACCTGTATGCCATTTGCAGACCATTGTTTGTGTTTTGGTAGTACTAATTTTTAGATGATTAGAGTCTACATAGGACTTCAGGCCGTCCAAGAGCTTCTGTAGTCCACTATGGGTTTTAGAAATGAGAATGAGATCATCTGCGTAAAAGAGGTAAGGGATTCTGTGAGTACCCAGACTGGGAGGATCACTCAAGATTTTACTTAGTGACTCCCAAGTCATGTATAAAAAAATTGAAGATCGATGAAGCCAAGATGCACCCTTGCTTCAGCCCTCTATGTGTGAAGAATTTCGAGGTCATGTCACCACCCAAAGCAAGTCTAACCTGCATGGATGTGTTGGAATGTAACAGAGCTATAAGGGCTATCAGGGAAGATGACATTTGTATTTGGCCAATTTGTGATGAAGAAGGGTTCAATCAATTGAATCGAACGCAACCTTTAAATCTACAAAGTAAAAAAACAAAGTCTGTTTGCGTGCAGTGTTGTCTGAAAGAAGCATATAGAGCGTAATGATGTTAGGAATAGTACCTAAACCTGACACAAAACCCGACTGAAAAGGATCATTAGCTGGGCCTGCATAGTCCACTTGTGGAAATCTCTCAAAATTAAGCGGGAGAAAATCTTTCCAGGTGTGTCCAACAGTGCTATGGGTCTATAAATGGATGGCTCTTGCCTAGCCCCCTTTTTAAAAATGGGGACAATAATAGAGTGGGTCCAAGTGGGTGGCAGTTTTTGTGTCTTCATGATAAGGGTGAAAATTTGAAACAAAATGTGCCCCCAGATTTCAGGATGGGCTTTTAGCATATTGTTGGACAAACCATCCAGACCACAAGCACCAGACCGACTGGCCTTTTTGATGAAAAACAAAATGTCATCCAAGTCAAAATGTATATAAAAATTAGACGGGAGACATATAGAATTTAAAGGAGCACCACCATCAGGCACTTTGTAAAGATCGGAGAAGTACGCGATTCAGGCGGATTCAGAAACTTCATTAGCTTGTATAACACCTTGCGGACCAATCGTGGCTTGATTAAGGAAGGACCAAATGTTTGCAATATTTTTGCTTTGTACTGCAGCCAGAAGTAATTGGCTGTCGGTATGGTATAACTTTGCACGCCTAGCTTTAACCCAATTTTTGTATTTTGTTCCAAGGTTTATAAGGTGATGATATCGGATGTTAGCTGGTAGCTTCAACGCTTCTCTTTTCTGGAGTCTAAACAAACGCTTACGATCTCTAATTTCCCTATCGAAAACATGCAATGTAGGGGTGCGATATACCGAGGTTACCTTGGAGCCATGTACAGGGCAACGGAAGGTTTGGATCATGTCAAAATAACAGACATTTGAAGAGCTACAATCTGCCTGTAGATTTGTGACCTCAAGGGTCAGACGTTTTTGAAATGAATCCAAAGCCTTTCCCGTCCATCAGAGTTTATTTCCTGCATTGTTAACAATAAACTGGCCTTGAGCCCTTTTTGTCTCTTTGTGAGCTGGGTTCAATATAATATTGCCATTGGGCGGTTAATTGTTTATGATCGCTCATATCTGAATTCACAATTTCAAAGTCTAAGACATCAGAAAACAAGCTTGCATCCACATACATGTAATCGATGATAGATGAAGAGGTGCCCCTTGACCATGTTGAACCCGGGGGGATATCAGATTTGAATGCTCCATTAAGCCTAATGAGATTATGATGTTTTGCAAATTGTGTCCATTTTCTGATGCGGTTTGTATTGTTTTTATTGTTGACACAGATACAATCAAGATTGACGTCACCTGCAACCAAAAGTTTATGTACGGAACCATCCAAAAGGATTATGTTCAACATGCCACCTAGGGCTTTTAGGAAGCATTCATCTGTTATCCCCACCGGATTCCAGTATATGTTTATGATGGCATACGTTTTTAAGACCAATTTCAGCCGAGTCATTTGAATAAATGCAATGGGAGAAGCCCAAGGAGTAATGCTAGTATTGATATTGGCTTTAATTGCAGTCAGTAAGCCACCAGAGGGTCTTCCACAGAGTCCCTTATAAGCCGCAATTGTGAGCACATCATGAGCATCCCAAATGGGGTTAGAGGTCAGCCAAGTTTCTTGAAGCAAGATTAACTTATATCTACCTAGAGAGCTGAAATCGTTGTTCAATAACTTAGAGAATCCTCTATTATTCCAGCTAATAACAGGGAATTTGCTAGCTTTCTCTACTTGGACTAGTTAATGCTGAGGGTAAGTTTCAGATGCACATTTTGGTCCTCTCTGCCCATGAGAGAGGCTTTCATAATTGGCATAATGAGCTACATTAGAGGATTGCTGCTGCTGAGACGGCAGGACACTATCATTTGCTTCTGAACAAATCTCAAAGCCCAAATCACACAATTGTCTTCTTGCAGACCATATAGCATTCTGGATGACTCAGGATTACATCCAAAGTCGAACTGCATACACATTGTAATTATCAAAAAAGTCCACCAATGTTAAATCTTGAGAACTGATATCTTCTAATGCCGGTACATCGGCGAAGATGCTCAGAATGGAATTGCGATTTAATACATATTGTGGACATGGAGGTGGCTTACAATTCATTAATAGGCAAAAGTTTGCTGGTCGCTTTTGTAATGGCTGAAGGGCAACGGGACCTTTACCGGATACCAGAGGCACAGATGAATTCGATAACAGTGGTTTAGACTCTTTTTGAAAGGCAACCTGCAGGAGCTCAAGAAGTTCAGGAGCAATTTCCGCCAAAAGAGATCGTTTGGATAAACTCGGAGGAACCTGAGAAGCAGGTAAATAAAAAAAATCAACACTTGGTTTGTCGGGCAGTGCGGTAGAGTGGGCAGCCTCAACCGTAACAGGAACTGCTGTCAAAGATGACGGCTCAGCTATGCTCGACAAGCACTTAGGTTGAGGTAAATGAGTGGAAGAAGGTTTTTTTTTGCAGAAAAAGCATGACCAGACATGTACGCGTCAACCGCACGACGGATTTCTTGCTGATGGAAATTCAAAGGCAAGTTTGTGCTTGGATCACTTGAGGGGTGAGAGCCTGCAAACGTCACCTTAGAAGGCGGTAGCTTTGTAGTAGGAGAGTTATCCACACCCACAACCGCTTCCACCAAGGCATCGAGCGGGGCATAGGGTGAAATGTTAAGTGGACCCAATGGGTCGGGAGCGGGAGTACGCGCTATAGCCATTTGGTGATATTTTTTGGAAACTACAGATGAGGCAATAAGAACATTTTTTCGGAGCATGAATATGACGAAGGAAACTTTTAGTTTTTGACGAGTTATCCTTCTTGGCTGGTGCTTGATTTTTAGACTTTTTGCACAAAGTTTTTGAGGCGATTTTAGACCCATTAGAACTTGCCTTGGGGATGAAAATTGTGTAAGGGACACTCACCAACGGGGTTGCTCCAACGCTTACCGTTGGAACAACAGGATTTGGTGGGGGTAATCCAGACGGGGCCGTGTTATACAGTTTAATACCTTCAATAAATGGCACTGCCAGAGTTAGAGAAGTCTTTACCAAGGCAGACTGAACACAATTAGAATTTACCAATCCATGCACCTCAAACGAGGTTTGGGTACCTAACGAGGCAGTTAGGGCTTGGGGGCAGTCACTTACATCAGCAGGCATAGCTGTAGGGGAATTTATTGTGCTGTAACAGAGAAGTGGCGCTATCTTGCCAAGCTGAAATCTTGTCCATTTTTTCGGAATGATCATACAAGTTGTTAATCACTGAATCAAAAAGTTTGGATAGCGTTTGCAACGATACATGCATAGCAGATAAAGTAAGGTTTACCATATTATTGTAAGCCACTACAGCATCCCCCTTGCCAGACTGCACCAGCGGTTCTACAATGGTGGCTTGGAGCCAGGCCGAGGTATGAGGCTTCAATGGCCGAACAGTTGAGTTCAATCTCTGAAAACATGACAGGAGATTGTGACAAATTGAGGGGCGATCCCTCAGGAAGTAACTGTTGTGAAAACTCTGACTCATTCAAATCCAAGTTGATAACAGCAGCATCAGATGGCACAAACACAGTCGGGACAGCCTCAGCAAGTGCGGGGGCTGACAGCGGCAAATTATGCAGCAACACACTATCAGAAAGAGAAATACAAGACACAGAGCTACCCCGAGTAGAAATGGCATTAAGTGCAGTTGCTTTGTTCAGTGTCACCATAGCACTTTTTGTAGGGGAAGGACGTGGTCTGTCCTTTGAATGAGAGCAAGGCAAACAGTCACGATGCCCGGGCCTAATCGCAAGCTCAGCTTGAGAAACTGGAATAGCTCTCAGCGTGTCAGGCATGGGGGGCCCTAGGACCCTCCTTGTAGAAATGCCGAATATCAAGCAAAGAGGGTCCTTTAAAACATACTCTAGTACCATTTCGACTACGGCTCGAGACTGGAGTCGAGCACAGAGTTAATGCTGGTTTCTTCTGAGCTGTTAATAAAAGCGAGTTGCGAGGAAATTTAGACCGCACAGGTTGTATAGAAGAAGGCATCCCCGTTTTCAACGAGGGCAGTCTAGACTGCATAAAGGCCCGTAACACACCAAAAATAAATAAATAAATAAATAAAAGTAAATATTATACGAGACAAAAATGAAAACTCACTGTTTATGTAAATGTGACTGAGTCCAACAATAGCGCCTTGCTGTGCGCTAGAAAGCTAGACAGCGAGACAGCTGCAAAACATTTAAACAAAGCACTTCCACAAATGCGCGCGCATAAATCCGCGCGCACAGTGCTTATATGTTGTTGAAGAGGGATGGGCGTGTAATTCACTGAAAACAAACAAAGGAACAGTGAGTTCAAATGCCGTAACGGCTAACAAATGTCAGTATTACTACCAGAAACCAGTAGAAGATTCCTTTTTGAAAGTCCAAATGCGCATACCATCCAATCCGTGAGCAGCTGGGAACAATGTGGGAAGGGCAGCAGCCTCGGTTCACGCTCCGTGAATAAATCAAACAATCCTGGAGCCGGCAGTATTTTCGACAGGAGCGGACAGCGAGACAGCTACAAAACACTTAAACAAAGCACTTCCATAAATGCGCGCGCATAAATGCACAGTGCTTATATGTTGTTGAAGAGGGATGGGCGTGTAATTCACATCCAATCCGTGAGCAGCTGGGAACAATGTGGGAAGGGCAGCAGCCTCGGTTCATGCTTCGTAAATAAATCAAACAATCCTGGAGCCGGCAGTATTTTCGACAAGAGCAGACAGCGAGACAGCTGCAAAACACTTAACCAAAGCACTTCCACAAAAACACTAATATAACCATTACATTAAAGGCCTTAGCAGGACTCTTGAACCTCCAGATATCTCTCCTATTGGCACTGCACCCCATAAAATATAGTTGAGTCCCACCATAAATTTGGTCTAATTGTAGCTATAGCTCTTCCACCTTTTCCTTGTCATGTCTTCCTTAGCATCCTATCTATCCCTCACCCTCATCACAACTATCTACCCAACTGTGCGCCTCTCTATCACTACTAAATGCCCTATCATACTCATCCTTTGCCCCTCTGACAGGTAAAAGCGCTTCAACGCCATGAACTATGGCAGTAGGCGCTATACAAAAGCAAGATAACATAAAATAACACTCCCTTGTCCATGAGCCCTACGCGCCTCACAGTACCTGCATTTCTCCCAGATTTTCACACATGGTCTGCCCATGTGCCCCCCAAGAACGGTGCAGTATGTGCCATTGTCCCAAGCGTGCACGCACTATCTGTCCATGTGACCCAAGCTCATCACAATCCAAGCATTTGTCCCAGCACACTGTCCATCCATAATCCATTTGCCTCAAGCTCCTCACAGTACATGCATTATTCCCAAACTTTGTTACACTCTCTGGTCACGTGACCCATGGCCCAGTGATAGACTGGGAGGAAACCTACAGCCCAGGCAGGAAGGAATAGGAGCCTATTTTTGAAATTCTTACCATATTCCATTTACCCAGTAATGTTAATGGGTCTTGTATCGTGCACTGGCGCCACTTGCTTGGTCTCTTGGCACTTGGCACTCTGCCGGATCAGCAATGGAAGGAGAGTTGTGGGATTTGTTAGTGGGGTTGAGAGGGAGAAGAGCAAGAGAGCTTTGATGTGCTGTTGGCAGCTTCAGTTTGGAGACACCAGTCAACGAGCGTTGGTGCCACTATGTATGCAACTCTGCGAAGGTGATCTTTTAGGGAGACGCAGACTTAACACCACTGAAAATCAACCCTGTGTCCCAATGTAATGGATTAGATGAGCTTTCTCCTCTCAGGCAAGAAGGAAAGGCAGCGCTCTGCCTGGGCTACAGTGAACAAGCTGTGAAGATACTGCGGCCTGTCCGTATGCAGAACCTCATATGGCCTGTTCAAGTGCCCCACGATCCCTGTCACTCTGCCTATGCACCTAAGCTCCTTGGCTAAGCATTTGGCACAATCGCCTCAACCAGTCTGTCCATAGGAACAAGCTCCTCCTGCTGTCTGTCATGTGTCCCAGGCTACCATACAGTATGTCTATGGGCTTCCAGCTTGCCACTCTGCCCACATGCCCCAGGTCATTCACATAGGCCACCCTTGAGCCATCTCCTGCTGTAAACTCATCAAAGGTATGTGCTACACATGTTTGCTCCCAATGGGCAAGAGCCTTTTAGACTGTTACCCACTGAACCTCAAATTCCTCAACCTGGTTATGTGGCCCCAGTCTTTCACAATTTCTGTCCCTATTTGCCCAATCACCATCTACTGCCTGTTCACGTGCATCAAGAATCGCAAGTTCTGACTTTTCACCCCTATGTCCTCACTGTCTATCAGGGGTCAAGTCCTAAAAATTAAAGTGGGGGGACTCATCAACAAACGCAATGGGATGTGTCGTTGCCAAAAATTAGCATATCCCAAACTAAGAGAGGATATTTTCTTCTAATAGTATTTTTGAAAACGTTAAAAGGTGTGCATGTTTCAAACTCCAAGAACCAATACAAATGTTTTCCCTCGAACTTGCAGTATGGAAATAAGACATTTCCCCTTTAGTTGTTTGTCATTTTTCCTAAGGTTATATAGTGCAGCGTGAAGTGTCCTCTCTGCAAACCTGACGACTGCAGGTTCGATTCCTGAAGTCGGCTTAATTTCATAAACTTCAAGATGACATTCAATATTTCTCATTTGAGCTTGGGGGGACTGAGTCCACCCTCTGAAAAAAGTGGGTGGACTCCAGCGTGTACCCTCGACTTAAGCCCTGCTGTCTATCCATATGCTCTAAATCCCCAACAATGTACGTGTTACAAATGGTTGCTCCCAATGTCCAGGGTAGCCTTCACACTGCAGCCCCCTGCACCTCAACTTCCTGAAGTTGTTCACGTGGCCCCAGTTCTTCAAAATGCCTGCCCCTAGTTGCCCAAACTCCATCCACCATCTGTCCACATGCCACAGGAATCTGACCTTCGAACCTCGCACCTTACGGTCTACACATATGCACCAAACTCCAGTTGGTGTACACAAGTCCACAGCTCTTATCACTCTGCCCCATTGCACGGTAAACCCCTCAACCTCCCCCTGTTCCCCATTGTTTTGTAATACGTGCCCAAGTGCCTCACAGTCTGTCTGTGCGGACAGTCTCCTTACACTGTTTCCATACGTGGCACATTTTTCTGTGCGCCCTAAGATCCTGAGGCAGACTACCTTTGTCGCCACAGAGCCCCACTGCCTATCTATCCCTGTGCATGCACAAAGCTCCTCACACTGCCTGTCAATGTACCCCAAGGTGTCCACGTGGGTAGGATCCCAAAACTCCATGCACACCCAGAGTTCCTGGTACTTCTCATACTACCCATACTCCCCTGCTCCTCGCAATCACTATAGATGCACAACACGCTCCTCACACTTAATGCACTTTAAGCTCCCCACATCATTTGTCAGTGTGGTCCAGTTTACTTGCACCCTGTCTGTGGGTCCTAAGCTTCTCGTACTGCACGCGGAGGTGCCTCCCCCCAT
Source organism: Ambystoma mexicanum (assembly GCF_040938575.1). NCBI lineage: Eukaryota > Metazoa > Chordata > Amphibia > Caudata > Ambystomatidae > Ambystoma > Ambystoma mexicanum. The sequence continues at coordinate 1,130,679,482 of NC_090926.1, forward strand.
TCAAAACACTGGTTGCACATGGTTCAAGGGCTTTTTTATTTGCTTCATGTGCGTTCAGTTGTTTTATTTATTTAACACAGAGTAAGCATTTATAGTCTGAGTTTATATGAAATATCAATAGGCTGAAGGGGCAGAGCATGGTGAAATCAGCCCAGGAGGGCGGGCGGATGGTTGGGACCATAGAAAGGACAATGTGCAAAGAATATAGGTCTCATCCGTACCCGACCTAGAAACGTGCATTAAGATTTCTTCTCATAACCATGCATGCGCCAGTAATTTAATTTCAATCGATTGTTATTCTGTCTAACAAATTAACAAATGGCAATAAAAAGATGTTTAAAAAAATATAAATTATCAATAGTATAACAAAGCACACAAGCTCATATCGATGCATTTGTACTGTAATGATTAAGGAACAGCTATAGGGTGAAATTCGCCAACTTTATGAAATGTATAACATTAACTAGCAATCAAGTTAGTATAAAATAATGGATTTTATATGCTCGAATAACTCAGACTAATTGAGTTTAAGAAATAAAAAAGGGGTGTTAATGGGGAAACATTAAGGAAGAGAGAAAGATAATCTATTTTTAAGAAAAGCCTATTAAATTGATATTTGAACTAAGCAGAACAGTGATATATCCACAAATAGGGTTAACAATGTATCAGTCAAGAAAAAAAGTATTTGTATTATTCCAATAATCAACGAAGAAATTCCATCTTTTATCATGTCTTAAAGAGAGAGAAGGTGAGTTAGCAATACTTTTTTCCATTCTATGGACATCACATATATTATTCCACCAGCCTTTTATGGAGATTTTGGTGAAATCTTTCCAATTTAATGTAATTAGGCATACCGCCAGAAGTATAAACAGATCAAACAGAATGAAAGATGACTTATTTCTGTTTTCATTAAAAGCTAGACTACCGAGTAGGATATTGGTCAGATTCAAAGGAATAGAGATCTTGAAAATCTGTTCAAGGGAGGTCCAAACCTGGTTCTAAAATGACTTTACCAATGGGCAGTCTAAAAACATGTGTCTAAAGGATCCAGGAGCTGAGTGGCAAGCCCAGCATAAATCATCGTCTGTTCATTTAGAAAGGAAGAGTTTCTTAGCTGTGAGAAATGCTCTAGCAAATGCAGAAATAATGTCAGTCTTACACCATATGTTGGACCAGAATTCTATCCCCAACATGTATTCCCCAGTCTTCTTCCCATTGCAATTCAGATAACAATAGATTATTGGGGGTTCTTTCAGACCTTATAGCTTTATAAATGTCAGATGCTTTGATTACATCAGGGGTTCAATAACATGCATTGTGTGAGTATCAACAAGCAATTTATGGGAGTGACATCTGCTGCTTGCATCTAGACATGCATTAATTGGAATCAGATATTGACTGATAGGAAATGTTGGCAATAAGAATTTGTTTTTATATCCTTCTGCAGACATGCTATTGCCATCGGTAATTAGTTGAACAATCTATTTAATCCCTTTATTAATCCAAACTTTACGGAAAATAGGTCTGTTATTTATGCTGAGATGCGTATTGCACCAAATGAGGGGGGAAAGGCCTTAGCGGTTTTTTTATTCTGATAGAACAGAAATTCCTTCAAATACGAGCTGGTGAGGCAAATCGCTTCAGAGAAGCCTAATTTTGGTCCATTAAAAAGATATATTGTATCTTTGATATCAAATCGTGCAATAAGAGCCCTTTCAACAATTAACCAAGTATGAGGGTTTGTATCATCATTAACAGAGAACCAATTTTTGGCTTTTTTGAGAACAAAGGCTTTGTGATAGTTCTTGAAGTTGGGGAAATGAACACCTCCATCTACCCAGTGATAATTTAGTTTCCAAGTATCTTTCTCTTAGAGCCCCAAAGAAAATCTATAAGTATCTTGTCAATGGATTTAAAGAAGCAGGATGGTAAAGGAATGTGAAGCAAATAGTACACGATGATGGGTATGAACATCATTTTAATGGCTTCTAATCTTCCATACCAGGACAAGTTTGGAGGAGACAAGGTAGTTACGAATTTGGATAGTTTTGATTGTAATTTGTGTAGGTTGATTTTAATGATTTGAGGTAATGAAGGGACAATTGAGATACCAAGCTAATCAATAGAGATAGGATTCCAGCTGAGACCACAGGGGATGACATTTTCTTTAACACAGTAGGCATTAAGAGGCATGATCTCTGATTTGTCCTTGTTTAGCTTGTATCCTGAAAGCTGGCAAAATAGATCAATCGTATCCAGTAAGTGTGGAAGAGCTATATTCGGGTTGTTAAGGAAGATCAGTGTACCGTCTGCAATAAGCAGCAAATTTAAATTCAGAGCTCCCACATCTAATACCAGCAATATATCTATTGGTGTGAATTAATTATACAAGTGGTTTGATGGCAAGCACGAATAGGATAGGTGATAGGGGACATCCTTGTCTAATACCTCTATGGAGAGAGAATCTAGGAGAGAATTGATTATTGATGAAAATAGAGGTTTTTGGCTCTGATTATAACAGTTTAACTAATTTGATAAGACCATCCCCAATACCATGCTATTTAAGAGCATGAAACAGAAAATCCAATTCAACACGATCAAAGGCTTTTTCAGCTTCAAATGCAATTGCCATATAGGGTGTTTTAGGGTGGTTTTTCTTATGCATATAGTGTAAGAGATTCATGAATGGTCTGGAGTTTGTCTAAATGATTCTACCTTTGACGAAACCCACTTGATCTGGCTTGATTAATTTATGCATAAAGGATTCGATTCTATTGGCTAAAAGTTTTGCAATTATTTTACAATCTGAATTAATTAATGAGATTGGCCTATAACTCTTGGGCATATCATTCTGTTTATTTTGTTTGGGAAAAAGGATCGGGAGGGCTTCCATAAAGGAACCTTGTGGTGTATCAACTTTGGAAAATAATTTGCAGAGTGATTTCAGCTTGTGTGACAGGGTAGAAGAGAAATGTGCAAAGAAATGCACAGAAAACCCGTCAGGTCCCAGGGCTTTGCCTTTTTTAAGATCCTGAATAATTGCTCTATTAATTTCATTAATATGAATGGGACCATCTAGGCTACTATGATCCATACTGATAGGGTGGTTGCGCTTCAAACAATAAAATAATTTGTGCAAGTTAAGATTAAAGTGAGTGTGGTTAGAGGAGTATAGTTTTTCATAGAATTTAGTAAAGACATCCAGGATGTCTGTATCAGATGTTACTGTTTCGCCATAATTTTTAACAGCAGATATCCTGGATTTTTCCTTCTTCATTTTAAGATATGAGGCCAGGGCTCTACCTGCTTTTTTGGATACTTGGTACAATTTGGATTTGAATTTCAGAAACACACCACATGCTTGTGCGATGTAACTTTTGTTAATAGACAAGCAAATAGCTAGAATTTGTTTTAGCAAGGCATCACTTGTCGAGGAACTATACCTTCTTTCAAGACCTCATAATTCGTTATATAGGGTGTCTATGTCTTTCCTAGCCTCCCTCTTTTTTTTTGCAAAAAATTAAATAATATGTCCCCTTACGGCTGCTTTATAGGCATCCCAGTTGTTGACAGTAGAGGTGTCCTCCTCTTTATTAATCTGAAAAAAGAATTGGTGAAATTTGAGAAAGGATTTCTGGAAGTTGCTATTCTGGAGGAGTGAAGTTGTTAAATCTCCATCTACTCATGTGCTTTTTAGCACATCCCATTTATATGTTAGTGATTACAGGGGAATGGGCTGATATTAGTGAGCATTTGATGGTAGAGTCAATTATTGCACAAACTAAAGATTTGGTAACACAGATATAATCAATGTGTGACAGCGTGTTATGTCGGAGAGAATGAAAAGTGAATTTTAAATCAGTTGGATGAGCAAACCTCCATGTGTCTAGAACACCTATTTCAGCTAAACAGTTTGTAAACTCATGATGTGATTTACTGCACTTGAATTGACAAAAGTATCTCTTGTCAAAAAGGGATCAATAAAATCGTTAAAGTCTCTACATTTCAACTCGCACCAAAACCTGGGATCAGGGTTCGTGGGACCATATATATTTAGAATTGAGAAGATTTGAGAGTTAATTGATAATTTAGCCATAACCCATCTACATTTAGTGATTGTGTTTGTATGAATAATTTGATAGTTGATACCCTTCTTGATCAGGATAGCAATACCATTGCGTTTACCATCTGCCTGACTGGCAAGTACGTTGCCTACCCAGAATCTCTTCAGTTCCATGGATTCTTTTAATGAAAGATGCGTTTCTTGCATACAGGAAATAGTTGGTTTGAATCTATTGATGTGTGCAAGAACTCTTTGGGTCTCATTACGTGTTTGGAGGTAGCCATGCCCTTAATATGTGCATGGCTGCCTCCAAACTCGGGACCGGGGTCCCTGAATGGGGAAATACCGGGACATTCCGACTTTGGAGGGCCTGGTATTTCCCCATTCAGGGAAGCCGGACCATCCCCATTCCATTTGAGCCCTCATAGGACTCGATGGGAATGGGGAGCATGCTAACAACGGGCCCGTTAATGACGGGCCCGTTGTTAGCATGCTGGTCCCCTCGCGGGACCCGCAAAGGACGTCCAGAGCGGTTCCCGCGAGGGGAGCTCGTAATGAGGCGGTACAGGGTTAACGGCGCCAGCACCTTTACCGGTGCCATTAACCCCTTACCGCCTCACTTGTAATGAGGCCCAAGTCTCTTCATTGGGTTGTTGAGACTCTTAACATTACATGTAATACATTTAAGGGCTTTCTATAAAAAGGGACTGATGGTAGTAATATTAACACAAGATAATAGATTTAAAAGCTGACTATAGTGAAAAGGTGGTCCTCTGTGCCATAGGTTAACATATTTAAACACAAAAGTAGTGATCCAATAGTTGCTGTGAAACAATAAACGTGAGTGTAAAAAGCAAAAAAGAACATAAGAAAATTAAAAAAAAAGAAAAAAACAGACCAACATTGAAACTTCTGAGAGCAGGGTGTTATCGAGTGCAAGCTTGTAGTTTGCTGATACTTGAGAAGATCCCACCCAACGAACATGAGAAACTGAGATAGAACAAAAACAAAAGGCTCATAAATCAGAGTCGCAATGCCAAACGCCATACGGGGGAGTAGGTGCATTGCACAAGTTGCGAAACAGCAAGGTCGCAATGCCAAACGCCATACGGGGGAGTAGGTGCATTGCACAAGTTGCGAAACAGCAAGCAAAATCCAGAGAAAAGAAAAAAACGAATGTCTGCTCCAAAGTTCAAAAAGAAAAATCTTTACATTAACAATACCAGAAGGATGATCAATTAGAGAAAGTCTTCTTGAAGTAGAAAGTAAAGCAGGATCCGATGAAATGGTGAAAAGAATCATGTGTAGTTGCCTGTATCCATCGCTTCTATTTTCTGCAGTGAATGAAGACGTCTTGCCATTTATAGTGACCTTAAAGGTGCATGGGTGCATCAAACCATACCTTGGATGTAGTTGTTTGAGTGCAGGACGATTTTAGAGTAGTTCTTTCCTTCGTTGAGCTGTCATTTTGGAGACGTCCTGTGAGATAAAAATCCCGTGTCCATTCTATATTAGATGATCAATTCCTTTAGCTTTCTGCACAATCAATTGTAGTTGGGTGTACTCCAAAAGCAAGAAAATAATTGTTCTTGGCACATTAGAGGCAGGAGTGTGAGGTAAGTGGGGGTTTGGTTGGCAAGAAAATATATTTTTAAGCCCCTCTGGGTTGTTATATTTATGTCGGGCGGGAGCTCTGCATTAGGCTGCCATCTGACAGCGTGCGAAACCTCGCCCCCTCCTTTTTACACTTTCTGCCAATGGACCCAAACCTTGGAACACTACCTGTCCAAGTGCCACAAGCTCCACACATACACGGTGTCTCCTTGTGGCACGCAAATCCTCACAGCGTCTTTTCTAAGTGGCCAAACTCCATATACTATCTGGTCATGTGCTCAAGGATCTCACACTGCGTTGCTGTGGTAAAGCTCCTCACGCAATCTTTACCATGTGCTGCAAGCCCTCTTACTGTTTATTCATGTGCCTCAGGCTCCTCAAACTATCCTTCCACGTGTTCCAAGCCCCTCACACTGTCTTGCCATGTAACCCAGGCTCTTCACACCGTCTTAACCATGTACCCCAAGCCCCTCACACTGTCTTTCCATGTAACCCAGGCTCTTCACATTGTGTTACCCATGTGCTCTAAGCCCCTCACACTGTTTTGTCATGTAACCCAGGTTCTTCACAATGTTTTACCCATGTGCTCCAAGCCCCTCACACTGTCTTGCCATGTAACCCAGGCTCTTCACACTGTCTTACCCATGTGCTCCAAGCCCCTCACACTGTTTTGCCATGTAACCCAGGCTCTTCACACCGTCTTAATCATGTACCCCAAGCCCCTCACACTGTCTTTCCATGTAACCCAGGCTCTTCACACCGTCTTAACCATGTACCCCAAGCCCCTACCACTGTCTTGTCATGTAACCCAGGCTCTTCACACTGTTTTACCCATGTGCTCCAAGCCCCTCACTGTCTTGCCTTGTAACCCAGGCTCCTCACAGTCTGACCATGTGCTCCAAGCTCCTCACACCGTCTTGCCTTGTAACCCAGGCTCCTCACAGTCTCACCATGTGCTCCAAGCTCCTCACACCGTCTTGCCTTGTAACCCAGGCTCCTCACAGTCTTGTCCATGTGCGCCAAGCTCCTCACACCATCTTACCCATGTGCTCCAAGCACCTCACACCGTCTTATCACATACCCCAGTCTCCTCACACCGTCTTGTCACATACCCCAGTCTCCTCACACCGTCTTTTCGTGTACTCAAGACTCCTCACACTATCTCTCCATCTGCCCAAGTGCATTGCACTGTCCATATCCACAGCCATATGGCGTCACTTTCCTAAAGCTTGCTGGGCATGTGTTTTAGGCTCATGTATGTTCAAATGTGTATTCAGGCACAAGCCAATATGAATTTAACACACATAAATACATGGATCATCCTACAGGTACTTATGGCTTTCTTTTTTCTTTCTTCATTCAGTTTTTGCACCCCAGCAAACCGTTGTACAAAAAATGCAAACTAATAACCCAATTAGCCAGTAACCGCACTTTACAGCACATGCTGTACAAATATTATTTTGGGAAGATTTTGGGCAGGCTTCTGGTCAAGGGCCAAAATTATAAGGAACAGAATTCGGCAATTTTAATAGTGAAGCTGATGTAACCTTAGCTATGGAGCCGTGAAAACCATACACCAGGGCTCTACAACCATCGGTTTTCCAGATGGTTTGAACTACAACTCCCATCAACCCTAGCTAGCATAGTCAATTGTGAGGGACTATGGGAGACATAGTCCAAAACATCTGGGGAACCGCAAGCTGCAGATCCCTGCCTTAAACAAAGATAAATAGTTGCTTATCATTTTATAAACACTTAAACAGTTGGAATGTTCAAGTAACAGTTCCTAAGCAATTATACGCATGTCCCTTCTGCAAGCAAATAACTCCTTCCCTAAGCATTCAGTAAACGGTCCAGAACATGGTTCCTGACAATTCCTATTTTTCGTGGCCTTTGAATTCCGGGGGGCAGGGCTTAGCAAATGCTTAAATAAAGTCTGTGCTATTTAGCTTTATATTATGAATGCCCTTGAATCAGTTGCCTAGACTTGAGGCTCTGGGACCACGGATTGGACTAGCCCCCGAGGAACGGACCGGTAGACTTTGCCGACATGCTGATAATACAGAAACACATAGGCATATAAAGATGACGTGTCATTTAGGCCAATGTGTTCATCAGGCCAAGTCTTGCGTCAAACGCAGCCCTCTAGGGGATGTGCAAGATTATTTTAGAAAGATTGTCTGTAATTGATAAGTGACATAAATTGGAATTTTATTTGATGATTTCATATACAAAAATCTATTATAATCTTATGTATTGTATGTATGAAACTTTAAAGGAACAAATATTTTATGAATTAATATATTAAGTACTTATAATGTTATGTTTAGAATAAGATATGAAATGTTCAGTGAACTAAAACAAATGATACATGTTTTTTAATAAGTATTAGGGAAGCAGCTTTTCTTGATTAGTCTGAAATCAGACGTGTACCGTAATAACGTGACAGCGTATTTGTAAAGCACACGTTCGCCCGGGGCCACCTTGGAGCTGCATAGCAGATGTTTGCAGGGGTCAAGTCCTAAAAATTAAAGTGGGGGGACTCATCAACAAACTCATTGGGAAGTGACGTTGCTAGAAATTAGCATATCAAGGTGCAAACATTGACATTTCATTAAACTGGCTTTGCATAACCACCCAAATTGCACAGGACGATGGCATTTGCCTTTCATAAAATCAACACACACGAAACCAAGAATGGATATTTTATTTGAATAGTGTTTTTGAAAACGTTAAAAGGTGTGCATGTTTTAAACTCCAAGAACCACTACAAATGTTTTCCCTGGAACTTGCAGTGCGTGGGACATTTGAACTTGAGTTGTTTGGTGTCTTTCATGAGGTTATATAGTGTGTCTGGCCTGCAAGCTGGACGAATGTGGTTCAATCTCCGAGGTAGGCTTTAATTCATAAATTCAAAGGGGACATTCAATGTTTCTCATTTTAGCTGGGGGGGAGGGGCTGAGTCCACCCTCTGAAAAAAGTGGGGGGACTCCGTCCACCCGCGTGTACCCTCGACTTTACCCCTGGATATTTGTTGTCACTCGCTCTGTGGTGCACATTTTATGAAATTAAGAAGCATAAAAGGCTGAGTGGTCTTGCCGGGAGTTGGACCGTGAGGACCATGAGGCTAAGGACAGATCCATGTAGCGGATCAATTTGCCCAATGAGCCACATACCCAGCTTTAGAGCTATAAGAAATCTAATAACTAATTATGAACGCGAGTAATCCTATGCTTCAAAGCCATTGGGTGCTCTCTAGGCCTATCATTGCGAAATGCATTCAAGGCATTAGAAGGGGCGGCCAGCTCATCTTTTGTACTGGTGCAGATTCCTTAGGGAAGGAGAAGGCAATCTTTGTGAACATGGTGGCCTGCACTTTTCTCAGAGTCAGAAATCCTCTGCACCTTTCTCCGAGTCAGGCATCCGCTGCTCTTTTCTCAGAATCAGGCATCCTCTGCACTTTACTCAGAATCATGCATCCACTGCTCTTTTCTCATAATTAGGCATCCTCTGCACTTTTCTTAAAGTCTGGCATCCTCTGCACTTTTCTCAGAGTCAGAAATCCTCTGCACTTTTCTCCGAGTCAGGCATCCGCTGCTCTTTTCTCAGAGTCAGGCATCCGCTGCTCTTTTCTCAGAGTCTGGCATCCGCTGCTCTTTTCTCAGAATCAGGCATCCTCTGCACTTTACTCAGAATCAGGCATCCTCTGCACTTTTCTCAAAGTATGGCATCCTATGCACTTTTCTCAGAATCAGGCATCCTCTGCACTTTTCTCAAAGTCAGGCATCCGCTGCACTTTCCTCAGAATCAGGCACCCACTGCACTTTTCTCAGAGTCAGGCATCCTCTGCAATTTTCTCAGAGTCAGGCATCCGCTGCACTTTTCTCAGAGTCTGGCATTCTCTGCACTTTTCTCAGAGTCAGGAATCTGCTGTACATTTCCCAGAATCAGGCATCCGCTGCTCTTTTCTCATAATCAGGCATCTGCTGCTCTTTTCTCATAATCAGGCATCCGCTGCACTTTTCTCAGAGTCAGGCATCCACTGCACTTTTCTCAGAATCAGGCATCCGCAGCCCTTTTTATAGTCTGTGATGCTTCGTGCACATGAGACATTTCCATGGAACATGCAGTTGAGTTTCTTCTTCATTGTCTTTTGGATATGCCCTTCTTGTTCCAGCCTCAGTCGTGCCCACTGCATTGGGGAGAGAGGTTTTCATCTCCCTCCGGCAGCTACCATCCTAGAGTCATGAATGACACACCAGGCACTGCCCTTTCAGGGGACACACTAAGCCGGTGATAGAAGTGGAATGGAGCCAATTACCTCAATTTGAATTACCCACCTACTAAAGGGGAATGCTTACATGTGTATAACATGTATCATGACAGCCATAAAAACTGTATTCAAACTCCTCTAAAAATAGACTCCAAAGAGTTACAAGGCAAAACCAGGTTCTATAACTTACTATATATGTATAGTTTTCTGGTGGGGATGCATATCTTGCATAACACTTGCATGAAACAATGGGCCTCTTTACAAGTGTGCCGGTCTGGTATCAATGGTGCTGGTAAGCCTAACCGGCACCGTTCTTACCGGACTAGCACACTTAGAGTCTTCGAGCGGCTGCCGTCCCTCCCGCCAGCCATGACCTGGCATGCGGGATGGCACCCGCTCGCAGACTTTCACAGGAGCTCTGGTGCCGGTGCTTCCGTCATCACCGGACTCAATGGGAATGGGGATTTACATGTTTCCGGCGCTTGTCTTCCCGGAATGCCAGATTCGCAATCCCCCGGTTATTTTCCATGACGCCAGGCACCGGAAAAATTCACGAATACAGGATGACACAAGCTAAACATGAGAACTTGCAAAACATCCCAACCCCTACTGAGTACATCTTGAAAGCATCATTTCATTATATTTAGGATAAAATGAATGTAAATATACAGCACCTGCAGTGGGATATTCCTTAGTTCAGTTTCCCTTACTTGATTGATTGATTGATTGATTGATTGATTTGGTATTTATAATGCGCCTGTACACAGGTGTTTCTACTACAGACTATTGGGATATTTGGGAGTGACAGAACGAATGTTTAGAGAGCATTTTACCTCTGGCTTAAAAAGGGACCAATAAGAAACCGGGGCACACGGACCCCCGGCCCCCACACACCCAATTACACAGACCCTTTAGATTGGTGAAGATCATTCTTTCCTGTGATGTCACTCTAGGCTCAGTCAAAGGTGGCACCATAAGCTTGAACCACCCACAAGGAAATTGTGAGCCCCCAAGCACTGAGTAGGGGTGATGCTCTTGCCAGACTGAGTGCGGTGGCGCAAAATTAAAGATGCACCTGGAGAATGCGCAGTCGGACCCCTGTGCTCGCAGGCGGGCTGCCCCGCTTCAGCCATCCACGCAGGCCGGGGCAAATCACTCCACCGAAACGGGGCTCACTTTTTAAATAGCAGTGATTCTGTTAAGTGTGCACTATATAAAACGCCTCCTTAATACAATGCTTATTATACTACAATGTGTGCCTGATAGATGATACAAATATTCACCAGTCATATAGTACAACATAAAGGATGAATTGTGCCCGTCACGTGTAGCCATGGTTCTCTACTAAAAGAAAAGGGAAATAAATATGCCTTCCCTTTCCTTGGGGAGTGGGAAGGGCTGTTCCGGCCGGGGCCTTGACCATGTAAGGAGTCTTCATCACAATCACGTCTATGCCCCCGTACCCCAGTTCAGGGATGTGGCCATGGTGTCTCTGTCTGCAGTCTGTGAACTGGCCAGTGGGAGGCACTACAGTCTTGGGAATGGAGGATGCTTAGGCTAGACAGGGGGGGGGAATGGGGGGGAGCTCTCCTTGGGTTTAATCTCACCTGCAACTCTGTTCCACACTCTGCATCTTTTCCCTCCAGACGAGTGGGCAGGAGCCAACGCCGCTTGGCTCAACCCGAGAAATATGCAATGCTTGGCCGGCCCATGCAGCTTGCACTCAGACCTCTGCAGCAGGTGCATCAACCAACTAAGGTACCTTACACATTATATTTAAGTGGCTTCGGGATAGGTAACATTTGTTTTATCAGGGTTTGCATGCAAAGTAAAAAACAAAAAACGAGAGAGCTATTAAGACCCACGGTACTAACACATCAGTATCACCTGAAATTTGCAATCCAATCCAACTGAGGTTGAAAAATGTAATTTGTTTTACTACAGATGGCCAACAAGACTATAGGCGTTGCTACGGAGGGGGGGGGCAGAGTGGGATATAGCCCCTGGTCTATTGGCTGTAGCCCCGGATAGAAGCTTAGGTGGTACATCCAACAAGCCAGCTAGCCCGAGTCCCGCCAGTCACGACATTAGCTTAGCCCCTGATCTTTTCCAGAGCTAGCAACACGGCGGGCGGCACATTGCATGCCTTTTCCATGTCTCACTATTGGAATTGATCTGTTCGGAATTTGGTAGACTGTGATGAAATAAGAAAGAAAAACGCAAAAGCAGCCATGGCAAAAGCAAAGTAATCACACATAGAAACCTTTGAATATTGCCATCTCCAATAACGCCTACACAAAAGCTTCTACCTATCAATATCCTACGTCCAAGTTACTGTGACCCACCAATAAAACCCCAGTGACCCAGCTCCCAAACCTTCCATCACGTTCCATCAAGTGTGGCAGCTGCAAAGCTTGCTCGCATGCACCCACCAATACCCGCACCTTCGCATGCCAGAGGAAACGCACATTCATCCTCAGCAGTGTCAAGAACTGCTGAGCCCATTTCTGCAGGAGCCAGTCTTTCTACGGACCAATTTTCACAGCATAGTTCTACCACACATGTTTACCACATTTTCCCTACAAAATGCAAAAGGTTTGCTTCAGTGAGGGAATATTTTAGAAGGAGAGGTGGAGGACGGAAGGGGATTGGGGGTGAGGGGGTACCTCGGTGTGACCCTGCATTTTGTGGGGGCGGGGGAGGAAGGAGGAACAATTGCGCAGAACAAAAGTCTGCAGTAAAGAATTGCTCGGTAAAAGCACATGGAACCACTTCTAAAATTCGGTGTCAGACACATTACCATAGCAATGCCAGTGGTTATGATTAATTTGATACTAGAGCACAGGGGTTTTGCCCCCATGAGACTAAGCCCTTTCAACCCATTCCTGATTCATTGAGGCTCCAATGCTTACACTCTTCGAAGACGTCAAAACAAACATTCCATGCACAGGCACTACCTATTCTTCGACACGCCAGCGTGACCTGCTTAGCCACGCAGCCATATTTAAAAGATCAATGGATTTATTTATTTAGGCATTTGTACAAGCGCACCAAGTCCATGGGCATCTAGGCGCTGGTCAGCCAGGCAAAGGATAAAAACATGGGAGGAGTACAACAGAGAACAAAAAAAACAGTGTCAGTTAAAAAGATGTGTTTTGATCTTTTTCCTTTAGATGTACGATTGTTCATCTCGCAAGTGGAGCGGAGAGCTCATTCCAGAGAGTGGAGGCATGGATTGGGAAGCCGGACCCCCTGATCTCTCGCGGTTGAATCTGGGTGTGGCAAGAAAATGTTTGTAGGCTGATCTCAAAGACCCTGCTGGGGGAGTGTCTTATTAGTTTTGTAGCAGTAGAAGTTAATTCTGTCCTTTATCGGGAGCCAATGGGTGAATCTTCTGACCTCTGTGATAGTCACGCTTCCTGATGCATAGTGCTGCTGGAAGTGCGTTGTTGTGTATCGTTTGAAGTTTTCTCAAGTTTTTAATGGAGGTGCCACTGAGCAGTGAGTTGCAATAGTCGAGTTTTGAGCAGATGAGGGCACACGCAATTTCAAGCCAGTTTTTGACAGGAACAGTCTGCTGGCGGTGATGAGGATCACCAAGCCGGCTGGCAAAGCCGGCCGACAATGAAGGCCGGTTTTTAAAGGGATAGTCCAGTAAAAAAATGTATTTTAAAAATAGATAGGCAAGATTAAAAAAATAATACTAGCACTTTTTAAAAAAAAACTTCCTATGTAAAATTTTGAGCTATTCAAGCTCAAAATTCGCAAAAGCAAGCACATGGGCGCATCCATTTTGTGAAATGGATGCACGCCTGTGCTGGCTTTTGCTTTTGCGGCACTAATGAAGGAAAAGCCAGCCAGCTGTAGTAAACAAAAGCTACCGCTGGGTGGCTTTTCCTTCATTGGTGCTGTACGCGGAGGACGGGGACCAGAGACCAGAGCAGGAAAGCTGCAGCTGAATCTCGGTAAGTGCTATTTATTTTTTTTTTAAAATAGGCACTAGCTGCGTTTTTTTTTCTAAGTTTTCCGGGCTGGAGGAGCCCAGAAAACTTAGAAATAAAACCGCAGCTTTAAAAACGTATTTGTGTTTGCAGTCGCTTTTGAAGCGACCGCAAACATAAATACAACGTTGTGTTTGAAAACACTGCGGTTTTTCTTTCCGAGTTTCTCAGGCTCCTCCGGCTCGGAGGAGCCTGAGAAACTCGGAAAGAAAAACCGCAGCGTTTTCAAACACAACCGCGTTGTGTTTCTGCCTGCTGTGGCTATCACTTTGGGTCTCTGGTGCTCCCAGACGGGAGCACCGGAGACCCAAAGTGAAAGCCAAGGCAGGCAGAAACACAACACGGTTGTGTTTACATGCCGCGGTGTTTCTGCCTACAGCTGATTACGGAGGAGCCAGAGAGCCCCAAATGGGAAAGCAGATTTAGGCAGAAACACAACCGCGTTGTGTTTCTGCCTGCCTTGGCTTTCACTTTGGGTCTCCGGTGCGGAGCACCGGAGACCAAAGTGATAGCCACAGCAGGCAGAAACACAACGCGGTTGTGTTTGAAAACGCTGCGGTTTTTCTTTCCGAGTTTCTCAGGCTCCTCCGAGCCGGAGGAGCCTGATAAACTTGGAAAGAAAAACCGCAGCGTTTTCAAACACAACGTTGTATTTATGTTTGCGGTCGCTTCAAAAGCGACCGCAAACATAAATACAACGTTTTTAAAGCTGCGGTTTTATTTCTAAGTTTTCCGGACTTCTCCAGCCTGGAAAACTTAGAAAAAAAAACTGCAGCTAGTGCTTATTTTTAAAAAAAAATAAATAGTACTTACCAAGATTCAGCTGCAGCTTTCCTGCTCTGGTCTCCGGTCCCCGTCCTCTGCGTACAGCACCAATGAAGGAAAAGCCACCCAGCGGTAGCTTTTGTTTACTACAGCTGGCTGGCTTTTCCTTCATTAGTGCTGCAAAAGCAAAAGCCAGCACAGGCGGGCATCCATTTCACAAAATGGATGCGCCCATGTGCTTGCTTTTGCGAATTTTGAGCTTGAATAGCTCAAAATTTTACATAGGACGTTTTTTAAAAAAAGTGCTAGCATTATTTTTTTAATGTTGCCTATCTATTTTTAAAATAAAATGTTTTACTGGACTATCCCTTTAAGTCCGACATTACACTCTGCCACGCCAGTGTCCTTGGAGCCCTCTCTGGTGCCCACCAGCCTCCCACTGCCATCAGATGCCACATTGAGAACCCACGAGTCTGCATCTTCAAAGATGGCCACCGCCTGGGAACTGAGAAGCCCTTTCATCCAGAATGCTCTGTTGAGCTTACAACAACCTTATTGGGCACATGCTATTGAAAAGGAAATTGCCCCACCAAGCCGGTTGGCAAAGCCTGCCGACAATGAAGGCCGGTTTTAAACCCGACATTGCTCTCTGCCACGCCAGTGTCCTTGGAGCCCTCCCTGGTACCCACCAGCCTCCCACTGCCATCAAATGCCACATTGAGAACCCACGAGGCTGCATCTTCAAAGATGGCCACCACCTTGGAACTGAGAAGCCCTTGCATCCAGAATGCTCTGTTGAACTTACAACAACCTTATTGGGCACATGCTATTGAAAAGGAAATTGCCCCACCAAGCCGGATGGCAAAGACGGCCGACTATGACGGCCGGTATTTAAGGCTGACATTGCTCTCTGCCGCACCAGTGTTCTTGGAGCCCTCCCTGGTACCCACCAGCCTCCCACTGCCATCAGATGCCACATTGAGAACCCACAAGGCTGCATATTCAAAGATGGCGACCGCCTGCAAACTGAGAAGCCCTTGCATCCAGAATGCTCTGTTGAGCTTACAACAACCTTATTAGGCACATGCTATTGAAAAGGAAATTGCCCCACCAAGCCGGATGGCAAAGCCGGCCGACTATGAAGGCTGGTATTTAAGGCCGACATTGCTCTCTGCCGCACCAGTGTTCTTGGAGCCCTCCCTGGTACCCACCAGCCTCCCACTGCCATCAGATGCCACATTGAGAACCCACGAGGCTGCATATTCAAAGATGGCCACCGTCTGCGAACTGAGAAGCCCTTGCATCCAGAATGCTCTGTTGAGCTTACAACAACCTGATTGGGCATATCTATTGAAAAGGAAATTGCCCTCCAAGCCAGACGGCGAAGCCGGACGACAATGAAGACCAATATTTAAGGCTCATATTGCTATCTGCCGCTCTCTGACGATCCCCGACCAATAGATCTAGACCAATGCCATTTGTGCGGCCCTTAACATTCCCAAACGCAAGCACATCTCAACGGCCAGAAGAGTGGCCCACTGGCTGCCTATTCGAGAAAGGATCATCTTCAAGACATTACCCAGACACATAGATGCGTCTCTAACTCAGCCCCACCTTACCTGTCACAGAGTTTTATGAAAGTCCAGTCATACAGGCCAGTGTGACTGGCTTACGCACATCAGCTCTTCCAACTGAAGTTCCAAATAAAGCTCTTCCAACTGAAGTTCCAACGAGTTAAAAGTGGTGGCACAAGCTTCTCCACGGTGGCAGCAAGTCAATGGAACTCTCTCCCTCCCAGCCTGAGAGCTGAACAATCTTACTGGCCCATCAGAAAAGCCTTACTAACCTGGCTGTTTGATTAAGGCCTCAAGGAGCCGGCTTGCCGCAATCCCTTCCTTGACATTCATGTGTGTGTAACTGGTTTTAACAGCACCTCGATACCCAAGGGTTTTTGTGCGCTTCATAAATGCAAACATAAATAAATACATATATGGATGTGGCAGCAATATGGTTGACCTGGAGTTAGGGAAAATGTGTGCTAATTCGCTTCAACCTTAGAGACCCCCAGCTCTTTTGCTGGACTTAGGGCTTGTGATGTTTTCCACCGGAGTGGGACCTTATTCTCACTCTCCCTTGGGGTTTTCCTGACTAGGACATTTGTGTTTTACTGTTTTATGCAGTCTGACAAACTCTATAGGAATCTGCTCTTTGTTTGGTGACACAAAGCACCTTAGGTGCAGTGCCACTAAATGTTCTCTGAATGTTTAAATACATTTTCTTGGGTGAACTACTGTTCCTAAGAATAGTAACATGATCCCTGTCTTACTTTTCTCTTTGTGGGACCAGCACACATCGCCCTATGTGGAGTGCTGGGCGGGTTACTTTGTAATTCCCTCTCCCACTTCTCATGTAACATTTTCTGTTACACTAAACTACTTTAAATGGCTGGTGCAGTGGTTTAATGTTTACTACCAGTGTGCATTTTTAGCTCAGGCTGAACCCTCAGCTGCAGTACAGCACCCATGGGTGACTATTTTCCCAAAATGGTCTGTCTTCTTTTTCTGTTTGTTAGTTTTTTCTGGGCTTTTACTCTGTTAGTTGATGCAGGTTTGAGTCCTTTGTGTTTGTTGCCTTTGGCGGGCTTCAGGCTCCAGTGTGTCTGGAAAGGCAGGAAGTGAGGGAGGGTCCCGAACCTTCCCTGTCCTTTGTCGCTAGGTGTGCCTGAGTAAAACCAGTCCTGATTGGCCAGCTAGCTGTCCTGTGAGATTGACAGCATAGGCTGTAAATGAAAGGAAAATCGCAAAACAGAAGCAAGATTTTTGGGACTAGAGGCAGAGTCGACCACTGGAGAGGAACATCCGAAGAAGAAGCCGTGACGAGACGCCAGCAGCACCCTCCTGGAACGCAAAAGTGCCCAGTGAAGCCCTGCAGCTGTGCTGACCCCATTTTCATATCATCTGGAAAGACTGTACGGGATGACTTCCTCCCTTGTGCTAGTGGGACCAACTAGCCTCAAGACAAGCTTCCATTTGGCGCAACCCCTACCTTGCTGTGCCTCACCAGAGCTGCAGAAGACCAATGCCAGCGGTCCAGTGACCACTGATGAGTGCATCGTATTGCGAAGCCTGAATCGGGCCAAATCTTTGTGGGCATCCCGAGGGCCCTACAGCGACAGGAAATCATGATCCAGAGTCCCCTCACCAGAGTCCAGGTCCAAGGGAGCAAGCTTCTTCCAACCAGAGATATTCGTTCTTCATTGACACAGAGGAAAAGGCGCCAAACACTGAAGTGCTGCTGAAAGAAAGAAGATCTGTAGCTGAGGATTCCCTCTCCCAATTAATGCCGCTGGGGCCTGCTAGACATCCTTCCGTTTGTCACCATGACCAAGGTCCAGGAACAAGGTTCTGCCAAGCTATAGCAAGGAGGAATCCAGCTGGAAAAATGTTTTTCGAAACACAGATACTTTGGGGCTAGGGGTGTTCACCTTTTAGCCTAAGTTATGCTTCCGATCTTTCAAAGTGCTTTTGTTTCATGTTAGAGTTGATACCAACTCTCCTGCACTGGCCTGAACAGCTTGTGCTCTCTACAAAGCAGCTCACTTAAATTACTGTAATTTCTGCTGAAATTACTAACTTTGTCAAGACTTTACCTAAGAAGAAGTGCATCAGAACTATTGACTAAAGGCACCCTTCTAACCCTAGTGGCTTTGGCAGTACTTGTTCCCTCATAGGTTATAATTGTGGACACTATTATTGCTGGGATACAAGTTTATCTGCCTCCCTTTGGGAGATTGTAATTGTTTTACACTGTGGAAAGTATGTTCTAAATCTGATTGCAACCTTTCCTTCCTTTACAACTCAATAACTGAATTGGTAACTGAAGTGCAATACTGACCGTAACTGAAGTCACATCCGTGTGCTAGAAAATGTATTAGCATAA
Source organism: Ambystoma mexicanum (assembly GCF_040938575.1). Taxonomy (NCBI): domain Eukaryota; kingdom Metazoa; phylum Chordata; class Amphibia; order Caudata; family Ambystomatidae; genus Ambystoma; species Ambystoma mexicanum. The sequence goes on from NC_090926.1 coordinate 1,130,698,140, forward strand.
AGTATTTACCAACTGTGATTGTCCTTTACAAACTGAATCCAACTATTGATTGAATGTTACTAGTGGATACAACTTTTTAAAGAATGCTTATTTACACCTTGTGTATATTATAAATAAATATGTATCTATAACTTTAAGTGTGCAAGTTGTCCTTGGCTGCTTGTACTTACTGAGCTCAATTGTACAGCTCTACAGCTCACATTACCCCTCTTAAGATAAGCCTGGCTGCTCAGTCAGTACAGGCCTATATTAAAAGGTGGGTTAGATTGGCCAACATGGGGCGCCCGGACGGTGTCGTGCTCCGCTTGAACTCTCGCCACAACGGTCCCATAGTAGGTCTGTGCCGTCGCTTTGAGGACCCCCCCGCGGCTGACATAAGGCACGGAGCTCTATGAATGTCCCCCCCACCAGTGGCAAAAATCCCGGAACGAATCGGTGGAGATTTCGCTTCAAATGACCAACTAAGGCAGCCCTCGTCCCCGCGCCTGAATCCAAGCTTCACGTGCAACTCGAGTGCAACTCGAGTCCTGCCCAGCCGGAGATCCGCTACAGTCCTACATCGAACCGGGAGCGGCCTCGCACAGCGGAGGAGTGCTGAGGCGCGGCGTGGAACTGGCACCCCCCTGCGCGCACCAACCTCGACCCCGGACCGGCGGTGGGGGCCTCGGGGCTCCGGCTCGCCGCTAGAATGGAAGGACACACTCACGGCCTACCAAAGTAATACGGCATCAAAGCGCGGCGGAGCCCTGGACTCCCCAGACATCCAGCCCAGAACAAGATGGCCACAACCGTGAGTAGAGTACATAATCCCCCCTGAGAACTGAAGCCCCGGTGGGGATCTGACTCCCCCTGAACTACGCCATTAGTCAGGGGACCTGAAACACGGCCGCTAACAGAGTGCCCTGAGCTACCACACCCAGGGCCCCATCACTGGGATCCTTCAGCTGGACCCTCCCTCCTCCTGGCCTTATCAACGCACAAGACACCCGACAACCTAAGGGTTGGGCCCCCAAATCCTGGGGCGTGTGCCCTCCTCAGCCACGCAAAGCATCCTCTTCCATCCGGAAACCAAAGCTGATTCCCCCCTGTCCTGAATAGTGGATCCTTCACACAGCCCTTGTCCCCACCCCGCCAGTGACCCGAGACTGCCTTAGCTGGTTGAGCTAATCGTGGCCTGTGTGTGCGGTGGGGAAAACCAGGACATATAAGCTTCGTACCCATAGGATTCCCACCACGCCGCCGATCCTCATCCACCCTTCTCGCAGTCGGCCGTGGTGTGGCCTGGCACTAAATGGGTCTCGCTTAACGGACCACTGGTGCATTTTGAATTCATGAACATTAAACTAAAACTGGCCAAATTCAAGTTCGTACAGTTCTCGGAAGCACTCTCCCGGCGCGATCCTTCGAACATGGCCTCCAAGATTGCTGAAGAGGCACTGACCAAGGGCGATATTGCTGACCTCCTTTCCGAGATGAAAGGGATGAGGGCGGACATCGGGAACAAAATTGACAAGATCACAAACAGAATTGATAAAATGGAGGAGAGGCTTGAGGAGGTCGAGCACACCAATCCTCTTCAAGCACACTGGAAATGCAGATCGATCATCGCCTTGCGGAACTTGAGAGCAAGGAGGAGGAACTCTGTCTAAAAGTCGATGATTTGGAAAACAGAGAGCGCCAAAACAATATACGTGTCTTTGGCATCCCTGAAACAGATGAAGAAACAGGCACGCATCTTAAAAAAACTCTATATGAGATCTTAAAACTATTATTTGAAGATGACGGAATAGACGAGCCAAAAATCGACAGAAACCACAGAGCTGGGGGAAAACCAGGCAGCCCGAGATCGGTCCTAGCCCGGTTCCACAATTATGCAGACAGGGCCAGGATCCTGGAGAAGGCCAGACTCACACCACAGATCTCCTTAGGGGGGTCGTCCATTGTCATCTTCCAGGACCTGTCCTCTCTCACACTTGCGCTACGAAAGAAGTACCTACCGATTACGATACTCCTCAAGGAAAAAGGCATCAGATACCGATGGGGCTACCCGTTCTCCCTCTCATTTGAATGGGAGGGCACAGGGATGAAACTAACCTCGGAAAGAGATATTGCCAACGTCATCACAGATCTACTAGGTCCCCAGGTAGACGGAGCCCACGTGCCGGCACAGAAAAACACTGAAGCCCCATGGCAAACTAAAGGCCCTCGAAGAAGGAGAATGCAGGGCTCTAGGAAATTCAGGAGGATGAACGCTTCCTCGGATAGGGAACACTGACGCTTCCATCATCTCGATCGCTCACCATAATGTGACATTTCTAACGGCGGAGCTGCGGTGAGTGACACATATGCTATGGTAAACCCCAGGCTGGATCCACAGCTGAATCACGTGAAACGAGGTACAGGCCTGGGTCAAGGGGGGGAAATGTTGACAAACTTGTTTACACCCTGACAAGGGGCTACTGTTGAAATAATCTTGCCTGATGATACGGAAAGCCTCCTGTTTCCAGGTCTCGAGTGACACGATTGGGGGGCTCAAAAGTTAAAGTTATGTTGTGTTTTCTTGTTCATTGGACCGTTTGTTGTGCGGTTCGTACTGGTGGTTCGATATCGGTTGGGCGAAGTCAATCCAGCTGAATGGGACGCCACGGGAGGAGATGGACGTGGGTGACCCTATAGTGGGCCGCCCTATTCCTGGAGAGTGGGGGGTGGGTTGGGGGTACAATGTTGGACCTTTACAGACTTTCTGCTCAGAATGCGGGGCCTACGCGCAAAAAGATGCTGAACTGACCCCGCTTCTTTCTAATGGCGAGGCACACACATTGAACTTATGGACACGAGAACTAACGGAGGCACCACGACAGGCACAGAGATCAATAAAATCGTCACTAACAATCCTTGATGGCAAGCACACTTAACAACGATAGTCTACGCATATGCACGCTTAACGTTAAAGGTCTGAACTCCCCCACGAAGCACTCATTGGTGGCCAGAGAATTTAAGCGCTCCAAAATTGACATTCTATTCATGCAAGAGACACACTACCTCAGGGGAACGGAAAGAACTATCCCGACAGGAGCTATCGGCTATTCCCTGTGGAGCTCCAGAATATCAAAAAAGGCAGGGGTAGGGATACTAATACGGAAGAACCTCCGTATGTCGATTCACAGTACCTGGGTCGACACAGAGGGTAGAGTGGCGGTTATAACGGGGCTCATACAGGATACTCCCATCACCCTAGCTACGGTCTATGCCCCCAATCAGGGCCAGAAGAGGTTCCTCCATAAAGCGATGGAAAAAGTGTTCAACATGGCACAAGGACACACGATCCTTGGGGGAGATTTCAACTTGTGGTGGACAGTTCGCTAGACAGGCAAAGTAAGACCGACACACCCAAACCATCTCACACGAATGACGCAGTTGACATAAAGGTGGCTCTTTCAACATTTGGTTTAACTGACAGTTGGCGTCATCTCCACCCCACGGACCGTGGTTTCACCTTCCGCTCCATCCCACATGAAACTCTCACACGGATTGATTACTTGTTCTTATCCGAAGACCTCTTGCGAGAAACCACGGCCGCAGACATATAACCGATCTCATGGTCCGACCACGACATGGTCTTGGCAGAAATACAATGGGTAAATCGAACTCCCCTAACTACAAAATGGAGGTGCAACGATTCCCTATGGAAGGACACGGTGTTCAGAGACGACCTTGAAAATGAAATCAAACTATTTTTCACGTTGAGCGATACAGGGGAGGTCTCGAAGATTACAGTGTGGGAAGCAGCCAAGACTACCTTGAGAGGTGTCCTTATCAGAGAGGGAGCCTGCAAAAAGAGAGAGCGAGCACTAATCGAAAAAAACGTTAGGGAGAAACTGAATCTGGCAGAGAAGCAAGCCCAATCAAAACCACTTGAAAGAACACGATACATCAATGAAGCAAAGGAACTTAGAGAAGAGCTCAAAATACTGGAAGTCGGAAACATTACCCAAACTCTACAATATCTAAAACAAAAATTCTATGAAAAAGGTGACAAGGCGGACGCCCTCCTAGCGGCAAGGCTGCGCGCACAGAGAGCTGAGAGATGGGTGGAAACCATAGATAGGACGGACGGCACACTCCTGGACACCACAGAAACCTCTCCCCAGGGGATTCAGGAAGCTTTCGCATTCTTCTATGAAGATCTATACATGTGTGACCCACCCTCCCTGCCGAATGCCATAGACGCATACCTCAAAAGCGTCAAACTACCTTCACTGACACACACAGAATCTGAAGCTCTCGACGTTGCTGTCACTGAGGAGGAAGTCGCCGACACCATCAAGCGGCTCAAATCAGGGAAGTCCGCCGGAGATGATGTATTCACCCCAGGCTTCTATAAATCGTTCTCCTCGTACATTGTCCCATTCCTAACAACGCTCTTCAATGACATCTTCGAAACAGGCAGAGCACCCCCTTCCTTCGAACAAGCTCTATTTACTGTCATATCCAAGGAAGGCAGAGAGCTGAAACTATGTGGATCGTATCGCCCCATATCGCTCCTCAATATTGACGCCAAGATATACGCAAGTGTCATAGCAGCCCGTATAGAAGTCCACCTACCACGATTGGTGAACCCAGACCAGGTGGGTTTTGTAATAGGAAGACAAGGTGCTAACACTATGAGGAAAACGCTCCATCTGATTCATGAGGCTCAGAACATGCCGGGGGACCCAACCCTTCTGTCTTTGGACGCTGAGAAAGCCTTCGTCAGGGTGGACTGGGACTTCCTAGAGAAGGTCCTCGTCGAGGTAGGCCTCGGCCCAAAGCTGCACCTTGCCATAAAAGCACTCTACACATCTCAGCGAACATCAGTCTCAGTCAAAGGAGGCTGCTCCAGATGGTTCCCCCTGGAAAGAGGAACAAGGCAGGGATGCCCGCTGTCTGCCATTTTGTTCGTCCTGTCTCTCGAACCTCTAGCGCAGCGACTGAGACTAGACACCGGCGTCTGGGGGATCAGGGTAGGAGAAAAGGAGTACAAACTAGGCCTCTACGCCGATGACATACTGTTACATCTCACTCACCCACTTGAATCCATCCCGGCAGCTCTGAATATCATTGAGGAATATGGGCAGATGGCAGGCCTGAAAATCAACACAGGGAAATCAATCCTCCTCCCGCTCGACAAAAGCAGAGACAATGAGGTGGAGAGATTCACCCCACTGGGAATGAAAGTGAGCCTGACCACCCTTCGATACCTGGGCATCAACGTTACACGAGACCTCGACACCCTGTATGATGCAAACCTCCCCCCCATGTTACTGACACTGCGAAACGATATGGCAAAGTGGGCTAAACTTACGATTTCATGGAGGGGGCGCCTAAACGCCATCAAAATGGTGATTCTCCCCAAAATCTTGTACCTGTTTCAGATGCTCCCCATAAGGATACCTAAAGAATTCTTCACTGAAATAACGAAATCTATGATGGCTTTCCTATGGTAAGGCACAAAACCAAGCGTCCACAAATCTCTTCTTCACCTCAAGAAAGACGACGCAGGAGTGGGTCTTCCCAATCTGGAAGCATATTACAAAGCTGGCCAGCTACGCATCATAATCCCACATCTAAGACAGCAAGTGGATTTACACTGGATAGCCTTGGACAATTTCCACCTCCGCCCGTACACTGTTGGTGAATGGCTATGAGTCCCGGGACCCCAACTGCGGCACAGCATCCGAAATCATCCAATACTCGGAACCATCCGGGCAATTTGGAAACCGAATAAAACCATGAAAGGGATCATGACCTGGCCTTCCCCTCTAGGACATATCTAGGTCCCAGGGATATGTGATGACATATCTGAACCGCTAAGCTACCAGTCCTGGTTTGAAGCAGGCCTGGAACGAGCTGGACAATTATGGAGAAACAAGACATTCATAAGTATACACAACTTGAGGATGCACTTCACATAGGCCCGCTGTCCGTCTTTCAATACCTAAAGTTGAAGGGATTGATGTCTCGCGAGAAATGGAAAGACCAACTACAGAGGGACCTCACGCCCTTTGAAAAAATACTGGACACCTTCGTGGGTTCTAGAGGCCTGATAAGCTCCATGTACAATGCGCTGATAACGACGGACATAGCTCCCTCAACCAAATTGAGGAACAGATGGGAAGCTGATTTGGGTGGACCTCTCCAGGATGAGATGTGGCTGAGCATATGTAGACAGACGGCCAAATCATCGATTTCGTGCCAATATAAGCTCCACGCAATTAAACTTCTATATAGGTGGCAGTATGACCCGCTTAGACTGGCCAAAATGTATCAAGGAGCAAACCCGCAATGCTGGAGGAGCTGTGGTCAAGAAGCGAACTACTGGCACATGTGGTGGGGCTGCAATAAAGTTCAGGCTTATTGGGATGAAGTTCTCAGCTGGATCAAGGATATCGAAGAGGAAGAAAGGGAGAAACACCCCCTACTGGTCCTCTTCGGCCTTTTTGAGGAAGAAGAAACGATCCTAAAAGCTCCCAAGATGGTCCTGGGCCTCTTGATGGCCACAAGAGCCTGCCTTACAGTGGCCTGGAAGAGACCATCCCTCCCCACCAACGAAGAATGGGTGAACGTCGCGCGAACCATCTTCAGAATGGAAGCCCTGACCGCCGCTCTACATGGAAAAGGTGCCTCTGCTGAAATGGAATGGGCGGACTTCCGTGCAAAATACGTCACATGAGAGAACTTGTGCATAATGCCACAACGCAAACTCAACAATCTACTTGATGAATGTGCTGTCGTCAAATTGTCCTAAGAGTCCTCAGACAATCGTGCCTAATCTTGCCACATAAACTCTACAAAGAGATACCACATGAACCAAGAAAGTTGTCTCTGCTCTCATCAAGGGCATGAACTGAAAGGGAGCGGGGTTAGGGTTTTTTTCTTTTTTCCTATCCTTTTTTTCTCTGTCCAACACATTGCATGTTATACTCCTATGTTGTTCCTTCCATGTTATGTGATATAATTCTGCATTCTTGCTCTTGTGAAACCTGTAAAACTTTTTTCTGTAAAACCAATAAAATTGAAATTTCGAAAGGTGGGTTACCTAATAACGTCTTGTGTAGTCCTCACCAGTTGGACTGCACTAATTCTTACCAGACACCTGGCGCTTTATTTTAAGCAAGGAATCCAAGTAGACGCCAAGGGTTTTCACTGTGGTGGCAAAGTGATGTTGTGACCATCGATGGTGAATGCTTTGTATGTCTGGTGAAGGTTAGCTAGGCACGATGGAGGGCCGGTGAGGAGAAGCTCTTTCTTTTCATCGTTAAAGCAGAGGCTGTGTGTGGCCATCCAAGTTTGAATGGTCTCGTAGACTGAGTTTACCCTGAGCGAGTCCTGCATGTGGTTGCCTGAGAGGGGGATCAGGATCTGCATGTCGTCGGCATAGTTGGTGTATGAGATACCTAATGGGTCGAGGTGGTCAAAAAGTGTTTTTGTGTATATATTGAATAGGGTGAAGAAGACTTAAGAGCCTTGTGGTACTCCACAGGATATTGGAACGGAGTGTGCAGAGGCTTCGCTGGCAAAACCTGAGAGGTTCTGTCAGCTAGGAACGAGGTGATCCAGTTAGCCACATCAGTGGAAAAGTTAGCCACATCAGTGGAAAAGTGGGCAGAGGATGTGAGGTGGCAGCAGAGGGATTTACTGGCCAACCAATTCGAACGCTGAGGATAGGTCCAAAGGTAGGAGAAGAGAGAGGTTGCCTTGGTCATTGGCGTTGTCTAGCTGATTCTTAAGATCCAGTAGGTCAGTCTCAGTTCCATGCTTTGGGCGGAACCCTGATTGCTGAATGTCCAAAATGAGGTGGGATTCTAAGAATTCCTGGATTTGTATGTGAGGTGTTTTTCAGTAGCGGGGATATCCAAGATTCTTTGATGGCAAGAGGGAAGGAACAAGAGGCGAAGGAGGAGTTGATGATAGCTGCGATGAGAGGGAGAAGTGGTTCGGCACAATCGTGACACCTTTACACCGAAAAGGTTTAAGGCCTTTGATAATGTTACCAAGAGTGGAGACACAGGTAGGTTGAAACTCGAAGGGCAGATATTTCTAGGTTCTTCAAATAGTGGGATGAGAAGCAGAGCAACCAAGGTACTGGATCATTTGGCTGCGATCTTCTCTTGCAGTAGTGCAATTTTGTTGGTTCAGGAATCTTGAATCTTGTGGGGTTTTATTGTACCGGACGCAGGTACCAGATTGTTCACTCTAACTCAACGTGCAAAAGAATAGTTCAGTATTTCTAACTTTCGAAAGTTATTACACCAGGAGTTGCCTTTGAGGATGGTGGTAGGAGGGAGCGAAGGATGGCAAATAGTTCGCGAGAGCTGGGAAACGCCTTGGAGATTCTGTTGTTGCAGGCGGCTGCTTTCGCAGCATGAATGGCTTGTCTTTAGAGGCGGGAGGTCTTAGCGAAGCCATCTTTGTTCGCAGTGGTGGGTTCTTTGTGCCAGGCGGCTTCAGGTGCTCTTTTTTTGCATGTGTGTCTCTAAGCTCTGTGGTGAACCAGGAGCTGAGGTGTTGGAAGGTTTTAGGTTTCCAGGCTTTGAGGGCGGCCAGCAGATCTAGGGTTTTACTGAGCAAGTTGTTGTAGTGTTCTACCAAGGAGGCTGTGTCCTTAGCGTGTGGGAGGAGGTGTCTGAGGAGCGGAATAATCCAGGCACTGATAAGGTTGTGGGTGTTACAGGTTTTGATGGTATCCAGCATGGTAATAGGTTAAGAGCATAAAGGTCTCTGTTGGCTAAGGGAGGGGATGGTAAAATGATGGTGTTATGATCAGACCATGGTCAGAGGAAGTTGGATAGGATGTGGTGTTCCTTTTGTGATCCAAAATCCAGTCTAGCATGTGGCCATGGGCGTGTGTAGAGTCAGTGACTAATTGCGTGTAGTCTAGTGCTACCATGGAGCTCGCCAGTGCGGCAGCCTCTCTGTCATTGTATCTGAGGTTGAAGTCACCCAGAATTAGGAGTTGGGTGGTAGGTTTGAGACTGATTAAGGTGAGTTGGGAGAGGTGGTCTTCGAAAGTGTCAAGTGGGCTGGGAGGCCGGTAAATAAGGTGGAGAGTGATGGATGCATTTGGAGTGCTTTTAATTTTGCCTGAAATAGATTTGCAGTTGGGGAGTGGAGCAGAATTGAGAGAGTGTAATGGGATAGTCTATTTGTAGATAAGGACAAAGCCCCCCCTTTTTTCAAAAGTTCTGTCATAGCAAAGTAGGGCATAGCCTCACAGGACAGCTGTGGAGAGCGCCGGGCCAGAGGTGAGTGTGAGCCAGGTTTTTGTTAAAGCGAGAATATCCAAATATCCAATTATTTGAGGTGATCAGATTGGGGATGTTATATGCATGCGTCACCAAGGACCTGATGTTGAGTAAGGCACATTTATTAATTTATTTATTTTAATGGTTAGGTTGGGCACTACATGCCTGCCCGAAGGCCTCAGAGCGCAGAAAGAAATAGGAAGAGCAAAGCGACAAAGAAGCAGAAAGATCAGAACTAGTGAAGGATGCCATTAGTCAGCTGAGTTGAAGAGCAACATTTTTATACTTCTCTTAAATGTTGCTAAGGACTGAGATGCTTTAATAGCAGGAGGTAAGACATTCCATGGACATCAAAGGTAGCTTCTCAAAATCTTTTTAGGGAAAGTAGGGTTGAGTCCACTAAAGTTAATCAGAGGAGCGCAGCTCTCGACGAGATAGTTTCAATGGCAATCTCCTGGATAGGTAAAGGGGAGCGCATATGTTCGGACATTTAAAAGCGAGAGACAATATCTTGTGTCTTATTCTCTGCTTTTTCAATAGGGGAGTAACCCAAACATCTGTTAGAATGGCAGGTACTATGCCTGATTTAAAGGACAAATTAATCATTTTTGTAATCCAAGGAGCCTTTCAATATGTCGACAGGGCAAGAGTCCCCCAGGCATGAAGTAGATTTCATATTTTTAACAATGTCTAGAACCTCATTCTCAGTGCAGCTATGGAAAGTAAACTTATCAAGGAATCATTGTTAGGAGCTAAGCTAGTCATTTTATTTGCAAACCCATTATGAATGGATTGACACCAGAAAGAGTGTTTGGAGATAAGTGGAAAAGGAGAAGTAATGAGTTTCAAATTCTTTGAGAATTTAAAAAAGTGCTTTAGAATTTGTTTTTGCATTATCGATGTGTACATTATACGTTTTCTTTGATAATGGTTTACACCTTTTTTATAGCTCTCAAGGGGGAACGAGCAGGGGTTCTTCCTCCATTTTTGTTCTAAAGCTCTTTTTTCCCTTCTTGCTTCCACAATCTCATCTTTGAACCATGTTACTTTTACTCTAGGGTGTGTATCAAGTCTGGGAGGAGAGGTTGGGAGCATGATCGTAGTATTAACAAAGAAATGGTCTGACCAATGACACAGTGAGGTACCAATAGAAGTACTCTGAACATGATCTGAGATTATCCAGTCCAGGGTGTGACCACGGTGATGAGTTGGATCCGTTTCCCAATTGTGCAAAGCCAGCTGCTTCCAGAAAGGAGAGCAATGATACAGCAGAGGAGTCTTTGGGACGTCTCAAAATAAATTGAAATAACCCATCATAAGTACTGGGGATTTATCTTTAGTGGTGCTATTTAATAATTCCAGCAGCCATTCTTCAAGGAGCAGAAGGGTTTGGGGAGGTTTATAGAAAATAAGTATGGTAAGAGATGTGTTTGGATTAATTTTCATTTTTACTTCAAGAAGTTCACAGCTATCCAGATGAAAGTTGTTAGAAGAATATCAGTCAAAATAATCTTTCACAACAAGTGCAACCCCCCCATCCCGTTGGTCAGTACGATCTGCTCGGTATATTTTGTATCCCGCAGGCAAGGAATTTTCTATAGCAATCTGTGCAGCATCATGTAACCATGTTTCTGCAAAAATGTCTGGTTTGTGACTGGAAATGTGATCTACAATCTCAAAAGCATGTTTTACCAAGGAGCGGGTGTTTAGTAAGGAAATGCTTAACTGATTCTTAATGTACATTATATTGACTTTAGGTTTAAGATGTTCAATATGAGTTTCGTCAGAAATCAAATCAATTACTGGCAACCCTTTAGTAAGGGGAAGAGTGGTTGATAACAAAGCAGGGACGCGGTCTGAGTGGTCTCAGTGGCCTCAGGCTGGTCCTTATGAACAGGCCTGGTAAATGCTTTAGTATCTAAAATCTTACAAGGGGAGGGGTTTGCAAAGTGGATATCGGTAGTTAGAATCTGTGGGCAATCAGGCGGGTGCGCCACAGCAATGTTTTCAGATGTTACGGTACACTTAGGGCCTCATTACACGGTAGGCGGTAACCAAGGCGCTATTAGCGCCATGGTTGCCGCCGGTACCGTACCGAGTCCGCCTTGGTGAATGGCGGAATTACCGCCCTGCTCCAAGGTGAGCGGGGGCGGTAATTCCCCAATCCCCATTTACCCTTCCCCATTCCCATTTCAGAGGAGGGCGTCTTAACTAGATCCTCTTCCTCTCACCGTGCATGGACCGGCACAAGCCGGCTCAGTCACACCAGGCGCTAGTTCCTAGCAGTCTATGCGTGCAGAGTCTTACTAGAAACTCTGTTTCAAATAGCACAGAGTTATAACAGAAGAGGATAAAAGTAAGGTTGTATAACAGACTAAGATCAGCAAAAGGACGTCAGAGCAATTATTAAAAGCACAGAGAAATTAAGTTAAAACAATGAACTCAAACTATGAAGTGCAACCAAAAACATCAGGATGCTATCACTGAAAGAAAGAGAAGAATGATACCTTTTAAACCGGCACAAACCGGCTCGGTCTCGCCAGGTGCTGTCGTGCCTGCTGTCTAAATAAATGTGCAGGCAGACTATGCGGCGAGCTGGGAACTGTAGTTCCTAGCGGTCCATTGCAGTGGGGGGCTGAGGCTCAGGGTTGAGCACAGCTACATTGGCCTGGGTGTCATTGGTCGGTGTGGTAGTGTTAGGTAGAGCTGATGCGTGAAACTGTGGCTGGTGAGTGGTGTGATATTTCAGGTAGGCAGTGCGCTGTGATTTGGAGGAAGAGAGTAATCAGTCGGGGAGATGGAATGTGCTGCAAGGTATCTGTTGCGTTTGATGGGCGGACCAACTATAGATTTAGTATAACCCCATTGTTCTGAGCTTGCAAGGAGGGGTTGGTAGACCGGTTGTGGGCTAGTGTGTGGTGTGATGCTCCCAGAGCAAGGAGTGCTTTGAGTTTTGACGGATGAGTACTAGTGGTCACCCAATTTGAGTAAGATAGTAGGCACAAGGGAGGAGGTGGTCAGCAGAGAAGTCTGCTTATTTTGAAGTCCAGTGTGTGTGGTGTGTTGTTGCCCATAGTGTAGTGCTTGGTAGTGTGTTCTGGGTGCACTTGGTGCGGGAAAGTACACAAGAGTTGGAGCATGTTGCTCCACCACATTGGGATATGCTGCAAAAAATAGGGGAGGAGGAAGAGAGAGGGAAGTGGGGTGCCATAGTGTGTGGCTTCTGAGAAAGTTGAGGTGCATCAGTGGCGCTGATGGAGAGGCATCCATGATAGCTGTGGGGGTGCAGGTGGTGAGTGGGGCAGAGGAGGCAAAGGCCATCGAGCTAGTCCGTGGAGGAAGGAGGTGGCAAGTCAGAGTTGCACAGGGCAGCGTTGCAAGGTACTGTGCACTTGGCGAGGGTGCTGTTAAGAACGGGGACCTATGTCGGCGGTGAGGGGCAGGGCTTGCCTGTGATTTTTCCTGGACATGGTGTGGCTTGGCTGTTGATCAGTGCATTGGAGGCTGGAATGGGGGCAATGCACATTGGCTGGGATGCCATGCAGTTCTCTTAGGGTGCGTGATCGTGTGTTTAGACAGATGCAGGCCTATGCTACCTGTTGCAGCTCATTTAGAGACTGGTGCAAGTTAAAAGTCGCTTGGTGGCAGACGTCGGGGACCTGTATTGGTGAGAGGGTCCTAGTAATCGGGAGGGGGACATATAGAGGTGAGCGGAAGGGAGTCGGTGGTGGGAGAATATGGGCAGTAGATCTATGCAAGGGGGAAAGTGCTCGTTTGTTATGCATGTAATCAGGCAGTATCACGCCAGGAGAGGGGGCCCTCGTGGTAAACCAATGCTGGTCTCTAGAGTGAGGTAGGGGGATCATCTGTAGTGGAGGGATATGTGTGGACGTATAGTGTAACAAACAGATGCTGACAGTCCCCTGCACACCAATTTCTATTGTGATCCAATCAACAATTAAGATATACCAGGTAGTTAGTTGCTGTAATATCGTGCGAATGGATGACAAGGAATATTATGCTTATAAGTATTTAATAACTGGATAAATGAAATAACATAGTTAGTAAGGAAGGAAATATGAACCCCACCAGACTCGGCTAAGCAGAAGCTGTTTCTCTTCAATCTGGCCACAAACTTCTCTTGGCATAACAGTGCCTCGTGCGTTCACGAGCCAGGGGATTCCATAGAAGAATGACATACACAGGCTTGAATGCTACACATCTCCCTTCCTTTGCAACAACATTTTTCCACAACAAACGAAAAATAAGTCTTTATAAATAAGATTCAACTTCACACAAAATCTTCCATGTAGCGAGGTCTGCGTCTGACTCGACCCCAGCTTGACAACCAAGATATATTTGAAGAGACACTTGGAAAGGAAAATTCAGACACTTTTCCCTTCCTTTCCACACCCCTCATCCTTTCCACACTCTTCACTTTCCCTCTCATATTAGAAACATCAGCATCTGTCCTCTCAACAACAGTCCTGTCATTACGTGCTCGCACCAAACATACTCTCTCCATATTCCATATCATACCATCTTCCATTCCGATTGCATGTTTGAATACTTCAACCACCTTTACTGGTTGAGACCACTTACATGGACCCTTCCTCAAAGCTGGTGGAAGCTTAATTCTCACAAACTCTCCCACTGTTGGGGTCACACTTTCTTTCCTTGCAGGTAAAAGTCTATCATGAGCAGACTTGTTCTTCAATTGGATGTTCCTAATCTTTTCACACACAGAACCAAAATCTTTCTCTACATCTGTTCTCCTACTCATCCACAATGGCAACAATTTGGTGTTGGCCTTATGTCCTCTGCTCAGTTCAAATGGAGATAGGCCAGTTGTAGAATGTGGAGTGAAACGGTGAGCAATTATCTTGTCTCTCACTGCTTTCTCCCAGTCTAATCCATTTGACCACGCCCATCGAATCGTTTCTTTGAGAACTGTATTAAAACGTTCTTTTTATGCACAATTGAATTTTTTATACAAAAGTCCTCCATCTCCTTGGAACAGAACTGAGTGCCATTGTCTGTCATAATGCTACTAGGAAATCCTTCTCTACCACAAATCTCCCAAAGAAAATCAGTAACTATCTTGGCGGTAATACATGGCTCAATCAGTACCTCCACCCACCTAGTTAATAGATCAATTACAACTAAGCAAAATGTATGTTTCCCATTGCTGTAGATAGGGCCTAGAATATCCATACCCAACTCATCCCATCCTTTCTTAGGGATATCCATCAAAACCATTGGATACTTCACACTCATGCAAGCTTTCTCACCCTCACTGCAAAGGATACAGTTGCGGATCATCCTCTCAATTTGAAGATCGCACTCTGGCCACCAAAAATCATTTCGAATCCTCTGTTTAGTTTTCACGAACCCTTGGTGGCCTTCATGGCCTAATTCAATAAGTCTCTGACGTACTCCTGGTGGTGGAATTATTCTGTCACCTCTCATAACCATGTTACCTTGAATGTTCAGTTCATCCGCAACTCTCCAATGGTCCACTAGACAGACTTCCTCAAACTTCGCCCTCCTCAAAGGACATTGCTGGCATCAGTAGTGATGATGTTTTTTTTTCACACATGAAGTTTTTAACAAAAGAGCTTTGGTCAAAGCACAATTGATGAAATCAAATTCTTCCTCATATTCCTGAGTCCATTCAAATTCCTTCTTCTTGAGGGGCTCACGTAATGGAACCGTGTGAAATGCAAAATTGCGTATGAATTTCGAATAATACTCCGCCATTCCAATAAAAGTACACACTTCTTCCTTAGACTTTGGTCTAGGCATATTTATGATGGCATCAGTAAGTTGCTTTTCAGGTCGTATTCCATTTGCCGAGATTATGTGTCCTAAATAATCAATTTCTGAACTATTTATTTGTCTTTGCTCAAGGTCATTCCAGCATCATATAACTTTCTACAGACATATGCGAGCCTCTCATCATGTAGTTTCTGTTCATCTGCATACACAAGAATGCCATGCTGGAAACACATAATACCTGAGTCTCCTTCAAATAGTCTATGCATTATCTTCTGAAACACAGACGCAGCAGATATCAGCCCAAAAGGCATCCTTCTAAATTGATACAATCCATCGGGTGTAATAAATGCCATTAGGTTCTTGGAATTCTTGTGTAGTTTTATCTGATGGTATGCTGATGTTAAATCCAACATGGAAAAAAACTTAGATGGACCTAGGAGAGGGTGCCTGTCTGGAACAACACATTTATTCAGTTCACGCATGTCCACAGAGATCCTGAGTTTTCCGGACTTTTTTCTGCGCACAACCAACGGCGAAACCCATTCACTGGCATTGATGCTCTCTATATTACCCTGATCTTCCAGAGCTTTAATTTCCCATTTCACTTCGTCTCTCATAGAAAAAGGTATACTACACAATTTCTGCACAACAGGAATGTTATGAGGTTTCAATTTGATTTCATGAGCATAACCTCTGAGACATCTAATCTCATCTCGAAACACTGCTTTCATTATTTAATTCGAATTATCCTTGGTTAGTGTAGTACTCTCTATTGACAAAACTGATTCAATATCTCTGGGATGTAGCTTAACTTGCAACTTACTTTGATGTGTCCAACTTAATAGTGGTGTCTTTCCTACACTTATGACATATATCTTTCCATTGGCTTTCTATCCTTGAATTTCAACATGCCCCAAAACCACCCTATGATGTCAATTATGACCCCTCCATATGCTCTGGATCTGATGTCAGCTTCATGTAGATATTCAGGCTTGTTTCTGTTCCAAAGGTTTTGTGGTATAAGGGTGTATTTGGCACCAGAGTCAATCATCATTCTTATCTCTGTTCCATCAACATGAACAGATGCTTTGGGACTCTCCATTACTTCTTCATCATCATCATCATCAATTATCATAAACAAGCATTCTTCTCCCTCTTCATCACTGTAGCCGTTGTGACTGTTGTCTCCTATCCAATTCGTGGATGTGTTATGAATTCTACAACATATGGAATAATGGCCTTTTCTTTTGCAATTGCTGTAAATTATTTTTAATGCTGGACAATCTGGATCATCCGCCCAATGGCTACTACTATCACACCTGAAGCATCTGCCTTGGTCTCTTCTTTTCGGGCTGGCTCTTCGTTCGTCTGGACTCCTCCTCCTGAAATTATTCAAACTCCTAGAAGGTGTCTTGTTTCTCTTCTCTTCATTCCACGGGATTATAAATTCTTATTTTTGAAGAAATAATAACACTTTCACTCAATGACGTGTCTCGATAATCTCAAGTATTCATATAGTTTTTCTGAAAAAGAATGTATATACAATGCATAGTGCACAATTGTGGTTCAAACTTTAATAAATTGAACAGGACAATGATCAAGATTCTTAAGTCAGTAATTCTGCATACATGTGCTCTACGCGTTTCGGGAAATCATTTTCCTTCCTAGGGAGCAAATCTTCCTATCTTTTCGTGCCTTAAGTGCATTCCGATCTACACAACTTAAAGAGAAGGAATATACCTATTTAGTGAGATAGTTCGTATTGGAACAGTGTCAACATACGCATCATTGTCTATCACAATATTTTTCTTCAATAATCACCTGCAGTCTGTCTCACTATCACAGTCACTGTTGTGTGCTGTGTGCATAAGTACTGGAACCTGAGTTTATTTTCCATAAACCCAGTTTCAGCTAATAATTAAAAGAAATATATACATAGAGAGATCTGATAGTGTCTAATGGTGTTAAATGGTGTTGCTCAAATATATGACTTGCTGTACTCTCCCCTTTTGTGGAAGAGCTTCCTTGCGTGGATATCAACCTCCAAACTTGTTCCCTAACGTGAATAGGTGAGTCATGCAGTTCCCTGCAATGTAATCCCTATCCCCAGATCTATTTCATTAAATTGGTTGATTTCTATGCCAAGAAATGTAGGGTCACTCAAAAGTAACCGTGGTGTAAAGCACATATGTATCACTTAGTCTAGTTTTAAAAACATATTTAATTTTATTCATTTATTTAATGTTATTTAGAAACTAAGAAACTTTACAAATAATAAATCATATTCATACCATATAAAACCAATCAATCAGACAATCAAACAATCTTGCAAGACATATATAAAATATAAAATAAATAGATCAAATATATGGAGTAAAATCGTATCAGTTCATAACTCAATCACAGGGTAAAAGAAAAAGTAAACATTTGAGAATAATCACAAAATCAGAAAATAATCAAAGACTAATCAAAATGTAAGGTGCAACACCTAATACAAATGACATACAATCAACATCTTCATCAATTCCAAATTGATCATAGTCAATTTATCTGCCAAAATAGGGGCAACAGCCCTTCTTTCCATTTTATGTTGATTAATTCATGGACATAGTCTAACAGACACATTTATTTTTTGCTCATTGAGGTTATAGCACCCTAAGCTTATAAGCATATATTTAAGGATTTTTCAATCGCAGACCAAACATTAAATAATGATATCAGGAGACTGAGATTTCTTGTGTTGATACACTGCCACCAAAACATGAGGTCACTTATTGTTTCAAGATGATCTACAAATCTACTGTAATATTTAATATAGATCTCACCCATTTCAGGGTATTTCGTGAGCACATGTTTAGAAGTTTCATCCACACAGTTGTTCTTACATATGCGACAGAAACGCTCATTTTTATTTACCTTCTTTTCACAACCCACCACTGCCAGGAATGGGAGATGATCAATTCTTAATAATAATATGAATCATCTTAGCTTGGGAGAGGGGCAAAGGGTCAAGCATAACTGAGAACGCTTATACGTATATAACACATAGTGAATGAACTGATGTCTCTTAAGCCTTTCTAGATGTAGATAATTCTCTATACAATCCCGTTTGTCCATATGTTTGTCCATGGATTCCTTCATTGAGACAGTATCACCCCCCCACCCATCTGAGAGTCCAAGCAATTTCTTCATAAAGAGTCTCCATGCTCTTCTTAAATCGTACATTCCCATTGTGATTTTCCGGGGCATTACATATTTTAAGGTATAATTCGGCATGCTTTTTCGGGACAAGAGATTTCATTGACAATAGGCCCAGTTCTAATCTTATTTTTCCCATCAGAAAACAACTAGGTAAACCCAGAATCTTCCTCCAAAATGTACCTTCAATTTTCTGTAGCCATTTCAAATCAATGGAGATGAGTGATTCTAGACCATAAGTAACCATCGGAACTAGAACCTGAATAAAAGTTGGCGTGCTCCCCAGATAGAAAAACCACTCTGTTCATGGGTGAATTGGTGCAATAAGGCAGTGATCTGTGATACCCTGGCCATACATGACTGAATACACAACAGGTACTCCCCTCGAGCTTCTATCTCTACTCCCAGGTTTTTATGATGGTACGTATAATCGATCTCAAGTTCTCAAATCCATAGTCGTGGCCGTTGTAAAGACTGGAGTGGGGTGTCTGTACTTCCGCTCAATATATGGTAGAGGAGAGGCACAGTGGACCCCAGCCAAGATTTTCTATTGTGGTAGCAATGGACGAGCAATCAAGGCCTAGCTTCTCAGGAGGTGATGCAGGCTGGTTCTTAAGTACAGTGTAGTCCCCGCACCCTCCCAAAGGAATGTCCACACACTGTATTACTGAAAACACAGTCTTTATATAATTAATATTCAAAGGTATGTACATGATCACAATAACGCACTTTGTGCTCGGAAATCAACAATGATAAATATATACAATTCTAAAGTGGTACCACCAATGTTATCGAATCTCATTAAAGTGCATCAACTGTACAGTTAAAATGTCACACAGATCAATAACGCGGAAACCAGCAATAGAGATAGGAAGGAACGTAAGATGGTTGAAACAATAGGCAGAATACTGGCCCCTACCGATCGACACAGTTCTGTGTGGAGATCCCCCCACCTGGGCAACCTGTAAAATAAAGATATATAGCACAAGCCCAGTCCATATATTGTTCAATAGCCTTATTTCCTCCTATTAAGGTTTTACCCCCCCAATGTACCTGGTGGAGTAGAGTTCTTCGAAGACACGTCAAAGGATCCTTCTTGAGTGACTCCCTTTAAAGCAGGAGCCACGGATCGTCGAGAGGCGTCGAAGATGGTGAACATGGCGTTGATGGCAGCGATGAGAAGTTCAAGGCTGCCGAGACCCCGATGTCGATCCAGGCGGTGCTGGTCAGCGACGTCCTGCGAGGATGAAGTGTGCGGGGCACCTCGGCGATGGATTGTTCAGGATTGCAAAGAGTTTCAGAAGAACGGTGGCCCAGCAAGGGCGTTGAGTCGTCGAAGTCTTTGTGGCCTTCAGGTGGCGTGAAGCCCACCGGCGGATTCTCCTCGGCACGTTGGTCATCCTCGACTTTCTCCGGTGGGACAAAGCGGTCGACGTTGCGGACAAGGGAGTCCTTGGATTCAGATGGACTTCGGCAAAGGAGCGGGCGGCTCCGGTCGTCTGCGGCACAGCGTCAAGTGGTCCCCACAGCTGGGCAACACAATTTCGACGGGCCTCCAGCGGTTACACAAACCTGCGAACTCTGGTCGACGGCAATAGACTTCGACAGCGGCGTAGTCTGGGTGCTTTGCTTCGTTCTCCTCAGCGGTCTCATCTCAGGTCGGCAGCCTTTCGAGGGACTAACTTCCAGGGAGCTTTGGCGAGGTTAGAGGTGCTCGATGGTCGCTCGGAGCACGGGAAGAGGGCGCCTTACCAGGTCCTCTCTCGGATCAGTCCTTGACGAGTTCGGCAGCTTTCAGATCAGGTCGAAGCAAATGCAACAGCAAGTCTTCTTCTTCCAGCTGGGCGTCGAGGATCAGCAGTTCCAGTTACTCTTAAAGTGTAGACACAGCTTCTGAACAATTTCCAGTGGTGAGAGGCCCCCAGATATACTATCCTGTCTCTCATCCACACTGCTGGGTCACTCTCAGCAGCCAATCATACAGAAGGGCATTCATGCAGTCAGTCAGCCAATCAGGCACACAGTGAATTCAGGCCATCCTCCTCCCTCTCAGACACTCACAACAAGGAATGTGGATTGGGACAAGTACCCAGCCATTCAACACTACACACTGCATTCAGGCCAGTTTCGGGCAGGGCTGTCTCAGTCTTTGTCTCTCATACCAGAAACCAGACAGCCACAACAAGAAGTGAATATTGTTCACACACTCAATTCACCCAGGTCCCACCCACATGCCGTACCCACAACATACAGTCACTGGGAAGGCTCCAGTCAGTCTGGACTGGACTTCACAACAACACCATATATGGAACTTCCACCCAACAGCCAGTCAGGGGGAAGGGACAGAGACAGGGCTTCCCAGGACTTTGGGAAAACAAGGTAACAGGTAATAGAAAGCAAGAGGCCACAGGGGCCATCTTATTTTCCATCAGGAATCAACTGATTCCAATGGCAGGACCTGGGGATCCCAAATGATACTCAGCGCACCTGTCAAATTCAGCATGGAGCTGCCACCAGCCCATACCCTGCTCTCCACTAGGGGCACAGGGTTGTACACCCACCCATGGGTGCCATAAGGGTATCCCACGGGTCTGTTCACCAAACCAAAAGAGAGAGAGCTGCACCACCAGGAGTCCAACATGAACTCCTGCGCGGACGATATGACAGAACACACGATAAAAAGGCAGTAAAGGACAAGGATACGGAGGCCCTGTCCCTTCGATGCATTTCCAGCATCACAGTTGTGCAATCTTTTTGCTTGAGAAAACTGAGTTTTCTCATGACTGATCACTAGGCCATTAGTAGGCCATTACAATCAGCATATGCCCATAATGCCTCGCCTGACTTCATTAGTCCACTGAAAGTATGGTCCAAGATAACCAAATCATCTGCAAAAGGCCAATACTAGACAATGGGTAGTACCAATTTTTGGGGGACAATTATGCATTTCAGCAATCACTGCAGGTAGATCAAATACAAAAAGATTATAAAGTAGTGGCGCGGTCATGCAACCCTGCTTTACACCTCTGTTTTGTGCTATAGGTTTCGTCATGGTGCCCTGGATATCAAGTTTGAGTATGACAGTTGTGTTCTGATGGAGTAACTTAAAGTAATAAAGTATTCCTTCAGGGCAACCAAGATTTTCCATCTTTCACCAAAGTTTCCCTGCAGACCATATCGAAAGCTGCCTTAAAGTCAATATAGAGAACATAGTGGTGGATTGTTAGGTTGTTTAGCTCTTGCACAAAGAGGGTCCATTATTAAAGATTATGGGCGGTGGAATATCCAGATCTAAAACCGATTTGAAAAGGGTTAATTGCAGTTCTGCCAACGCAGTGGTACTTGAGGAAGATTATTCCATATCTTCCGGTTCGCCATCCTGGACTGAACTTTCCAAAACAATTGCTAAATTAGGGGAAGCAGACAGTCTGCCAGAACTGCCATTAGCAGATTGACTTTCTGCTGCATGTAACACTTCAGCTTTATGTACTTGAGGTTTCGGTACTGCCGGGGTCATAGATCTCTGCACACAGAGACAAAGTTCAAGAAGATAAATATTGTCTATATCTCCAAAATTGGTGGAGTCATGATGATTATTATCAATCTGAGTGTTCAGTTCGTTTTCTTCTACTATTGAGGCATTCTTTTCCTTTGGCATGCTTGCCTGAAAAAGCACGGGAATTGTGTCATTGATCTGTGGCTCTTTTGATTTCTTTCTGCTTTGAATTGCCTCACTCTTTGTTAACTGCCTCTTTACGCCCACCCTTCCTAAGATTATAGCCATATTACTGGTTTTTCTTAGGTTGCGGCATACTGTTATCAAGTGTACTGTAGACGCTTAAAGTAACGACCATTAGGGGATAGTTTGTTTTATATCCGGGGCCGCCGTCGAGACAGATCAAGTTAACAATCAATACTGCCGCAGTGTTACCCCGTTAGTACCGGCCAGCGAGATCAAAGGAATATTCCAACAGTCTCCTGTCTTTACGCTCCGTAATAAGAAGGTTCAAAGCACTTACCCTAACCTAAGATAAGCAGCAGATCTGTTCCCTCAAGGAGATAGAATTATACAGATGTGCCGGCTTTCCGAGAGTCAGCCTCCACCATAGCCGAACACTCTGCCAAACATTCTGCAAGATGCTCTGCTAGGCTCTTTGTGAATAGTGGCTCCTCCTCCAGAATTGCTCGACAGCAACAACAGATTGTAATCCTCTCAGGACTGCACAGTAACGTTCTATGGAAGGCTGCACACTCTGCCAAACACTCCGCCATATTGGTCTTAATAATGTGCACCTCTGAATCTATTGTACCTGGCTTCTATCCAGTAATGCAGTCGTTCATTTGTTTTACCGGTAAAGACTGTAAGGCCTTCAATTTAGTAGGTGCAGGCCAATCAAGAACAGCTTGGACATTGGTGTTACTCATCTGGACTCCAAGTGATGACAGAACAAAACCCAGAAATACAACTGATTCAGCATGGAATACACAGTTCTCGACCTTGGCAAACAATGCATTTTCTCTTAGTCTTTTTAAAACTATTCGGACATGCTGGATGTTTTTCTCGTATGATTCAGAGAATATCAAGATATCATCCAGGTAGACTACCACACAACAATCAAGAATATCTCCAAAGATGTAATTGATGAAGTTCTGAAACGTAACCAGGTCTTTACAAAGGCCGAAAGGCATGACAAGATATGCAAATAGACCGTGTTTGGTTTTGAAAGTGGTTTATCACTCTTAGCCGTGTCTTATGTGGACCAAATTATAGGCCTCCCTCAAATCATGCTTGGTGAAGATACTTGAAGATTGTAATCAATCCAGTAACTCATTGTTCAAAGGTAAGGCGTACTGGTTCTTGATAGTGATGACATTCAGTGCTCTGTAGTCCACACAGGGTTGCAACTCCTCATCCTTCTTGGGTACAAAGAAGATGGGGGATGCTGCTGGGAAACGGGAAGGATGTATGTGACCTAAATGTAGCACCTTCTCTATATACTCCTTGAGTATATGTTCCTCATCAACTATAAGTGAGTAGGTGCATCCATGGGGTATGACAACACCAGGTACCAAATCTATGGGACAGTTCAATTCCCAATACAGGGATAACTGTTGAGACTGGGCTTATCGAATACATCAGAAAGATCCTGATATTCGATGGGTAAAGTGGGCCCATGACCCCGTGTAGTAGCACTGACGTTAAAAATGCTGGATAGGAGCACCAGACACAGGGAATAGTTCAAGATGGTATCAGAAGGAATACAATGATCCCTACAAAATGAGGAAGAAAAAGTTACAGTCTGATCAACCCAGTCTATGGCCGCATTGTGTTGTCTGAGCCATAGAAGACTCAAAATCACACTGAACTGTGAAGTAGCGATTAAGCAAAAGCAACCTTTTCAGAATGACCTTGTTGAGTACTGACTTGAATAGGTTACTCTTTGCTCCGTTACTTGGCCGGAAACCAAACAGGAACCATCATCCGCATGCATGGATTCTGGGGTACTTTTAGATTGTGTAAGGAACCTGTGTTCCTTTGCAAGCTGAACATCCATGTAGTTCCCGGTTGCCCGGGAATCTATCATCAGTGGTACAGTTAAACCGCGAACCCCAGAGCAGTTGAAAGTCATTGATAGGTGTATATGAATAGTAGGTGCAGGAACCCCAGACCCAGGCTTATCAGGACTCGTCCATATGGTTCTTTCTAAGGATGAGTCTTAGCATTTCCAGCCTGCTTAGCAGGTCTCTTAGGACAAACACGGATGAAGTTACCTGTCTGACCACACTAGAGACACAAATTATTAGTCATTCATCTCTCCCTCTTGTCTTTAATCAGTGGACCACCTGTAGCCCCTATCTAAATAGGCTCTGGTTCGGCTGAAGTCGTGGGTGATGTAGACTCAGACCTTCCTGAACACATTTATCAGGGATTTGCATTTGCCACGTCTTTTTCGAAAGACGAGCATCCACCTGTAACACCAAATCCAAAAGGTCCGGAAAACTAGATGGGAATGACGGGACCACAGACAGAGCGTCTTCAAGTTCATCGGAAAGGCTGCGATAAAACTCATGAAACATGCTAAGCACGAGAGCAAGGACTGCTTTCCTTGTGTCAAAGCCATGCCTTATATCTGGCATCAAACACAAGATTCATGGCTCTCAAGAGTGAATCTTAATCAAATAAGGCAGGATCATCTGCTTCCAAATAGGGGTTTGCCCAAGCATCTGCTTTCCCTCCAAATGTGAGAGCACAAAAGCCACCTTTGTGTTGCATCGCAAGTGAGCGACAAAGAAAATGTAGTCTGCACTGATTAACAAATGTTCTATATGTTTTTGGATCACCCATGAAACGTTCAGGTGGAGGCAACGGAAAGGGACCAGTAGGACCACGGGCTGCAAACCCGGGATATGCGGGTGTGCCGGGGCAGCAGCGACAGCGCCATCCCTGAATTTCTCATCCGGAGGTAAAGGGTGTACAAAACTCTGCACTACATCCATGCGTTGATGCAACAACACATGGGCAGCTGCCATATCTGTGCAGAGAACAGAAAAAGCCTGCAACAATGCAGACATGGGATGAGCTGCTGTAAGTACAGTATGGCAAAATGGTAGGATCCTTAATCTGTCAATGACACACCCGGATGCAGATAATGCTAGTCACCAGAAATACAATGACTAGGGCAGTGGTCTTCAAATTTTTTTGGCCTGGGCCCCCCCTGGGCAAAATCTGGGCAGGCCGGGCCCCCCCACAAAAGTATTTACAAATGGCTATGAACTATTACGTGCCGTCATCGCAACCTACTCCCAGTATAGTCCGTGGGCTCCCCCACCTGCTCTCATCACAGTCACTGGGCTCCCTCATCCCACTCCTACCCAGTCCCTGCATCCTCCCAACCCCATCACAGACCCTGGGCTCTCCCCATCCTGCTCCCACCACAGTCCCTGAGCTCCGCCCACCCCGTTCTCAACACAGTCCGAGGGCCAGTGAGAGCTGGTGTATTTTTTATGTGGAAGGGCATACATATTTCCCACAAAAATGCCATAGCGACCGAGCGCGTAGTAAGGGAGCCTGAACCAATCAAAGGGGGTTTCAGGAGGGGGGTTTCCCCCATGAACTTTTTAAAAAATAATGCGTCAAAATGTTGCAATTTAGAACATACTTTAAAAGAAAATGGGTAAAATGCCAAATAGTTTGCAACTGGAACTGGGGGGTCAAGGGGGAAAGCATGGTATTTTTGACTGGACATCTATGAACGATATACAGTAAAAAAAAAAATACCATCCCTGTCCCCTGGGCTCCACAGCGCCACTCGCACATACAGACATGCAGTGCCCCAGCCAGCATTTCCAATGAGCTATGCAAGGCTGGCGAAGCAAAACGCCCCCAGCCTTGCATGGCTCAGTGAGATTGTGCGCCTGGGGAACTGAACAGCGTTTCCCTTTGACAGTACAGCCAGCCCAGGAGCACTCCCTCAGCTAGAAAAAGCAGCTGTGGCGAGTGCTCAGTGCTTCACTTGGCTGGCTCCTCGGCTCCTGCATAACGGGTGAGGGGGCCACTGGGTGGACGCCCCCTTGGCCATTATGGATGAGCCGCCAGGCTCGGACTGGCCAGTGGGCCACTTTTCTGGCCAATGTGGGCCAGTTTGATGAGATACTTCACTATGCAGCTCATAGTTTCGACTATTGTTGCTGAATAAATATTCTTTAAATATCGCAATGTGCTTATATTTTAACCAAAAACACCCCCTTGGCTACTATTCAAACAGTCTGTGACTTAAGGAATTAATATCCATTTGCAACTGCGGGCCACTTTTACATTGGCGCCTGAGACAGTTTTATGGTCCAGTCTGACCATGTGTGCCGGCCCTGCCCAGTTACACAATTCAAAAAAAAAAAAAAAATGTTTTTTTTACACATTTCATGCTGGGCTATCGCACCCCCCCTGGGATGCGGCCGCAACCCCCTAGGGGGCGCGCCCCACAATTTGAAGACCTCTGGACTAGGGTCTCCTTTCACAGGGAGACTTTTCCCCCCCAAGAGCGCAGCTTGCAGAATAGTATT
Source organism: Ambystoma mexicanum (assembly GCF_040938575.1). Lineage (NCBI taxonomy): Eukaryota > Metazoa > Chordata > Amphibia > Caudata > Ambystomatidae > Ambystoma > Ambystoma mexicanum. The sequence continues at coordinate 1,130,724,461 of NC_090926.1, forward strand.
TTTTTTTTAAATATATTTTTATTTTATATAAACCGAACAACAATACAACAGAACATAAATAAACACATTTAACAACAAAAGCACTGCAATCCCCCTCCCTCCCCCCTATGAGCCTGTATGGTGTCCGCCATCGGTATCCGCTGCGAGCGGAGGGGCGTCATCGCTCTCAGATTCAATTTGAGCCGACCCTGTTCCAAACAGCTCGGCTATCATCAATTTCCATGCCGCGAGGGAGCACATTTCCTCCTCCTCCCCTGCAATACTGGTATCCCGCCACACCGCCGTCTCGGCTTCCGCCCATTTTTGGAGATCCCTCCACCAGACCTCCACTCGTGGCTTATGACACTCCTTCCATCCCATGGCAATCCTACGTTTAGCAAGCACATAAGCCAAATCTTTCAATTTCTCAACATGTCTGAGTTTACGCGCTCTGGGAGATCCCCCCAGTAAGCAAGCCCAGGCTGAATCCACTTTGAGCGTGATACCCTTTCCTGCCAGCTTCTGCGCCACTTCGCCCCAGTAGCCTGCAATTACTGGGCACGCCCAGAACATGTGTATCATGTCTGCATTCTCCTCGTCACACTTGGGGCACGCCTGGCGTCCAGTGTCCAGAAATTTGGATATTCTCAAGGGGGTCATGTATGCCCTGTGCGTTATATAAAGCTGTATTTGCTTAAACCTGGCATTCCTCGATACTTTTTTATGATACCCCAAGGCACGCTCCCACAACCCATCTGCCATCGGGGCCCCCAACTCTGTTTCCCATTCCAGTCTCAAGTGCACTAAATCACTCCCAACCTTTGTCATCAACATCTCGTACAACCTAGAGACCTCATGCCCACCCTCGATGTGTCGTATAGTATCTCCACCGTGGCGTCCGGTTCATCGGCCAAGGTAGTTTCAGGCCACCTACTCCGGATCTCCTGCACTATCCTGTGATATCTTACATATTGACCCCTGTGCAATCCCGACACTGCCTCTAGTTCTTCGAACTCCATGATGGTCCCATCCTGCCAAATATCTCCCATGGTGACCAACCCCACTGACTCCCAGTATGTCCGGATGATTGCTCTGAGCTGCCCGTCTCCTTTCGCCAGTGCGACCAGTGGTAACTGCGGCACACACGGCAAAGGGTTACCCATCATCCGGCAGGCCCGTCGCCACATGTTCCGTCCCAAAGTTAGCATTCTAGGACGTTCCCTCATGCATGCATTAGTCACCCAGATCACCTCCCGCAGATAAAAAGGGGAACAGTCCCTCCCAAACAGCCTGTGTTCAGGGGTCTCGTCGTCAGAGAGCCACCTGGACACATATTGCAGCTGCGCTGCCACATAATAGGCCTCAAAGTTCGGCAGTTTAACTCCGCCCTTCTCGTAGAAGTTCTGCAGCTTCCACAGTGCGACTCTGTTACGCGTGCCGTGCCACAGGAATCCCCTGCAAACACTATGTAGCCTCACAAAAAACTTCTTAGGTATCATATAAGGGATGTTGTTAAAATAGTGCAAAAGCCTGGGCAGTACCACCATTTTAAGCATAGCTCCCCGGCCCATCATCGCTAATGGCAATCTTTCCCAGAACCTCATGCATTTCTCGATCTTCCCCACGGCAAGTTCAGTGTTGTGCTTGTGTTCTTCCTCAGTCGTGTGATACACGTCTATTCCCAGGTATCGGAAAGAGCTCGTCGCCCACGGGATCTGCAACACTGGCAACCTCTCCACCGGAGTCCCCACATAGCCACCCAGCGGAAATAGAGTGGATTTCTGGGGGTTTACTGCTATACCGGACAACCAGGCATACCTCCCCATCACCTCTAAGACATACTGCAAATTTTCTTCTGGATATCTCAGGTATAGCAGCATATCATCTGCATACAGGGATATAAGGTGACACTCTCCTCCTACATCGATGCCGACCGGGTCATATTGCTGCCGGAGGTAAATTGCTAAGGGTTCAAGGGCCAGGATGTACAACATTGGGGACCAGGGACACCCCTGCCTAGTGCCTCTGCCCAACTGCCATCTCTCTGACACCACTGCACCCGTGCGGACCCTAGCCAGTGGTGCACTGTATAGCATCTCGGCCCACCTAATGTAACCTGGTCCCATCCCATACCGTCCCAGAGCCGCCAGCAGCCACGGCCACCGAACAGAGTCGAACGCTTTAACCGCGTCCAGTGCCACTATCGCCATTTCGCCGTCGTCACTACGTCCCCATTCGACCACCCTGTGGAGGCGTCTGTGGTTGTGAGTAATGTTCCTGTTTGGGACATAGCCCGTCTGGTCAGGGTGGATCAACTTGCCGATCACTCTCCGCATTCTAGTAGCCAGGACAGCTGTCAGGATCTTGCTGTCCTGGTTCAGCATCGACAAGGGCCTGTAGGAGCCACAATCGTGTCCCGGTTTATTTGGCTTGGGGAGCGGTATTATAATCGCCTCCCTGAGTGACTCCGGCAGCCGTCCCACCTCGTACGCTTCGTTGAGCATTTCCAGCATGGGCGGGAGCACTTCCTCTGCATATACTTTATAAAATTCACTGGGGAACCCATCCGCCCCTGGGGCTTTGCTGGTGGGTAACTGCCTCACAATCTCCTTCAACTCTTCCAGGGTGATCGGAGCATCCAGCTCCTCTCGCTCCTCGTCACTGACCCTGGGCAGGCCTACGTCTTCCAGCACTTCGTCTATCTCCTCCTGGCTGCCCCCCTCACAATCTTCGTATAAGACCTTATAGTATTCCACGAATGCCCTGTTTACGCCTTCTTGGGTGTCCGCCTCCTCACCCTTTTCATTGATTACCAATCTGATCGGGGATCGTGGGGTCTCGCTCTTGTACAGCCAAGCTAGAAGTCGGCCCGTTTTGTCTCCCCCCGCATGCAGTCTCTCAATATACTTCCTATAGTTCAGATTACAGAGCCTGTCCCAATGTTCCGCACACTTCTGTTGCAATTTGGAGACCGCCTCCGTATCTATCCCACCACCTTCCAGCTCCTCCTCCAGCTCAGTCTCAGCTCTATGCAGATCCGCTAGGACTCCCCACATCAATCCCTTGGACTTCGCAATGGCGATCCCCCGCATTACGACCTTAAAGGCCTCCCATAAGGTGCCAGCCGACTTAACGCTACCTGTATTCACCTCAAAATAAGCAGTTATCTCCTCCCTCATATCCTCTCTGAAGGCAGGGTCCTTGAGCGCCTCCGCCCTGAGGCGCCATGTTGGTATACGCGCTCGTGGGGGGTAAAGCTGCCATCGCATGACCAGGGGCGAGTGGTCAGAGAGGACTCTCGCCCTGTAGTCTATATGGTCGCACTCCGCGACTATGTCCGGCGTGGCGAAGAAGTAATCAAGCCTCGTGTGCAGCTGATGCGGGGCCGAATAATGCGAGTATTGCCTCCTGCCCGGGTGTTTCGCTCTCCACACATCTACCAGGCCAAGATCCGCCAGCAGCGTCTGCAATACCTTGGCCGCCGGGCTGGGCTTAGCCATCTTGTCATCCGACCTATCCTCCCTGGGATTCAATACACAATTGAAATCGCCGCCCCAAATCACCGTACCCCCCATCCCGACACTGAGCTTGGTGCACAGCGTCCTAAAGTATGTCGCCGTGTCCTGGTTAGGCGCATATGTGTTTACAATGCACACTACTTTGTTCTCTACCAGCCCCCTCACCATAACCAACCTCCCATCCACCTCCACAACCTCCTCAATTAGCTTAAATGGGACATGTGGCGCCACCCACACCAGCACTCCTCTGGCATAGGCGGAGTACGTTGATCCCACCACTGTCCCCTTCCACTTCCTCCCTACCAGCTCCAGTTTCTCTCGCTTTAGATGCGTCTCCTGTAACAGGGCTACGTCTATCTTTTGCCTCTTAAGATACAACATAACTTTATTTCGCTTCAGATAACTGTTAAGCCCTCTAACGTTCCACGTTAATATCCTAAGGTCCCCCATGGTCTATCAGTAGTTTCCTCCCCCCATCCGAGGCAATCCCTCCCCACTATGCAGACACCCAATCCCGATTTCACTCCCAGGCTCATACAAAAACTAAAACACCCCAAACCCCTAACCCAAACAACTGCCCAGCTCCATCCCTGGATCTCAGGCATCCCTGTGTTCGGTCCTCTCTGGGAAACCCAAGTAGAGAACCCGACAGGGTGTCACCCCACTAACAGTGACTAAACTAAACACAAAAAAGGGGGTGTAAAGAGCGGCCTTTGGAGGCTCCTCTCCCTCGCAGCCATGTCCGTGCTCACGGACCATGTTTCATAACCACTGACGCGCACATGTTCTCCAGCGAGTTCAATGACTATATTCAAGTCCCAATGTTCGTAACCCGACCGGGCCCACAGCCTTACTTATCTCGTCTTTTTTTCGCCAGCCGTCTGAACATCTGGCTCCTGAGGGCAGTTTTGCGCATCCAGCCACTCCATGGCATCCTCCGGAATGTCAAAGAACAGCAGCTTGCTCTTAAAGAAAACCTTCAGTTTGGCCGGATAGAGCAACATGTATTTATACCCCGCTTCCCGCAATCTCCTCTTTACCGATCCAAAGTTCATACGACTGCGCTGTACCTGCAGGGTATAATCGGGATAGGCAGTTATGTTCGCCGCTCCTCGTTGTATTGTGCCTCCCTTGCGGAAGTGTTCGAGGATCCTTTCCCGGTCCCTGTAATTAAGGATCTTGGCGATCACCGGCCTGGGCGGGTTTCCCGGCGGTGGCTTCCTAGTTAAGGCCCTGTGCGCTCTCTCCACCACAAAACCCTGCGACAGGGTGCCTCCTGTGATCTCCTGTAGTAGCATGTTCTCGATAAATTCTGTGGGATTATGGCCCTCAGCTCCCTCCGGCAGGCCCACGATACGGATGTTGTTCCTCCGGGCGCGTCCTTCCGCCTCCTCCGCCCTACTCTTTAAATTGCCCACTCGTTGCACCAGGGCATGGAGTTCACGCTTTTGCACGGCACAGTCCGCCGCGGTAGGGCCCATTTCTTTCTCCAAAGTCTCCGTGCGCTCTGCCAAAGCACGCACGTCCTGCCTTAGGAGGTTCACGTCTTCCTGCACCGCCCCAACCTGGAGTTCCATTGCGGTCTTCAGTTCAGCCACAGCGAGCTGGAGCTTAGTCTCCCAGGTCGCTTTCAGGTCCGCGATCGCAGCGAGGACCTCCTGGTTCGCACCCCCGGCGGCCATTTCCTTGGCCTGAGTTTTATCTTTGCTTCTGGCTCTGTCTGGGCCGGGCGGCGTCTTAGCGTATTCGTCGAGCGTGGGCTGTTTGTTCTTCGCTCTTAGGGGCTTATTAGACATGTCTCCCGTCCTTCTGTCCCTGCTCGGATCTGGGGCAGGGTGTCACAGTGCGCTCTTCGGGTGTCCCCTCGCTATCGCCACATCTCCGACACGAAGTTCCTTTGTCCTCCGGCTCCCCCGGCCATCTTGTCTACTGCATTTGTCTTTCGCCGGCCCAAGATAGGCCAGGTCGCGTCTCACCCTTTGAAGCGCACTTTAGGCCATGAAGAGTCAGGGGCACAGTTTCAGGTCACACCGCACGCTCCCCTGCTATCCGCACGTCCAGTTACCTTCGGCCAGGCCCTGCTCCCTTTCCAGGTCCACGCCGTCGGCCTCGCGGGCCCGGGTGTCCTTAATGACCACGATGCACCCGAGTCATGCTCCTTCACTACCACCACGCTCCAGTGCAATCGTCAGGCGCCCAGATCAGTCACTCCTTTATTCCTTCGTTGAGCGGCGGCCATTTTCTCGTTCATCGCACTCTCTCCTCCAAGTCTTCTCTTAGCTTCTTGTTGCGCTTTCACGGCGCGGGCCCGTATCAAAATGTGTCCACACGTGCACCCGAGATTCATGTACGCAGCCATCTCAGTCTCAGCCAAATTACATCGGTCCTTGCACGGTTTTCGGTCGGATAATGTACGGATCTGCGGGAGCCCCCGTACAGACACGTCCTTTCACATGGCTTCCTAGCCACGCCCCAGCTTGCAGAATAGTAAACAACCTGACAGGCCAGGGCATCAGGTGAAACGGTAGGAGCAACCAGCAGTGCTAGAGAAACAAAAAATAAACATAATCAGAATCAGTACTTTTTACCAAGAAACACCATGACCCTCTCCTTTGTACCCAACTCCTACCTGATTATTGATGATCCATAATAGATGCTGACAAACTTAAGAAAGTACAGACTGTTCCTACCACTGTACCAGACGATAGGGTAGTTCTACTGGGAGCTTCATCATTGGAATGGATGGTCCAAAATGCAGATGTTCTTGAAGAGTACCCCTGACCCAAACGGCATGAGGGCGCAATCTAATGGGCCACACACATTGGGATAAAAGATATCCAGTTCTTGAAGGAGAACACAATGTCCACAGTACTATAGTTCAATCCAGAAAGATCCCGTGACAATCCAGTATGCAAAAATCCACACAAAACCAGTGACAAACAAATCCTCTAAGGCCAAAGGGAAATCCAAAAGAAAAATGTTATGAAAGCAGGAGTTGAAGAGCAAATAATCAGGGGAATCAGCTAAACACAACAATGGCAATTCAGCTCTCCAGCCACAAATATTAATTCATTTGCATCGCGGTTTGCCCAATTCGCCAGCAGTTCTGCTAGCGCGCCCTGTATGTCACAACCTAAGTCCAACCCCGGCGGATTATAGATATTTTCAAACAGCGCCCCGGTGGACAGGGCAACATCAAGATCCAAGACCTCGACGGCTAATATATGATCACTTGGTTTGTCTAACTCTACTCTCCTGGCGTTGAGGGAATTTCTTACACCAGTTACGAACCTGCCATAAGGTCTTCTCCTAACTCCTTTCTTTGCTGCCACCTGAACGATAACATATCCATCTACCTACAAATTTGACATTAGCCACATTTCTTGTAATAAAAAACATAATTTTTTATCAGTATCTTCAAAGTGTCTTTTGTTCCGGTTAAGTGGCTGAAGCCGCGTGTGTTCCAGGACATCCGAGATACAGGTCAGTTCATATCTGATGTGCCCATCTACAGGTATCGGCCAGGCATTTTAACATTTTCTGCGTTTCTTTTCATGTGAACCGGGGGCTGCCCGCTGGTTGGTTACCGTTGGACACACACTGCCATGCCGCTCTGCTATTGACACTCATTGAAGGTAAATCTGGGTTCTCTTTACTTGGATCCACATCTAATTCCAAACCCTGAAGTAACAGGAGGAATAGATAACTTCTAATCAGTGTCGCCGTGCCCACACTTTTACAGTGAATTTTAGTAACGTTTAGATTCACACATTTGAGAGGTGGAAAAAAGTCACCCGAAACAAATAGCCTTAGTTGTGGGATCTCCTTCAAGAGTACAAATAATGCTGACCGATTAATCCATTTAGCCCTGCTTTTCTGATGAAGCTTTTTTATATTAAAGGTTTTGTTATTTTGCACCCTCAAGGCAGGGTCCATTTCCCCGATCCCTTCTCCAGTTGGTTTCATGTTAGGGGGTATTAAATGTACACCTGGTTTTAGGAAAGCTAGCTTTATCTCCAAACCCTTTACTTCATTATCCTGCGTAGCCGATGGATCTTGTTAGGATTCAGGCAAGGTTTTTTCATATATTACAAGATAATGCTCTTTTTTATTGCTCACTAACCAGCTCGTCAGCATCCCTGCCTGCTTAATATTGCGCTTCTTTGCACGGGTAACCTTTTTCCGTAATCTCTTCAAATGTATGTTCTTAACTTTCTGGTCACCTATCACCGCTAACTCGAGCTGTTTTCGCTGATCCTCCTTTACCCGAGCTGCCTGTCTCTGTTGTTTTCTAGTGAGTTGGCGCAAAGAGCAGAGGCATCTAAAGAGCTGTTTGAGTCTTCATCCGCTTCTGCTTGGGCTCATCCTGTTGCAGGGCTCCGGATCTCTCTACATTAGAGTCAACAGCTATCACTTCTAACCTCTATTGTGGGATAAGCAGTAGCAGGTGGAAGCGATCTGAAATTCTCATGGATTGTCCTGCATAATTTTAACAGGACTTTTAAAACGAATTGGGTAGTAGCCATAAAGGACTGTAGATCGGAGTTTGGTATTACACTGTTACCAAGCACGCTCGCCTCTTCCACTGGTGTAGAATGAACTAATAGATTTGGAGAAACAGAGAGGCGATTTGCTTTGTTACACACTGCTCTACGTTTCCTCTTGTTCCATCCACCATGGAATCCTTGAGTGAAAGAGGGATTACTTCTTCCGCAGGTTTCTTTGTAGCAAGTAACATAAGTCGAAAAGAGAGTTATTATCAATGTACCCGAAAGTTGTATGTGCGTCGCTGTTATGACCACTGTCAGCTGGTAATTTGCTGTTAATTAAGGATGTACCGGAGGGTATTACTATAGGGGCAATGAGAGGAGCGTCTGTTGGGGCTGCTGTTGTTAGGCAGAATCCTGTGCAGTTCCCTTAGGGAGCACTACAGAAGATTAAGACTACAGGTATGAGCAATAAATCCGCTTTGGTATCAGTCCGCACCACAAAGATTTAGTTGGTAGCTGTGGCTAAGCAGTCAGACTTATCTCAAGAGGGAGATAAGCAGTATTCAGGGTTTACACAATAGGACTACAAAACTAGGGTACAAGGAAACACTGACCAAAGCTTTGTATTAAAAAGAATATATATATATTTATTAGACACTTCTAGTTCAACACATTAATCACAGTTATTAAAGCAAGTTAAAATCAGTCAAGAAAAGTATACACAACTCCCTAGTAAAATTGTAGACAAGTTTGAGCAAGAGTGAAAACTGAGCAAAACGGCACAGTGAAAACCAAACACAAATGGCACTCTAGCAATTTCTCACAGGGGAGGGAAAACACAAGTTATACAGGAATATCTTCTTACACACCCTAGCAACACTTCCCATCAGTTTGTGAACAAGTTTAGTCAAGGTAGTACTGTAGTATGCATAATACTTAAATGAAAACCAAGCAAAATGGCACTTCACAAGTTTTAAAAATGGGAAGAAAAAGGTGGTTACAAGACGTAGGTGCACCAACACAGTTCTAGTTGAGAAGCAATCTAGAGAAGGCAGTTCTAACAAATTTAGCCAGAGTCAATAGGCCTGTGCCAGAGTCAGTGGTACAGGGCAAAGGGCCCAGGAGCAAAATGTTCTTTTAGCTGGAGTCAAGTCTTTGGTTAACGATTCGAAAAGGTGGATGCAGAAGGTGAAAGACAATGTTAGAGGATAGGGGCGGCCAACCCAAAAAGTAAGTAAATGATTTAAAACACCTTTAGCACTACCACGGAAAAAGGGCGGCCTGGCGGAACAACGTACCTTGAAATGTAGAAGAGACTCCGGCGGTGGTGGTTGTTCCTGGCAGTTCCTGCAGTTCAGGTGATCCTGCAGAGGAAGAGGGACTCTCGTTGTGGAGGAAGGTTCGAGTTACTGCACTGCCCAGGGCTGAAACCAGCCACTGTGCTGCCCAACGAATAAAAGGTAAGCTCCTTTAAATCGTGGTCCAGGTGGACGGGTGCCTGGCTATCCGGTCTACAAGTACAGAGTACTGGCGATTCGACCAAGGCAGGTCCGGGAAGGTGATTGGCTCCACTGTCGTGATATACAAAGTGCCAATTTGCTAATTAGGGCTTTAGATGACAGCATTAGCCACTGAAAGCCAATAGTTCATTCAAAGTATGTGCTAAATGCTGAAAGTAATGTTGACAGTAATCTGTGGTAGCACCTCCATTATGCACTAGTGAGCTACAAGGAATATGCAGGCCTAGTAGGGGTGGTAGGTCACATTATGCATTGTAGATAGACAGCCAGGGTGAAGGCCCGAGTTCTGTAGCTAATAGAGACATTATTGGAGGGTTTGGAGCATTATAGCACCTATATAGTGCTTAGATCTTTGAAGCGCTATGGGCACTAAGCTATGAGTGCATGCATTTTAGAGTTTGCTTACATGGGGTTAATTCATCTCGGCTTTCCTTAGAATATTCTGCCTTTCTGTAGCTCTGCATGGCTATGTAAACAAATCCTCTTTCCCTGAGACGGCCTTGCACTCACACTGATAAGAAGACATTCCTGTGCTTTCGCAGATGAGGGGCACAGAAAGGAGCACAGTGGAAATTCACTGAGCTGGGTTTTTCCATAAGTAAACTTATTTCTTGTGCGAGGATAGTGCGTCATGGTGACTGACAGCACGAGATTACAAAAATGCATGCCCACATGAATCAGGTGGGAGATCGATCCGTGGACTTGGTTCGAGCAAGAGCGAGTGTCCGGAACCTGATGCTCTGTCGGCACCCTGCAGCACTGTCATCTGAGCGGGGCTGTCAACAGCTATCTTATGAGGGCCAGGGTCTCCCAGCGCTGATTGAAGGGGCGTAAGACTGTGTTTCTCTGTATTTCTCTAAGTTCTATGTTTCTCTATATTTTGTGTTTGCTCTAATGAGCTTTGTAATCTTTGCTAATACTTGAATTCCAAAGTGTTGCTAAATTCACTGTTTATGCTTTTTTGTCTAATAACTGCTAAACATTTTGAAGGTTTCATTTTTCACTAGCATGAGTTCACTTCTCAGCACAATAGAACCTGTATTTTGGGTTGAATTGGGTAATTTTTGCTCTCAAGGGCTGGTGCCGAGGAAAATTCTCCCCTTTTGAAGACATTTGGTGGCAGCAGTGGGATCATGCAGAGCAGTGCCTTGCTATGAAATGACAAATTGTGTGAGAGAACACAGTGCAGATTGAGGAGCAGGCTGCGCATTTCCTTGGTTGTCTCACTGCAGCTCTGAGACACCCAATAGACAGCACTTTTGTGTCGGCCTGCTGCGGCCGATAGCTTGTGTGGTAAAGACTTTCCCCTTCAGTAAATCAGTCGTGGCTGACTTACTGCTTGGAAACAAAGCCAGGGAGCAGAAGGCGATGAACAAGCGATAAATGGCTATGTTCAAAGCGCTCCGATGAATGGTGAAGAAAGATTTATGTTCAATTAGGAAAGAATTGTTTCATGCGGTTTACCTTGACAAAGTTGTAATTTGGATTGCAAAGTGAGATGAAAGTTCTTGCTCTATTTTGGCATGAGGGCAGAGAAAAGAAAAAAAAGCTGCAAGTATTTGACATGCAAATTGTGAATAGTGATTTAAACATTGAGATCCAGCCCCAATGTGCTAGCGAGTGGGGGGCTGTAATGTAAGGAGGCAAAGGTGCGCCTTTCTTATAATATATGCTTTTGAAGTGTTAACATTGCTAAAGATAACGTGGGAATGAGCCGAGTTTAGGAGAAAGAGTAACATCTGTGTTGAAAGCCTAAAGGGTTTGTTTTTTGGCAAATGTAAATTCCATGTGCTGGTGGTGCATTCTGTTTAAGGAAACACACTAAAATGACTACATTGCATTTTAGCTGTACCATGCTTACAATGGGTGAGAGACTCACTTGAAAAAAAAAGTGAGTGAATGGTATTTGGATTTTCGATTTTTGTGTATTGATTTGGAATTGCAGAATCAGTTTGCAATGGTTTGGGGAAAAAGACAATTTATATTTTCTAAATTGCGTACGTAAATGTTCCCACACTATGCCATTGATTTGCTGCTAAAGACAAACAGGCCGATTCATGGAATAATTAGCGCGACGCAAGTGGCCAAAAACGTGCGATTCGCAGTGGAATAGCGAAAACCGCAGTGCAAGTGCGAAAATCGCACGAAAAGCAGCGCACATCGATTCATGGAAGGCCGTGCGCGAGAAAACCATCGGATGTGCGCTAAAAAAGTGTGCGGCGCACGTTGGCGCACAGGCCATCTAAAGGCGTGCGCCAGGTCACAGCGAAAATCGTACAGGCCACAGCGAAAATCGCACATAGCGCGGCGCACACAACAAAATGGGGAACAACTTGCCAAAATGTGGGCGTCACGGGGGAAGTACAGGGTGCAAGTGCGCGGAACGCCCACACGCTCGCCTACAACACGTATTCATGGAATCGAATAGGGCAAAAAAAGCGCACGGTCAAACCAGCGCACAGGCACAAACACGACCGCCACAAGAAAGCAGGCGGTAGCGTCTCTGCGCCTGTAATAAATGTGCGCCAAAAGGTGCGCCAACAAATAGCACCTATATACAGCCATGATGAATGTCCTATACTGTGGCCCTCCAGGACAAATGACGTGCAAAGGGGTACCCACAAACACGGACACCCGCTGACTGAAAAATAACGTGTGCGTGTATTCCGTGGTGCGCGGGAACTTTCACACGCGATTTGGCAGGGTACGTGGATTTCAGGGGTGCGTGAGAAGTTCCACACGCGATTTGGCCGGGTACGTGCGTGGGAATTTCCACACGCGATTTGGCTGGGTACGTGGATCTCAGGGGTGCGCGGGAAGTCTCACACGCGATTTGGCAGGGTACGTGGATTTCAGGGGTGCGCGGGAAGTTGCACACGCGATTTGGCCGGGTACGTGCGCGGGAATTTCCACACGCGACTTGGCTGGGTACGTGGATCTCAGGGGTGCGCGGGAAGTCTCACACGCGATTTGGCAGGGTACGTGGATTTCAGGGGTGCACGGGAAGTTCCATACGCGATTTGGCCGGGTACGTACGCGGGAATTTCCACACGCGATTTGGCTGGGTACGTGGATCTCAGGGGTGCGCGGGAAGTCTCACACGCGATTTTGGCAGGGTACGTGGATTTCAGGGGTGCGCAGGAAATTCAACACGCGATTTGGCCTGTAACGTGCACGGGAATTTCCACACGCGACTTGGCTGGGTACGTGGATCTCAGGAGTGCGCGGGAAGTCCCACACGCGATTTGGCAGGGTATGTGGATTTCAGGGGTGCGCGGGAAGTTCCACACGCGATTTGGCCGGGTACATGCGCAGGAATTTCCACACGCGACTTGGCTGGGTACGTGGATCTCAGGGGTGCGCGGGAAGTCCCACACGCGATTTGGCAGGGTACGTGGGCTTCAGGGGTGCGCGGGAAGTTCCACACGCGATTTGGCCGGGTACGTGCGCGTGAATTTCCACACGCGATTTGGCTGGGTACGTGTATTTCAGGGGTACGCGGGAAATTCTACACGCGATTTGGCTGTGTGCTCCCAGGTATTCCCTGTACACCCTCCACGGCCCCTGCAGGCAGCCGACACCACAGGGGACTAACCTGCACACCTGCTCATGTCACCCAGCACCCCCATCCCCCAGCATCCAGGGGCACCCTCCACCAGGCCCCCACTCATGTCCAACTCATGTCCCCCTGCACCCCCACCCCCAGCATCCAGGGGCACCCTCCACCAGGCCCCCACTCATGGCCCCTATCACCCCCACCCCCCAGCAGTGCAGGGGCAGCACCACCAGGCCCCCACTCATGTCCAACTCATGTCTCCCACCACCCCCACCCCTCAGCAGTGCAGGGGCACCCTCCACCAGGCCCCCACTCATGTCCCCCTGCACCCCCACCCCCCAGCATCCAGGGGCACCCTCCACCAGGCCCCCACTCATGGCCCCTATCACCCCCACCCCCCAGCAGTGCAGGGGCAGCACCACCAGGCCCCACTCATGTCTCCCACCACCCCCGCCCCCCAGCCACCATGGGCAGCCTCCACCAGGCCCCCACTCATGTCTCCCACCACCCCCACCCCCAGCCACCATGGGCAACTTCCACCAGGCCCCCACTCATGCCCCATATCACCCCCACCCCCCAGCCACCATGGGCAGCCTCCACCAGGCCCCCACATATGTCTCCCACCACCCCCACCCCCCCAACAGTGTGGGGCACCCTCCACTAGGCCCCCACCCATGTCTCCCACCACCCCCACCCCCCCGCCACCATGGGCAGCCCCCACCAGGCCCCCACTCATGTCTCCCACCCACCCCCACCCCCCAGCCACCATGGGCAGCCCCCACCAGGCCCCCACTCATGTCTCCCACCACCCCCACCCCCCCAGCAGTGTGGGGCACCCTCCACCAGGCCCCCACCCATGTCTACCACCACCCCCACCCCCCAGCCACCATGGGCAGCCCCCACCAGGCCCCCACTCATGTCTCCCACCCACCCCCACCCCCCAGCCACCATGGGCAGCCTCCACCAGGCCCCCACTCATGTCTCCCACCACCCCCACCCCCCAGCAGTGTGGGGCACCCTCCACCAGGCCCCCACCCATGTCTCCCACCACACCCACCCCCCAGCCACCATGGGCAGCCCCCACCAGGCCCCCACTCATGTCTCCCACCCCCAAGCCACCATGGGCAGCCCCCACCAGGCCCCCACTCATGTCCCCCTGCACCCCCCAGCATCCAGGGGCATCCTCCACTAGGCCCCCACTCATGTCCCCCTGCACCCCCACCCCCCAGCATCCAGGGGCACCCTCCACCAGGCCCCCACTCATGTCCCCATGCACCCCCACCCCCCAGCAGTGCAGGGGCACCCTCCACCAGGCCCCCACTCATGGCCCCTATCACCCCCACCCCCCAGCAGTGCAGGGGCACCCTCCACCAGGCCCCCACTCATGTCCCCCTGCACCCCCTCCCCCCAGCGTCCAGGGGGACCCTCCACCAGGCCCCCACTCATGTCCCCCTGAACCCCCACCCCCCAGCATCCAGGGGCACCCTCCACCAGGCCCCCACTTATGGCCCCTATCACCCCCACCCCCCAGCAGTGCAGGGGCAGCACCACCAGGCCCCCACTCATGGCCCCTATCACCCCCACCCCCCAGCATCCAGGGGCACCCTCCACCAGGCCCCCACTCATGGCCCCTATCACCCCCACCCCCCAGCAGTGCAGGGGCACCCTCCACCAGCCCCCCACTCATGTCCCCCTGCACCCCCACCCCCCAGCATCCAGGGGCACCCTCCACCAGGCCCCCACTCATGGCCCCTATCACCCCCACCCCCCAGCAGTGCAGGGGCAGCACCACCAGGCCCCCACTCATGTCCAACTCATGTCTCCCACCACCCCCACCCCCCAGCAGTGCAGGGGCACCCTCCACCAGGCCCCCACTCATGGCCCCCTGCACCCCCACCCCCCAGCATCCAGGGGCACCCTCCACCAGGCCCCCACTCATGGCCCCTATCACCCCCGCCCCCCAGCATCCAGGGGCACCCTCCACCAGGCCCCCACTCATGGCCCCTATCACCCCCACCCCCCAGCAGTGCAGGGGCACCCTCCACCAGGCCCCCACTCATGGCCCCCTGCACCCCCACCCCCCAGCATCCAGGGGCACCCTCCACCAGGCCCCCACTCATGGCCCCTATCACCCCCACCCCCCAGCAGTGCAGGGGCAGCACCACTAGGCCCCCACTCATGTCCAACTCATGTATCCCACCACCCCCACCCCCCAGCAGTGCAGGGGCACACTCCACCAGGCCCCCACTCATGTCTCCCACCACCCCCACCACCCAGCAGTGCAGGGGCACCCTCCACCAGGCCCCCACTCATGTCTCCCACCACCCCCACCCCCTAGCATCCAGGGGCACCCTCCACCAGGCCCCCACTCATGGCCCCTATCACCCCCTGCCCCCAGCAATGCAGGGGCAGCATCACCAGGCCCCCACTCATGTCCCCCTGCACCCCCACCCCCCAGCATCCAGGGGCACCCTCCACCAGGCCCCCACTCATGTCCCCCTGCACCCCCGCCCCCCAGCATCCAGGGGCACCCTCCACCAGGCCCCCACTCATGGCCCCTATCACCCCCACCCCCCAGCAGTGCAGGGGCACCCTCCACCAGGCCCCCACTCATGTCCCCTATCACCCCCACCCCCCAGAAGTGCAGGGGCACCCTCCACCAGGCCCCCACTCATGTCCAACTCATGTCTCCCACCACCCTCACCCCCCAGCAGTGCAGGGGCACCCTCCACCAGGCCCCCAGTCATGTCCCCCTGCACCACCACCCCCCAGCATCCAGGGGCACCCTCCACCAGGCCCCTACTCATGGCCCCTATCACCCCCACCCCCCAGCATCCAGGGGCAACACCCCCGCCAAAAGAAGAATTGTACGCTGTCTGAGGAGACAGGACAACAGTAGAAGGGAACACTATTTGAGGGAACAGGCCCAGGAAAACCAGAAAAAGAGAGAAAAGAGAAAAAGCTGTCAGAGGTAACAGGGAGTACGAACTTGAAACGCTGTGAAGTAAATCGCGTGTGAAACGACAAGAAGTACAGATTTCACCCACTCGCTCTCCACGAAAAGCACATACAAGGAAATGGTGTTCTACACGTACCTTTTATGCAGGCCCACACGTCCAGCGTCACTTCCGCGTGTACGCGCTAGGGCCATTTCCACCAATTACACGCTTTGTCACTTCCGCGTGTAGGGCCATTTCCACCAATTACACGCTTTGTCACTTCCGCATGAACGCGCTAGGGCCATTTCGACCAATTACACGCTTTGACACTCGGACGTGTCTTTCATTTTTTTAACACGCAACATTTCAAACGTGTGCCATATTCAACGTGCACGTGACTTCATAGACGCGGATACGCTGGTGGCCTTTGCGCCAATGAATGTACAGACGTGTGCTGATGTGCTTACGCGCTAAGGGCCTTTCCTCGAATTACACGCAGACGTGCTGGATTTTCACGTGCAAAATCACTCCGTATCAAGCTGGCCACGCGTTCACACACGGAAGACCACGCTCCTGCCCAGAAGGCCGAATTACTGCCCCCCAGAGCCCTGAGCACGCTCCCACCTGCCATCTGCTGCTGCCTGACTGCCTGCTGCCCACGTGCCCTGCCATTTGCTGCATGCACATCAGCCAGGGGTGCTGTTGCTGTGACCACCCCTGCTGGAACCGAAGACTCCCGACTGCTTTTCCATCGCCCCACAGCCCAGCCCCAGGACCCAGTTGCCCACCCACTCCTGCCTCTGGGGTTGCCATGTCGGGCACTGCAACATCTGGCACCAGTGGCAACCCCCGGCCAAGGAGGCAGAGGGGCACCAGCTTCACTGCCACCGAAGTTGGTGTCCTGGTGGAGCATGTCCTGGGGCAGTATGATGCCCTCTTCGGAAGGTTGCGCGCCGACAAGGAAGGACGGACTCGGATCTGGATGGACATCGTGACTGCCATCAACGCGGAGGAGGTGGCAGTCCGCGACTACGAACGTGTCAGGAAGCGCTGGGAGGACTTCAGGTCCAGGACCCTCAACAAGGCCTGGCGCCTCCTGAAGGCAGCGGATGCTAAGGGGCGCCGGGGCCACTTGTCGGAAGATCAGATGAGGGTCCTGGAACGCATATCCCCAGCGCTCCACGTCCAGGTCCTTGAGAGGCAGACCCGTCTGGAGTCGAGCGGTAAGTGTACATGCATACTGATTGTAAGCTGTGCGTGTGGTGTGCCAGGAGTGTGCAGGTTGAACATGTATTTTTATGTGGGCAAGTAGGGGGGGTGTACAGGGCCGTGAGGGTGACACATGCGAGGGGTCTCATGTGTGACACATGGATGGTGCTTGTGTGTGTGGGCTTGCATGGCACAGGATGTGGAGGAATGATTGTCAGGTGTGACATGGATGTCGATCGGAACACTGCGACAGTTGGCGGAGGTGTACACATGCATGCAAGTTTGGTGGTGTGTGTGCATGTGTAGTGTACTCCCTATGTTGCATGTGATGTGTGGATGACCGTTGGCTGCTCATGCTGTTGTATGTGAATGGATGGTGCTGGCTGTTGCAATATGCCTGTGGTATGGCTCATGTGTGCAAGTTGAAATGACATGTGTGTTGGGGATTGTGATGCCATGTCTGAGGTTTACCAATGCCACTCATGTATGACTGTCATGTGTGTATGAGTCCATTGGACAGTGCCCTGATGCCTGTGTTTTCTTTCTCCCTGTCTGCAGCGTCAACTGATGAAGAGGGCGGAGAAGGTGCTCTGGAGCACAGCGGCAGGGGTCGCACCACCAGCCGGAGACGCAAGGCCCGGATCCCCTCCCAGGTTCTCATCTCGTCGGGGAGTGAGGAGTCCGGTGCCGTGTCCCAGGCCGCAGCTGCCGAGGGGAGGTCCAAGAGGTGGAGGTTGGAGTTGGACTCCTCGGCAGCAGAAGGGGCAGCTGGGACCCCACAGGGCCCAACGGAGGAAGATGGCACGGAGTCATCCAGGCTGGTGGGGGGTTTGGAGGAGGAGGAGGCCGTGCAAGCGACAGAGGCGGGGTCTAGAGGTGGGGATTCCACTGGTGCTAGTGGTGCAGTGCAGGATCTGGGACAGGAGGCAGCACAGGCCGCCGTGGAGGTGCCTGTGTGCAATCCTGTCCCTGCTCCTGTCACTGCATCATTTTGCACCAGCGGGGATGCCTACCTCCAGACCCGTTCTCAGGGAGGGGATTGGCTTACAACACCTGGCCTTCCTCTCCCTGCGGATGTGGCTATCCTGCACCAGGTTGAGCCTGTCCAGGGTGGGGTGGCGTTGCGTCGACGGGCCATGCGAGCTGACCTGCAGTCTTTTCATGATGAGTCTGCACGTCTTCTTGCATGGCTCGTTGACTGCGTTGACCCACTGGGACAGCTCACCAGGGCTGGATTCCTCCGTTTCCTGGACCTTGTTCCGACCCCCTCCTCCACGGAACCCCCTATGCCCCAGTCGTCCTCCATGCCATCTTCCCACCCATGTGTAACCTGGGTGCCCTGTGGAGCTGCCTCCGACCGTGCGGCCAGGCTGGTGGACAACAGATCCCTGCCACAGTCGGGAGTCGGACGTCCAGCAGGGGTGGCCACATCAACGACTGCACCCCAGCTGGAGGAGGATGTGCAGGCACCATCGGACAGGGCACATGGACAGCAGCAGCTGCAGCAGCAGGAGGCTCTAGGTGGGAGCCACGATAGCTCGGGGCCTTCAACATCGGAGGGGCAGGCATCGGCCGGAGGGCAGGAGGACCCTGGACGGGAAGTGTCTTCCGTGTGGCAGCGGTTGGGCCACGCCATAGATGCGGAGCGGCGGCGGGCGGAAGAGGCGCGGCTCACGATGGTCAGGGCGGAGAACTCCATGCGGAGGGCCCTGAGGCGGGCCGAGTGCCTCGAGGCAATCCGCAGGGAGTTGGAGGTGAACATGTCGGCGTCCCTGCGGACCCTCGGGGCCATGGAACAGGACCGCCTCCGGGACATAGACGAGGAGTTCGATGATGCCCTGGCCCGGAACACCACTAAGTGAGCCGCTGGACTGGCCCGCCGCCATTGTATATAGTTATTTAGTGATAGGTTTCCTTTATAGTTTATTTTTATTTGGAGTCGACGGACACTGCTCCACCTTTTGTATATAGTTCCATTTTAGATAGGTTTTTTGGTAGGTTTCATTTCTTCTGTTGGGATGATGGACCCTGAATACTTTGTACATAGTTGGACTTTGGATTTGGATATTTTTTTTACTATGAATATTTTTTCCCATGGAGCAATGTTTTTCTATTTATTTTTCCCTTCATTTCCTTTTTATGGACTTGAACTTTGGAAGAAATCTTTTTGGATTATCATTTATTGATTTTAATTTGAAAAGGGACAGCCAGCTTAATTTTTGTTTTTTTTTACTTGTGTATTTTGTTTAATTTTGATTGCCATTACTGTTGTTATTAATACATTATTTGGATTTTTTCATTCTTCAATGTGTGGTTTCATCTCATTGTTTTCATACATGTCATGATATGGGTTTTCAGGTTCACTTGCAACCATTGTGTGTGTGTGAGACACATGTGTTGATTTACATTGTTTCCATTGGAGTAGTATCATGGGCGCATGTAATACTTGGTTGTGTCTTTGGGCTGTGGTGGCTGGCCATGAGGCCCATGCTTGAGGATTGTCAGGGCCTGTGGGCAGGGAGACATGAGTGGGGGCCTGGTGGAGGCTGCCCATGGTGGCTTGGGGGGTGGGGGTGGTGGGAGACATGAGTGGGGGGCTGCCCATGGTGGCTGGGGGGTGGGGGTGGGTGGGAGACATGAGTGGGGGCCTGGTGGGGGCTGCCCATGGTGGCTGGGGGGTGTGGGTGGTGGGAGACATGGGTGGGGGCCTGGTGGAGGGTGCCCCACACTGCTGGGGGGGTGGGGGTGGTGGGAGACATGAGTGGGGGCCTGGTGGAGGCTGCCCATGGTGGCTGGGGGGTTGGGGTGGGTGGGAGACATGAGTGGGGGCCTGGTGGGTCTGCCCCTGCACTGCTGGGGGGTGGGGGTGATAGGGGACATGAGTGGGGGCCTGGTGGGGGCTGCCCATGGTGGCTGGGGGGTGGGGGTGGTGGGAGACATGAGTGGGGGCCTGGTGGGGGCTGCCCATGGTGGCTGGGGGTGGGGGTGGTGGGAGACATGGGTGGGGGCCTGGTGGAGGGTGCCCCACACTGCTGGGGGGTGGGGGTGGTGGGAGACAAGAGTGGGGGCCTGGTGGAGGCTGCCCATGGTGGCTGGGGGGTGGGGTTGGTGGGAGACATGGGTGGTAGCCTGGTGGGGGCTGCCCATGGTGGCTGGGGGGTGGGGGTGGGTGGGAGACATGAGTGGGGGCCTGGTGGGGGCTGCCCATGGTGGCTGGGGGGTGGGGGTGGGTGGGAGACATGAGTGGGGGCCTGGTGGGGGCTGCCCATGGTGGCTGGGGGGTGGGGGTGGTGGGAGACATGGGTGGGGGCCTGGTGGAGGGTGCCCCACACTGCTGGGGGGGTGAGGGTGGTGGGAGACATGAGTGGGGGCCTGGTGGAGGCTGCCCATGGTGGCTGGGGGGTGGGGGTGGGTGGGAGACATGAGTGGGGGCCGGGGCTGCCCATGGTGGCTGGGGGTTGGGGGGGGATAGGGGACATGAGTGGGGGCCTGGTGGAGGCTGCCCCTGCACTGCTGGGGGGTGGGGGTGATAGGGGACATGAGTGGGGGCCTGGTGGGGGCTGCCCATGGTGGCTGGGGGGTGGGGGTGGTGGGAGACATGAGTGGGGGCCCGGTGGAGGCTGCCCCTGCACTGCTGGGGGTGATAGGGGACATGAGTGGGGGCCTGGTGGGGGCTGCCCATGGTGGCTGGGGGGTGGGGGTGGGTGGGAGACATGAGTGGGGGCCTGGTGGGGGCTGCCCATGGTGACTGGCTTAGACATGGGTGGGATCCTGGTGGGGGCTGCCCATGGTGGCTGGGGGGTGGGGTGGGTGGGAGACATGAGTGGGGGCCTGGTGGGGGCTGCCCATGGTGGCTGGGGGGTGGGGGTGGTGGGAGACATAGGTGGAGGCCTGGTGGAGGGTGCCCCACACTGCTGGGGGGGTGGGGGTGGTGGGAGACATGAGTGGGGGCCTGGTGGGGGATGCCCATGGTGGCTGGGGGGTGGGAGTGGTGGGAGACATGGGTAGGGGCCTGGTGGAGGGAGCCCCACACTGCTGGGGGGGTGGGGGGGGTGGGAGACATGAGTGGGGGCCTGGTGGAGGCTGCCCATGGTGGCTGGGGGGTGGGGGTGGGTGGGAGTCATGAGTGGGGGCCTGGTGGGGGCTGCCCATGGTGGCTGGGGGGTGGGGGTGATAGGGGAAATGAGTGGGGGCCTGGTGGAGGCTGCCAATGGTGGCTGGGGGGTGGGGTGGTGGGAGACATGAGTGGGGGCCTGGTGGAGGCTGCCCCTGCACTGCTGGGGGGTGGGGGTGATAGGGGACATGAGTGGGGGCCTGGTGGGGGCTGCCCATGGTGGCTGGGGGGTGGGGGTGGTGGGAGACATGGGTGGGGGCCTGGTGGAGGGTGCCCCACACTGCTGGGGGGTGGGGGTGGTGGGAGACATGAGTGGGGGCCTGGTGGAGGCTGCCCATAGTGGCTGGGGGGTGGGGGTGGTGGGAGACATGAGTGGGGGCCTGGTGGGGCTGCCCATGGTGGCTGGGGGGTGGGGGTGGGTGGGAGACATGAGTGGGGGCCTGGTGGGGCTGCCCATGGTGGCTGGGGTGTGGGGGTGGTGGGAGACATGGGTGGGGGCCTGGTGGAGGGTGCCCCACACTGCTGGGGGGGTGGGGGTGGTGGGAGACATGAGTGGGGGCCTGGTGGAGGCTGCCCATGGTGGCTGGGGGGTGGGGGTGGTGGGAGACATGAGTGGGGGCCTGGTGGGGGCTGCCCATGGTGGCTGGGGGGTGGGGGGGCATAGGGGACATGAGTGGGGGCCTGGTGGAGGCTGCCCATGGTGGCTGGGGGGTGGGGGTGGTGGGAGACATGAGTGGGGGCCTGGTGGAGGCTGCCCCTGCACTGCTGGGGGGTGGGGGTGATAGGGGACATGAGTGGGGGCCTGGTGGGGGCTGCCCATGGTGGCTGGGGGGTGGGGGTGATAGGGGACATGAGTGGGGGCCTGGTGGACGCTGCCCATGGTGGCTGGGGGTGGGGGTGATAGGGGACATGAGTGGGGGCCTGGTGGAGGCTGCCCATGGTGGCTGGGGGCTGGGGGTGGTGGGAGACATGAGTGGGGGCCTGGTGGAGGCTGCCCCTGCACTGCTGGGGGGTGGGGGCGATAGGGGACATGAGTGGGGGCCTGGTGGGGGATGCCCATGGTGGCTGGGGGTGGGGGGGTGGTAGACATGGGTGGGAGTCTGGTGGGGGCTGCCTATGGTGGCTGGGGGGTGGGGGTGGTGGGAGACATGGGTGGGGACCTGGTGGAGGGTGCCCCACACTGCTGGGGGGGGGGTGGGGGTGGTGGGAGACATGAGTGGGGGCCTGGTGGGAGATGCCCATGGTGGCTGGGGGGTGGGGGTGGTGGGAGACATGGGTGGGGGCCTGGTGGAGGGTGCCCCACACTGCTGGGGGGGTGGGGGTGGTGGGAGACATGAGTGGGGGCCTGGTGGGGGATGCCCATGGTGGCTGGGGGGTGGGGGTGGTGGGAGACATGGGTGGGGGCCTGGTGGAGGGTGCCCCACACTGCTGGGGGGGTGGGGGTGGTGGGAGACATGAGTGGGGGCCTGGTGGGGGATGCCCATGGTGGCTGGGGGGTGGGGGTGGTGGGAGACATGGGTGGGGGCCTGGTGGAGGGTGCCCCACACTGCTGGGGGGGTGGGGGTGGTGGGAGACATGAGTGGGGGCCTGGTGGGGGATGCCCATGGGGCTGGGGGGTGGGGGTGGTGGGAGACATGGGTGGGGGCCTGGTGGAGGGTGCCCCACACTGCTGGGGGGGTGGGGGTGGTGGGAGACATGAGTGAGGGCCTGGTGGGGGATGCCCATGGTGGCTGGGGGGTAGGGGTGGTGGGAGACATGGGTGGGGGCCTGGTGGAGGGAGCCCCACACTGCTGGGGGGGTGGGGGTGGTGGGAGACATGAGTGGGGGCCTGGTGGGGGATGCCCATGGTGGTTGGGGGGTGGGGGTGGTGGGAGACATGGGTGGGGGCCTGGTGGAGGGTGCCCCACACTGCTGGGAGGTGGGGGTGGTGGGTGACATGAGTGGGGGCCTGGTGGGGGATACCCATGGTGGCTGGGGGGTGGGGGTGGTGGGGGACATGGGTGGGGGCCTGGTGGAGGGTGCCCCACACTGCTGGGGGGTGAGGGTGGTGGGAGACATGGGTGGGGGCCTGGTGGTGGCTGCCCATGGTGGCTGGGGGGTGGGGGGGTGGTAGACATGGGTGGGGGCCTGGTGGGGGCTGCCCATGGTGGCTGTGGGGGTGGGGGAGGTGGGAGACATGGGTGGGGGCCTGGTGGAGGGTGTCTCACACTGCTGGGGGGGTGGGGGTGGTGGGAGACATGAGTGGGGGCCTGGTGGAGGCTGCCCATGGTGGCTGGGGGGTGGGGGTGGTGGGAGACATGGGTGGGGGCCTGGTGGAGGGTGCCCCACACTGCTGGGGGGGTGGGGGTGGTGGGAGACATGAGTGGGGGCCTGGTGGGGGCTGCCCATGGTGGCTGGGGGGTGGTAGACATGGGTGGGAGCCTGGTGGGGGCTGCCCATGGTGGCTGGGGGGTGGGGGTGGTGGGTGACATGGGTGGGGGCCTGGTGGAGGGTGCCCCACACTGCTGGGGGGGTGGGGGTGGTGGGAGACATGAGTGGGGGCCTGGTGGGGGCTGCCCATGGTGGCTGGGGGGTGGTAGACATGGGTGGGAGCCTGGTGGGGGCTGCCCATGGTGGCTGGGGGGTGGGGGTGGTGGGAGACATGGGTGGGGGCCTGGTGGAGGGTGCCCACACTGCTGGGGGGGGTTGGGGGTGGGAGACATGAGCAGGTGTGCAGGGTTGTCCCCTGTTTTGTGGGCTGCCTGCAGGGGCCGTGGAGGGTGTACAGGGTACACCTGTGAGGACCCACCCAGCCTAATCACGTGTGATTATTCCCGCGCACCCCTGTAATACATGTACCCAGCCAAATCGCGTATGATAATTCCCACTTACCCCTGTAATACACGTACCCAGCCAAATCGCGTGTGATTATTCCTGCGCACCTCTGTAATACACGTACCCTGGCTAATCGCGTGTAAAACTTCACGCGTACCCCTGTCATACACGTACCCAGCCAAATCGTGTGTGAAAATTCCCGCGTACCCCTGTAATACACGTACCCTGGCTAATCGTGTGTTTAACTTCACGCGTACCCCTGTCATACACGTACCCTGGCTAATCGCATGTAAATCTTCCCGCGTACCCCTGATATGAACGTTACCTGCTTTGCATTCCTTGTTTGGCAGCCCTGTAAACTGGTCCAGGGTTAGCGCAGCCCTTAGCGATGATTTAGCGATTTTGATGGCTTTTCCTTGCGCGAGGGCGTTCTTGGGGGCGTTACTGGCGCTGCTGCAGGGTCGCTGCGATACTCTGCGCCACGGCTGGTTTGGGAGCCTAAAATCCATGAATACGCTGTGCGCAGAAATCGGTTTTGGTGCACGCGCCTGGCGCAGACAATCGCACGCGGACACTCTGCGCCAGCCGCTTGCGACACTTTTCTGCGAAATTCTATGAATTACCCTGAAAGTACTGTTGCTATTAAGTGATGTATGTTTTGGAAATTATAGTGACATGTTGACTGTGATACATGGTGAAAAAAAAGTTGTTGACAAATTAACAGCCCACAAGCAATACAGAGTGTGGGTTATTCATGCAGAAATCGTGCAGGGAGCTGCACTAAAAATGGCACTAAATGCACTATGGTTTGGCGCTGTAAAGGAAATAATTGGTTTTAGTTTGGCAATGGTACAACAGAATGAAAAATCTGTGTGTGATAAGACAGCACAAAGATTCAGTGGGATGCGGGTTCTTTTGAAAGATCGCACACTGCATTGGAGTGAGTTTGTGAAGCCAAACTACAAAGTCACCAGAAATAAACATGATTTTACATGGGACCTAGAGCAACAGTCTGTCTTTCAGCAGACTAAGGACGCATTGCAGAATTACATCACACTGGGCCCCATGACGAAAATTGATCCTTTTGAACTGGAAATTGTTGTCTACAATGATGTTGCTGTGCAGAGCTTGTGGCCTGAAGATAACTTGCACAGAAATTCCTGTCATGGGCTGGCTGCGTAAAAAAGGACTGTGGGAGGGTGCCATGCACTGTCCAGTGAAATGGTGTTTACAGAAGCTGGCAGATATGGGAGCTTTTTTGAGTTGCTGAAGCAGCGATAAAAACAGTTAATCTGGATGAACTGTCTGAAACGAGTGCCTTCCATTGAAGCCGCCCCAGCTTATGAGTTATACGCAAAGAGACAAGCTTGCCGCGTGTGTATGGCACTGCCATGTGCACAGGAAAGATAAACAATGACATTCCTGCTTCCATCCCCTGTGAGAGACACTGTTAGTGAGCAAAGGAAGAGGTGAGGGTGCAAAGCCAGAATGCTGAAACTGAACTGAAGGCAATAATTGCCGTGAGCGAGGAGATGAAAAAGAGCGCAATCTACCTGACACATGCTGATGTACGCATGCTTTCTGACACTGACATGCAATAACAGAGCTGATCAGAAGCAAGGAATTTGCCCAGTATCAACACTGGAAGAAAAAGAAATGCTGCATGCAAATGGCAGGCTGCGCGCATCACGCATCTGAACATTTGCGGAAACTGTGCACCTGTGAATGGGCTAAGAAAAGACAGCTGCCCGTTTCAAGAGACATTGCTGTGCAAGCTGCATCCCCGTGCCCCATGTGATGTGAAGTGAAGAGACATTGCCATGCAAGCTGCATCCCAGTGCCCCATGTGATGTGAACGGAAGTAAAGCGCTGTGCACTGGAGAAGAAACCTCTAGGTGCTTTGAGAAGTGAAAATACACAGCCAACAAAATACAAGCTACATTGCCAGGGCTGGAGAAACTGAGAAAGACATTATGGCGTTCCAGATGGAAGCAAAACTGACAAAGATAGCCGTTTTGCAAGAAACAACATGCAGAACTGAGTATAACATGAACTCTGCACATTAGCCATGAACCAGAAGCCTCACGGCTTAGTGCAAGAATGAATGATGTGTTGAAGCAAATAAAGAAACTGACTTAGACTATCGCTTCCAAAGCGGTGCCCCAAGAAATCAGCAGACACCCTTT
This sequence comes from Ambystoma mexicanum, assembly GCF_040938575.1. Classification (NCBI taxonomy): domain Eukaryota; kingdom Metazoa; phylum Chordata; class Amphibia; order Caudata; family Ambystomatidae; genus Ambystoma; species Ambystoma mexicanum. The sequence continues at coordinate 1,130,750,786 of NC_090926.1, forward strand.
GGGAAAATGACATGTGGAAAACCAGAGGCTTTAAAGACACTGGCTGTATGGAGAAAAATAAACGAAGCTGCTTGTGCAACTGCAGGCGGTATTGGACTAAAAGACTTTACCTTTGAAAATGGAGTGATGCCAGCAGGGCAACCTAAACCAAGATCATGAAACACTGGAAGCAAGTTGGCATCTGGCATTCGTGATCGCTTTGGTGACAAAGAAAAGCATTGATCCATTGAGAAATGCGATCTGGGTACTTATTATATGGCTTTTGTAAAATCACAGATCAGTCTGAAGTACCATTGACCAACTATGATCGCATTGCACAAATGAGTTGGTGATTAGGCAGTTACACCCCGTATGGTTGAGTGTAAATAAGCCCCCAGTAACACACAGAAGGGTGACAAATAATTGCAGTAGCAATGATAAAGTGTGTAGTTACCTGATGAGACTTCTGAAGGTGGGGGTGGTGTTAAGGGAAGGAGTGGATAACGCTGATATTGTAGTTTTGATGACATCCTAACGTGGATAACACTGATATTGTACTTTTGTGAAATTCTAACATTTCTGTTTGTATTTTGCCTAGGCAAAATAAACCAAGACAGTTGCTTGCCATGACTGGGGTAGACGTGTGCAATTTGCTGGTGATTCTGATCAGTCAAGCAGACGCATTCTCAGAGAAAGCGGGTCACTGCGAGGTGCTATGTGAACTTTGAACCTGACCTGCACCGCACTCAATGCTGCTAACGTGCGTGACGCATGAGGATATTTGTTCTGCAACCTGCGAGAAGTGTCCAACAAAGTAATAACTTTCCCAGAACTGTCACGGTGCGGACTTGGCATATTGTCAAACATTTGATGCTGCACATTCAAATGACTCAGTTGAAGTTTTTAAATAAACCATTTGATATGTTTTGCCTTTCTTGTTTAAAGGACTGTGGACAATGGGTTGTGGACTGTGACATCATGCACCACAAACCGCTGTGGGAAACAGCACTTGAAAAAAAAAAAATGGTTTTCAAATGCATTTTTTAGAAGAATATGAAAAAGCAAAATGTTTTGTTCTTGCAACTGAATTGCTTTAACCAGAGATGCTCTGCCTTTTTTAAAATTACTACGTTGCACGTAGCCAGGAAAATGATTTATGAATTGTGTGGGCAGCATGGTTATGCAAGCAGGAGCGTAATATGTTTTGAGATAAAAGTTAGCTGTGCGTAGGTTAAGGTTCTTAATTTGAAGAAATGCTGCCGAATATATGAGCTCTAATTTGAGATGGTAACCTTTGAAACACTGGATACTTTTACAGCCAGCCTTAAGGCGGGTAAAGGAAACCAAGACACGCCATACTTGATTTTATGACACAGTGTGTGGCATGGTTTTTGTTAAACCAACCAGTTTCATGTTTCTGTGGGGACGGCTGTCTCCAGCACACTGATGCAAAGAGTCACCTTTTGATTGTAGACATTTAGAGTAATTCATTAGAAAAGCGCTACAAATGAGTATCCACATGGAACTGCTAACGTACTGGCCTGGCACATTGTCGGGCATCTTTTGTCACTGACTCATATGACTGGTGCTAAATCCTAGGCCCAAACGTTTCAGTGAATGGATCCAATGATTTGTTTGATGTTTGATGCTTTTTCTGACCAAAGAACTGCAGCGAGTGTTCTCGCCAAGATTTTATGGACTATAACTTGACTAAATGCATTTCATACAATTGTACGATGAAACAGCCACTGCCGGATGGTAGTATGGTGTTTGTATCTAAAACTAATATTGTATATGGTAGGCATCCCACTTGGAGAAGGGTATTCTCCAAGTCACACAAGGTAGAAACTGTGAACATGCTGGATTTTCCAGTAGTAAGGCAACATTTAAATTGTAGGCTGGTAATGCACACCTCCATTATTACAGTGATACACTTAGACATAGATTTATCACAAGGCAATGTTTCCTTAGTACTACCAAGCTGCTACAAATGGAGTCAATTTCTATGGCCCATCACCAAATTGCGCATAGCTAGGGAGCTAGATTCATTAATTGCGGGAGCAGCGGGGGGTAACAGGAGCTTTAAGCGATGTTGACATAGAAACTGTTCGCAATAAGCTAGCCACTATGGGTTCTGATGCCAGCTCTGCTACAAAACCTCTGGCCTAGTGTGGCCCATTGATAAGCCCTACTCTGCGCAACACTGCTACATGTATTGGCCACCACTGCAGATGGCAAAACTTTAGCCATGAAGACATTTTTTCTGCCATAGGGCAGGTCAACAAGACTGCTAAATACACACGATGCATTTTATGGCAAACATTGTTAAATCAGCAGGTGTTGGCTTTTCGCTCCAAGTGGGGGCGACTATCCTCAACCCAATGGCACACAGAGCTACAGTTACCAGCAAACATATGGATTAAACCGCTTGCACTGATTGCATGAATAACACATGCCATGCTTTAATGCAAATTAGTAGAATTGTTTTTATTTAGATAACTTGGTGCCCATGGGTTCACCTTGCTCATGAAATAAGATGGTTTTTGGTTGGGTTCTACTAACATGGGGGAAGTTCTAATCACACAGCCCATAGTCACGTTTGAATCCCCTGGGATCAGGGAGGAGGGTAGGCCCTTAGAGTGAAAGGATGCCAGGTTTAGAGTTGGCAACCATATATAAATCCAATAGTGCATTGTAGAATAGACTACACCAGATTGCCTTGATATTTTATCATTTTCACAGTTATTAATCAGTTATATGATATTTTTTTTGGTATTTTTGTTTAGGCCAGGTTTTGGCTAGAGTAAATGTCCATGTTCACTTTGTGTACATTTTTGTTTAGGTAGTGTTTTTACTAACCTTGCATGCCACGCTGACTAACCGCTAGAAGATAGTTTGCTTAAACCTCTTGCAAAGCCCCAAGGTCTTTAACCACCTCATTTATCACTGCACTACATAATATGTTGATGGGTATTAGCCAGCAATGTCGCCCACACTTTGAAAAGGGGTGGAATGTCGTGATATACAAAGTGCCAATTTGCTAATTAGGGCCTTAGATGACAGCATTAGCCGCTGAAAGCCAATAGTTCATTCAAAGTAAGTGCTAAATGCTGAAAGTAATGTTGACAGTAATCTGTGGTAGCGCCTCCATTATGCCCTAGTGAGTTACAAGGAATATGCAGGCCTAGTAGGGGTGGTAGGTCACATTATGCATTGTAGATAGACAGGCAGGGTGAAGGCCCGAGTTCTGTAGCTAATAGAGACATTATTGGAGGGTTTGGAGCATTATAGCACCTATGTAGCGCTTAGATCTGTGAAGCGCTATGGGCACTAAGCTATGAGTGCATGCCTTTTAGAGTTTGCTTACATGGGGTTAATTCATCTCGGCTTCCCTTAGAATATTCTGCCTTTCTGTAGCTCTGCATGGCTATGTAAACAAATCCTCTTTCCCTGAGACGGCCTTGCACTCACACTGATAAGAAGACATTCCTGTGCTTTCGCAGATGAGCTCCAAGCAGGGAGGGGCACAGAAAGGAGCACAGTGGAAATTCACTGAGCTGGATTTTTCCATAAGTAAACTTATTTCTTGTGCGAGGATAGCGCTAATACTTGAATCCCAAAGTGTTGCTAAATTCACTGTTTATGCTTTTTTGTCTAATAAATGCTAAACATTTTGAAGGTGTCATTTATCACTAGCATGAGTTCACTGCTCAGCACGATAGAACCTGTAGTTTGGGCTGAATTGGGTAATTTTTGCTCTCAAGAGCTGGTCCCGAGGAAGATTTTCCCCTTTTCAAGACACCCAAGACGCTCAAGGGAAGAAGGCTCTTGCGGATGAAGATCTTCTCTCGTCGTGTGGAGAAAAGTGGTGAGACGCTGCAGCAGGGCTTCACCGGTGGTTCAATCGTTTGCATATGTCTTTGGCTTCTCTCCTCTTCGGCTTCTTAGTTCCAGTGGTGACGTCTTGCTCTTCCAGTCCTCAGGATCCTGCTTTTATGTAAAAAGATCCCCATTCATACAACCTAGCTGTCACTCAAACAGTGGAGTGGTCATCCTGGCGGGAGACCTTCCAGCCTATCAGGGCAGAGTGCGACATGGGTTGCTGAGGCAACCCTGTCCAGGGGTCCTACTCCCCCTCCCACACAATGGGTCGACCCCAGACTCAGTGGCGCCGAAAGGAGGGCTTCTTGGCAGAAGTCTGCCAAAAGGACGAACAAAGGATCCCCGACCTGGGTTAGGAGTTTAGAGAAAGACATAAGAAAGAATTTATATCAAAGTTCTGGCAAATAAAACCTACCGGAGTAAAGTTAATATAAAAATAAACCAGCGGTATGTTAGAGGCCTCCATAGTAAGATGGGTTGTACTGGTTTTGTTCATAAAGATTGACTAGTAAAGCCAATCGGGACTTTACATGCCCTGGGAGACAGTAGTCAGTCCCAGGGTATGGAGTCTATGTTTGTGGGTCGCTATGACACCCCTGTGTCACTGCACAGAGGGTGCTGTGTAACACATGTGGATAAAGATGGTTCCTATGGGGGTGAGATAAACCCCATAGACATTAAACACAAAAATAGCCTAGAACACACATAGCAAATATGCCTAAGAGTGGGAAAAAGAGTCACACTCTTAGCAGGAGAAAAGAAAAAAACCCTTCAAATCCAGCAAAGGTGCTGGGGACTCTATAGGTAAGGGAAATTAGCCATAAAATGAGAATTCTCCCTAACAGCTGTAAAAAAGGAAGTTATCTTGCCCTTTGAATTCCCTTGTAAAATTGTCTGATTTGCTTGCCCAATGTTCTCACTATGGTCATTAACAGTGGAATTCAAAACCCCTTCTCCCGTTGCCCTTGCGTGGCGCCTTTGCAAAGGACACAAGGACAGGATACTTCCATTCAGGGAGTAGCTTTAGGAGAACCATTGCCGAATGGTTGTTCCTGGTCCGCAGCCCTAGTCACTCCCGATGTAGCCTGGGAGTGTTTAGGGGATAGATCTTTCCTCTGTCTTGGACGTCTCCTTCTTCACCTCAGGCTGAGGGATTTGGACAGTGCAACAGGCCAAAGGAAGTCCAATGAGAATATTCCGAACATCTCTTCAGCCTTACAGGATCCTTGAGGAACTGAGTTATTCTGCTGAAGGGGTGTCAAACCCCCTTCTTTTAAAGGTACAGGTCCGCAGGTGATTGTTCTAAAGCTGGCCTGCTTTAGTGGGCCAATCGCTGCTCATGGCTGGAGTGGGCTTTGCCCTTTTGATGTCACACCCAAAGTGCTTTGCTCCAGAGGAAGTGGAGGAGATAGGAAAAGGAAAGAGAAACAGCGAGAAACAAGATTGTGGAATGCTTCTTCCAGTGTGCAGGGCACTCCTGCCTATCCTACTCCTGCCCCCTTCCCTCCTACTGACAACAGTGAGGCTACTCCTCCTGAATGGGTGTGCTCCTTTGATACCTGGGCCCAGGAAAGCTGCCTGCTGTGCGGCTGTCTCTGGGGGAGGGTGTTTCTTGCCCTCACAAAGAGAATCAAAGAAAGGCTATGTCCTCCGGGTTTCTGTCCTGTCGTGTGGCAGTATCAGCCTGCCTGACCTGAATACATATTCCCTTCCACAGCAGAGCTGACTCACAGCAGCGTGTGTGACACAAGTGCAATATCATTTGGCATGTGGCTTCCTTAAGTAACACTTTTCACTCTTCCTAAACTCAGGCATATCTTAAATGGCTTCCATTTGCTGCAGTGACTTTGCTGTCACTGCGGCGGTCGAGTTGGCATCTTGTGACCTTGGAGCCTGATCTGCACCACACGCAGAAGGGGTGCTGCAGAGCAGGCTACTGATGCAGCAGGGCACAAGTATACTATGCTTTTGGTATGGAGTTGCAACAAAGGGGGATCTGCTTAGCAAATGACACCTTTAGAGAAGGAATCAGCCGCATAATTTTATATACAATAAAAATCAAAAAAGCAAGAACTTTGCACCCTTGCCATGTGGCAATTCCTCACAGTGGTGCCCTCAGATTTCACAGGGTCTCTCCTTCTGCCTCCCCCCTCTCTCTCTTCCTCACATTGTAAGGTGCATGTTTTACTCTTTACACTTCTGTCTTATTTCTTTGTACCGTAGAAGGTTTGATGCAATTCTTAAATTTGTGTACATGATATGATATGATAGTTTATTTATTTAGCGCTATACACAATGTGTTTCAAAGTGCTTCAAGGCAAGGGAGGGAACAAGGGAAAATACAATGACATTCTTACAGGCCATGAACAGTAAGGATGTGAAATTAACTATTGTACTCGGCCTGACAACATTTCAGATAGAGCAAGAGCTCAGACATAGATAAGGAAGGGAGGGGGAGAGTGGGAAGGAAATGGAAACAGACTTGCGACTACCGTTCTAGGCCTGACAACATTTCTGGTAGAGCCGGAGAAAAACAACAGGTGAGGGAGAGGGGTGCAGAAAGGTAGGGGAGGAACAAAACAAGTGACTATCATACTAGGCCTGACGACATTTCAGATAGTGGTGGGGGGGACCATTAAAGGGAGGGGGAGGAGACAGGTGATGTTGCTATCATACTAGGTCCAGTGACAATTCTGATAGAGTAAGTGCATAGAAGAAAGTAAGGGGAGGAGATGGCAAAAGGGAGAAGGGAAAGGAGGAGAAAACAGAGAGGTAGCAGTCAAAAAGAGTGGAGAAGCAAGAGGGGAGAGTGAATACAATTGCTGAAGTCAGTAGTAACACATAATGTTGCAAGCCAGGATACAATATGAAGATTGGAACAACATGATTCAGGGCCACCATGAGTACAAGATGCAAAGGAAGTCCAGCATGAGAATTGAGAAAGGGTGACGCACCTTGAATGTATGAAGTCCATAAAAGTCAAAGTACATAGTGTACTGGAGTGCTCATTAGACACAGTATTGGTTGAAATATGTAAGAACATTAATGATCTAATATTTGACACAGTTTTGCTATAATTAAGGATCAACTGTGGAACACATCTTGTTGGCAGGAACTTTTTGTTTATCATTTCCATCCTCAAAGTGAACACTTTTCTTCCCTACATCCTTTATTCGCTGGGGTTCACAGTATTTTGATAACCCTTTTAACACCCTTTGTGGGTTCTTGACCTACGCCCAATTACCTTCTTGAAAGGATGGTTTGTGAGTATATTTCATTTTGTCATAGTACTCCTTGTACTTGTGTTTATTCTCTTGGGCCCTCTTCAGAATGCATTCAATGTCTATGCTTTTGGTATGTTTCCTCTCTGCCCAAAATGGATTTAATCTATTACACAATGCACTCCCACTCATCATTACGAATGGCTGAACCCCAGTGGAAGAGTGTGGAGTCATCCTGTAAGTATTGTGTGTTTCTTTCCCTGGCAAAGCATTGCCCACTGCTAACTTGGTATAACAACATTCATGCATTCGGTTAGACCATTCTCCATAGAGTGGAAAAGTGATGTTTTTCTGTAGTTGATGCACTTCTTTCTCAAAAACGCTTGTATTTCATCCGAAACAAACTAACCGCAATTGTCCGTCACTATTTCCTCTGGCTCTCCCTCTCTGTTGAACACTTCTTCCAGGAACTTGATGAGTCCTCTGAGGCTCCCCATTCCACCCATTTGGATGTGTAGTCTACTAAACAAATAGTGAATATTTTATAGTTTCCTAGAGTTACAAATGGGCCAGTTGTATCCATCACTAACTTGCACCAGACCTTGTCTGGTATCTTTACTGGGATCAATGGTGCAGTATGTGGTTTTTTACACTTGTCGTTATTGGCACAACATTGACATGTTCTCACGGGTTCCTCAGCCTTGTTCATAATTTCTGTCCACCAGTAATTTTCTCGTAGTCATCATTGTGTAAGGTTCTTTCCTAAATGCCCTTCATGCACTATCTGTAGAATTTTTAATGCAAAGACATTGTGGAGGAATCAGTTGTTCCCCTCTGAGTAGGTGTCCCTGGTCAACACACATCTCCTTACTTATCTGAGCACATCCTTCAAATGTATGCACTTTTTCTCTCCATCCTTCTTGAACCATGTGTTCCAGCCACATAATTTCTTTCACTGCTTCTTCCCATTCTTCTCTGGACATGGCTGGTTGAATTGCTGCTATGATAAGTTCATCCATATCCTCATCTTGTTTATCCTTATCTGTATCATTCCAAGGCAATCCGCCACCACATTCTCATGGCCCGGAAGGTATGCTACCTTGATGTTGTATTGCATCATGTCCACCAACTACCTGTTAATTCTCGGTGAAGTAGAAAGAGATTTAGATGAGGATATAATGTGGACAAGAGGTTTATGATCAGTCTTAATTGTCACTTGTAAACCCCATAACAATATCTTGAAATGTATACATGCCCAATGAATTCTTAAGGCCTCTCTCTCAATTGCAGAGTAATTTCTCTCAGCCTTATTCAATACATGTGAAGCAAATGCTATCACCACATCATCTCCGTCTTGTATCTGTTTAAGTACGTGCCCTAGACCGATGCTGCGTGCATCGGCCGTCAATATGTTAGTGGCTGATGGAGAGAACATCTTGAGTGTGGTGGCTTCTCTTACTCTTTCTTTAATGTCAGTGAATTCCTTGTGGCATTGTTCAGACCACTGAAACACTGCGTTCCTCTTCATGAGTGCTCTCATACTTTCTGTTTTGTCAGCAAAATCTGGGATGAACTTTGAATAGTATTCTGCCATGCCCCCCAAGAATGCAGTTGGTCTTTATTCATTAGCGCAGATATTTTTGTAATAGTTTCTACCAATTTGACCTTGGGTTTTATTCCATCTTGAGTGATGATGTGCTCTAGATACGTACTTCTGTTACTTTAATCTTACATTTTTCCAACTTGAGAGTCCTCTATCACAAATAGTTTGTAGCACTCCCAACAACTTTGCATCATGTTCCTCCTCAGAAATGGCCGTGATCAATATATCATCTTGTACGTAGTATACCCCCCCACAAGCCCTCGAATAACTGTTGCATCAGTCTCTGCAAAACAGTAGCCGCTGATGCTAAACTGAACGGTATGCGCCTGAATCTGAATGTTCCTAAGGGTGTCACAAAGGATGTGAGGTGTTTAGACCCCTCTTCCATCACAATCTGATAATAAGCCGATGACAAGTCGAGAGTTGTGAATATCTTTGCTGATTTCATGGTCAACAACATCTCGTTAATGTTAGGAAGTGGATGTCTGTCAATCCATATATTGGAGTTGAGATCCCTCAAGTCTACGCACATTCTGATGCTGGTGTCTGGTTTCCGAACAATAACAATGGGGGCCAACCATTCAGAGGATTCAATCGGTTCTATGATTTGTTTGTCGCACAACCTTCTAAGCTCCCCTCGTAGAGCATCTTTTGTGCCAACTGGTATGTTATGCACAGGTTTGGCTTTTCTCTTTAGTATTATACGATGTTGAAATCCTCTAAGTTCTCTGATGGTGTTTGTGAACACTGCTGGGGACTTACTTGATATACTATCTTGAGAGAGAGCTGCATGGTCATTGACACTCAAGATGGACTGGGCCTCTCCTGGATGTATCTTTATACATAAAGCGAATTGTTCATCCAACCCTACAACGGCCAATCCATTTTTTGCTATATATAATTTGCAATGTGTGCACCTATCCTTACATTTTAGATAAATCCATTTGTAACCTAGGATGCAGATGGGGCTTTTGCTGTATCCAACAGCCCTAACACTTGTAGCTTTTAGTTTTCTCAAATCTTCACCCAAGATGTTAGTGAATACATTGAGATCCATCATGGTGGAGAATCTGTCGATCATAATTTCTAGAGTATGGCCATTTATCTCTAAACGTTCCCATGGTCCCTTTTTTGTACATCCATTAATTGATTAAATAACCGTGGGCATTTCTCTCTCTTGTACAATGGTAAGAAGGCTATTCGGTCCTCCAATCTCTTCTAGGGCTTTGACAGTTCCTTTCTTTGTATTTTTCCCACCTGAGTTTTTACAAACTATTCCATAATGTCCTATTAAGCCACGTTTGTAACATTATACAGTGCTGGTGGGGCACTCTTTGGTGCTATGAACATGTCTGAAATGACCACAACGATAACATCTGGAATTTGGATGATTGTTTGCTCTGTTGGGGTTTTCAAACCAATTCCCCTTTGCTTTTGTGGATTGTGGGCTCCTTATTTTCATAGCCACTTCAGTGCTCTCATTCTCTTGATCATCTGCCACTATTTGTTCTTTCTCTGTTGAAGATGACTGTTGAATTGCTTTAAGGCATTTATTCCCCAACTCTATCGTTCTGGCGATTTCTATTGCTTGTTCAACGGTGGGATCCTTTGCCTGCCATAAACGTTGTTGAGTGTGGGTCAGCTGTGTGCAACACTAACTCGTCTCTAATATATCCATCTGCCATGCCGGTAAATGTGCAAGCTGCTATAAACACCCTTACCGCTGCTATGTAGTTATCTACTGATTCTCTTTTGTTTTGTTTTCTTGTGAAAAAATAATAACACTCAAGGACAACGTTGGTCTTATTGCCAAAATGGCATTCCAATTTTGCCATAGCTGCATCATATCTCTTGGGTGATGAGGTGACTGTATCACTCCTCCCATTCTGTAGTGTTATATCAGATAGTGTACGGAAAATGCGCAGGCCCTCACTTCCCAGACAATTTAAAAGAGAGGCTTCCTTAAGGTCATCGTGAAATGTTGCTCCACCTTTTGCTTTAGATTCACATGAAACAAATATGCCCATTGTTCACAAGGCATTGGAGGTTCACCAGTGGTAGCAAGAAAGGAGCATTGAGGAGTGATATTCTGCATCTGCATGTTGTGGGGCTGTTGATAGGGCTTATTGTTGTTCTTATTTAATTTTTCACTCTTTTTTTCTATTTTTACTTCATAAATGATGTTTCTCTCTAACTTTAATGGGTGGTGATCAATACAATTCCTTTTTTTTTTAGTTTTCTTTGGCAATGATATGTATAGTGGGTATTTCTATTCCTTGGTGTGTTGCACGTTATAAGACACTTTCTTTTTCTTTGACGTTCTTTTCAGACTTCCGCATTGCCTTGTGTGCGTGCTCCTTCTCTAGGCAAGCCTTTTTAGTTCCTTTGCCCTCTTCATGCGCAGTGAGTCAGGGCTTTTACAACTGGAAAAGCAGGCAGAGTCCAAAGGAGTCCATTGTAGAAGCCCATCACAATCTTTAGCTGCGGGTGGCAATTATAGTTTTCTACTTACATAGTGGAAAAGTGAAGAGTAAAAGTTATTTTACCTGTGTTTCACTATTTACTTTTCCACTAGGTGGTGGAAACAATTAAAATTGCACACAGAGGTCCATTTGCATAAATGTATAAACACAAGCCATCCCCTCTGTGCAACACATGATCCAAAACAAAATGACCCACATGCACGTGGAGATTAACATGTTGTTCATTAATGTATTGTCAGATTGTTTTAACATGTGACTTGGGCACTCTTACAGTCATCTGTCTAAAACCGACTATTATTGCAGGTTTTGAAACCCAAACATGAATACATATTTGACCCACCTTAAGCTAGGGAGATGCATGGTCAAGTGGCAACATTTCAGACTAGGCCCTGCTTCTGTCTTCACCACAATTAGGTGCACTTTGGTAGTGTTCCCATTCCCAGTTTACACTATTCCAAAAGTGCCTCACTCAAGATTTAATAACCATGTTCGCTCGATATATAATAACAGTGACCCTTCATACTAACCACAAAAAGGAACAGAGGTTTCCAAATGCTGTGGTATTCTGGATGGGTCTGTCTTTCACAACAGGATGCCCGGACCGGAAGCCCCTCCTCCACGGCCCGCTGGGAGGAGCCACAGTGTTCAGGGACATGAGGTAGGGGTGCGCTGAAGCTGAGATGGAACATGGGATAGGGTCCATCGTTGCTCGTGATTGCCTCAGAAAGGAGACATCATCCTCGATTCCCCGAGCTAGGCCACGAAGAAATGGGGTGGGTGGCGCTGATGTGGTGGTGAACAGGAATGGTGGTAAGGGGGAGTCATAGAAGGGTACTGGGTGTCAGGGGAGTTGATAGGTCTGGAAAAGACCCGGGGCTAAGCTGATGTCAGAACTGTTGGGACTGGGGGCTAGCTAGTCTTTTGGCTGTAGCTCCTGAGATTCTATCCGGGGCTACAACCAAAAGATCAGGGGCTATAGCCCCCTTAGCCCCCCTTAGCAACGCCCCTGCTGGGTGTGAAAGTTGAAGGGGCAGAAAGTCAAAAAGGGAGAGCAGATAGGACGATAAGTAGATTGACGTTTCTACGCTACTTGTCTTCTCTTTTGCTCTGGGTATGTACTGTTTTTTTTCTAGGTCCGTTTATGCATATGGTGAATAAAAGGTGCACTTTGCTGGACAACCCACGCTGTCAGCAAGATCCGGTGAGGTGAGCAGGCCGGTTTCCTTCCAATCATAACCCTAAACGTACAACACGAACAGTAGACAAGGGAACTCACAACGCATGGAACGTTGCGTTGGTCCCTGCGGTTCTTCAGTGTCGCACTTGTGAAAGCCATTAACTCCTCCCACCTTAAGCTCCGCCCACCTAGGGCACGCTGTCAATCTTGCCAATGGGGCCCTTCAGCTTAAATCTGCCACTGGGGAGGTGCAGAGTGACGATGACATTATCGTCAATTGCGTCAGAAACGCTACCCGCGTGTTTATTCCATGACCACAAGTTCCGGGGGCGATGCAGTTCACGCATGTGAAATCATCAGGCACCATTAAACCATCGATTTTTTGTCTATCTGGAGATTTCTAATACTGTTCCATTGTTAACAAAAAGCACATTGAAACACCTGAATATGTCATCTTAATTTCATTCGGCTAGCAGTGTTTCTGTGAATTTCATTGAAGCCCATTAAAACAACTAAACAAGTACAGCAAGAAAGGTTTCTGCCCGCCCTCCGACTAACACACACTGCCCTCCTCTCTGACAGAGCCATGCGCCGCGAGGCCAACATTATTGGCAGAAAGGCACTATATAAGAGCACTTTACGTTACATTACCTAATGAAAATATCAATGTAAAGAGAACACCAATACCACATTACACCAATACCACTGGCTGTCGAGTATTTCCCTAAACCTATATGCTCCCACTATGCGCCCTGTGGGATGGTTTTATCCACGCATCCAAGCCCTACCTCAAAACTGTGCAGTACTGACATGGAAAACATCATGATGGCCAGAGCTTCCCAGAAAATGCACAGGGAAATGCATGAAGAATAGGCTGCCACTCATTTTTGCCGATGTTATGGGCACAGAAGGGCACTGCCTAAAACCAGCACTGGACTACCCACACAGTAGTCTGAAACCATTGGGAATGTCAATGCTGATTGCCAAAAGCAACCTAGAATTTTGGGGAATTAATTTTCTTAAATCCCAAAAATGGTTGCATTACCAGTACTCACCACTATCAGAAAGCCGGCGTTTTAAAACAGCACCAGATTTTTTTTATCTGTGTAAAACTGAATAGATGAACCCAAAGCATGCCAAAGAAAGACTTGCTGAGAGGTGGATCCAATGTAAAGTTATATTCTGAAGTGACTTGAAGGTTTATAACAAGACTGACTGAGCTGTGGATTTCAGCAGTTTAAGTAAATTTGGACTGAAAGACACTAAAAATCTAAATGTTTAAAAGAAATGAGTGACCTACTTTTGAGTGTCACATAGGTTGCAATTGTTTAAATGTCATAGTTAAACTTAGAATCAGCATTCTAGCTGCATATGTAAAATGGTTAGTTTTATTTGAATGGAGAAAACTGGGTAACTAAAATTGACATTAGCTGTGGCCTGGCTTAAGGAACTGAATTCTGCCCACCAGCTACCCCCGACAGGAGTTGAGACTTGCACAACTGCTGTGTTCCCAGGCCTAGCTGCCTTTTTGCTGCTCCCACCAAAAGGGATATAACACTTCTCTGATTGAATTACCTGGGCTCTGCAGGAAATTGAACAAAGCCCTGTCCTGACTCAGGCAAATGTTTTATTATGGGGGCGTAAAAATGGCTTCCTCTTGAACAATGGGCCTTCCAGGGCCCAGGCAGATGGTTTATTGCAGGGGTAATAAAAATGGCTTCCTCTTGGCAGAAACTGGGAGGGGGAGAAACTGGAGACAGAGGCTGAGCTTGAAGAAAGCGGAAAGACTGGTTTCTGTACCATGTGACCTGAAAAGACACACCCCTGTAGCCAGAATATGGTTTTAGAAAAAGATGAATAACTCATAGTACGGACTTGTCATAATTATTTAAATGATACCATAATTCTTGTGATTTTTCTGCCCACATTTTAAGAGGTTTTTAGAACCGGTGGCATGATCTGGGGGCAAGCTAGCAGTTAAGAGGGTATTACTTAAAATGTATGCATGTTAAAAATCTGACACTTCATCACTTAATGTCCATACTCCTTGCGCACACGTGTATAAATTTGAGTAAGAATCTGATATTGGTAACCTGACCAAAAAGTGAAATATGTTGCCATTTCTGAATGCAAGCTCCCAGGAAGAGCAGATTTGGACAGGGTATACCTCCTGTGATATGTGATGGGTGCATGTAATTTTAAACAAATGTGTACCTGTGCAAATATGTCTTTTGGGTCAAAATATAGATTGTGTGTAATTTGACAGGGGTGGGTTCTCTGTACCATAAACAGACCTCATCATGATGACACTTCATTTCATTCCCCCAATCAAGGGGAAGAGGATGAAGTGGCCAATGACAAGTGGAGAGGGGTAGAGCCTAGTGATGCTGCACACACACCCACTTTCAAAACACATAAAAGCAGACAGTCAGGACAGATAGGGACATTCAATTCCATTTGCTGCAACGCGCTCTGCCGGACCATACCACATCCAGAGATCCAGACTTCAAATTCATCAATCTCCAGAGAAAGCTGTGCAGAAAGATCCAGAAGCAGTGCTGTACCCAGAGAGAGAGCAGAGCTGACCCAGACCAGCAGAGCATAGCTGACCCAGACCACTGTTTGCAGAACCAGAGAGCTGACCCAGATCACTGTGAAGTGCCGAGACCAGACCAGAGTCCAGTCTAAAACCTGACCAGATCCATGGCGAGGCCCATTCTAATTCAAGAATATAGTGTGAGTACCTAGTAGAACTGTGCAGAACCAATCTCTTAGTTAAAATAATATAATTCAATCTATTTGAATCTAAGTAGAACTGCCTCCTAACTGTCACCTGTCATTTGTAAAGCTGTCACCTGTCAATTTCTAGTTGCTAGCTGTCACTTGTCTTTTTGAACTTTAAAATTTTAAATCTGAAAAACGACCTTTACCATATCGCTCATATCTCCGTGACCTAGAACCGCATTCCGATTCCCTATAGTTTTGCCGCAATCGCGAAAAACGCACTCGTGAATTTACCGCGATTTGCAAATTTCTCCACGTGTGAAAACAGCAGTGTCCTTGCTAAAAATTCGTTTGCCTCTTAAGAACCATCCCTGAATCATTGCTAGAGTGAGCCTGGACTAATATTAACTTGATACCATTCACCCTGAACCTCAAGAGGGAATTAAAAGCATTTTAGCATATTTTTCACTTCATTGCCAGCACATATAAAAGCATTTTGGGCCTGTGTTTCTAAACTTCTGTAGTCTAAGCTTGCTGGGGTGAACGGGATTACATTTGATTGCATTTCTGAGAACTGTGTGATTTCCTTCCATTTCCTTGCATTGCATAAAGGGGGGGGGAGGGGATTGCCAGAGAAAAGTGATTACATTGTTTTGTTGAACGCATATTGAGTATTTTCTGTACTGCATTTTCATTCCACCTTGCATCCATTTGAAACCATAAAGTATTGTTGCTATCTTATCCATCCTATAACCACTCATCATTGATTATAAAGAAGTGTGCTAGTGCCAGACTATCCATTATTGATTACTGCTCAGATTCAGTGTGATATTCAATTATTAAATTATTATAAAGTGTGATATATATATCTATTGTTTAAATTATCAAATAAACCTTTTAACTTGCAAAACAGAACTACTTCTTGGCTCAGTGGGGTCAGGGGGATTCAAAGAGAGGGGTGTAATATAGGGGTAGTCATCCAGAACGCATGAACTGGACATAAGGATATATCAATAAGGGTTTCCATTCAGTATCCCAGACTAGGCATTGACTTAGCTGTAGTGTTGAATTGAATCCTCTTACAAATTGGGGGCTCGGGCCGGACGTTTGGGTTAGATCTATCACTTGTGCAGATTAATACAGTGTGCCAGCTGACCAGATACACATATCCGGTCGGATCACCACGCTGTGTTACGCTGTAAAGCACTCCTCAAAGGAACGCTCTAAGGAAAAGGTCTGTTTTGCAAAAATAAAATACTAATTTCTGTAAGTCAGGACAGAGACCAATCTCTAGAATGACGACCTTAGTAGACATGAAAATAGCCAGAGAGCACTTCTTACATAAGTTATTTGTGAGAGGTGAGTGGACTCACCAGGACCGCATGGTCTGGTTGCAGGCCATCACGCAACAGGTCACTAAAACAGGGTCAGATACATGGGGAGATCAGGGTCCCCTACATGTGGCCCTGAGTGAACTATACATGGCTCCTAAAGCTAAGGATGAACAAGACAAGATGGTTAGGATAGCGGCATACCTGTACCTATATATGGGAGACATGCAGGATAAATGTACGGAAAGCCAAGATCTGGCGAGCAAGCGACAGATGGCGTTAGAGAAGGTCCAATCTGACCTGGTCTCTTCTGAGCAGAGGCTGCAGGGGAGCCAGGAGTCAGAAAATGATAGTAGGCAGTATATCATTAAAATAAAAGAGAACATGGATATACTGCAACAGGAAAAGACAGACCAGGATACCAGAATTCTGGCTTTGCAGAAGGAACGCCAAGACAGTTTGGACTCCCTACTGCAGAGCCAGAAAAAGCTGGAGCAACAGATCAATTTCAACAGGGCATGCACAGAGCAGGTAGCCACCCTGCAAATCCAACTAGACAGAGAGAAAGAGGAGAGCAATAAACTGATCCTGAAAGACCTGGATACCCAGGCAGATTTTGATCAGCAGCGCCAGAAAGCTGGTGCCTTCCAAAGGCAAAGAGACGACCTGGCGTCACAAATTCAAGCTCTTGGTCAGGAAAGGGACACCTTAGGCCAGGAAGTCTGCCACTTAAGGAGAAAAATGAAAGAAAATCACCTGGCCCACCAGGGACTGGGTGACCTCCAAAAAGAACACCAGGACTTGCTAGAGCACACCAGGAGGGTGGAGGATGCTCTGGCAAGAAAGGAGCAGGCCAATAGGGACACAGCTCAGGAGGTAACCCTCCTGCAGCAAAGACTGGCCCAGTGCTCCAGGACCAATCAGGAAACGCAGAGAGAGAATGAGGCTCTCTGCCAGCACAATGATAGGCTCCAACAACAGGTAGCGATGCAGGAGAGACTGATAGAGTCTAGTAAGGCCTTAACTGAGGAACTGAAGGCGCAGGCTCTTGCATTGCAACAGGGAGCAGGGGCGGATAGAGATGAGGTTCGCTGGGAAAGAGAAACTCCTGAGCATAACCCCAGGAGCCCTAGTACCAGAGGCCTTTATTTCTCTCAGTCCCTGGACTCTGCCACCCCCATTTCCCCTGGCGCACATGAGCACAGGGCCACAGGGATGGCAGATTACTATCCAGCCAGAAGCATGGGGCTCATAGGCCAGTACCACCCAGGAATGGAGGGGCGGGCATCCGGGTATGGGCACCCAAGCACAGTGCAATTTGATGGGGAACCCCAGGAGAGTAGGCCCATTAAGGGCATCCTGAAAACCTCTGCCCAGTTAGGTCAGTGGGGGGGGGTACCCATCAAATTCTGGCAGCAAGGAGGGATCTGAAGACTGCTCTGAGCGGTACAGGACACAGTAGACCAGGTCCCCACATTCTGCCAGCCATTCCCAGGCTCGCAGAATCCGGGAAAACCTGGAAGAACAGACGGGAACCTCTGGGAGCAGTGCCTCTGAGTCAGAAGATGAATGGACAAGGGTTACCCGAACCAAAAAGGCCAATAAGGCAAAAAGGGCCTTGATTAAGGACCCATTGAAACAGATTAAGGCAATCAGGAGCGTCATCACGCCTTATCATAAGAACGCCAAGTATTCTGTTTGGGAGCACTTAGAGTTGTTTGAGCAAATGATGGAGACTTTCCATTTGAAGGACAGCCAAAGCTGTATTCAATATGTAAAGTGGACCTTCTCCCCGGAATACTCCAGTTTCTTTGCAGGGCTGGAGGACCAAAATCATTTAAGATGGTCCATCTATAAGGCGGCCATCTTGAAACATTTTTCTACTCATAGAAATCCTCAAGAGGCTCGCAAGGCAGCCTACAATTTACAATGTGGGGAGGATCAGGCCCCACAAGAATTTGTGCAGGAGTTAAAGCGTGCTTTTGCACAGACCACAAGAAGGGTGCGCACGGATAGCAGAGAATTTATTAATACGTTTTTCCATGCCTTGCCCAAATACATAATGACCCAGCTCGTGAGGGATTTTCACGAGAAAAGATCTTTAGACTGGGTCATTGAACAGGCGACCCGGATCTATGAGGTGCAGAAGCCAATAGAAAATAAAAATAATGCGCCCAAAAACCCCAAAGCCAACAACACCCCTGCTGCTGCCAAGGTGGCAGAGGTAAAGGTCACCCCCGTTTTAGAGTTGGAGATGGGGGGGCCTAAAAACCTACCTGCACCTAATAATGCTAGGCCCACAAGGTCCTCGGGCTAGTCACAGACAGGGAGCCAGGGAGGCAGCCCCACAAATGGGGTCCCTCGCTCTCCTGATTATGTAAGCCCCCGTTACAAGGGAAACAGACCCATCCTGGGTTATGTGTGGACTCCTCCAGCCCAAGGGGGGGGATCCAGCCAAGCACCTAACCCAGGGAACTTCCCTCCTAACTTCCCATTGGAGGGCAGAAATTCTCCAAACCCTGGGCAGAACTTCTTCCCCAGGTATCCACCCAACTTCCAGCCCCAAAATCCTCCACCCTTCTTTCCCCAATTCCCTGAGCCCAGACAACCGAATCCGGGAGAGGGGAGGCCAAGGGTGGAGGGGTATCCAAATCTTCCCAACCAGGGGTACTACCAAAGAAGGGATAGCTACCCTTCCCGGGATCAGCCCAGGGGAGAAAACAGGGCCCCGTATCAGCCTGAGCGGGTTTCCCAGTTAGAGCGCCAGGTTCAAAACATGGCGCGGGATCTGGGTCACATACTGAGGGCTCAGCAGAACCCTCAGATCGGCATGCCGGCGCAGCACGCACCCAACTCTGGACCTGGTGCCCCAGAACAATGACGGGGGCAGCACCCCGATAACTCACCGGTTCCCAGGGAGGAGGCACAAAGGGAAGGGGGGTGTAAAGCCTTAAAGGAAGCTTCCTTCCTCATTTGTAAACAGCCCCTGGAAACCCAGGAACCGGAAACAAAATCTCTTGCCCCTGAAAGTCTGCCTCCTAAGGAGCAGAGGTGGGGTGGGAGAAACAAAAGACCCAAACAGACTCAGTTTGAGGAGGAGGTACAGATCTTCCAATTTGAGGGAGAGGGATCCTCAGAGGATCCTGGGAAAAGGATCTTCTCCTTCAGAGAGGGGGGAACTCCTCCCAAAGAAAAATGGGTCCCTAGGGATGCAAATCCAGACTGGGGAGATGTGAAGACTGAGCTACCGCCGCCCACCATCTCATCCCAGAACCAACAGCAAGAAAATCCCCTGGTTCAAACCCATCCTGGTGACTGCCTCCAAAAAGGGGGGGGCGGCCCGGAACCGGAGCCAGGGGAACCCACAATGGCTCTGATCTCCAGTTGCCAATTTTTTCTTTCAGATTCCCAAGACTCTCCACAGAAGTCTGCCCAAATTTCTTCTCTTGAAATGTCCAAAACCATAAAGTTAGCCCACCAGTTGTCCAAAAATGTGCATTATCTGTGCCCCCTTGAGGAGAAGGAGGGAAGATACTATGCCCCGGTACAAGTACAGGGGCAGGGTACAATTTGAGCACTGGTGGACACGGGATCTCAAGCTACCCTTCTGTCCAGAAGGGCCTTTGATGAACTGAATGCAGGAAGGGGAGAGAATTACCAAATTCCTCTCACCTCTCTTCCTGGACAACTGCAGAACTTTGACGGGAAGGAAATTCCCGTTGAGGGGACTGCAGACTTGGACATTAAGATCGGGCGACACAAGGTGAAACACCCGGTCATAGTAGTGACTCCAGAGGGCACCCCTTGTTTACTGGGGAATGACCTCCTGAGAAGGTTGTCACCCCTAATAGATTGTGTAAACAAGGTCCTCTGGACCCAGACTAGCCGACCAATAAAATTAAAACAGAGTGTCAACCTTGTTAGTTTAAACGGCACCTGCCACATGGTTGAACAAAAACCTGACCAAGTAGAATTTCACTTCCAGAATAGCCAAATTCCAGACGTGACAGTAATAGCAGTAGGACAACAGACTGGTGATGGAGGGTCCTCTCTATTTCTGAAAATCAACCTTCCTTCCAGTCTAAAGTGGTACTCCACGCTGGAAGGAAACACTCTGAGATTCTATACTAATCCACAATCAGAAACTCCCACTCCTATAGTCCAGAAAGATGTGAAATCATCTCAGAGCCTGGCTGATATTCAGCAAATTGGAGAGCAGTTGCTCATCCCTGTCCAGTTAAATGATGGGAAGGACTCTGTTCTCGCTCGAGTGTGTGTGAACAACGGTAAGAGCTTCATCAGCGAAGCCATGTTCCGCCAACTCCCAAAAGATCCAGCCATTCCCACATTCAAACTGATAGACAAATGGGAAATGGACCTGGAAGCGCCTAATTCCAAACATCTCCTGCCAAGCAGGTGTATGCTCAAAATCTCCATTGGCAACAAGAGCATAGTCCATAATTGTTGGGTCGTGCGAGACGTCACTGCCGCCTTTTACTTAGGCAGTGACATTCTCAATCGCTTTGCCATTAGTTTGGACCTAATAAACTTCAAAGCTTGGTCCCGATTAGCTAATAATCCCATGGGCTTTGATGATCCAGAAAAAGCATTTAGGTCAGCTCAATTGCTACCTTATGCAGTTGAAATTCAGATCAAAGAGGAAGTCACCATCCCAGAAAGGACCCGACAATTCTCCCTGGAAGTGAAAGTTAAAAGAGGACAATATTTGCAAAACCCTGATACTTACATACATCTAAACGCTTCTCTCCAACAGCAAGGGTTGGGGGTAAACCCAACACCATTAGTCAACATAGAACATGACACCATTCTAATAGAGGTGGATAACAGCGACTTGAAGAGTATTACTCTAGCCGCAGGCACCATTATTGGAATGGCGGTTGATGACCGACATTTTTCCATTGATTTAGGTAATGAACTGTTAGGGCCAATCCCCAAGGACTGCTTTGACAGTGACAGTGATGACAATACGACACCAGACAGGATTTTTACCCGGCATGGGGGGAACTTCCTGGTGTACACTTCTTGCCCTTATGGTAAGGAAGATGTGACTTGTGACTTCAGGAGGGATGAGGTGATTTTCCAGGTCCATGAGGGCTGCCTTTCCCACCTGAAGCCTCCGGTCCAAATCAGCACTCTGACCAGGGACTTCTCCACCCAGCTGGAGGAGGCCGCGGAGATAGCCAAACCAGAAGTCTTTCCAGGCTTCAGGCAGATGGTGGAAGAGAGAGTCAACCTAGCTGATGCCTGTGTGACTCTGGAACAAAAGCAAAAGTTGAAACAAGTTTTCTTGGATTTCCAAGATCTCTTTGCGGTAGACTCATATGACTGTGGTCGCACTGACATCCACACAACAACAATCCCCACAGACCCTGGCATGACTCCTGTGTTTGTGAAGCAATATCGCTTGCCTCTCGCATCAATGGAGTCCCTTACTGAAATAATTAAGAACCTTGAGTCCCGGGGAATAATCCGTCCAGTCCACAGCACCTTCAATAATCCGGTGCTGGGAATATTGAAGCCAAACGGCCAGTGGAGACTCTGCGCTGACCTCAGGGAGCTCAACAAACGGGTCCATACTTTGCGATGGCCTCTGCCCTACATTGACCAAGGGCTGGCCCAGATCCAGGGGTCACAGGTATTCACTGCAATAGACCTGACCAATGGATACTGGACCGTGCCGGTCAGTAGGGAGGACCAATACAAGCTGGCTTTTACCTTTGGGGGCCAGCAGTATACATGGACCCGGACTCCCTTCGGATACCTTAACTCCGGTAATGAGTTCAATATTTTCCTACATAAGGCCATGCCCGACCTGGGTGCGAGGGGTAACCTGGCTTATGTAGATGATGTCCTCATCAAAAGTTCATCTGTGGAGGAACACATAGCGGAGATCCGTTATGTTCTGACCCAGTTGAGGGCCGCCGGAGCAAAACTTTCCTTTCAGAAAGCACAGTGGTGTAGAACCCGTGTTAATTTCTTGGGGCATGAGATTACTCCTCAGGGTCTCTGTCCCCAGGAAAAGAAAGTGGAAGCACTTCAGAAACTGAAAGACCCCACAACTCTGCGGGAACTAAGGAGCCTCCTTGGACTGACTAATTACAGCAGAAAGTTCATTGAGGGCTACGCAGAGATCACCAGACCCCTGATTCATCTCCTGAAGGGGGGGGTCAAGTGGGAATGGGGTCCGGAACAAGCCGAGGCGGTAAAGCAACTCAAAAGAAGCCTCTCACAAGCGCCTTGCCTGGCTTACCCTGTCAGAAACAAGGAGTTCTTCCTGGAGACGGGGTTCTCTAATACGTGCTTGACGGAGGTATTATACCAAAAGAATGACAAGGTCAATAAAGTAATCTCCTATGCGAGCAAAACTTTATCCTCTGTGGAGGAAAAATTCAACGATTGTGAGAAGGCACTCCTGGCGACGGTGTGGGCATTGAAGAATTACCGCCCGTTTATCCATGGGGAACACACATAGTGGAGACTCCACACCAGCCTCTGCAATATCTCCAAAGTGACAGAATCCGGGCCGGAAATGTGAGTAATTCCCGAATTACTTCCTGGATTCTGTCAATGCAAGGCTTTCCTGTGGAGGTCAGATATGGCCAAAACAAGAAGAGTCCCCTCGCGCAAGGTCTGGCTGACTTGCATGATTGTGCCAGAGAAAACTGTCTCGAGGACGAAAGTCTAAAAATAAAGGACAACATGGAGGCATACCTTAATTCCCCCCACAAAGTCTTTGAAGAGGACAAGTGTGAGGGAATGCCCACTGTCTATGTGGATGGATGCTCTTACCATGTTGACAACGACGGGGAGAAAGAACTGGTGGCCAGCGTAGGGAATGCATGGGTGAATGAGTCCCCAGAACCCTCCGCTGGATACAAAATTGGTCCCCGAAGTAGTCAGGTGGCAGAATTGATGGCTGTGCATCAGGCCATCCTCACTGCTGTCCAGCATCAACTCCACAAACTGGTCATAACCACAGATTCGGATTATGTACGGAACGGGTTCGTGGAGCACCTGGTTAATTGGAAAACCAGAGGCATGTTATGTGCTAACAACAAACCCTTGAAACATGGGAAGTTGATCCAAAACATTGATGATCTGGTCACCTCGAATGAGATGACCATCTATTGGAAAAAGATCAAGGGTCATTCTAAAGTAGAGGGACCAGACAAAACTGGAAATGACTTAGCTGATCAGCTGGCCAAAACCGGGGCCATCCAAGGGGATCTAATAGAAATAGAGTTCCTGTTGGGGGAAATTCAGGTCACTGCGATCACTAGGTCCCAGACAAATGCTCACAATGATCTTTCAACTGCCCAATGGAGCAAGGAGACCCCTGATGCTGATTTGATTACAGCTCAGAAGGGGGATCCAATCATTGGTAAATTTTACCAACACCTTGAGGACCCTGAGAACTTTCCCCTGACGGACACAGATTACATTGGGAAAGAGGACCTAAGAGTGTTGATGAAATGTCCAAAAATGTTCCGAATCCAAGACGGTTTGTTGGTAAGGAAATCCCAAGCTGGCCATGATCAGTGGGTGGTTCCTACCCCATTCCGAAGCCTGAAGTATGTCACGCCCATGATGCGGCCACCGCTGGTCATAGGGGGTTTCACACAACACTGGAAATCTTAAGAGAGGTTGCATACTGGCCACACATGGGGCAGGACCTCGACCAATACTTGAAGGGGTGTCTTGTGTGTGCACAATTTCAGCCATCATCCCTCACGCACCGTGCACCTCTCCAAAAGAGGGGGATGACACTGCCATGGTCAGATTTACAAATTGACTTTGTAGGCCCCGTGATTCGCTCTGCTAGGGGGAATAGGTACATGTTGACTGTGACATGCTTGTTTACCAAGTGGGTGGAATGTCTCCCAGCCCCAAATTGCAAGGCAGAAACCGCAGCTGCCCTGATGATTAACCACATCTTTTCCCGTTTTGGTCTACCTCAAAGGATTGAGTCAGACAGGGGTAGCCACTTCACCAGTGAAGTAATGACAAAGATGTGGGAGATACTGGGGGTCAAAAGGAAGTTACATATTGCTTACAGGCCAGCTTCTTCTGGGGCAGTAGAGAGATATAACCAAACCATTGTGAGCATATTAAAGAAGTTTGTGGCAGATTCTGGGCCAAGTTGGGATATCCGATTACCTCTGGTCCTAATGGCCATCAGATCTACCCCTTCATCTGCAACCAAAATGTCACCATTTGAGTTGATGACTGGGCGCAAGATGGTGCTTCCTCAGCATTTGCTCTACAGGACCCAAGAGCAGACACTGATAAATGCCTCCACAACTCATGAGTATGTGGAGAATTTAAGGAAACACCTTCAACATGCTTTTGCTTATGCTCAGCGGAATCTAGAAAGATCAGCTGATAGCATGAAGACCCACTATGACCTGAAGACTTCCAGGAAGGAATATCAGGTGGGGGACCAGGTCTATCTATACAATTTCCAAAGGAACCAGGCCAAACAGCGAAAATTTTTGCCTACATGGAAGGGACCCTTTGAGATTATAGACAAAATCTCCCCTGTGGCCTACAAGATCCGCATCCCCAAAGGCGGTTTGGCAGAGGGGGAAGACAAGTGGGTCCACATTAACCAGTTGAAGTGTTGCCATCCCAGGCACACTCTGCAACAACTGGAGGAATCCTCTGGAATCCTAGAGGGTACTGTCTCAGATTAATTCAGTTCTAACTTAAAATATCCTACATATCGCCTATCAAATTCTCAAAGTTTCTCAATGTGGGTGTTTTTGTTTTTGAATACAAAAAGAAATGTGCATGTTCATATGTTTTGACTATAAACTTATATGCCACCCCACTATATCAATGGTGGGGGAGAAATGTCCATGAATAGGTATTGCCGCTCTTCCTTTGTCGTCCTAGGAGAAAGAAAACCGGGAGACGGGCCAAGGAGGACGATCCGGAGACCGGGAGCAGAGACGCGGGGGGCCCAGTGTACCGCCCAATATTCCCATCAGGACCGGCGAGGAGAACCGATCGATCCGACCGGATGGAGGAAAAGATGCTGAACTGTGCCATCTATTGGAAAAAGATGAGGAAACATCCCAGGTCTTGCGAGTCCCATCAGTGAAACAGAATGGCCATCGCAAGAGGGGGGCTTGTGGGATGTTTTTATCCACGCATCCAAGCCCTACCTCAAAACTGTGCAGTACTGACATGGAAAACATCATGATGGCCAGAGCTTCCCAGAAAATGCACAGGGAAATGCATGAAGAATAGGCTGCCACTCATTTTTGCCGATGTTATGGGCACAGAAGGGCACTGCCTAAAACCACCATTGGACTACCCACACAGTAGTCTGAAACCATTGGGAATGGCAATGCTGATTGCCAAAAGCAACCTAGAATTTTGGGGAATTCATTTTCTTAAATCCCAAAAATGGTGCATTACCAGTACTCACCACTATCAGAAAGCCGGCGATTTAAAACAGCACCAGATTTTTTTTATATGTGTAAAACTGAATAGATGAACCCAAAGCATGCCAAAGAAAGACTTACTGAGAGGTGGATCCAATGTAAAGTTATATTCTGAAGTGACTTGAAGGTTTATAACAAGACTGACTGAGCTGTGGATTTCAGCAGTTTAAGTAAATTTGGACTGAAAGACACTTAGGGGCCAATTCATAGAATTCAGCGCACAAGTGGCGCACGCGGCTGGCGCACAGTGTGCGCGTGCGAATCCCTGCGCCAGCCGCGTGCGCCAAAACCCATTTCCGCGCACAGCGTATTCATGGATTCCAGCCACCGAAACCAGCCGTGGCGCATAGTGGCGCAGCGACCTTGCAGCAGCGCCAGTTACGCCCCCAAGAACGCCTTCCGCGCAGGGAAAAGCCATCAAAATCCCCAATCCAGCGCAAAGGGCTGCGCTAACCCTGTACCAGCACGGCAAGCGGGCTACGTGTATTTCAGGGGTGCGCGGGAAGTTCCACACGCGAATAGCCTGGGCGCGTGTATTTCAGGGGTGCGCGAGAAATTCTACACGCGATTTCAGCAGGGTACGTGTATTTCAGGGGTGCGCGAGAAATTCTACACGCGATTGGCCTGGGTACGTGGATTTCAGGGGTGCGCGAGAAATTCTACACGCGATTGGGCCTGTGCGAGTGGGGCAGTGTATTACGTGGGTGTGCGGGAAGTTGAAGAGGTGAATTGCCAGTGTGGGTCCTCCCAGGTCTCCCCTCTACCCCCTCCACGACCTCTGCAGGCAGCCCACACCACAGGGGACTACCCTGCACCCCTGGTCATGTCCCGCAGGCAGCCCATCCACCATGGGCATGCCCCCCAGCCAAGCCACATGTCCCCTTGCACCCCCACCCCCCAGCACTGTGGGGCACCTGCCAGCAGGCCCCCAACCATGTCCCACTCATGTCCCCTTGCACCCCCACCCCCCAGCAGGCCCCCACTCATGTCCCCTTGCACCCCCACCCCCCAGCACTGTGGGGCACCTGCCAGCAGGCCCCCAACCATGTCCCCTTGCACCCCCACCCCCCAGCAGGCCCCCACTCATGTCCCCCTGCACCCCCACCCCCCAGCACTGTGGGGCACCTGCCAGCAGGCCCCCAACCATGTCCCACTCATGTCCCCCTTCACCCCCACCCCCCAGCACTGTGGGGCACCTGCCAGCAGGCCCCCAACCATGTCCCACTCATGTCCCCTTGCACCCCCACCCCCCAGCAGGCCCCCACTCATGTCCCCCTGCACCCCCACCCCCCAGCACTGTGGGGCACCTGCCAGCAGGCCCCCAACCATGTCCCACTCATGTCCCCTTGCACCCCCACCCCCCTGCAGGCCCCCACTCATGTCCCCCTGCCCCCAGGTCCTGACGAAACGCAATCATGGCAGTAATGGGCAGCATACCCAGCACAAACACCCAGCCAAGGATTGCACCCACCCACATAGTAGATGCAATTACATGATACAACCCCAATGGCAAGTATGTAAATGAACACATGTCCGTCACATACACATACACAATGGGTGCAAGTGAATGTCAAAACCCATATCATGACATGCATGAAACCAATGAGAAAATACCACAAATGTAAGTAATAAATATATGTATTAAAGATGAAAATGAAGTAAAGAAATAAAACACACAACAATGGGGATGACAAAACAAATGGTCCATGTCCGAGAACTAATAGAAAAAATCAAAAAACAAAGGAATCCAAAAACTAATGTAGTCCAAAGAAAAATAATGGGGGGAAAAAATAAGGAAAAACCATTGCCTCATGGTGAACACAAATATAAATCCAACAAATGTTTTCCAAACATCAAACTATGTACAAGAATATCCCAGGGTCCATGAGCCCAACACCATAAATGAAACCTACTACTACTAACTAATAAAAAAAATATATACAGAAAAGTGGCCATTGTCCGAGCGGTCCAAAAAAAACTTAAAAAATAAAGGAAGCCTAACACTAACTAACTAAAGAACTATATACAATGGCAGCGGGCAAGTCCTGCGGCTCACTCTGTGATGTTGCCGGCCAGGGCATCATCGAACTCCATGTCCATGTCCCGGAGGCGGGACTCTGTCCTGGCCCCGAGGTCTCGCAGGGACAACCCCGTGTCCACCTCAAACTCCCTGCGAGCTTCCTCGAGGCACTCAGCCCGCCTCAACGCCCGACGCATGGAGAACTCCGCCCTGACCATGGTGAGCCGCTCCTCTTCCGCCCGCTGCCGCTCCGCACCTATCCGCTGGACCAACTGCTCCCACACGGAAGACACTGCCATCCCAGGGTTCTCCTGCCCTCCGGCCGATGCCTGCCCCTCTGATCTTGATGGCCCCGAGCCATGATGCCTCCCACGTCGAGCCTGCTGCTGCCTCCGACGCCACTGC
This sequence comes from Ambystoma mexicanum, assembly GCF_040938575.1. Lineage (NCBI taxonomy): Eukaryota > Metazoa > Chordata > Amphibia > Caudata > Ambystomatidae > Ambystoma > Ambystoma mexicanum. The sequence continues at coordinate 1,130,779,081 of NC_090926.1, forward strand.
CTCTGCCAGCACGACGGCATCCAGGCTGATGGAATCCACCGATGCCGTTGTGCACGTGCCCTGCCAGATGATGCTGGCACATCCTCCATCTGCAGGGGGACAGTTGCTGGTGTGTCCACCCCTGCTGGACCTTCGACTCCCGACTGTGGCAGGGATGGGGTCCCCACCGAGCTGGCTGCGTTGGTCGGGGCAGGTCCACAGGGGGCCCTGGTGGCATCTGGGCCGGAAGACGGCATGGAGCACGACTGGCGCATAGCCTCCACAGAGGAGGAGAGGGTCGCCAGAAGGCCACACACATGTAGGAAACCCCCGACCATGGCGGCTCCCAAATGGTTCACGTACGCACGGTGCTCTTCGTGATGATGTGCATGCTCCTCCCGGGAAGCATGCACCTCATCACGAATGCCAGCCGTGCGCAACGCGACACCAATCAGGACCCTCTCCACACGGCCAGGGGTCCCCTCGTCCGCAGGTAGAGGAGTGTCAGATGACATGGACATCTCCCCTACCTGCGGACGGGCCTGGGATGGGGCATCCCTGCTGGTGCATGGTGGTGCAGTCACAGTGTCAGGGACAGTGACATGCACAGGCACCTCCACGGCGACCTGTGCTGCCTCCTGCCCCTGGCCCTGGACTGCACCACTTGCACCAGCGGGGATGCCCCCACCAGGCCCCATGTGTGGCTCAGTAGCGGCCTCCTCCCCCTCTGTGGAAACCACCAACCTGGATGTCTCCACGCCGTCTTCTGCCGGTGCAAGCCCCTGTGGGGGCTCACCCACCCCTTCCGCTGCAGCCGTGGTGGCATCCCCGCCGCTCTGCTCCACAGCGCCTTCTCCGCCCTCTTCTTCACTTGCCACTGTGTAGAGGGAGACATAGAACACAAGCATCAGGGTACTGTACAATGGTCCCCTAGACAGGAAGCAACAGCAGATGAGTGGCACTGTCATACATCACTTCCATCATGTCCCTCCACAACACATGGGTCAGTGCAGGCAAAACACATACAGTAACAGCCATGGCGCATGCCATGGACATTGGCATACATGACCAAGGGACTCATGATTCATACAATGTTGGTTTTAAACTCACATGCATCATGGGTCTTGCCATCACATGCACACACCTCACCGTAGTTCCATCCATCTGGCCTCGTACACCACAGACGCAGTGGATACAAGGATGACTAGGCTGCATCAGTGAATCTGAACATTGTCACAGACATGTGTCATGCATCCATGGCAGTTACAAGTCACAGACACGCAGGTCAGACACACACACATGGACACCATACGTGTACATGGGACCAGCACCCATCCCTCACCCCCACCCATGTCCAGGAACAGAGACTGCCATGCTTCCATGTGTCCATTCCGCACAGAGCCCCCCATGTTGCAATAGAACACATGCACCAACCATGTGGTTCACACATCACTGTACTCACATGCCTGACCATGATGTCCCTGCACACACACATACGTACATGGCCTATGTCACACATACAGGCAGGTATCAGACAACCAGCACACTGCAACATGCCCTGTCTCACACAGTAATGCTTGGTCACTTACCGGCCAACTCCAGATGGGTCTGCCTCCGAAGGATCTGGGCGTGGAGCGCTGGGTCTACGCGTTCCAGGACCCTCATCTGGATGTCACTCAGGCGTGCCCGGCCCCCCTCCGCGAGGCGCCGGGCCTTATTGAGGGTCCTGGCCCTCAAGTCCTCCCAGCGCTTCTTGATGTGCTTGATGTCGCGGGTTGCCACCCCCTCCGCGTTGATGGCAACCACTACATCGTCCCAGATCCTCTCCCGTCCTTCCTTGTTGGCGCGTGGTCTTCCGAAGAGGGCATCATAATGCCCCAGGACATGCTCCACCAGGACACCAACTTCCTTCTCACTGAAGCTGGTGGCCCTCTGCCTCTCTGGCTGGGGGTCGCCACTGGTCTCAGATGGTGCTTGCCCCGACATGGCGACCCCCGAGGCAGGCGTGGGTGGGCAACTGGGTCCTGGGGCTGGGCTGTGGAGCGATGGTATCCCAGTCGGGAGTCTACTGTTCCAGCAGGGGTGGACACAGCAACTGGACCCCTGCAGATGGCTGATGTGCAGGCACCAAATGGCAGGGCACGGTGGCAGCAGGCAGGCAGGCAGGCAGCAGCAGATGGCACGTGGGAGGCTGCTCGGGGCACTGGGGGGCAGTAATTCGACCTTCTGGGCAGGAGCGTGGTCTTCCGTGTGTTTTCGCGTGGCCAGCTTGATACGGAGTGATTTGGCACGTGAAAAATCTGCACGTCAGCGTGTAATTCGAGGAAAGGCCCTTAGCGCGTAAGCGCGTCAGCACGCGTACGCGATTTCATTGGACCAAAGGCCCTTACAGCGTAAGCGCGTCTGTGACGTTTTGCGCACGGGCGTTGCCCTGGCAGGGCTTGGAGATCCCGCGTGCCTTTATGTTCTGTACGTGCTTTTCGTGCGGTGCGTGTGTTTTCCATCCGTTGGGGTTCACACGCTATTACTTCACAGCGGGTGTTGGCTACGCGTTCTACTACACGCAAGGCAGACGGTGAGTGGTACCCCGCTCCCCCAGGCCCGATCGCGTGAGAAAATTCCCGCGCACCCCTGAAATACACGCGCCCAGGCTATTCGTGTGTAAAACTTCCCGCGCACCCCTGAAATACACGTACCCTGCTGAAATCGCGTGAGAAAATTCCTGCGCACTCCTGAAATACACACGCCCAGGCTATTCGCGTGTAAAACTTCCCGCGCACCCCTGAAATACACGTACCCTGCTGAAATCGCGTGAGAAAATTCCCGCGCACCCCTGAAATACACGCGCCCAGGCTATTCGCGTGTAAAACTTCCCGCGCACCCCTGAAATACACGCGCCCAGGCTATTCGCGTGTAAAACTTCCCACGCACCCCTGAAATACACGCGCCCAGGCTATTCGCGTGTAAAACTTCCCGCGCACCCCTGAAATACACGCGCCCAGGCTATTCGCGTGTGGAACTTCCCGCGCACCCCTGAAATACACGTAGCACGCTCCCCCAGGCCCGATCGCGTGACAAAGTTCACGCGAACCCCTGTAATACACGTAGCCCGCTCCCCCAGGCCCGATCGCGTGAAAAAGTTCACGCGAACCCCTGTAATACACGTAGCCCGCTCCCCCAGGCCCGATCGCGTGAAAAAGTTCACGCGAACCCCTGTAATACACGTAGCCCGCTCCCCCAGGCCCGATCGCGTGAAAAAGTTCACGCGAACCCCTGTAATACACGTAGCCCGCTCCCCCAGGCCCGATCGCGTGTAAAAGTTCACGCGAACCCCTGTAATACACGTAGCCCGCTCCCCCAGGCCAGGTCGCATGTGTGACTTCCCGCGAACCCCCGGAATACACGTACCCCGCTCAATCGCGTGTGTGACTTCCCGCGCAACCCCGAAATACACGTGCCCCGCTCGCACAATTGCTGTATGTTGCCACGTTTGTAGTGCGCAGGGACGCTACCGCCTGCCTTCTTGTGGCGGACGTGTATCGGCTTGTGCGTGTCTTTCGCTGTGCGTGGCTTTGCCCTATTCGGTTCCATGAATACGTGTGGTTCGGGTGCGTGTGGGCGTTCCCTCTGCTTCCCTGCAGTACATCCCCAGTTACGCCCTTGTTTTCGCAAGTTGTTCCCCATTCCGCGCGTTACGCCCCGTGTTCCGCCCACTTTCTAGTGTATGCGCAGAGGTTGTGCGCTTTCACTGTGCGCGTCGCGCACGTCTTTCGGGATGTTGCAGTGACGTGTGCGCCATGCACGGGTTTGGCACACATCCCGAGGAAGACACGCGCAGGGACTTCCATGAATCGCACGCGTGCGCGTGCGCCTCTTTTTTTCCGCTTGCGCCTGCTTGCGCCTGCTTGCGCGTAGATTTTCGGCGCACGTTTGTTCCATGAATCGGCCCCTAAAAATCTAAATGTTTAAAAGAAATGAGTGACCTACTTTTGAGTGTCACATAGGTTGCAATTGTTTAAATGTCATAGTTAAACTTAGAATCAGCATTCTAGCTGCATATGTAAAATGGTTAGTTTCATTTGAATGCAGAAAACTGGGTAACTAAAATTGACATTAGCTGTGGCCTGGCTTAAGGAACTGAATTCTGCCCACCAGCTACCCCCGACAGGAGTTGAGACTTGCACAACTGCTGTGTTCCCAGGCCTAGCTGCCTTTTTGCTGCTCCCACCAAAAGGGATATGACACTTCTCTGATTGAATTACCTGGGCTCTGCAGGAAATTGAACAAAGCCCTGTCCTGACTCAGGCAAATGTTTTATTATGGGGGCGTAAAAATGGCTTCTTCTTGAACAATGGGCCTTCCAGGGCCCAGGCAGATGGTTTATTGCAGGGGTAATAAAAATGGCTTCCTCTTGGCAGAAACTGGGAGGGGGAGAAACTGGAGACAGAGGCTGAGCTTGAAGAAAGTGGAAAGACTGGTTTCTGTACCATGTGACCTGAAAAGACACACCCCTGTAGCCAGAATATGGTTTTAGAAAAAGATGAATAACTCATAGTACGGACTTGTCATAATTATTTAAATGATACCATAATTCTTGTGATTTTTCTGCCCACATTTTAAGAGGTTTTTAGAACCGGTGGCATGATCTGGGGGCAAACTAGCAGTTAAGAGGGTATTACTTAAAATGTATGCATGTTAAAAATCTGACACTTCATCACTTAATGTCCATACTCCTTGCGCACATGTGTATAAATTTGAGTAAGAATCTGATATTGGTAACCTGACCAAAAAGTGAAATATGTTGCCATTTCTGAATGCAAGCTCCCAGGAAGAGCAGATTTGGACAGGGTATACCTCCTGTGATATGTGATGGGTGCATGTAATTTTAAACAAATGTGTACCTGTCAAATATGTCTTTTGGGTCAAAATATAGATTGTGTGTAATTTGACAGGGGTGGGTTCTCTGTACCATAAACAGACCTCATCATGATGACACTTCATTTCATTCCCCCAATCAAGGGGAAGAGGATGAAGTGGCCAATGACAAGTGGAGAGGGGTAGAGCCTAGTGATGCTGCACACATACCCACTTTCAAAACACATAAAAGCAGACAGTCAGGACAGATAGGGACATTCAATTCCATTTGCTGCAACGCGCTCTGCCGGACCATACCACATCCAGAGATCCAGACTTCAAATCCATCAATCTCCAGAGAAAGCTGTGCAGAAAGATCCAGAAGCAGTGCTGTACCCAGAGAGAGAGCAGAGCTGACCCAGACCAGCAGAGCAGAGCTGACCCAGACCACTGTTTGCAGAACCAGAGAGCTGACCCAGATCACTGTGAAGTGCCGAGACCAGACCAGAGTCCAGTCTAAAACCTGACCAGATCCGTGGCGAGGCCCATTCTAATTCAAGAATATAGTGTGAGTACCTAGTAGAACTGTGCAGAACCAATCTCTTAGTTAAAATAATATAATTCAATCTATTTTAATCTAAGTAGAGCTGCCTCCTAACTGTCACCTGTCATTTGTAAAGCTGTCACCTGTCAATTTCTAGTTGCTAGCTGTCACTTGTCTTTTTGAACTTTAAAATTTTAAATCTGAAAAAACGACCTTTACCATATCGCTCATATCTCTGTGACCGTTTGTTCTAGAGACTTGCAGTAACTTTCCTCTGAAAGCTTAGAATCTCAGCTTTTCAACGAACCTAGAACCGCATTCCGATTCCCTATAGTTTTGCCGCAATCGCACTTGTGAATTTACCGCGATTTGCAAATTTCTCCACGTGTGAAAACAGCAGTTTCCTTGCTAAAAATTTGTTTGCCTCTTAAGAACCATCCCTGAATCATTGCTAGAGTGAGCCTGGACTAATATTAACTTGATACCACTCACCCTGAACCTCAAGAGGGAATTAAAAGCATTTTAGCATATTTTTCACTTCATTGCCAGCACATATAAAAGCATTTTGGGCCTGTGTTTCAAACTTCTTTAGTCTAAGCTTGCTGGGGTGAACTGAATTACATTTGATTGCATTTCTGAGAACTGTGTGCTTTCCTTCCATTTCCTTGCATTGCATAAAGGGGGGAGGGGATTGCCAGAGAAAAGTGATTACATTGTTTTGTTGAAATCATATTGAGTATTTTCTGTATTGCATTTTCATTCAACATTACATCCATCTGAACTTATATAAAGCATTCTCTACCACCTTATTCTTCTGTTCCTATTCACAAGTGTGCTAGTGCCAGACTATCCATTATTGATTACTGCTCAGATTCAGTGTGATATCCAATTATTAATTTATTATAAAGTGTGATATATATCTATATTGTTTAAATTCTCAAATAAACCTTTTAACTTGCAAAACAGAACCACTTCTTGGCTCAGTGGGGTCAGGGGGATTCCAAGAGAGGGGTGTTATATAGGGGTAGTCATCCAGAACGCATGAACTGGACATAAAGATATATCCATAAGGGTTTCCATTCAGTATCCCAGACTAGGCTTTGACTTAGCTGTAGTGTTGAATTGAATCCTCTTACACTCTGTTCACGTGCCTCAAGCTCCTCGTGCTCCCTGTCAATGTGCGCTAGATCCTCGTGTCATTTGTCCATATGACCCATGCTCTTCACATGGGAAGATAATGGCATTAATGTCAAGAAAGGCGTTACAGAAAAACTAAAGGAATCATGCGTTACACCTGCCATCAGTCTTTGAGGATCATGACAAAAGACGTGTAATATGTAAGTGCCAAGGACACGTATGCTCGTCCTTTTTGCATGCGCTTGCATACTAGACTGGCACTCAAATGGGAGACTGTTGAATTAACTTCACAGAAGTACGCGGGGCACGGATAAATTTTGCACAGCCGAGGGGATGTTCTGGTCTTCTTAGGCCTAGTAGCTTTGAAACTTCCTGCCGGGAAAAGTGATCAGCTTTGGCACTAACCCTTAGAGTGTGCAGAAGTGAGTATCCATTCAGATTGGGTCATCTTCATACATGCTCCTGTGCTTACGCTTTCTAAACCTCATTGGGAGTAATTAGGGAGCAGTAAAAAGTGGCGGTAGCAGATTTGCTACCACGTTTACCGTATTACCATCGTCCAGCTTTTGCTGGCACTTTGGAGGAAAAATCTCCATGAGATGGCCGGATGTATCTCTTCCAAAAAAAGGTAGGAATGATTGGAAGCAAAGCTACCACCGGCGGTAATTGTGTCAAACCACAATGGGGTTCAATGGGGACTCCCTGATGGGAAATACAACTGCCTCCCCGCCACTAGTAATATGGCAGATTTAACACGAAAATGAGTTGCATTAACAGTAAACGTGTTTGGCTGAATTACCATAGTTATTGCCCCGGCCCCTACCATGCTCCTTAAGCTTAGAGCATAGATTGCAGTGTTTGAGTAATTTGCCATTTCATCTGGTAAATATCCCTAATGCAGTCTGTGATATTTACATGAGGGCAAATTGTTGGTTGAACAGGATAACTTACCTTGCTTTTCTGTAGGTTACTGTGACTCTTTGAAGAAGGATGGGGAATCCCATCACTCCCCCGCACCCCCTACCAAATTCATGACAAGAAAGACGGCTGGAAAACATTGCAATCACCCATTCTTTTTCGGACGAATCCCGAACGGACCTACGATTGATAATTAATTCAAGAGGTATCCTCTCAGTCAGCCATACCGACCCAGGGAGGTACATATCTATCCATGTGTGGATGAAGAGCCACAGGCCATGATCTGAGAGACACCTATTGACAGTCCGTAGTAAGCACCAAGAAGCCATGTTGCTGACGTCCTTAGAGACACCGCAACATAGCGTTAGACATGAAGCACACGTGCCACTCCGCACTTCGAGACACAAACACGCACTTGAATACATGAAGAACACGAGCGTACAGTTCTATAGTTAGAGGACAGATACATATACATAATCTCATTGCTTTTATTATTTTGCCATTAGCTAAATGCAGCTGTGGGATGTTTTTACCCATGCATCCAAGCCCTACCATAAAACTGTGCAGTACTGGCATGGAAAACATCATGATGGCCAGAACTCCCCAGAGAGTGCACAGGGAAAACGTGAAGAATAGGCTGCCACCCATTTTTGCCTATGTTGTGAGCACAGGAGGGCACTGCCTAAAACCACCATTGGGCTACACACACAGTAGCCTGAAACCATTGGGAATGGCAATGCTGATTGACAAATAGCAACTCAGAACTGGGGGGAATTCATTTTCTTAATCCCAAAAATGGTTGCATTACCAGTACTCACCACTATCAGAAAGCCGGCGTTTTAAAACCACCAGACATTTGTGTAAAACTGAACAAATGAAACAAAACCAGACCAAGGAAAGACTTGCTAAGAGGTGGATACAATGTAAAACTATATTCTGAAATGACTTGAAGGAAGTCATTATTTAATGTATAGGTATAAATTGTCAGTTTGACTTGAATGTAGAAAACTGGGAACAAAAAGTGACATTTAGCTGAAACCTGGCTTAATGAAACTGAATTCTGCCTAACAACTACCCCCGACAGGAGTTGAAACTGGATCAACAGCCACTCTTCCCAGGCTTAGCTGCATCCTGCCGCCCCTTGCCAAAAGGAGTTGACACCTCTCTGATTAGATTAGGGGTGGAGCACCTGGGAACTGGAAGGGACCGAACAATGCAACTTCCTTGACTCAGGCAAATGTTATATTGGGGGCGTCGTAAAATAGCTTCCTCTTGGGAGAAACTGGGGGGCAGCTGTGCCTCTGTGAACAAGCTGGCTTGGGGGAAGTGGATAAACCAGTTACTCCACCATGTGATGTGGGAAGCCACAACCCTTTTTGACCAGGGCATAATTTTAAAAAAGATGGATAATTCATAGTACGGACTTGTCAGAATTATATAAGTAATACCATTATTCTTGTGATTTTTCGGTGCACATTTTAAGAGGCGTTAGGACCCTGTGGTGTATTCTGGGGGGTTGCTAGCGGAAAATAGGGTCTTACTCCAAATGTCTGCATGTTAAAAATCTGACACTTCATCAATTAATGTCCATACTCCTTGCGCACATGTGTGTAATTTTGGGTAAATGTCCGATATTGCAAAACCAGTTAAAAAGCGCAAAATGTTGTCATTTTTTAATGCAAGCCCCCAGGAAGATCAGAGGCGGACAAGCATGGACCATAAGGAATATATAATGTGTACATGTAATTTCAACAAATGGTGTATCTGGGAAAGATGTATTTGAATCAAATATAGATTTGTGGGCAAACTGACCAGGGGAGGATCCTCTGACCCATAAACAGACCTCATCATGATGACAATCCATTTCCTTCCCCCAATCATGGGAGAGGGGAGAATTGGGCCAATGACAAGTAGAGAGGGGCAGGCTTAGCTAGGCCCAGGCACACACCCATTTTCAAAACACATAAAAAGAGACTGCTGGGACAGGTAGAGGCATTCAATTCCATTTGCTGCAAAGCATGCTGACCGCCGACTTCACATCAAGAGATCCAGACTTCAAATCCATCAATCTCCAGAACCTGTAGCAGAAATTAACTCCATAATTTGTAGCAGAGAGGCCTGAATCCACCAGCTGAATCCTCTTCAGCAGGCCTCAAAACTAACCAAACTATTCAACAGCCGGGCGAGCTGTTTGAAATTTTGCCGAGAATTTTTGCAAGAACCTGTAGCAGTACCCAGAAAGCAGTGGTACATCCAGAATCCAGAGAGGCTAGACCAGCAGAGCAGAGCTGACCCAGATCGCTGTGAGCAGAACCGGTGCCTGATTGACCCGCCGAGCAGACAGAACCGCAGCCGGACGTGTTGACCAGATCCGTGACGAGGCCTAGTTCAAATTTATATTGTGAGTACCTAGCAGAACTGTGCAGAACCAATCTCTTAGTTAAAATAATCTAATCCAAACTATTTTAACCTAATTAGAACTGCCTCCTAGAAATCGTGTCATCTGTCATTTTTAAAGCTGCAAGCTGTCACCTGTCATTTTGAGTTTACTTTAAATCCGAAAAACTACCTTTATTTAATCGTCCGTATCTCTGGAACCGTTTGGGCTAGGAACAAAATTTAACTTTCATCTGAAAGCTTAGAATGTAGGCTTTCCAACGAACCTAGAACTTCCTACTCCCTATACTTTTCCCGTAATTGCGAGACATGCACTCGCGAAATTTACTGCGATTTGCGATTTGGCCCGATTTCTTCATCTGTAGAAATCAGCAGCTTTTTGCTTCTCTTTGCTAAAATTCGTTTGCAATCTGCTAATCATTCATAGAGTATTGTTAAAGTGAGCCTGAACTAATATAAAGTAGCCATCACCTATCATGAACCTCTAGAGGGAATTAAAAGTAATTTTAGCACCTTTTCACTTCCTTGCAAACCACATTAAAGTAATTCGCCTGTGTTTTAAACTCATCCCTGTTTTCCCTAAGCTTGCTGGGAGAACTGGAACTGTGTATTGCATTATAAAGTGTGATTTGTTGGGATTCTTGAAGACTGTGTGCTCTCCTTCCATTTCTTGTATTGCATAGGGGGGAGTGAATTGTCAAAAGAAAAAGTGATCATATTACCTTTTGCTAAAATCATAACAAGTTATTTCTGTACAGCATTTTATTCCACCTTGCATTTCCTTGAAACCATCAAGCATTTTCAGCTACCTCATCCTCTACACTACTCCTAAGTAACCAAATCAGTGTACCCCTGTAACATTATCCATTGTTGATCACAGTCATATTCTGAAGTGTGATATCAGTTATCAATTTATTTATAAAGTGTGATAGATATAGATTGTTGAATTGTCCAAATAAACCTTTTAATTTGCAAAACAAACCTACTTCTTGGCTCAGTGGGGTCAGGGGGATTCTAGGAGGAGGGTGTTATACAAGGGTTGTCATCCAGAGTACTGAACTGGATATAAAAATACATCAATAAGGGTTTTCCTCAGCATCCCAGACTAGGCATTGACTTAGCTGTATTGTTGATTGAATATCGCTTACAAAAGTGGGGGCTCGGAGCCGGGATATTCTGGGTTAGGTTTACCACTTGTGCAGATTAGTACAGTGTGCCAACTGACCAGATACACATATCCGGTTAGATCACCACGCTGTTTTACACTGTGAAAGCATCCCTCAAAGGAACGCTCTAAGGAAACGGTCTGTTTTGCAAAATAAAATACAAACTTTTGTAAGTCAGGAAGGAACTCAAATTCCAGAATGACGACCTTGGTAGATATGAAAATAGCCAGAGAGCACTTCTTACATAAGCTATTTGTGAGAGGTGAGTGGACTCATCAGGACCAAACGGTCCGGTTGCAGGCAATCGCGCAACAGGTCACTGAAACAGGGTCAGATATATGGGGAGATCAGGGTCCCCTACATGTGGCCCTGAGTGAACTATATATGGCCCCTAAAGCCAAAGATGAACATAATAAGATTGCCAGGATAGCGGCATATTTGTATCTATATATGGGAGCCATGCAGGACAAATGTGCTGAAGGCCAAGATCTGGCAAATAGGCAACAGATGGCGTTAGAGAAGGCCCAATCTGATCTGGACTCTTCTGAGCAGAGGCTGCTCAGGAGCTATGAGTCAGAAAAGGACAGCAGACAGTACATCACTAAAATAAAGGAGGATATGGATGTGCTGCAACAGGAAAAGGCGGACCAGGATACCAGATTTCTGGCCTTGCAGAAGGAGTACCAAGAAGGTTTGGACTCCCTACTGCAGAGCCAGAAAAAGCTGGAGCAACAATTAGATTTCAATAGGGTATGTGCCGAGCAGGTAGTCGCCCTGCAAAGCCACCTAGATAGGGAGAAGGCAGAGAGCAATAAACTGATTTTGAAAGATCTGGATACCCAGGCAGAGTTTGACCAGGAGCGCCAGAAAGCTGGTGCCTTCCAAAGGCAAAGGGACGACCTGGCGGCACAGATGCAGGCTCTAAATCAGGAAAGGGATACCTTAGGCCAGTAAGTCTGCCACTTAAAAAGGAAAATGGAAGAAAATCACCTGGCCCTCCAGGGACTGGGTGACCTCCAAAAAGAACACCAGAACTTGTTGGAGCACACCAGGAGGGTGGAGGATGCTCTGGCAAGAAAGGAGCAGGCCAATAGGGACACAGCTCAGGAGGTAACCCTCCTGCAGCAGAGACTGGCCCAGTACTCCAGGACCAATCAGGAGGCACAGAGAGAAAATGAGGCTCTCTGTCAGCACAATGATAGGCTCCAGCAACAGGTAGCGATGCAGGAGAGACTGATAGAGTCTAGTAAGGCCTTAACTGAGGAACTGAAAGCGCAGGCTCTTGCATTGCAACAGGGAGCAGGGGCTGATAGAGACGAGGTGCGCTGGGAAAGGGAAACGCCTGAGCATAACCTCAGGCGCCCTAGTACCAGAGGCCTTCATCTCTCCCAGTCCCTGGACTCTGCCACCCCCATGTCCCCTCGCGCACATGAGCCCAGGGCCACGGAGATGGCAGATTACTATCCAGCTAGAAGTATGGGGCTCATAGGCCAGTACCTCCCAGGAATGGATGGGCGGGCATCCGGGTATGGGCACCCAAGCGCAGTGCAATTTATTGGGGAACCCCAGGAGAGTTGGCCCATTAAGGGCATCCTGAAAACCTCTGCCCAGTTAGGTCAGTGGGGGGGTACCCATCAAATCCTGGCAGCAAGGAGGGGTCTAAAGACTCCTCTGAGCATTACAGGACACAGGAGACAAGGTCCCCACATTCTGCCAGCCATTCAAAGGCTCGCAGAATCCGGGAAAACCTAGAAGATCAGACGGGCACCTCTGGGAGCAGCGCTTCTGAGTCGGAGGATGAATGGACCAGGGTTACCTGAACCAAAAAGGTCAATAAGGCAAAAAGGGCCTTGCTTAAGGACCCATTGAAACAAATAAAGGCAATAAGGAGTGTCATCACTCCTTATCATAAGAACGCCAAGTATTCTGTTTGGGAACACTTGGAGCTCTATGAGCAAATGATGGAGACTTTCCATTTGAAGGACAGCCAAAGCTGTATTCAATATGTAAAGTGGACCTTCTCACCAGAATACTCCAGTTTCTTTGCGGGGCTGGAGGATCAAAACCATTCAAGGTGGTCCACATACAGGGCGGCCATCTTGAAACATTTTTCTGTGCACAGAAATCCTCAAGAGGCTCGCAAGGCAGCCTACAATTTGCAATGTGGGGAGGATCAGGCCCCACAAGAGTTTGTGCAAGAATTAGAGCGTGCTTTTGCGCAGACCACCAGAAGGGTGCCCACGGATAGCAGAGAATTTATCAATATGTTTTTCCATGCCTTACCCAAATACATAATGACCGAGCTCGTGAGAGATTTTCATGAGAAAAGATCTTTAGACTGGGTCATTGAACAGGCTACCCGGATCTATGAGGTGCAGAAGCCCATCGAAAATAAAAATAACGCGCCGAAAAACCCCAAAACCAACAGCACCCCTGCTGCTGCCAAGGTGGCAGAGGTAAAGGTTGCTGCCGTTTTAGATTTGGAGATGGGGGGCCTAAAAACCTGCCTGCACCAAATAATTCACAGCCCAGAAGGCCCTCGGGCCAGTCACAGACAGGGAGTCGAGGAGGTAGTCCCACAAATGGAGTCCCCCGCCCCCCTGACTATGTAAGTCCCTGCTACAAGGGAAACCGACCAATCCTGGGTTATATGTGGACTCCTCCAGCCCAAGGGGGGGGATCCAGCCAAGCACCTGACCCGGGGAACTTCCCTCCTAACTTCCCCCAGGAGGGCAGAAATTCACCAAATCCTGGGCAGAACTTTTTCCCCAGGTATCCACCCAATTTCCAGCCCCAAAATCATCCATCCTTCCTTCCCCAATTCCCTGAGCCCAGACAACCTAATCCGGGAGAGGGGAGGCCAAGGGTGGAGGGGTACCAAAATCTTCCCAACCAGGGGTACTACCAGAGAAGGGATAGCTACCCTTCCCGGGATCAGCCCAGGGGAGAAAATAGAGCCCCGTATCAGCCTGAGCGGGTTTCACAACTTGAGCGCCAGGTCCAAAATATGGCACGGGATCTGGGTCACATACTGAGGGCTCAACAGAACCCTCAGATGAGCATGCCACCGCAGAATGCCCCAAACTCTGGACCTGGTGCTCCAGAACAATGACGGGGGCAGCAACCCGATAACCCACCGGTTCCCAGGGAGGAGGCACAAGGGGAAGGGGGGTGTAAAGCCTTGGAGGAAGCTTCCTTCCCAACTTGTAAACAGCCCCTGGAAAACCAGGAACCGGAAACAAAATCTCCTGCCCCTAAAAGCCTGCCTCCCAAGGAGCAGAGGGGGGTAGGAGAAAAAAAGGACCCAAACAGACCCACTTTGTGGAGGAGGTACAGGTCTTCCAATTTGAGGGAGAGGGATACTCAGAAGATCCTGGGAAAAGGATCTTCTCCTTCAGAGATGGGGGAACTCCTCCCAAGGAAAAATGGGTCCCAAGGGATTCCAATCCAGACTGGGGAGATGTGGAGACTGAGCTACCGCCGCCCATAATCTCATCCCAGAACCGACAATACCAAAATCCCAAGGGTCAAACCCATCCTGATGACTGCCTCCAAAAAGGGCAGGGAGGCCCAGAACCGGAACCAGGGGAACCCACAATGGCTCTGATCTCCAGTTGCCAACTTTTTCTTTCAGATTCCCAAGGCTCTCCACAGAATTCTGCCCAAATCTCTTTGCTAGTAATGTCCAAAACCAGAAAGTTAGCCCACCAGTTGTCCAAAAATGTGCATTATCTGTGCCCCCTTGAGGAGAAGGAGGGAAGATACTATGCCCCGGTACAAGTACAGGGGCAGGGTACAATTGTGGCACTGGTGGACACTGGATCCCAAGCTACCCTTCTGTCCAAAAGGGCCTTTGAGGAACTAAATGCAGGAAGGGGGGAGAATTACCGAATTCCTCTCACCTCTCTTCCTGGACAACTGCAGAACTTTGACGGGAAGGAAATTCCCGTTGAGGGGACTGCAGACTTTGGACATTAAAATTGGGCGACACAAGGTGAAACACCCGGTCATAGTAGTGACTCGAGAGGGCACCCCTTGTTTACTAGGGAATGACCTCCTGAGAAGGTTGTCACCCCTAATAGATTGTGTAAACAAGGTCCTCTGGACCCAGACTAGCCGACCAATAAAATTAAAACAGAGTGTCAACCATGTTAGTTTAAACGGCACCTGCCACATGGTTGAACAAAAATCTGACCAAGTAGAATTTCACTTCCAGAACAACCAAACTCCAGATGTGACAGTAATAGCAGTAGGACAACAGGCTGGTGATGGGGGGTCCTCTCTATTTCTGAAAATCAACCTTCCTTCCAGTTTAAGGTGGTATTCCACACTGGAAGTAAACACCCTGAAATTCTTTACTAATCCACAATCAGAAACTCCCACTCCTATAGTCCAGAAAGATGTGAAATCAGCTGAGAGCCTGGCTGATATTCAGCAAATTGGAGAGCAGTTGTTCATCCCTGTTCTTGCTCGAGTGACTGTGAACAATGGTAAGAGCTTCATCAGCGAAGCCATGTTCCGCCAACTCCCAAAAGATCCAGCCATTCCCACAGTCAAACTGATAGACAAATGGGAAATGGACCTGGAAGCAGCTAATTCCAAACATCTCCTGCCAAGCAGGTGTATGCTCAAAATCTCCATTGGCAACAAGAGCATAGTCCATAATTGTTGGGTCGTGCAAGACGTCACTGCTGCCTTTTACTTAGGCAGTGACATTCTCAATCGCTTTGCCATTAGTTTGGACCTAATAAACTTCAAAGCTTGGTCCCAATTAGCGGATAATCCCATGGGCTTTGATGATCCAGAAAAAGCATTTAGGTCAGCTCAATTGCTACCTTATGCAGTTGAAATTCAGATCAAAGAGGAAGTCACCATCCCAGAAAGGACCCAACAATTCTCCCTGGAAGTGAAAGTTAAAAGAGGACAAAAATTGAAAAACCCTGATGCTTATATCCATCTAAATGCTTCTCTCCAACAGCAAGGGTTAGGGGTAAACCCAACACCATTAGTCAACATAGAACATGACACCATTCCAATAGAGGTGGATAATAGCGACTTAAAGAGTATTACTCTAGAAGCAGGCACCATTATTGGAATGGCGATTGATGACTGACATTTCTCCATTGATTTAGGAAATGAACTGTTAGGACCAATCCCCAAGGACTGTTTTGACAGTGACAGTGAGGACAATACAACACCAGACAGGATTTTCACCCAGCATGGGGGGAACTTCCTGGTGTACACTTCTTGCCCTTGTGGTAAGGAAGATGTGACTTGTGACTTCAGGAGGGATGAGGTGATTTTCCAGGTCCATGAGGGCTGCCTTTCCCACCTGAAGCCTCCAGTCCAAATCAGCACTCTGACCAGGGACTTCTCCACCCAGCTGGAGGAGGCCGCTGAGATAGCCAAACCAGAAGTCTTTCCAGGCTTCAGGCAGATGGTGGAAGAGAGAGTCAACCTAGCTGATGCCTGTGTGACTCTGGAACAGAAGCAAAAGTTGAAACAAGTTTTCTTGGATTTCCAAGATCTCTTTGCAGTAGACTCATATGACTGTGGTCGCTCCGACATCCACACCACAACAATTCCCACGGACCCTGGAATGACTCCAGTGTTTGTGAAGCAATATCGCTTGCCTCTCGCATCCATGGAGTCCCTTACTGAAATAATTAAGAACCTTGAGTCCCGGGGAATAATCCGTCCAGTACACAGCACTTTCAATAATCCGGTGCTGGGAATATTGAAGCCAAACGGCCAGTGGAGACTCTGCGCCGACCTTAGGGAGCTCAACAAACGGGTCCATACTTCCCGATGGCCTCTGCCCTACATTGACCAAGGGCTGGCCAAGATTCAGGGGTCACAGGTATTCACAGCAATAGACCTGACCAATGGATACTGGACCGTGCCTGTCAGTAGGGAGGACCAATACAAACTGGCTTTTACCTTTGGGGGCCAGCAGTACACATGGACCCGGACTCCCTTCGGATACCTCAACTCCGGCAATGAATTCAACATTTTCCTACATAAGGCCATGCCCGACCTGGGTGCGAGGGGTAACCTGGCTTATGTAGATGATGTCCTCATCAAATGTTCATCTGTGGAGGAACGCATAGCGGAGATCCGTTATGTTCTGACACAGTTGAGGGCCGCCGGAGCAAAACTTTCCTTTCAGAAAGCACAGTGGTGTAGAACCCGTGTTAATTTCTTGGGGCATGAGATTACTCCTCAGGGTCTCTGTCCCCAAGAAAAGAAAGTGGAAGCACTCCAGAAACTGAAAGACCCCACAACTCTGCGGGAACTAAGGAGCTTCCTTGGACTGACTAATTACAGCAGAAAGTTCATTGAAGGCTACGCAGAGATCACTAGACCCCTGATTCATCTCTTGAAGGGGGGGTCAAGTGGGAATGGGGTCCAGAACAATCCGAGGCGGTAAGACAACTCAAAAGAAGCCTCTCACAAGCGCCTTGCCTAGTTTACCCTGTCAGAAACAAGGAGTTCTTCCTGGAGACGGGGTTCTCTAATACATGCTTGACGGCAGTATTATACCAAAAGCATGACAAGGTCAATAAAGTAATCTCCTATGCGAGCAAAACTTTATCCTCTGTGGAGGAAAAATTCAACGATTGTGAGAAGGCACTCCTGGCAACGGTGTGGGCATTGAAGAATTACCGCCCGTTTATCCAGGGTGAACACATCATAGTGGAGACTCCACACCAGCCTCTGCAATATCTCCAAAGTGACAGGATCCGGGCCGGAAATGTGAGTAATTCCCGAATTACTTCCTGGATTCTGTCAATGCAAGGCTTTCCTGTAGAGGTCAGATATGGACAAAACAAGAAGAGTCCCCTCGCGCAAGGTCTGGCTGACTTGCATGATTGTGCCAGAGAAAACTGTCTCGAGGACGAAAGTCTAAAAACCAAGGACAACATGGAGGCATACCTTAATTCCCCCCACAAAGTCTTTGAAGAAGACAAGTGTGAGGGAATGCCCACTGTCTATGTGGATGGATGCTCGTACCATGTTGACGACAACGGGGAGAAAGAACTGGTGGCCGGCATAGGGAATGCATGGGTGAGGGAGTTTCCACAATCCTCCGCTGAATACAAAATTGGTCCCCGAAGTAGTCAGGTGGCAGAATTGATGGCAGTGCATCAGGCCATCCTCACTGCTGTCCAACATCAACTCCACAAACTGGTCATAATCACAGATTCGGATTATGTACGGAACGGGTTCGTGGAGCACCTGGGCAACTGGAAAACCAGAGGCATGTTATGCGCTAATAACAAACCCCTGAAACATGGGAAGTTAATCCAAAATATTGATGATCTGGTCACATCGAATGGGATGACCATCTACTGGAAAAAGATCAAGGGTCATTCCAAAGTAGAGGGACCAGACAAAACTGGAAATGACTTAGCTGATCAGCTGGCCAAAACCGGGGCCATCCAAGGGGATCTAATAGAAATAGAGTTCCTGTTGGGGGAAATTCAGGTCACTGCGATCACTAGGTCCCAGACAAATGCTCACAATGATCTTTCAACTGCCCAATGGAGCAAGGAGACCCCTGATGCTGATTTGATTACAGCTCAGAAGGGGGATCCAATCATTGGTAAGTTTTACCAACACCTTGAGGACCCTGAGAACTTTCCCCTGACGGACACAGATTACATTGGGAAAGAGGACCTAAGAGTGTTGATGAAATGTCCAAAAATGTTCCGAATCCAAGACGGTTTGTTGGTAAGGAAATCCCAAGCTGGACATGATCAGTGGGTGGTTCCTACCCCATTCCGAAGCCTGAAGTATGTCACGCCCATGATGCGGCCACCGCTGGTCATAGGGGGTTTCACACAACACTGGAAATCTTAAGAGAGGTTGCATACTGGCCACACATGGGGCAGGACCTCGACCAATACTTGAAGGGGTGTCTTGTGTGTGCACAATTTCAGCCATCATCCCTCACACACTGTGCGCCTCTCCAAAAGAGGGGGATGACACTGCCATGGTCAGATTTGCAAATCGACTTTGTAGGCCCTGTGATTCGCTCGTCTAGAGGAAACAAGTACATGTTGACCGTTACATGCTTGTTTACCAAGTGGGTGGAATGTCTCCCGGGCCCAAATTGCAAGACAGAAACAGCAGCTGCCCTGATGATTAACCACATCTTTTCCCGTTTTGGTCTACCTCAAAGGATTGAGTCAGACAGAGGTAGCCACTTCACCAGTGAAGTAATGACAAAGATGTGGGAGATACTGGGCGTTAAAAGGAAGCTACACATTGCCTACAGGCCAGCTTCTTCTGGAGCAATGGAGAGATATAACCAAACCATTGTGAGCATCTTAAAAAAGTTTGTGGCAGATTCTGGGCCAAGTTCGGATATCCGATTACCTCTGGTCCTAATGGCCATCAGATCTACCCCTTCATCTGCAACCAAAATGACACCATTTGAGTTGATGACTGGACGCAAGATGGTGCTTCCCCAGCATTTGCTCTACAGAACCCAAGAGCAAACGTTAATAAATGCCTCCACAACTCATGAGTATGTGGAGAATTTAAGGAAACACCTTCAGCATGCTTTTGCCTATGCTCAGCAGAATCTAGAAAGATCAGCCGAGAGCATGAAGACCCACTATGATTTAAAAACTACCCGAAAGGAATATAAGGTGGGTGATCGGGTCTATCTATACAATTTCCAAAGGAACCAGGCCAAACAGCTTAAATTCTTGCCTACATGGAAGGGACCGTTTGAAATTATAGACAAGATCTCCCCTGTTGCCTATAAGATCTGCATCCCCAAAGGCAGTCTGGCGGAAGGGGAAGACAAGTGGGTACATATAAATCAGCTAAAGTGTTGCCATCCCAGGCACACTCTGCATCAACTGGAGGAATCCACTGGAATCCCAGAGGGGGCCGCTCCAGAGTAATTCAGTTCCAACCCTAAAATATTCCACATATAGCATTTAAAATTCTGTGATCCTTGTATATATATATATGTTCTTTTCTCCTAATTTAAAAAAGAAAATGTATATGTTCATATCTTCTGATTCATAAAATGTATCTGTTCGCCACACCATTAATAGTGGTGAAGAAATGTCTACGAATAGGTATTGCTGCTTTGCTTTATCATCCTAGGAGAGATGAAACCATGGAGACTGACCAAGGAGGACGACCGAGGACCGGGAGCAGAGACCCGAGGGGCCCGGGGTACCGCCCAATCCTCCCATCAGGACCAGCAAGGAGAACTGATTGATCGACTGGAGGGAGGAAAAGATGCTGAACTGTGCCATCCATGGAATTGGAAGAAGAGGAGGCGAACATCCCAGATCTTGCGAGTTCCATCAGCGAAAGGACAGAATGGCCATCGCAAGAGGGGGGGCTTGTGGGATGTTTTTACCCATGCATCCAAGCCCTACCATAAAACTGTGCAGTACTGGCATGGAAAACATCATGATGGCCAGAACTCCCCAGAGAGTGCACAGGGAAAACATGAAGAATAGGCTGCCACCCATTTTTGCCTATGTTGGGAGCACAGGAGGGCACTGCCTAAAACCACCATTGGGCTACACACACAGTAGCCTGAAACCATTGGGAATGGCAATGCTGATTGACAAAAAGCAACTCAGAACTGGGGGGAATTCATTTTCTTAATCCCAAAAATGGTTGCATTACCAGTACTCACCACTATCAGAAAGCCGGCGTTTTAAAACCACCAGACTTTTGTGTAAAACTGAACAAATGAAACAAAACCAGACCAAGGAAAGACTTGCTAAGAGGTGGATACAATGTAAAACTATATTCTGAAATGACTTGAAGGAAGTCATTATTTAATGTATAGGTAGAAATTGTCAGTTTGACTTGAATGTAGAAAAACTGGGAACAAAAAGTGACATTTAGCTGAAACCTGGCTTAACGAAACTGAATTCTGCCTGACAACTACCCCCGACAGGAGTTGAAACTGGATCAAAAGCCACTCTTCCCAGGCTTAGCTGCATCCTGCCGCCCCTTGCCAAAAGGAGTTGACACCTCTCTGATTAGATTAGGGGTGGAGCACCTGGGAACTGGAAGGGACCGAACAATGCAACTTCCTTGACTCAGGCAAATGTTATATTGGGGGCGTCGTAAAATAGCTTCCTCTTGGGAGAAACTGGGGGGCAGCTGTGCCTCTGTGAACAAGCTGGCTTGGGGGAAGTGGATAAACCAGTTATTCCACCATGTGATGTGGGAAGCCACAGCCCTTTTTGACCAGGGCATAATTAAAAAAAAGATGGATAATTCATAGTACGGACTTGTCAGAATTATATAAGTAATACCATTATTCTTGTGATTTTTCGGTGCACATTTTAAGAGGCGTTAGGACCCTGTGGTGTATTCTGGGGGGTTGCTAGCGGAAAATAGGGTCTTACTCCAAATGTCTGCATGTTAAAAATCTGACACTTCATCAATTAATGTCCATACTCCTTGCGCACATGTGTGTAATTTTGGGTAAATGTCCGATATTGCAAAACCAGTTAAAAAGCGCAAAATGTTGTCATTTTTGAATGCAAGCCCCCAGGAAGATCAGAGGCGGACAAGCATGGACCATAAGGAATATATAATGTGTACATGTAATTTCAACAAATGGTGTATCTGGGAAAGATGTATTTGAATCAAATATAGATTTGTGGGCAAACTGACCAGGGGAGGATCCTCTGACCCATAAACAGACCTCATCATGATGACAATCCATTTCCTTCCCCCAATCATGGGAGAGGGGAGAATTGGGCCAATGACAAGTAGAGAGGGGCAGGCTTAGCTAGGCCCAGGCACACGCCCATTTTCAAAACACATAAAAGGAGAATGCTGGGACAGGTAGAGACATTCAATTCCATTTGCTGCAGAGCATGCTGACCGACGACTTCACATCCAGAGATCCAGACTTCAAATCCATCAATCTCCAGAACCTGTAGCAGAAATTAACTCCAGAATTTGTAGCAGAGAGGCCTGAATCCACCAGCTGAATCCTCTTCAGCAGGCCTCAAAACTAACCAAACTATTCAACAGCCGGGCGAGCTGTTTGAAATTTTGCCGAGAATTTTTGCAAGAACCTGTAGCAGTACCCAGAAAGCAGTGTTACATCCAGAATCCAGAGAGGCTAGACCAGCAGAGCAGAGCTGACCCAGATCGCTGTGAGCAGAACCGGTGCCTGATTGACCCGCCGAGCAGACAGAAACGCAGCCGGACGTGTTGACCAGATCCGTGACGAGGCCTAGTTCAAATTTATATTGTGAGTGCCTAGCAGAACTGTGCAGAACCAATCTCTTAGTTAAAATAATCTAATCCAAACTATTTTAACCTAAGTAGAACTGCCTCGTAGAAATCGTGTCATCTGTCATTTTTAAAGCTGCAAGCTGTCACCTGTCATTTTGAGTTTACTTTAAATCCGAAAAACTACCTTTATTTAATCGTCCGTATCTCTGGAACCGACTTCCTACTCCCTATACTTTTCCCGTAATCGCGAGACACGCACTTGCGAAATTTACCGCGATTTGCGATTTGGCCCGATTTCTTCATCTGTAGAAATCAGCAGCTTTTTGCTTCTCTTTGCTAAAATTTGTTTGCAATCTGCTAATCATTCATAGAGTATTGTTAAAGTGAGCCTGAACTAATATAAAGTAGCCATCACCTATCCTGAACCTCTAGAGGGAATTAAAAGCAATTTTAGCACCTTTTCACTTCCTTGCAAACCACATTAAAGTAATTCGCCTGTGTTTAAAACTCATCCCTGTTTTCCCTAAGCTTGCTGGGAGAACTGGAACTGTGTATTGCATTATAAAGTGTGATTTGTTGGGATTCTTGAAGACTGTGTGCTCTCCTTCCATTTCTTGTATTGCATAGGGGGGGGTGAATTGTCAAAAGAAAAAGTGATCATATTACCTTTTGCTAAAATCATAACAAGTTATTTCTGTACTGCATTTTATTCCACCTTGCATTTCCTTGAAACCATGAAGCATTTTCAGCTACCTCATCCTCTACACTACTCCTAAGTAACCAAATCAGTGTACCCCTGTAACATTATCCATTGTTGATCACGGTCATATTCTGAAGTGTGATATCAGTTATCAATTTATTTATAAAGTGTGATAGATATAGATTGTTGAATTGTCCAAATAAACCTTTTAATTTGCAAAACAATCCTACTTCTTGGCTCAGTGGGGTCAGGGGGATTCCAAGAGGAGGGTGTTATACAAGGGTTGTCATCCAGAGTACTGAACTGGATATAAAAATACATCAATAAGGGTTTTCCTCAGCATCCCAGACTAGGCATTGACTTAGCTGTATTGTTGATTGAATATCACTTACAAGCAACGCAGAAACCGCAAAAAGCAAGAGATCCTGAGCATAGCTTGCAGATGCTTACACGCAAATAAATGTTTGGAACTACAGGAAAACCTATGGGACCTGATAGAGCCAAGTGTGACTTACCTATGGAAATGTAGTACAGCATGGACAATGTAGAAACCGCATTATATGGTTTAGAAAAATTACAGCAGGCCACAGGCCTATCAGCAAGAGACAAGCTGAGCTGATTCAGGCTGGACAGAGAGCAAGACGTGTGAGACAGGACCTGCAGGAAAGGCCAACAGATAGGGATGACATTCCAATCCTACGACGACAAAGGAGCCAGCTGCAGTAAATGCGAATAAACCCTCATAATTCTGAGCGGCACAGCTCAAATTCATGGTCTCTGGACACTTGACGCGGCCAAAGCAGACAATGGACAGCGATGAGCGGTGGGAAGAGCTGGTCCCAGGCCGCCAGACGCAGACAGTGACGAATATGCAACAATATGTTACGAGTGTTGCGCCGGACTGGAGAGCACTCTCATAAGCTAAGGTGGTACACACAAGTTACAATGCAGACACATAGACGTTCTCATTACCTTGAAGACGTACACAGAGAGCTCATAACCTTTGCGGATCCCAAGCCTGAGGACGTCAGGTCTAGACAACCACAGTTCAGTATCGTAGGGGTGGGTAGCAACAGGCAAGAACCAATGGTAAACCTACTACATTGGACCATTGTTATAGTTAATGACTTGGGGATTTACCAGGCCAGCCACCTGACATGCGAGGGCCAGTAGAATAATATCTATACTGTCCACTCTAGGTAGTGGAATACTCAATACCCAATCCCTGGGCCCAATAGGTTTTCTGGAGAAGGGCACAGGCTGTGACGTCATGCTGACTACAGCCCAAAGTAAAACCGGCCTGCGAGCCGAGGAAGAGAGTGATGTGCATGGATTTTTCCTGTTCCTGTGCTGATCCCTGTTGGTTTTGCCTGTAATAAACTGCAGTTTTAACTTGCCATTGACTGACTCCTCCGTGTATCCTGGGAAAGGGTGTTGGGGCCTCGAAGAGTCAGCGGACGTACAGTGTCTCTCTGGCATACCTGGGAGTTGGTCCCAACATTCTGAACTGCTATAAGTGAGTGGCTGAGTTGTTACCCTTTTCTAGTGTGGGTAGCTAACTGTGTTTTAGGATTTACTGTTCCTTTTGAAGAGTTATCCATTTACATTGCAAAGTCGGTTACTGTTCCTTTTGGTAAGCTATCATTTACCTGCCTGTGTTAAGTTGTCTTGTCTAGTGGATAACTTACCTGAACCTGTGTATAGATTGAAACCTTGACCAATGAGGCCTTGAATAAGGTGAGTGTTGACAGATTGGCAGCACTTTGTATTGCTAGGCTTTTCAATTCTACTGGCTCATGAAAGCCTTGCAGGCCTGTTCATCTAGAAACCACGCTGCTGAGTGTGGCGGGTAAGGCACCTCCCACCGCCTGTATCTGATTGCATAGTAACATCTACTCTCTCAGAATTTTAAAGAGAGTTCTAGTGCCTAGAAGACAGACTGTCTGACTTGGAAAAGGCCAGGCTAGCTGCTGGGGAGAAAAGGTTAGATTTTGAACTGAGCGAGTTTGAATTGGAACAATAGAGATTTGAGGCAGAACTTGCTGATGAGGAGAGCGAGTGCATCAATTTGTAGAGCAGATTAATGGTCAATCCCATCAGAAAGAATGTAATATATTGGAATTACAGCCTGCTAAGGTGAGCAGTAGTAAGCCTGGTTCTGGATCTGCAGTCGGTTAGGGTTGTCCCTCTTGTTCTAAGTTCCCAAAGGACTTCCTGTCATTTGGGACAGAAGGCAATGATATTTGAACTCAGCTGGATGGATATGTGTTGGCTAGCGAGTTGAGCCATGTGCCCAATCATACCCAGCCTAGGTGTCTCGTCTCCAGACTCCCATGTAGTGCAATTCTGGAGCTGGGCGAGTCTGAAAGAATGAAGTTTGGGAGCATGGAAGCAGCTCTCATTCAGAGATTTGACAAGACGCCCACTTAGGGTACTTTAGGGAGCTGGAAAGAATGCAGGTGTCCAGAGGGTGTGGGGTGAAGGACTGTACGGTTGGATCAATGTCCAAGGTGGACCCATTTGACAGCATCCTGCATCAAATCATGAATGCTTGTATTCATGCGTTACACCAGCACTTGGCTGATTCCAAGGTGTTAGCTACTAGGGAGCTAGCAAGAGCTGCTAGACTTGTGGGTCTCACACAGAGTGAACCATAAAGACAAGGGGACTCCTCAATAATCCTGGCCCATTTTGTTTTAACTTCTTACAAGTCTACAAAGTAGAGTAGAGGTGGGTAAAGCCTCTGGGGATGGATTGGGTGTTGGTATTCTCCCAAAGGGAAGTGGTGAGTCCACAGCCATTCCCCATTCCGTGACATATGCTGGGACTGTGGAAAGTCTGACCACCTCAGATGTCACATCAGCTGCCTCACAAAGGCAGAAGTGAGTGCCTCACGCAATGCTTCCGACTCGGAGGAGACTTGCTACTGTGCAGCAGACATCGCAGAGATATTTGCAGCGTCTAGTTTAGTCATGAACTAGGTCCCAAAAGGAGACTTGTGGTTCCTCACAATAGTCAGCAGTACTTTCCTCCCATTCAGTTGGATGCCAAAGCAACCACTGAAATCATGGACACTGCTGCCACTATCACTAGTATAGACTCTATTGGACCACAGATTCTGGTAGACTGTTCTCTGAAATCCACTATGTTATGCAGAGGTCTCCTTGAATCGGTTCCATGTGATATTTCCGCCGCAAAAATATCGCCATATTTTTGCAGCGAAAATAACACATGGACCCTGAGGGGGACACCCCTGCAACCCCCGCATCATTTTTTATGTGCAGGGGAGAAAACCCGCAAACCCCGCACCTAATATTTTTAGACACCTAAAATATCGCCTGTGGCCGTTCGCGACGACCATATGTACGGGGATATTTTTGGTGCCGAAAATATTACCTGATACCCTTAAATCATTCCCTGCTGCTGAAAGGGCGGTCTACCTGGGTGTTACCAAGAAAATGTCCCAGGCGAGATTTTGCCTGGGAATGACCTGGAAAAGAGAGTAGTCTTTAGAGGAGCCACTATCATCCCAGGGGCAGAGAGGTCAAATTTCACTCCTTCCAAGGGTTAACTTGCTACAGGGTTCTTCAGGGTCAAGGAAAATAGGAGGACTAGTTCTTCCCCTAGGCCTTCCATGACACTTCCTGTGACTCTACCAGGGGGTGGAGCAAAGGGGGGGGGATATTTCCTCAAGCGGTAGGGGCTCCTGTCCTGGAGATCCCCTTACTACCCTCTAATTAGAGTGATTTTAAAAAGCCTACTTTAGGCTCAGTGGGAGTAATTCCTTCTGAGGGTCTTTCTGAGCAGACCCCTTCTTCTAGAACATTCTCATGGAATGGAGCCTGCTTGGCAGGATAACCGACTTCAAGCATGAGACATATCCCGAAAGGAATGAGTTACACCCGGTTAAAGTCTGGCAGTAGCGAGTATCATAGCAGAATTCAATTGTTGGTGTTATCTTGACTCGGTTTGTGGGTCCCTTAAACGTTTTGCTTACTTCCTGGGGTTCTTGACTTTATTTCTGGGGCAGAGGGACGTCTACTGAGGTCTACCTGCCACTGCAACACTTTTGTGATGTGCTGCCCTAGTAGGCCAGAAGGCTATCAGGGCAAGGGTGCTTTTCCAAGCACCTCTTTTAAGTCCCAGTGTGGCTCTGTTACCCGAAATGTATTCTTTGATGTAGGCTGGTGGCAGCTGTGTTTTAGATGTGGCTACACCAAGCTTGCAGCCATTCCTATCACATTGATAGCTCAATGCCTTTATATGGTTGGTTGCCAGTGGGGTACCAGGTCCTACAGCCAGACGTTTTATTTTTGCCCATTACTTTGTCCCTGAGCACCATGAGACAGACTGGTCAAAAGTATAATTGTGCTGAGGTGGGCTCACCCTAAGCCCACCTCTGCCCGCTGAGCGAGTTGTTTAAGCTGGTGTAGACTGATGCGTAGGCCCCAGACATCCCCAGGCAAAATGCTGCGTGTAGGCTGGTGCTTTCTCTCAGACCATCCTAATTGCATACTTGCTGGGCGTGTGATTGGATGGAAGGCTGTCTCAGTCCCCTTGTGTGGAAGAGGATATCAGTGAGAGAGCCTGCCTCTTTCTCACTCTCTTGTCTGAACTCCTGGAGACTGCTGGTTTAGATGAGCTGCTGCTGAAGAACCATGGCTGGCCACACTGGTTGGGACCTTGGTCCCTGCGTCTCTGCATCCCTCTGCCACTTCTTGCAGGTGCAATTCATTAACCTCCCTGCCATTCTCCTAGCTGGCTCGAAGGGACGCTCGCTGATGAGATGTTTCCATGGCCTCTGTATTGCTGCCGCCCTATAAAACTATCCAGGTCCAAGCAACTTGAGGTGCGGAATCTTCCTGGCGTGGACAAGAGGTGGGTCTCTGCTACTTGGAATCAGTTCTGTTTTTTTTTTTTGCTGTCCTTGTTCACCTCCTGACACTGTCCTTACCATGGGACCATTCTCCTGATGGCTGGATGCGCCCACCTAGCCCTCTGAGCTGACCTGAACCTTTGGTGAGTACCTCCTGGTACCGTTCTTGTCTCAGAAGCGGCTTCTGCGTCGCGGGTCATTCTCGCAGCTATCCGGGTTAGCCTTACAAATCACTGCACGGCTAGAAAATTGAAAGCCCACTACCCAACTTGCTTGTTACAAAGCTGCTGATTGGAGCAAATTGTGTTAGGGAACTCCTCATTGGGTAGAACCGCAGCGTTTGGAAAATTAAAATGGAGTGATTCCGCATTTTCATGCCGTGTCATTGCCGGCTGCTATGCCAACCAGATATTCTCAGTTCAGAACCCCCTTACTTCTCTTCTGTAACAATGCTTTCAGCAAATTTGATCTGGGTCCTTTTGTCTGTTTATGAGAGTGATTGTAAATGTAAACATATCATCCCCCTCCTAGAGGGAAGCCTGGCAGCTGTGCTATGCTACCCAATGAAATGGTGTTTTAGTGCAACTCGATGGTCACTCTGTTGTCCACTTAGGTATGCATGTCTAAAACCCCTTACCTGGGATGCGGGGGGGGGGGCTATGGAAAATCTTTCCTAATACGTTGGCGTACTCCTTACATGAATCACCTGACTGCCGCGCAATCTGCAACCTTACAACAAGCTGCAGAGGCAGGGATGTCATTTGGGGGTCACCAGGGGTCGCACCTCTTGCTACCCCTGTGGTCTCCCTTGCTACCCCTAAAAAAAGAAATTGAAAGAAAACGATTTTTCCTTTTTTTTTTTTACATTTATGCTCCGGGGCTGTGGCCAGTGCCATGTGGCTCTTTTTTCTGGAGTGGCTGGCATTTTTGTTGAGGCCTCTTAAAAAAAAAACAGGGCGATCCACAAGTGTAACACTTTGAGCAGTGACCCTAAATAAGAAAGAATAGAAATAACACATCATTTTTATTTCTGGAATTCTATACAATAATTGCTAGACTCATTAAAGGGGTGAAAGGTTGTGTTCTATCGCTTCCCATGATGTCACGTCAGAGTAGGGTCAAATGACATCACTTTGTGTGATGCCATCACATGTCAAGGGTCGTGTGATGTCACTTCCACTACCCCTGGTATTTTGGTGAAATGACGTCCCTGTGCAGAGGACAACACAAAAATAAATCACGGGTCCTACTAGAGTAATATTGCTTCAGGGTCCCACCAGCTGAACGGAATCAGGGATAGTGCTCTTGATGACGGTGAGCAGAGTATGCGGTTACTGCAGTGAAGACTTACCGCATGAATAGCCATGCCCCGCGCAAGGGAAGGGATGCTCATCATGCAGCGGAACAGATCACTATGCCACTATGCCACCGTCTGCCACCGTCTGCCAATGCATGAAAAGTGAACACACACAACAAGGGAACATACACAAGTGTACAAGGCATGTGGGAAAGACGCAGGCAGCTCATTACAAGAAGATACCAGGGCTCAAGTCGAGGGTACACGCGGGGGCACGTAGACCACCCACTTTCTTCAGAGCTAAAATGAGAAACATTGAAAGTTTTCTTTGAATTTATGAATTAGTCGACCTCAGGGATGAACTGCAGTCATCAGGTTTGCAGGCCGGACACTTTAACATTGCACTATATAACCTGATGCCAAATAACAAACAACTAAAGGTGAAATGTGCCATTTCAGTAACGCGAGTCCCAGGGAAAATATCTGTATTGGTTCTTGGAGTTTAAAACATGCACACCTTTTAACGTTTTCAAAAGCACCATTAGAAGACAGCATCCTCTCTTGGTTTTGTGTGTGTGTGCTGACTTCATGAAATACAAATGTCATTCTTCCTGTGCAATTAGGGTGGTTATGCAAAATCAATTTAATGGCATGCGCACATTTGACCTCGATATGCTAATCTCTGGCGATATCACATCTCATTGCATTGGTTGATGAGTCCCCCCCACTTTTATTTTTAGGGGTTGACCTCTGGAAGATACAGATGATGAGGAGTAAGAGGTGAACATAATCTCACTAGCAGAAGCAACAAATAAAGCCAGGTGTCACAGCAAGCAGGCAGACCCACAGCCTGCTGCCATACCTGCACAACATGTTGTGTGGCCCCCAAGTAGTCCATCAAATGGGGCCACAGTGCACCATAAATGGCCCTCAGTGAACAAAACACTTGTGTAATCCCTGGCTGTTGACTCAAACTCAGGATAGAACCTCTGCATACCAGCAGCAAATTGCCAGAAAAAGGGACACAAGGGGTAGCCACATCTCAGCTACGAACCAGGCAGAATGTGCAGGGAACTACATATCCCAGCATGCTTGCTGGTCGGTATCTTTCGAGCAGAAGCAGGAGTGGTCACAGCACAGATCTGCTCTCACAGTTTAGATCCTCGTCTGTAGGAGATGTCTCTTGCATAATTCTGTATTCCAGCTGGCAGAGCATCAAAAGAAACTACCACTTGAGGCAGCACATACCGTGCGGTCAATCTTTTTTGCCGCAACGCCCTACTCCATGAAAGCAATGGCAATGCCAATCTTTTTGCCATTTACTGCTATTCTTTGCATTTTGCATTTATAGGCACTAGGGTCAAAGGAGGAGAGGGTAAAGTTTCAAAGA
Source organism: Ambystoma mexicanum (assembly GCF_040938575.1). NCBI lineage: Eukaryota > Metazoa > Chordata > Amphibia > Caudata > Ambystomatidae > Ambystoma > Ambystoma mexicanum. Next base: position 1,130,809,580 of record NC_090926.1, read on the forward strand.
AGGATGCGATAAGGGGTGCAGGTGTGCAAGAGAATGAGAAGGGGAATAGAGCAATGGAAGATGCCATGATGAGCAGGACGTGAGAAGAAAAAAAGAAAAAAGAAACAAAGCAAGAGTGTGAGAGGAAGGATGAGAGGGGGTAGAGGATGAGAAGGGGTAGACAGAGGGGGTAGGATGGGTCTGGGATTAGAGGAGATAGGGTGAGCTAGGGTGGGTCAGGGAATGGATTGGGTAATGTTGGTGGGGCTAGAGGGAGAGTACGTAGGGTGCATGGGTGGGGGTAGCGTTGAGTAGAGAGAGACGGTACGGTGGGTGGGGGTATGATATGATATGGCATTTATAACGCACCTATACACAAGTGTTTCAAGGCGTGAAAGACAGGGTAGGGTGGGGGTAGAGAGAGTGGGTGTGATAGTGAGAGTAGGGGTAGGGTGGGTGGCTGTGGGTAGATAGAGTGGGGGTTGGTAGAGAGAGTGGGTGTACGGTGGGTGTAAGTAGAGATAGAGAGTGGTGTTTTGGTGGATAGCTGGGGATAGGGAGATGGTGGGTATGTAGAAAGAGTGGGTGGTGGTGGTAGAGCGAGTGGGGTTAGGGTGGGGTATAGAGAATGGGGAGGGTGGGTGGGTCTGGATAGGGGGAGTGGTGGTAAGGGGTGGGTAGAGATAGTGGGGGTAGGGTGGGGTGGGCAGAGAGAGTGGTGTTTTAGTGGATAGCTGGGGATAGAGAGACTGTGGGTATGTAGAGAGAGTGGCGTGGTGGTGTTAGAGCGAGTGGGGTTAGGGTGTGGTAGAGAGAGTGGGGTAGGGTGGGTGCGTCTGGATAGGGGGAGTGGTGGTAGGGTGCGGGTAGAGATAGTGGGGGAGGGTGGGGGTTGAGAGAGTGCCATTAGGGGTGTGGAGGGTTAGCGAGAGTGGAAGGGGTGGCAGGGCTCAAGTCGAGGGTACACACGGAGTCAACCCACTTTTTTCAGAGGGTGGACGCAGTCCCCCCTGGGTATTTTATAGGTTGTGTGTAAAATTAAAACAGTTAACTGATTTTTTTGAATTTATGCCAACCTGGGTATTTGAACCGCAATCGTCAGGGTCGCAGGCCAGACACTTCACCATTGTACCATATAACATGATAAAAAGTACACTACACCTAAAATTGAAATGCCATATTTTGAGACTGCATGTTCCAGGGCAAACATTGGTATTGATTGTTGGAGTTAAAAAAAAAAAACCTTTTAACATTTTCAAACACAATTAGAAGAAAATACCCCTCTCCGATTTTGGTGGGTGTTGATTTTATGAAAGGCAAATGCCATTTATTCTGTGCAATGTGTATGGTTATGGAAAGCCAATTGAATGGAATGTGCATAGACCACCTTTAAACACGTGGGATATGCTCATTGCTGGTGACATCACACCCAACTGCGAATGTTAAAGAGTGAGGTTAGAGAGAGTGGGGGGATGAGGGCAGGGTAGAGGGAGTGCGGGTAAGGGGGTGCGTGGGTGGGGTTGTGGTGGTTTGGGGGTGGTAGCTGGTTGAGGGCAGATAACATGAAGAACAATGCAGGCTCGGAAGGACTCATCAAACGCAGCCTACAATAGCCCAAACAAAACCAAAACCAGCACATGTAATGGTGGTTGGGTAGGTTGGGGTAGAGAATGGGAGTGCGGTGGGTGGGAGCAGATAGAGTGGGGGTGCGGGTTGGGCGAGTGGGTGTGTGGTGTGTCGGTGGGGGTAGAGAGGCAGCCTCTGGAGGACTAAAAGAAACAGATCTGCTGTCAAAAGTATCCAAAAGCAGCCCATTGTTATGCAAAATAGCCCAACATCACAACCTTACAAATCAATGCACGGCTGGAAAATGGAAAGCCCGGCACCCAATTTGCTTGTCACAAATCTGCTGATTGGAGCAAATATTGTTAGGAAACTCCTCTATCGGTAGAACAACAAAGTTTGGGAAAATAAACTTAAGTGATTTTGCATTTTCATGCCGTGGCATTGCCGGTTGATATGCCAACCAGATATGCTCTGTTCAGAACCCGCCTTACTTCTCTTCTGTAACAATGGTTTCAGCAATTTTGTGGCGGAAGCGCCACAAACATTCAGAAACACGAACAAGTATTTAATACATTGTGATCTTGGAAACATGAGCCATCAGCATTCACCCACCAAAATCGTCCCACTGTCTGATCCTCCAGGCCAAGCGCCTCACACCATCTGTCCATGTATTTCACAGCCCTCGTGCTGTTCATTCACACAGCCTCTTAGGTTTCATGTAGTCAAAGAGCCTCACATTGTCTGTTCATTTGCCCATGTCCATCATGCGGCCTGGCTCTGTGGTCACTCAGTCTGGCTGGTGATGTTTCCTAAACTCCGCAAACTGTCCATCAATATGTTCCAAGTTTCTCACAAACGTATCCCAGTCGTCTCACACTGTCTATTGTTGTGCACCAAGCTTGCCGCACTGCCCATCTTAACCTTTCTTCATGCTTCCATGTGATTACACCGAAAGGAATTTATCGAATACGATTTCGTCCTTTTTTTTTCTTCTCTAATTGAATTTGGTCGGGAGACCTCCCACAGCCCTCCCCCGACCGACCCACTATATTTATTATCAAGATAGCCCACATCCCCCTCTCTCCCCCAATATTTGCGGACAAATTTGTTAAAGGAAATTTGGAAAATTCGCATTTGACAGCGTCTTCTGCGTTGTAATCTTCCTGCCCCTTCTCCACGCTGTCCATGTGCCCAAAGCTCCAAACACTGACTGTTTGTGTACCGCCCCCGCATTGTCTGCCCATGCTCCTCAAGGATGTGGTACTCTACTCTACTCTACTCTACTCTACTCTACTCTACTCTACTCTACTCTACTCTACTCTACTCTACTCTACTCTACTCTACTCTACTCTACTCTACTCTACTCTACTCTACTCTACTCTACTCTACTCTACCCTGGGAGAGAGTAGTTTACCCTGCGAAGAAGAGTAGAACCCATCCCAATGTATTTATTATATAGCTCTACGACCCCTCAGCTATCTGAGTGCTCCTTATTATTACCCACGGTGTGTGGTGCTCATTTATCGACCTCGATACGATGAAAGGCTCATTTGGCCCTGCCGGGATTCGAACCTGCGTCTGCAGGCTCCGCACAAATGTCAAAGCGAGTGCTGTACTTGCTGTGCTATTGGACTGCTGTGCTATTTACTCAGGAGAAAGCAGTACTTAGAAACGTATGCTACCCTGCCAAGGAAGGTGGGAGACATCACAGTGCCACTTACCCAGGAGAGTGGTGCATGCCATTCTATGCTACCCTGCTTAGCATGGTGGAGTCCTCAACATCCAGCTGGAGGGAGTTATACCTTCCTTTTGGATGTATGTATATGTTTGTAATCATGGCAGAGAGATGTGTTGTAAACTAAGACACTTTACATAGGACAAAGAATGATGGGTTAAAAGGTCATTTCTGAGCGCTCTACATGCCGCAGAATTGATGGGATTAGAAGGGGGTGGCATGGATGAGTTAAAACATTACAAAACAAGCATATGGACGTAGAAGAGAGGGAACGGGGTGGAGAGGGGAGCTAGAATCAGCACAGTGGGTGAGGTGGCACCCAGGACCAGCACTGGGGAGGAGGGAACACCAAGAACCACACCGGGCCTCCTCCTAACAGCACTAAAATCATGGCAAATCCGGCCTGGCAGAGATAGGAAGTGCAAGGGGAAATTTCTGACCATGCAGCTTACCAGGGGGCATTATACAGTGCCATCTTGCAAGTGGCAAAGGGTGAGGAATGCAAGCCTGATTAACAAGCTAACGCGTAATGTCCTTTTCCAAGGTCCATGCATCGGGCCGCTGGGGCGATGATGCCATGATCTGAGTGATAATTGGCAAATGCAAGGCTCTGCAAGAAAGGCATGGGCACTGCGAGTGCTGTGGTGTTCTTGAGAAGGGTCAAGGTTGAGCCAGCGGGGGTGCCTACCATGATAGGGTAGTCAGGGCACACACAAAGGTTTTCATTCAGGGAACGTCACAGGCATCTAGCAGTACCCGTGGCCTCGCCCTAGACGCCTAGCAATAAACATGTGCTCTGCCGTGCCACCCCTCCACCCCACCAATACCTGCGGCCACCTTCTAGCCTCCTCTCAATACCCGTGACATCCTCCTAGCCTCCTAACAATACCTGCGGCCTCGTCCTAGCCTCATTTCAATACCTGCAGCATCCTCATAGTCTCCTTTCAATACCCGTGACATCCTTCTAGCCTCCTGACAATACCTGTGACGTCCTCCTAGCCTCCTTTCAATAGCCGTGACATCCTCCTAGCCTCCTAACAATACCAGTGGCCTCGTCCTAGCCTCCTTTCAATACCTGTGACATCCTCCTAAACTCCTAACAATACCTGTGGCCTCCTCCTAGCCTCCTAACAATACCTGTGGCATCCTCCTAGCCTCCTAACAATACCTGTGGCCTCCTCCTGGCAGGACGATGTTGTGGTCAACATCGAACGAATGCCACAGGCTCGTTCCTTTGCCTGATCACCCAGTCTGCACTTAGTTTCTGCTCATAAAAGCGCAAATTATCTTGCCCACTGCTGCAATTTGATAAGTTGTATATGTCACCACTACAAGGGGTTCACTTTTCTTGGTGGGAAATATGAAACTATGCCTGTATCACACTAGCTTAACTAGTAGTTTTGTACCTGCAACAGCGCCTCAATGCCTACGGGTCGGATGCGCGCTATACACATTAAATAAATAAAAGAAATAAATAATTGGGCGGAAGAAGCAGCCCACTTTTCTGGAGACAACTTCATATGGTGCATTTTTCAGATTTCCCTGTTTGAGCCGACCGGACAGGCCATCGGCACAGATCTCGCCTTTTGTCAGTCTGACAATGTATACTACCATCGCCTCTCGAAAGCTCATGACCGCACGGTGGTGCAAGCTACACCACTCTACCCTATTGAGGCAAGAGCAGTGGAAGTCATCCAAATCCAGCTTTGCCAGAAGAGAGCCGCGCAAGGCACTCTACTCTCTTCACGGCGTTCACGCCACAAGGGAGAACCCCTGGAAGGCCCTAAAAACATCCCCCTTTGCCTCAGGTGCCTGGCCTCATACCCATCTTCTCCTAGAACTGAGACTGGCGATGACTGCCCATAACCTAGGAAGATAAATCAAATAGAGTCAGTCTACCCTGCCTGGATCAGGGGAAAGTGCTAGAGTCCTTCTAAGTAACACCAAATCAAGAATCCACCAAATCCTTGCCAAAGCACCCTGCCCTCCAAGTGCCAACGAAGAACAATGCACGCCGTCCTACTTTACTTCCTCGAGTAAAGAGTAGTTGAAGCCAACCTATCTTTTCTGGCAATGAGAGACTACTGGAAGCATCTCTAGTCTCCATGACAAAAGACAGTGCAGTGGAGGCCACCCTACTGTCGTCTCAGGAAAGAGTAGTGCAAGGCACCCTACTGCACTACCTGGCCCAGGGTGGCGCAGTGCAAGCCAGCATACTTTCCCTGTCCATGGAGACACTAGTGGAAGCTTAGCCATCCTGTATTTTGTGTCCTAGCATAACACTCACCCTGATCCAGGGAATGCAGTGAACGCCATCTTACTCTACCTGGCCCAGGAAAGGCAGTTGAATTCATCCAAGAGTTATGTTATGCACCCTGCTCTGGAAAGAGCGCTGGAGGTTATTTTACCTCCCATCCCATGGCCTGGGTCAGGAGAAAGAAGTGGACTCAATCCTATTCTACCAGGCACTGAAGGGAGAGCGAGAAGCCGTCTTCGCCATGTGTGTATCAATGGGTGAGGGTGGCACAGGCCAAGTAAAGATAATGACCTGTGAGCTGTGTGCCACAGGCATCGTGTGACGGCTGCTCCCCCACCACAGTTCACACGCGTACGGGGTACGGTACCTGCTGGGGTCCGCCTGAATTGGGACTGGGTCCCCCAAACCGCTTCTTCGTCCTGTGTGGCCGAGTCCCGTTCCATGATGGCGCCTCGAAGGCGGCTCTGTGGGTTATGGTTCGGTGGTGTTCGAGGACGTCCCTTCACAACCGAACACTTAAGCGCAGAGAACCCGGCGGGGTGGGGGCAGGGGAGGGGCACGGTCTCGGCCTGCCGACGGTCTGCGTAAGTCCAAACCGGAGCTGAATGCGCAGTTCCTCATCCCTCCAGCTCCTCTTAACCCCCTTGCAGCGCACGACCCCACCCACCTCGGCCCGAGTCCACGAGGCCTGCAAGGCCTCTGCTCATTTATCTCCCGTGGGTTTCATTTCCCTCCCACCTCAATAGAGGAAAACAGCTGCACGCGGCTGCAAAATTGCCACATTTCTCCATTTCCCGCCGGAGCGAGCTATTGTCTGAATCTGAAAAAAACATCCTGTGAAGATAAACGTGTTTACAGCTGCCGAGCTCGCTCGATAGAGGGCCTCGCGGTGTCAAGCGGAGCTTGTGAGAGGCACGTGCCTGAGTGTGACTGGCGACACCTCGCCCCTACCAGCCTTGCAGAGGCACATGCCACACCTGTCAGCGGTCACCCTTCGCCAGTCAGTAAGTGGCACCAGCCGGTGTGTGTATAGGGACAGCGTCAGGGCCTTTACAACTGTTTTGTTTGAAATGGCCCTGAGCCTCGGGTGGTCGGTCCCCAAGAGCTGCCCTCGTGTTGGCAGTCTCCTCACATAGCTACACCTTCTTTAAATCTTGGATCTTAATGCAGCGTTAAAAACATTAGTGAGATACGCCATCTGTGGTTCCACTAAATAAAAATCAATTGGGACGTTGCCTGGAATGAGAGCTTTTCCCGCTTTTTGGCATATTACAGCACACTTTATTTGATTCTCCATGAAGGTTAAGGTGGACTGGTCTCGTTCCTGGTGGCCCTGCCCAAACCCAACACTATCTTGATAACCAAAAGCCCTGCGTCCATAATAGAGATTCTTAAAGTGTTCAGAGCAAGCTAGCTCAGGAATACAGCCCTCCACCACAGACTGCTTCGGAGGCCTGCCCGCCTCCATCAAAACCCAGAATTTCCAGGAATCTTTGGTTTTTATAGCCACCATTAGTTGATGCCAGGTCCTCTCCACAAATGCCTCTTTTTTGGCTTTTAACCATGTGCTTATACACCCTGCTAGCCTCCTGCAGGGCAGCAACTTATTTTGCTTTTGAAGTTGTTCACTGCATTTAACATTTATAATCACAAGTCTTGGTGATTGGTCCAGCTCAAATAGTGTGCATGCCAAAGGGCTGTTAGTCATGTGACTATTATTATATGAGCTGTTAGCCTCTGCTGGCTGATTAAATACATTGAATATTTCCTGTCGGCAGCTCTGGCACAACTGCAGCTTAGATATCCTACGGCAGAGACCCATAACGTTCTTTTGACCTCTGTACCATCTGACATGGCATTATCAATATTGTTAAAACATACCTCCCAGGGCTGTAAATAATATCTAACAGAACAGTGTAAACCCTGTACAATCCCACTACCACAGGTACAAAAAGTAGGACTGTACCTCTCAGAAAAAGGACAGAAATACATGATATATGAGAACATGTGTAGGCAGCATGGACTGCTTGATAACTACTGTTTGCAGCACGCTGATAATATTGTGCTGTACCAAGGCACAGAACCAGTTTACCAGCTATAACCATGCAAAGAGTACATCAAGGTGCATGTAAACGTATCACTATAACTAATGCGAGGAGAATCTAATGTTATGAAGCCCATATAACCATTTCTGGCTTAGAAGCATTTGAGCAGTGTGGTGGCCAGGATCGGGCCTCTTCTCAAGGCCAACCCTCGGCATCAGCCTCAGTTCGCAGCAAAGAAGGAGTTCCGACACAGACTGGTGGTAAACTAAGCTTCTTGTATTAGATACCGAATACACTGCATGCAGAGTGATCAGCTGATTAGCAGGATAAGTGTCTAGGCAGTCGGCACACAGAGCTCTCTAGGGGCCCCCCTTAGAGCGCAGGTTATATGGCGCATCATAAGCAATCACTAATATATTATAGCACTTTCACAATGGGGGCTGTTACTTGGCACGGTATTGCAGACATTTGGCAAGAACTCTCAACATCTCACTTGTGACACAGCCTTGCAGGGACATTGTGTTGCATTATGGATAAGCGGCATTCGCAG